>NC_067439.1:12411159-13040326 GCF_009764475.1 Pristis pectinata | reverse complement strand
CGAGGTAGGGCTTTTCTCTTTGGAGAGAAGGAGAGGTGACTTGATAGAGGTGTACAAGATGATAAGAGGCATAGATCGAGTGGACAGTCAGAGACTTTTTCCCAGGGCGACAATGGCTAACAAGAGGGGGCATAATTTTAAGGTGATTGGAAAAAGGTATAAAGGGGATGCCAGGGGCAAGCTTTTTACATACAGAGTGGTGGGTGCATGGAACGCACTGCTGGCAGTGGTTGTGCGGGCAGATACATTAGGGACATTTAAGAGACTCTTAGATAGACACATGAATGATAGAAAAATAGGGGGCTATGTGGGAGGGAAGGGTTAGATAGATCTTAGAGCAGGATAAAATGTCAGCACAACATTGTGGGCCAAAAGGCCTGTACTGTGCTGTAGTGTTCTATGTTCTATGTAAATACACTCAATGACTTGGCCTCCACAGCCCTCTGTGGAAATGAATTCCATAAATTCACCACCCTCTGGCTGGAGAAATTCTTCCTCATCTCAGAACTCTCAGGACGCCCCTTTATTCTGAGGCTGTACCCTCACATCCAGCTTCTCCTACCAATGGAAACATTTTCTCCATGTCCACTTTATCCAAGCCTTTCAGTATTCTGTAGGTTTCAATGAGAAACTGCCCCCCCCACCTCATCCTTCCTGAACTCCATTGAGTACAGGCCCAGAAACATCAAACAGTCCTCATACATTAATTCATTCATACCCAGGATCATCCTTGTGAACCCCCTCAGGACCCTCTCCAGGGCCAGCACATCTTTCCTTAGATACAGAGCCCAAAATTGCCCACAATATTGCTCACATATTAAAATGCAGTCTGACCAACACCTTATAAAGCTAAACAGGGAAAAACTTTGATTGTCCGTTGGAAAGGAAATTGCTAGGTGAAAATTAAATGTCAGGACTGGGATCCGAACCAACATAACATAGGGTGTTGCTGGGGAGAAGTCATTTGTACTCTGAGGCATTGAGACAGATAAATAGGAAAGGCATAGAAGGAGACGCGAGAGACTGTAGATGCTGCAGTCTGGAGCAACAAACAATCTGCTGGAGGAACTCAGCGGGTCGAGCAGCATCTGTGGAGGGAAGTGTAAGAATACGGGCTTAAAGTTGAGACTGAAAGCTTTTTACAATAATTTGATGTTTTTTTTTAAAGAGTTGTGTCTGCAGAATTGATTTCGTAAATGAAAATTTTAAATAAACTGTAGATGCTGGAAATCTGAACTAAAATCCAAAAATACTTCATGTTGCAGATCAGACAGCATCAGTGGGAAAAAAAACAATTAATGTTTCAGGTCGAAAAATCTTGAATGTTTTGAATATATTTAGTACTTGAATTTATCAATATAGATTTTAAACAGATTTTTCCCTAAAGGGGTTTTTCTGAAACATTCAATTGTTCTCTGAAAATAATTTGGTTCTCAAATTAGTTGCAGCTGTTTTGTTTTGGATGAAGAAGTCAGTGTACAACTGAGCAGCTCAGACAACAAACTCATGTAATTGCCCTGGTTTGAAAATAAAATTAGGGGTGGGTGATAGGCAGGTGGGGTAGGGGGGGGGAGAATGGGAATGAAGCGAGAAGCTGAGAGGTGATAGGTGGAAGTAACAAAGGGCTGAAGAAGATGGAACCTGATAGGAGAGGACAGCGGACCATGGAATAAAGGGAAGGAGGTGAGGAGGGGAATCACCCACACATTCCTCCCACCGGTTCTTTCCAGTCCTGGTGAAGGGTCCCGACCTGAAACATCGACTGTCCATTTCCCTCCATAGATGCAGCCTGACCCGCTGAGTTCCTCCAGTTCCTTTGTAAAAGCTGCTTGTACTGAAATTGAACAATAACTGGCGTTTGTCACATCAGTGTGGTTGAAAAACTTGCTGGTGACTAATTGGGAGTTGTACTACCGTTGGCAGTATTTGTGGGAGTTTCATGCTGGAAGAAAAGTGCTGGTGAACATGAAATTTTCACTGGGTTCTAATGCACCCAGAAATGCACATAGAAACATTCATCCATGCATTAACATGATCATCAACAGCAAAGGTGTGCTTTTATGAACTGGCATGAACGAATTTCTAGCCCTCTGTCCTGTCACAGTTGTGATCGTTTGCACCAAGTAAGCAAATTAGGCAACTGATGAGCTAAATCCCAGAGAAGGGGCATACTGTGTCTCCTGTCTGAACTTCACATTGGGAAATATCTCTCTGAACATTTATTGCTTGTCTCTGAAAGAAGACAAATGCTTAAGCAACTATGAACGAACCTTTAAATTTAAAAGGTGCAGCAATATTACTTATTTGTAGAAAAAGACACATTCCTTATGTCTCATGTCCTTATTTTTATTTTTATAAGGGCCATTCACAATCTCAGATGTCACAATGCAAATTAAATACTCCTGGTGTAGTTTCTGTTAGAACGTAGGAAGCCAATTTGCGCACTGCCAGTTCCCAGAAACAACAATGTGGTAATGGCCAGAATAAGCTATTTTTAGTGATGTTGATTGAAGCATAAATATTGATCTCATTAGAGGATGAACACCATCACGGCAAGTCGCTCTTCCTATTTGGCACCCTTACAGGTACTCATCAAATAATCTACTTAATGGCACTTGCAACTGAGTATCCTAATGGATATAAGATCAAAACATTATAACACAGGAGAGCTACTCATTGAGGTCCTGATTCAACACGAATTGCTGCAAAGGGTCATCATCTCAGCTGACTACAACATCCGCTCAGTTGGTTAATTTCTTACTTGATATTACAGTGAGATTTCTAATGCTATTTGGCATACCAGTCACAAACAAGGACATGCTGTTAGTACAGTTAGTACTGCTGCTGCAAAAGCTCCACTGACCTTGGGTGCTGTCTGTATGGAGTTTACACATTCTCCCTGTGACCACATGGGTTTCCCTGGTTCTCCAATTTCCCCCTACAACCCAAAAATATGTTTGGTGGGTTAATTGGATGACATAAATTACCCCTTGGCAGGTGGCAGGGAAATCGGTGAGGGGGGGGAAGATGCATGTGTGAGAGAGTAGATTACAGGAAAATAAGTGGGTGAATGGGACTGATGGAATTGCTCTGTGGGCTGGCATAGACCCAATGGACCGAATGGCCTCCATGTCATGGGAAATATAACAGAACCATCTCAGGTCACACCGCTTCCACAAAGCCTCTGCCCAGGAAACACAACTTTAAGTCTACGTAACGACGTGCGTCAAGTTAAAATATCTCTCCCTCCCACTCTGTGTTTCTGCCTCCATCAATTGCTTTCAGATGATGGACACTTGTCAAAACATAAATTAAACATAAATGATGCACAATTTTTACATGAAGACAACACAATTAGAACAAAAGAACAGTCACACAGAACATACAGGACACACATCATACACACACACACGCGTATGCACACTGAAACATGCACAGAAGCACATGCATGTGTGTTCTTGTATGGAATTGTTTGTGTGTGTGTTTGCATGATGTGTGTCCTGTATACACCGGATACACATCATGCACACTCACATTGAAGTGTACTGACGCTGCCTTAATGTTGTATGAGAGAGGAGGTTATGGGCTCAGCCCATTGTACAGAATCGAGCTAATGGATCTAGGTTGACACACCAGTGCACTGCTGAGGGACTGTTGCACTATTGGCACTGCCTTCTCATTTCAAACTGAGGCCTGCCCACTCCTGCAGGTGGATGTAGAATATACCAAATTAATACATGCTGTTGCTTATTTCAGGCTGTTGTATTCACTTTGCCTCCTAAGAATCTTGACCTTGCTGTATAATTGCAAGTATCCTGAGCTGTGCTCTCTCAGGAAGGTCAGAGAAGCAATGATAAAGAAAGTTGCTGAGAGACGCTCGGTTGAACAATAAAAGACAGCACTGAAACTACGAGCTTCTGTGTAGGACACATGGGGATAACTAGATTTGGGAAGAGTCACGGTCTTGGTTGTGCCACCAATCTGGTAGCTGCATCAAAATGGAGTTGCAGGCTCTTTACTAACAAGAGAACACATTGGATTTGTGAAATTCAACAAGGCAGTCACTCTAAGGAGTCAGATGAAGCTCCACAAATGAGTAATCACTGTACAGGTGTGCCCATCTATAGGCACATACCATAAGGCTGATTCATTGCAAATAAAGGGCTCCTCCCCAGCTCATTATACACAAACGTTGTTTAATCACAGGACCGCAGAATAGTAATAGCATGGAAGGAAGCCATTCAGCCCATCATTCCGTACCACCTCAGTGTAAAACCAGTCCAGCTCTCATTCCCTGGTCTCTCCCCACATCCCTTTTATCCTCTTATATTTCCTGAAAACTTTTAATCCAGGAATATTTAGAATCTGTTCCTAGTGAAGAAGAGTTATGCCTTGAAATGGTGTGCAAAAATCAGTAGTGAGGATGCTCTGAATTTCATCTGTAACGATACCTCAGCAAGGTACAAACCAGTGCATTGTTAATGGGTTAGCACCTCCATGAACACGGTGGGTCAAGAAATTCAGTATTACCATTTTCAGCAGGTTTACAGTCGTATTGGGCAACTTTGAGGCGCTACTAGTATGAATGTGCTATTATTGTATGTCTTTCCCTTCTACAATCCCCTCTGAGAAACCAATTTAGCTATGACTGTAAGGAATGAATGTCCTACTGCCATTCTTAAGTTCTTACAATGAGAGACCAATGCTGAAAACCAATTATGTCCCAGAATGTAAACCAATTGGATTCCACATATCATTCTCTTGACAACCTGTGCATGCAACCAACCAGAATGCAGAGGTGTGGGTCAATCATATACCAGGATTGCCACTACAGTGTGCCCCCATGTTACAGAGGGGTTGAGTTCCTAGAAAGCAGTCAATATCGTGATTTTCCGTAATACGAACCAACCCTTTTTTCCCCATTGAATCCCATTTTATAAGTGGAGATGCATTCCTACAGGAAGTTTTTCTCTCAATAGTAATGGCCCCTACTGGTGTGTGTCAATAGGCAAGGGAATTCTGATTGTGTTGTGGGCAGAAGAGAAAGGGTTGTTGTTTTAATTTACTGGAAATGGATGTTACATTACTTGATAAAGTATCATTGTACAAGTATCAATAGCAGAGATTGCCTTGTCAGTTTCCAAAGTAAGTCCCTTAAGGGGCCTTCCACTGTGAACCAGAAGCCTGCAATCATTGTCCTTTTTAAACTAGTTCAGTTCTCTGAATACTTTTTATGTTTATTTAGGGTTTTTTCACATAAATTCTGTAAGATCAAATTTTTTTTCCTTATCTCAAATTTTTTGTAAGGGTGAAGTTCTGTTACCCAAACTGCTGTTAGGCAGGGGTACACTGTACTAATTAATTCAGCCTTGAAACTATTTGTGATATGGCCACAGAAGTACCTTATTCACAGTCATAAACAATAAGCACCTAAACTTTAAGAACCAAAGGGATCATATTAAATTAACATTACTTCATTTAACAATAGTACACTCTAGTCCCTGTGATATCCTGTAATGCAGAGAGCATCAAAGCTATTGATGAGCAATGCCTACTCAGGAGGAAACTTCCCTCTCCATTCTCAGTCCTGGTATAGGATCTTGACCTGAAGCACTGAGAATTCCTTGCTGTCCCCCATAGATGCTGCTCGACCCGCTGAGTATCTCCAGCAGTTTTTTTTGTCTACTTCATTAGTCTGGTGTTGGGCATGCAAATGTGTGGCTTGCCAAGGGTAACCAATTGAAGGTAAATGGGGCCTTAATGTTGGTGGAGTTGGCCTTAGAGAGGACACTGCTGTTGGTTTGCTTATCCTTCCTGTAAATTTGAGGGATTTTGTGGAAGATATCCTCAATATGAACGAGTTCAAATCTGTGTGATAGTCACACCCACCAATGGTGTCAGAGGTGGAACCGCCTGTGATGTTACACTGTCAAGGACAAGTGTGTTTCCCCCTTCTGATTGTCTCACCACCAACTGGGCAGCTTTAACTGTCACAACCAGGGTAGCTCAGTTGGAGGTGATGTTGTGGAGCTGCCCTGGTTGATGGCATTGATGATGCCTTTGCCAAGCTCACTACTTCTTCCAAGTGATGTTCGACTGAGGGAACGTAACTGGCAGTGAACAGCGTTATGTTTTCCTGTCCATGTTTGATCTTGAAATCCATTTGCCAATGACACAGCCATTCTCCATGTGCACCAGTGATTCTCTGTATCTACTCCTGCTACATCTTGGCATTAGCTGCATCTTCCAATCTGGTGGTGGAAGGATATTTTGAAATTGTACTTTTGATTCTGGAGTTAAGATTGTTTTATCTAAATAGTGGTCCAAGCACTGACGTCCATAAAACACTATTTCCTACTTTTACCCAGTATGAGTACGCAAAACTCTGATAATCTGGCATGCTTTGAAATTTGGTGGTTCCAGAGTGACAGATTTTCAGGACTATCAGATGTTATTCTGAACTAATATCCCAACACATTTTCATCATTTTTTTAAAAAGAGATTATACATGGTATAATAAATTTTCCATCAAACTTAGTGAGGCAAAAGGGAGTGTGAGGAACAGCATCAGGTGATCTTAAAGAGCATGTGGAAAATGGGCCCCCGTTGAGTTTAAAAGGAAAGTGGGAAAGGTGTTGGTGAACTTAAAAGGAGCAAGGAAAACAGAATATTGCCAGGATTTGAGTGACTGAGTTATAGGGAGAGGTTAGACATTCTGGGCCTTAACTGCTTGGAGGATAGGAGACTGAGGGATGATCTCAGAGGTATACAAAACCATGAGGGGCATAGACAGGGTGAGTGGTCTTCTTTTTCAGGGTTGGGGAATCCAAAACTAGAGGACATAGTTTCAAGGTTAGAAGTGAAAGGTTTAATAAGAACCTGAGGGGTGACTTTTTTTATTTTAAACACTGCAGGTGGTAGATATATGGAATCAGTGGCTGAGGCAGGTACCTTAGATACATTGAGGAAGTATGTGGACAGGTACATGGGATGACAAGAGTTTGGAGGGATATGGACCAAGTGCCAGGAAATGGAATTAGTTGAATATACACATTGGTTGGCATGGACTCATATGGGCTGAAGGGCCTTTTTCTGTGCTGTACAATTCTATCACTATATAACCACATGAGCTAGGCCATAGTGTCACGAACCAGCAACAAAAGAAACACATCGAGTCATGTATGTGTTAAAAACTATTTTATTAATAACTACTTCTGATAATAAGGAAAATAAAAGTAAAAATGTTAGAATGTTAGAAGTAAAAAATGTTAGATCTTGAACATTAACCCCAAAAACTAAACTCGTAGTGTGTGTGTGGCAAATTCCCAAACTCCAAGCCCTGGAGTGGTTCTTAAAGTTCAGTTCAGCAAGCCGTAAGGTGAAACGTGAGCGAAGGCTTCTGTAAAACCACCATTGACTGAAGACAAGACGTAGAGAGAAAATAGAGAGTAATTACGAAATCCAAATGTTCCACGATGGAACCCACACGACACCTCAGCTTCTACTCAGCAGTGCCTACTCCACCGCTTTGTTCCAAAGCATCTGCCACCACGAAAGGCACTGGAATAGTGGTCGTCCACACAAATACCTGTTTCCTTCTACAGGTCAACAACAAAGTGAACTGCACTGGATTATTCCAAAAATCCATATGTGGATTGTAGTGACAGACACAGTTACTGTTTTTCATCCATCAATAGAGACTAGCAGGCAGTGTCTCTCTCTCTCTCTCTCCCCCTCTCCTTCTGACTGACTCCGACTGTCTGCTCCAAAAACGTCATTACGTCCTTAGCTTCTGTTGTCGTCATCACACCACACACACACGCACTGCTATGCTCTATCTTAAAGGGACATTCACCAATAGCAACCTAGTCTGTAACAATAGTCATAGAGTCAGTGTCATACAGCGCGGAAACAGGCCCTTCAGCCCAACTGGTCCATGCCGACCAAGATGTCCCACCTAAGCTAGTCCCATTTGCCAGCATTTGGCCCATAACCTTCTAAACCTTTCCAATCCACGTACCTGTTGAACAGCCTTTAAAATGTTGTTACTGTACCTGCCTCAACCACTTCCTCTGGCAGCTGATTCCACATAGATACCACCCTATGTGTAAAAAAAAAGTTACCCCTCATGTTCCTCTTAAATCTCTCCCCTCTCAGCTTAAACCTATGCCCTCTAGTTCTTGATACCCCAACTCTGGGAAAAAGACTATGTGTGCATTCACCCTATCTATGCTCCACCTCTATAAGATCACCTCTCAGTCTCCTACACTGTAAGGAATAAAGTTCTAGCCTGTCCAACCTCTCCCTATGACTACTGAAGCAAGGGATTTCCAAAAAACTGGATGTCAAATTATCAGAGTTTTTAACTATATTCACACTGACTCCTACTCTTGGTGTTCAGTAGTTCAGTTCACGTAAAGAGTTCAAAAATATGTTTGAGAAGTGGTGAGGGATACGAGCAAATCTTTGCCCCTGAGAGGATAACATATCACTGTTCTAACCAGCAAGAGATTCTGCAGATGCTGGAATCTGGAGCAACACACACAAGATGCTGGAGGAACTCAGCAGGTCGGGGAGCATTGATGGAGGGAAGTAAACAGTCGACGTTTCGACCCTTCAGGACTTTGATGCATTAATTCTGCTTCTCTTTCCACACATGCTGCCTGACCTGCTGAGTGTTTCCAGCGTTTTCCGTTTCATATTTCCAGAACATGTAACCTTCTTTTTAAAAAAAAACTATTATATGGCCTCCTGTAAAGTAATTGAAAGTAGACGTTTTAAATAGTTCTCCTATTCATTAGCATGTTGACCAAAACTTACTTAGCAGCAGGAAACAGGCGGTGCGTTAGGACCCAGTGGTTATGCGTGGATTGTTAATGGGTGGGGACAGGGTAGGGGACTGACAGCTTTTAGGCAAAATCCGGTCGCAGAACTGCGCCATTTGCATTCAGCTGGTTGTTTAGTTGGTGAGAACGTTTTGGCTGCTTTTTGTTAATAAAATAGTGTTTCACTCAGTGCTGGTTATCGGTGGAGGGGACTTGTTTCGGAACGCTGAGGAACATTGTATCCGGTAGTGGAGACACTGTATCCAGCAGCTTGGGCTGAAATCGACGCGGATCCGGGCTGGCGTTCCACCGAAACTAACCTCGTCTCTCTGTCTCTTGTGTCTCTGTGTCTTGCAGCTGCCCTTCCCAGTCGCTTCTCTCTCCAACTTCACCATGTTCAATTTTCTGCGCGGCGCCGCTGGCTCTGGCCTGGCCAACCAACTCCTGCAAGGCCTGTCCGGCGTAATTGGGTGAGTTATATCCCGGAACCCCCACGCCTTGGGATTTGGTTTAAATACGGAACAACTCTCCGCATTGTTCTGAATCTTTTTAATTATAAGGAGGGTGGGGGGAGAGAGACGGAAGGACAGCAAGGACCATTTGGCCCATTGTGGCTATACTCGCACCAAAGAGCCCAACCCAACCTATTCTCACTGTCCAGTATTTGTCTGTCACTCTGCGGGTCATTATGTGTAATGCATTCCGGCTGTCATTTTTATTTTTTAAAAAATGCTAAATTAAATCCATAATCAGAAAATTTGCAATGATTGACTTCGCAGGAATGCGCTTTAATGTGCGGTATCGCCTGCGGGTTCTGTCATTTACTGGATCCGCATTTCATTCGGTTTCTGCTCATTGGACAGCGGGCGTAGTTCGCCGACTCTGTATCGCGGGGTTGCGCAAAGTCCTTGTTAAACCGGTTATTAGATTTGCGCAGAACTCCTTCTGGCCCATTAGTGGCTACCAAACCAAGTTTCCAAGGGCAACGTCAATTGGACACGGGTTCCATTCTGGAATAATGAGGTTTAAAGTCGACCAGTGTTTTTTTTTCTTGTCGGCCTACTTTATCCATTAGAGTCAGCAAACACTTGGCCCCACCCTGTTGGCAAGTATCTATCAATTCTGAGACTAGCCACTCCCCGTGGCTCTAGCCCTTGATAGTAAAGGCCTTTTTCATCATCACTGTAGCTGAATTGATTTATTATTGTCACATGTACTGAGATAGAGTGAAAAGCTGTATTTTGCATGCCATCCAGACAGATCATTCCATACACTTAAGGTAGTAGCACAAGGACAAACTATAACAGAATGTAGAATATAGTGTTGCAGTCATAGAGAAAGTGCAGTGCAGGTAAGCAAGGATTGTGACAAGGTCGACTGAGAGATCAAGAGTTCACCTTTTATTGTATAAGAGGTGCATGTTAACTGTGTCCTCCATGGACATTGCATTTCTCTTTCATTTATATGTGGTGAACCTGCTCACTGTGTTGGGGAGGGGGTACTACTGAGGTTTCTTTGCTTGGATGAAGGGTGATAGGGGGAGGAAGACCCCCCCCCCCCCTGGTTTTTGTGACTGGTGAGTTGAATCATGGTGTGAGGTGCCTTGTGCGCAAACTTCTGTGGATGGGATTTTCTGTCAAACCATTTGCCGATCTGAAGTGAAAGGTGTGCCTTGGGCTGATGAAGCATGTCATTGGCTCACTTGTCGTGTGGTGCACAGCAACCTCCCACACATGGCAAGGAAAACTCATCGCTGGTTTGCTTGATGTTTAATAGTTTTTTTTTCAATGATATGGCGAAGGAAGGCTTTGGTAAAGTGCCACAGAACAGGCTTGTCACCAGGACCAAAGGCTGTGGTGTAAGAGGGATGGCGACAGTTAGAAAACTCCCCAAGTAGCAGATTAGTGTAGTAGTGAGAGGTTCCTCGACTAGATAGAAGTGTGCAGTGGAGATCTCCAGGGGTCTGTATGATGGTTACTGCATTTCCTAATGTATTGGTTTATTATCCTCACTTGCACTGAGGTACAGTGGAAAACTTGTCTTGCATACCGATCGTACAGATCAGTTCATTACACAGTGCAGTTACATTGAGTTAGTACAGAGTGCATTGATGTAGTACAGGTAAAAACAATAACAGTACAGAGTAAAATGTCACAGCTACAGAGAAAGTGCAGTGCAATAAGGTGCAAGGTCACAAGGTAGATTGTGAGGTCAGACTCCAGCTCATCGCATAAGGGAACCGTTCAATAGTCTTATCACAGTGGGGTAGAAGCTGTTCTTAAGCCTGGTGGTATGTGCCCTCAGGCTGGCTGTACAGGGCACAGTGTGCAGGTGACACCCATTTGAAGGTGTCTTGAACTGTGAAGAAGATAGGAATAAACTTCACGGAGATATAGATGGGCAGATAAGTGGCAGCTGAGCTTTTATTGTTGAGAAATGAGCTGCCAGGTATTGATGGGAAGGTGCAATATGGAAGGATCTGAGCAGAGAACTGGAGGCACAAGAGATCGTGCAGATGCTGGGAATCTGGAGCAACACACAAAACGCTGGAGGAACTCAGCAGGTCAGGCAGCATCTATGGAGGGAAATAAGCAGTTGATGTTTCAGGCTGAGACCCTTCATCAAGACTGGAAAGGAAGAGGGCAGAAGCCAGAATAAAAAGAGGGGGAGGAACATAAGCTGGCAGGTGATGGGTGACTCCAGGTGGGGGGGGGGGGGGGGGGGGGGAGGTTGATGAGAGGTGGAAGAGACAAAGTGCTGGAGAAGAAGGAATCCGATAGGAGAGGACAGTAGACCATGGAATAAAAGGAAGGAGGTGGGGAGCCAGATGGAGGTGACAGGCAGATTGTGAGGGCAGGGGAGGGAAAGAGGTGGGGTGAGGGGGCCACGGGAATGAGGGAAAACAGGGGAGGGGTTACTGGAAGTTAGAGAAATCGATGTTGATGCTGTCAGGTTGGAGACCTACAGTTTATTGAAAGTGGCAGGGCAGGTGAGAAAGTGGTCAAAAGGTATATTGGACCCTGGACTTCAGGGAAGCAGGGCACAAGAGCAGAGTGGTCACAACAAACCTTCACGGAGCACCGGTTCAGCCACAGTTGTCCCATTCTGGTTAGCACTTGGAATCTAAAGGCTTTGGAGAGGGTGCAGAAGAAAATGAATCCTGCCGTAAGGGACTTCTGTGGATGGACTGGAGAAACTGAGTACCTTTTTGAACAGAGGGTGATCTGATGGGGGTATTTAAAATTACATCTATCCGCGTCCTTTAAGTATTCCCATTGGTGGAAGGGTCATTTACCAGAAAATATGGAATGAAGATGGTTGGCAAAAGAATCAAGGGCTGTGCAAATCTTTTTGTAGTTGGTGGTTGAAGTCAGGATGCTACCGGGGAGCAGTGGAAATGGGTTCAATTGTGGTGTTCAGAAGGGAGCCGGACAAGCTAATGCAAGGGTGGCACAGTGGTGCACGTCAGAGACCCGGGTTCAATCCTGACCTCTGCTGCTGTCTGTGTGGAGTTTGCACGTTCTCCCTGTGACTGTGTGAGTTTTCTCCCATGTGCCAAAGATGTGGGTTGGTAGTTTAATTGGCCACTGTAAATTACACTAAGTGTGTGGAGGTGAGTGTTAGAAACTGAGGGAGTTGATGAGAATGTGGGGAGAATTTTTTTTTTTAAAAAAAAAGGATTCTCATGTATTATTAGTGTAAATGGGTGTTTGATGGGTGTGGACTTGAAGGGCTTGTTTATGTCTCTGACTGTATGAAAGTAATTGGAAGACTGTGGGAAGAGAGTGGAATTGACTGGGTTGCTCTTGCATTGAGTCTGTATGGACTTGCTGGGCTGAATGGCCTCCCCATGCTGTAACCATTGTGTCCGAGTTGAGAGGAGAAACCTGCTCATGAGTTAAGTGCTCCTTCACATCCTGCACTGGGTGTTGGCTACATTCAGTGTAATGTGGTGCTCAGTGTCAACTCTGTAATCTGACGTGGATCATTCCTGTACTTCAGTAATTGGATGACATCCTCCAGAGGTGATTGGACCATCCCAGGGACTCAGTAAAGGGGGGTGGGGTGCTGTTGGTTGTGGCTCAGTGGATAACTCTCCTGCTTCTGAGAGGTCATTGGTTCAACACTTTGGGGGAGTTGAGCTGGACCTCAGTGAAGTGCTGAGAGAGTGGTGTGTTGTCACTTGGACAATAAATTAAACCAAGACTCTTAAAGTGTTTAAAACGGGGGTGGGGGGGAGGAACTGGCACTATTACCATTGCCTGATCAATAGTGATCTCTCAATCCAAGATTCTTCATCCTAAAGCAAATACTGTGGATCTCGAAGGTTTTCGCCTTCCTGTTGGTGGAATCTGCTGTATGCAAAGTAGTTGCATTTCCAATATCACAACAATGGCTACACTGTTTTGCTGTAAACAGTTGTCACAGACTTGCCTCCTCCTGTAAGTTCGGGTCTATTTTCTAAGTAGCCTGTTCAGTGCGTGGCCTCGCTGGGAGGGCACTGATCCCTTCAGATTAGGGAGCTCTTGGGTCCGTGAGGTGATTTCTTCTTGGGTACAGTAGGAATGAGAGATTGATGTTGAGGGCAAAGTTCAGTTATGGTTTCTGTTTGTCACCAATCCCTGATTTCAATGGGAATACACTTCGGATATTGGGATATGACAACAGTTGGCTGCTTCAGCAAGTCACCAGATAAGTGGTAGCTATTTGGATGGATCCTGACAGGGTGGTGTTGACTTGCGTGTGAGGCTCTGGGATTGTCAGGAACATCACCTTTAGCACCTCTTGCTCAGGGAATCCTGAAACTCTTGTTTCTCCAAAATACAAGGATGTGCACGCTGATTAATAACCCATTCGCTGATGTATCATGTGGAATCCCAGTAGAAGTGACTTTGATATTCCTCTAATCGCATTTGTGGTGTTAGCCCTTCCCTCGCCTTAGTTGCGCCACACCTTTTGAAGAACGGGCCCTGACAGCATTGTCATGTGGGGTTTAGTGCAGCATTTGTGAATCTTCTCATCCAGCTTTATAATGCTGGGAGCTTTATCCTGCTCTCTACAAGTGGTTAGCCAACTTTCTTGCATCCAGGGTTGACCTCATCTCCAACGTGTAGCAGTTCCTTCTGTTCTGCATCAGAGCATCTGCTCAGATGGCACGTTAAAGCCTCGCGTGGTTTGAGTCGCATTTGGTGAGAGGGTCTAACAGTGATCCGTGACTGACTCCTGATGCAGGGTTCCGTCCTGATGCAGGGTTCCAACCTGAAACGTCAACAGTTCTTTATCCCCCTTCCTCCCCTCCCCGCCCCCAACGTATTCCAACATTTGCAGTCTTGTGTCTTCATGACTGACTCCTCATTAGTGGCTGTATAAAGTTTGAGGCTAATCATTGAGGTGTCAGGCATGGCACTGTAGTCTTTCTTATGAAGAATATGTTCTGGAGGTGAATTCAGTGCTCCAGAACAGAGGGAGAGACTGAACAATACTCCAAGATTTGTTCTTAAAACTTGCTCTATCAAGTAGATGTGGTTTGTTATTTTTTTGTCTGGTTTACACTGCAATTCTATGCAATAGTAGAGTTGAATATCAATCTCTCTGCCCTTTTACCCCGCTTCTCAGTGTTGTCTCCTGCTACCTCTTGTTGCCTCTTGCAGTGCTTTCCGTCTTGGGCAGGCAATGACCAGGAAAACTCATTGGCCTCCACCTAGCGTTGCCAACCTGATTGGCTGTATTTCCGGAGGTGTCATCTGTGGTCTCTAACCGTGCCATCCCTGCACTACCACTGTTGGTTGTCCAAAATGTCCATCTTCATGGTGCATCACCTTCTATCGCCAACTGATTAAAACCCACTGTGGGGATGCTCCAAGAATGAGTGGCAACAATTCCAAAGGGTTGGAAGTGTTCCCATTCATTCTTGAACATCCCTATAATGGGTTTTAACCAATTCCAATGGGAATTAATACTTTAATTGTCCCCATGATTATTTTCTCCCGGTTCTATTGCAGGAAATGTTTCCCAAAGACTTATTTCCTGAAGAGTTGTTAACCTTAACTGTGCTGGTGGGCTGAGCATGTCACTAAGCAAAAATACTCATTGTGGCCTCCTATACTGATGCCTATGAAATGGTGAGCCAAAGCAACTAAGATTCATATTGCACACTGTCCTTGGAATGGCTGTGTTATGGTTGTCCACCTTCTCATGGACTCTGCCAAGAAAGTGGAGGCTGTAGAAGTGGGTACAATTACAATGTTTCACAGACTTTTGGACAGTTATGTGAAAAAGAAAGGTTCAGAGATATATGGGCTTAGCATGGACGAGTTGGGCCGAAGGGCCTGTTTCCATGCTGTAAAATTCTCCCTCTGGAGAGGGATGCTGCAATCCTTGTTGAGGTTTGCCATGAGCAACTGCATACCACACAAATCTGTTCAACGGGCTACTCCCAGTGCTTTCTAAGTCAAACATCATCTACTTGGTGGCAGATCATCAAATTGGTCTGCCCGAAACTTGTTGGCCTTCTGGCATAAGGAGAAGTCAGCAAGCTAATGCACTGAAGCTTGGTGTGGTCACCACAAAGGCTTTGTCAGGAAAGACCACAGCCTAGGGTCCTTCCACCACTGGACACTGAGGGGGTGGGCCCTGTGTAACAGCCTCTCAAACATTTCACGGGTGCTTTTAAGCAGGAACTGAGTGGTATTGACACATTGTGTTATCACTTCAAGACATTCTCTCACAATCAACACAGAGAAAGATGCCATACAACATGGAAACAGGCCCTTTGGCCCAACTCGTCCATGCCAACCAAGGTGCCAACCTAAGCTAGTCCCATTTGCCTAATTTTGGCCTGTAGCTCTCTAAATCTTTCCTGTCCATGTACTTATCCTGAAGTTTTTTTTAGATGTCATTATTGTACTTGCCTCAAGTACTTTCTCTGCCAGCTCGTTCCATACACATCATCCTCTGTGTGAAGAAGTTGCCCCTCTGGTCCCTTTCTATATAAATCTTGCCCCTCTTGCCTTAAACCTGTGCCCTCTAGTTTTTGATTCCCTTTCCCTGGGGGGAGAAAGGGACTAATTATGTGTACCAATTATATTTGCAGTATATGTTGTAAATATATTTTTGGGAGTTAAGTGAAAATCTTAGTTTTAACCCATTTTGCAAATAAACCAGCAAGTGAATACAGCCTCAAATGATCAGAATATGTTGAATAAACTTTAACCACTAATGCAGTTTTCTATTGCATTTAGTAGATTAGGCTTTTTTTCTTTAAAAACCCAGTTACAAAATGTCTGACTACAGATGTTGTGTCCTATCAGTCCCTTCCTTTGGCACTGAGATTTTCCCTTTGGAAAATGCCAGGTACTTGATCTGAACTGCAGCCAAAACTTACATGTAGCATCTGGAAGCTTCAGTCAACAACACTGATTGAATTGACCTTTCTGATGCTTCCCTTTTATGATTTTTAAAAGGGGGACTGTTTCACTTTCAGCAGTGTAATAATGGTGGATTGTAGTGTTACGGAAGACTGACAGCTGACCTATAATGAGCATTGCTGTTGAGAACATTTTGTGCACTTTGCCTATTTTTTGATAACTAATACCACTAAGTCATTCTCAGTGTGGGCATCTTGCTGGTGAGGTATTGTTCTTTGTATAGTTGGGTGCACAGACTGAAAATGACAGGAATTCTTTTCAGCCTGATGGTTGAAATCGATAACTGTGCCTTGTTTAAAACTTGAGTTTTCTAGCTGGTTGCTATGTTGATGGAGCAAAATCTTGCCATTAAGCAATTGGCAGTTAAAATCATAAAGAGGTACAGCACGGAAACAGCCCCTTCGGCCCACCGAGTCTGCGCTGACCATTTACACCAATCTGACACTGATCCCATTTCATTTTATTCTTCCCACATTCCCCTTCAGATTCTGCCCCTCACCTACACACTAGGGACACTTCACAGTGGCCAGTTAACCTACTGATCTGCATGTCTTTGAGATGGGCGGGGGGGGGGGGCGGGGAGGAATCAGAGCTTCTGGGGAAAACCCACGAAGTCACAGGGAGAACGTGCAAACTCCACACAGCACTGGAGGTCAGGATTGAACCCATGTCTCTGGCAGCTCTACTAGCTGCACCACTGTGCTGCCTTAATTCTGTAGGGAGTGTGGGTTATCAATGGTTTGATGTTCAACACTTCTGCCTTCTGTATGTGCATGTTCGAATGCAGAGATCCATGATGAGTTTGGTGTGTGTGACTGCCCTCTGCTGCTGGGCTCACCACAGGGGGAGCAGAGACTGGTGGAGATGGGGCTGAGTGCACTTCACATCCACTCAGCTTCATGTCAGGAAGGGGTGATGTGAAAATAACCTGTGGTTGCCTTCCCTGTGGGAAGATGTAAAAGCTGAAGTTATTTTGCTTTTAATGTTAATTGAAGTTTTAATTTTTTAAAACAAAAGCTGGAAAAATTCAGACAGCTGTGGAACGAAAAGTCATCAGTTACCGTTTTTGGTCTCGGAATGGTTTCTGTTTCCACAGATGCTGCTTGACCTGCTGGGTTCTTCTAGCGTTTGTGGTTTAGCTTCAGATTCAGGTATCTGCAGCTTGTTTTTCAAATTTCTTAAACCTGGTCTGTAGCCTCTGACGAAGTCAAAGTCGAGTTTGTTGTCATATGCACAGGTACGGTACATGTAGGCACAGGTGCAATGAAAAACTTACGTGCAGCAGGTAGTGTCAAATACACAACATTCACAAGAAAAACACAAATTATACAAGAAAGAACACAATTAGAACAAAAAGTTCATTGCAATGCAAAGTGGTCATAGTGATGCTATACTGAGGTAGTGATTAGGGTTGTGCCAGTTGATTCAAGAACTGAATAGTTGAAGGGAACAAACTGTTCTTGAAGCTGGTGGTGTGGGACTTCAGGCTCCTGTACCTGAAGTAGCTGCGAGAAAGTGGCATGGCCTGGATCTTTAATGGATGTTGCCTTGAGGCAGCACCTCATGTATATACTACCCATGGTGGGGAGGGATGTGCCCATAACTTGTTGGACTGAGTTCACTACTCTCTGCAGCTTCTGCAGTGGTGAGGTGTTGGGATGCCCCAGACTGGATCCTCAGTGGTGTGTGGGCTTAGACCTGGCTTTGTCTCTGCCAAGTCTGGGGTTAGGAGGATGATTGGTTGACATCTATACTGGGGGGGGGCGGGGGTCCAGTCCTGCTGGGTGTTGGACAAACTGAGGGGTTTGGTCGTAAGCAGAACTTGTACACTTAGTGTCTTTTGAAGACTTGGTCAGTACACAATGTGAATCATTTGGAAGGAAGCCTGTGTGCAGCTTAGATGCTGGTTAGACTGAACCATGCATGGTGTGGGTGCAATGTTAATATGCATATTTAAAATCTATGATGCCTGGAAGTTTGTAACATTTTTCTTTCTTTCTCTTCCTCCCTCCCACCAATCATCCTACAGCCAAATGGCCACTGGCCCGGTAAGTATATCTGATCTGTCTTGCTATTTAAAACCAATTAGGATTAATACTTGGTTTAAGTTCAGAGGGTTCAAACTTGGGCTGTGCTTCAGGCTCTAACTGTAGACTGGTCTTCAGTGGTCTGGGGTGGTGGTAGGGAATATCTATTGCCTCCTGCCCTTTGACTCCTAGAAAGTGGTAATGTTGCCTGGAGCTATTGGTTTGTATTCTAATTGTTTGCCCATGAATAATAAATTGGTTTATTATTGTTGCATGTACTGAGGTACAGTGAAAAACTTTGTTTTACATGCCATCCATACAGATCATTGCATCACATCAGTACATCGAGGTAATACAAGGGAAAAGCAATAACAATGCAGAATAAAGTGTTGCAGTTACAGAAGAAGTGCAGTGCAGGCAGACAATAAGGTGCAAGGGCCATAACAGAGTAGACTGTGAGGTCAAGTCCATCTTATTGTACAATAGTTTTATAACAGCAGGATAGAAGCTGTCCTTGAGCCTGGTGGTACGTGGCTTTTGTATCTTCTGTCCGATGGCGGGGGGGGGGGGAGAAGAGAGAATGTCCAGATTAGGTGGGGCCTTTGATTATGCTGGCTGCTTTATGAGGCAGTGAGAAGTGTAGACAGTCTGTAGAGGGGAGGTTGGTTTTCATGAGGAGGAATAGTATGAGGATAACTATTGTCCATGAACCTGTCCCACCATGAGATGATAGCTTTTTAGAAGGGTTGGAATTGCTTGGTGGGGAAGATTTGTGGATTAATCAAATCAACATGCTTTAGAACTGCAGTGAATGCCTGTGATAAAGGATTGTACATAACAATGCATCAGACTGGCTCATTTCCCTTTACTGTGGAGGGAAAGGTCTCGAGGTGCCTTTTACATGAGGGGAAATCTGAAGAAGTGTGAATTCCCTGTTCAAGAAGAAAATGCACACCCCTTATTGCATTCGTATAACAGGCTATCCTGGAAAGACTCTGGGTCAAGCTAACTTTTGGTTTCCCTTTCCAGGGCCAAAGGCCTTTTATAATTGGAGAGGTGACCTGGGATTCTGAACCTTGGAGCAGAAGTATTAGTTGAAATTTGAGATCACAAATTTTGATACAACAGGCTCTGAAATTGGAGACCACTGATATTAAAGTTCTTTTCCCCATTTTTAACACGGCAGTCCGGAATCCACTACTCAAGTGGTAAGAATGGATCCTGTGGTAACCTTTTTGAAGAGGAAACTTATTGAGGAAAGCGCAGGAAGTGGATTTAAAAACACAAAATACCAGAAATACTCTCAGCAAGTTGGACAGCTTCTGTAGAAAGTTTAGTTTTCTGCAGCAGAGAAGGTGGGGGAAGAGTGGGAGGAGAAAGGAAATATCTCTGGTAGTGTGAGACCAAATAAGTGAACGTGGCAGTTGGAATCTGACGATGGTGCTTTATTTATACTATGATTTGCTAATATCAGGGTTGTGGGATGTGCCCAGCGGACCAGACCATATTAATGGAGAGAGGAATAAATTGAGCCACGGTCACAGAAGAACGATGGGCAGAAATGGCCAGTTGTGAAACAGACAGACAAAGAAAGCTTGCCTAAAGTTGGAGAATTCAATATTAAGTCTGTAAGGCTGCAGTATACCTGGACAGAAGACTAGATGCTGCTCTGATATTTAATTACCATTTTGTGTTTGATCTCTAACCATCTGAGAGGCCAGCATCTAACCATTCTATAAGGCCTGAATGCAGTACATTTTATTGGAAGAAGTGCAAGTGAATTGCAACTTCACCTTGAAAGATTGTGGGTCCTTGGATCATGGGAAGGGAAGAGGTCAAAGGGCAGGTGTTGCATCTCCTGCAGTTGCATGAGAAGGCATCATGAGATGGGCATTCGTTAGTGGAATCTTTGTTCAATGGGGTGAACCTCTTTTTAAATGGGAGGCGGTCATGCATAACTTTCAAGAATGTATCCTGTCAGAATTGGCAATGCAGGCAGCATCCGTGGAGAAAAACAGACGGTCAACATTTCGGGTCAGGACTGAAGATAGGAAAAGGGGAAGCTCAATATATTGGGGGAGAAACAGAGCAGTGATAGGTGGACAAAAGAGGGGAGGCGGGGTGGGCACAGGGTGGTGATAGGTAGATGCAGGTAAGAGACAGTGATAGGCAGGTGGGGGGAAGGAGGAGAGAGCAGATCCACCAGGGGATGGGTCAAACCTATGGAGTTGGGGAGAAGGTGTGCTTGTGGGTATTAACGGTAGATAAACGAGTTCCTTTTCCATTAACTCACTAACACAAGATTATTATCACATATTGTAATAGGACTGTCTACTGGCCTCCATGGACTTCTGCTGACCTGTTGACTCTTGCTTTGTAGGCCGAGCAGCCCCGCCATATTTCACAGGTTGAGGCCTATGAGACTGAGGAGGAAAGAAGGTTCCGGCAAATTTTCAAAAGCCTGGCTGGAGATGTAAGCATTAAGAATGCATGTTACCACTCTCTATTTATAAACTTCTCAACCATGCAGGTTTTGAAGGCTTGTCCCATGTTAACTTGCTCTGGTTATCTGGAAATAACAGATATGTGAGTATTGATATTACAAACTTGTCTGGTAATTTTTCTTTTGAGTGGCCACTGTAGAGAGTCCAGAAGACTGGAGGATGGCTAATGTTGTTCCTTTTATTCAAGAAGGTCAGCAGCGATAAGCAGTTAACTACAGGCGAGTGAACCTTGTGTCACTAGTAGAGAAGTTATTGGAGAAAATTCAAAGGGACGGGATCCACGTTCATCTGGAAAGACTGGAACTGATTTGGGAATAGTCAGCACGGCTTTGTGAGGGGGAATTCCTGTCTCATCAACTTGGTGAGGTAGCGAAGGAGGTGGGTGAAGGCAGTGTGGTAGATGTTATCTATCTGGGCCAGAGTAAAGCATTTGACATGGTCCTGCATAGTAGGCTAGTCCCAAAGATTAAAGCACTTGGAATCCAAGTTGAGCTGGCTAATTGGATCCAAAATTGGCTTGGTGTTAGAAAGCAGAGGGTAGTGGTGGAAAGATGATTTTCTGATTGGAAGACTGTGTGCTTGGTCATGTACCACAGGGATCGGTGCTAAGACCTTTGCTGTTTGTGATTATATATTGACTACTTGGATAGGCACCTGATTGTACAGAGAATGGAGGGATGTGGACACTGTAGGCAGAAGGAATTAGTTTAGTTAGGAACTTAATTACTAGTTTAATTAGTTTGGCACAACACCATGGGTCTGTCCCTTTGCTGTAGTGTTCTATTAAGCGAAAATTGATGGTGTGGATAGCGAGGTTGTCTAAGGCTGCAGCAGGAAATGGATAAATTGGGCGGAGTGTTGGTAGATGAACCTTAATCCTGACGAGTGTGGGGTGATGCATTTTGGGAAGCCCTATAGGGCTAGGACATGTACAATAAATGGTAGGGCGCTTGGGTCCAAGTCATAGTACCCAGGAAGTTGCAACATGGGTGGATGTCATGCTTGACATCTGAGGTCGGGGCATAGAATGTAAGAGTTGGGATGTTGCAACTTCACAAAACACAGGTTGGGCCACACTTGGAGTATTGTGTACAGTTCTGGTCACCACACTGTAGGAAGGATGTGATTGCGTTGGAGAGAGTGCAAATGAGCTTGACCAGAATCTTCCCTGGATTGAAGGACGTTAGTTAAAGGGAGAGATTGGATAGACTGGGATTGTTTTCCCTGGAATGAAGGAAGCTGAGGGGTGACCTGATAGAAGTGCATAAAATTGAGAGCCATAGGGTAAGATGGTCAAAATCTTTTTCCCATAGTTGGGGTATCAAAACAAGAGGACATAGATTTAAGGTGAAAGGTAGGAGTTTAATGGGGATCTGGGTGGGGGTAAGTTTTTTTTTTAACACTGTAGTTGATATCTGGAACTTGCTGCCAGAGGAGGTGGCGGAATCAGAAACAATCACTGTGTTTAAGGGACATTTAGACAGACACTTAAATAGACGAGGCATAGAAGGATACCATTTTAAGGTAGCCAAATAGAATTAGTGTAGATGGGCACAAAGGTCAGCATGGACATGATGGGCCAAAGGGCCTGTTTCTCTGCTGTATGACTCTTATGACTGAGCCATAGAGCAAGGAAGGCCAGCTTAAGTCTACATCCTGTACCAAGGTGGATGAGACCATCTGTAGAGGATTCTGTTGTTGGCCAAGGTTCTATCAAATGGGAGTGAGGTTGTGTAATGTTTGTGCTCTGGTTGAAAGGTTTGGCTATGACTGTTATGCTTCTGAATGGGTAGCACAGAGGAGCTAGTAGAGCCACTGTCACCCAGCTCCAGCAACCTGGGTTCAGTCATGACTTGTGGTCTGTGTGGAGTTTGAATGTACTCTGTGTGATCGCATAGGTTTCCCCCGGGTGCTCTGGTTTCCTCCCACGTCCAAATTGGCTACTGTAAATTGCCCTAGTGTTTGGGTGAGTGTTAGAGTGGGGTAGTTGACAGGAGACTGGGTTGCAGGAAAACTAGCTGAGCAATGGGATTGCTCTGTGAGCAGCATGGACTCAGTGGATTGAGATTGCCTCCTGCGTTTGATAAAATGTGGAAAAACTATTTTTGCAACCTCAACGAACTCCAAATCCCCAAATTTAGCCTCTTGCTAGCACTTACTCTGAAAGCTTGAGCATAGTTAATGGTCTATTGCACAAGATACCAGGCCGTGTCATATTTAGAAGTGAGATAAGACTGAGCAGTATAGACGTTTAATTGCTGAACTGATCTCCAGAAGTCTGGACAATTGATCTGGAGATGAGTG
Organism: Pristis pectinata; assembly: GCF_009764475.1. Classification (NCBI taxonomy): domain Eukaryota; kingdom Metazoa; phylum Chordata; class Chondrichthyes; order Rhinopristiformes; family Pristidae; genus Pristis; species Pristis pectinata. Next base: position 13,017,239 of record NC_067439.1, on the reverse strand, counting down.
TTCAAATCCCACCATGGCAACTGGAGTATCTTAAATTCAGTAAGTAAATCTGGTATTTAAAAAAAAATTGCCATCAGTAATGGTGACTGTGTGTTCGCTGATGTCTTTCAGGGGAAGAAATACTGCCATTTTACCTAATCTGTACATATATGGCCCAGCACACTACTCCATACAGTGGGCAGTTGGGAATGTGGAACAAATGCTTGCCTGTGCGGAAATGTTGGGATCTTATGAACAAATGATAACAAGATCCTAGAGATCAGTCCAATGCTGAATTTTTTTTGTTGTTTATTATTTATTTTGAAAGGAAGGTGGAAAATCCCATCGCCTGATCCATAGAAAGGGCAGGAGAACTTGTGTGGATGAAGGCATCTGACATGTCTTCTCCCACTGCTTTTGCTGTCAGATTTGTAAAAATCCAAGCCCTGTCTAGTATCCACAGTTATTGTGTTTTTTAATCTTGTGATCAAGAGGATCAACTAGTTTAGCTTGTAGACTCCAAATAGTTTAGAAAGGGGGTTGGTAGCTCACTCCTGCAAAATCTGGGATTCTGAATACTGGTTCTCCTTCAAGGAGATCCGCCATTTGCTGCATCAGTTATCTCAATGACGGTCCGAACAGGAATGACAAATGGTAAGAATCGGATGGGAAGGTTTTTCCAGCAAATGAGACTTGTACAAATATGACAATTTTCCTTTGGCCTCTTCCCAATGAAAGAGAAACTGAGTGCTTTCATAGAGGGTGTAAAGTAACTTGTAATAAGTGGGTTTGAGTATCATGGCTAATTAATACTTTATGCACAAGATGTTACCTTTCTAAAATAAAACCATCAGTTGGGACAATGGTCTGCATTGTTTTGAAAATTAAAATTTATGCAAATTTCTACTGATCTTGATCTTTAAGCTCCTGATCACCTTTAGATATTTTTGTGGCAGTGGGGTTAGATCACCATTGAAGTTGCTGTTTGGTTGGAGGCCTGTTTTTACTGTCATTAATTCTCCTGTTCAGATGTATTAAAGCAGAGTCTAGTATAATAAAATGTAGAATCTGGAGTGTTGTGTTCACTTTGAAGCCAACGTATTGTCAAGTCAGGCATTGTGTGGTGTCTTGGGCCTGTGTACTTCTCATCACCCCTTCTCTGCTGCCCTTTCTCCCCCCTCCTCAGCCCTGCTCTGTACTGTGCTTTGTCTTTGCTTTGTGGCACTAAGCTTGCTCTTCCCGATTTACAGGGAGATCCGAGGTTGCAGAGTTCTGAATCCATTGACACAGGAGGCGAGAGGTTTGGCAGAATCTTGTCAACCCCCGTTGATTAGCTGAATGTCACCCGTTATCCACTTGGCTAATTCCTGGGATGAGAGGGTTTTCCTGTCATGAACCACTACAGAAACTGGATATATAATTTTCTGGAGTTGAGCAGACTGGTGATCTTATTAAAACTTGTAGGATCCTAAGGAGCCATGACTGGGTAGATGTTGAGATGCTTCCACTAGTAGGAGAGTCACAATCAAGGGGACATAGTTACGGGATTAGGGGGCAGGCATTTAAAACTCTGGTGCAGGGGAACTTATTCTCACAGGGGGTTGAATCTCTGGAGGGTTGTGGAGGCTAGCTCACTGGGGGTATTTAAGGCAGAGGTAGATAAATTTTTGAATCGAGGGCTATGGGAAATTGGCACAGAAGAGGAGCTGAGGCCTGGGACAGTAGCCATGATCACATTGAGTAGCAGGCTTGAGGGGCCGAGTAGCCTACTCCTGCTCCTGTTTTCTTGTATATTGGGGAAGTGAAGGGAAAATGAATGAATCTTGTAACATTCAGGCTAAAATTGGGGAATTTGAGGGGAGGTGGCTGAGTGTTGCTGTGGAGTTTTTTTGATGCTGTGTGTATGAGTCACCAGACCCACCCTTAGCTGGCTTTTGACCAAATCTTTAATGAGCAGCTACTGAAGACAGTCAATGGAAAAACCTGCCTTGGGTGGCCTCTCCCTCCCTGAGAGCAAACATATCTCCCTGCTGTGAATGCCTTTTGGGAACAATAGACAGAACAATTGTGGGTGGCACTGTGGCGCTGCTAGAACCGCTCTCTCAGGTTTCAATCCTAACCTCTTGTGCTGCCTGTGGAGTTTGCATGTTCTCCCTTTGACTGCATGAGTTTCCTCTGGGTGCTCGGGTTTCGTCCCACATCTCAAAGATGTGTGGGTCAGCAGGTTAATTGGCCGCTGTAAATAGTGTCGGTGAGTGCTAGAATCTGGGGGGGGGGGGGGATTCGTTGGGAATGTGGGGAGAATAAAATGGAACTAATGTAGGTTTAAAAGGGACCTGAGGGGCAAGTTTTTCCACACAGAGGGTGGTGCGTGGATGGAATGAGCTGACAGGAAGTGGTTGAGGCAGGTACAACAACACTTAAAACTCATTTGGATAAGTACATGGATAGAAGGGGTTTAGAGTGATGTGGGCCAAACGCAGGCAAGTGGGACTAGCTTAATGGGCACTATGGTTAGCATGGTTGAGTTGGGCTGAAGGGCCTGTTTCCCTGTTGTATTACTCTATATGGGTGCTCAAATGGTTGGCACAGTGGTCCAAAGGGCCTGTTTGTGTTGTGTAACTAAACAACTCTACACTACATGATTTTATGGTAGACATCTGGGGAAGGTGTGTAATCCACTGCCTCCCCACAGCAGTGAGTTCATAAGAAATAGAAGCAGCTACAGGCCATTCGGCACCTTAAACCTGCTGCTGTGCCACTTGATGTCATGTGGCTCTTTTACCTCAGTGCCAATTTCCTGCACTAAACCTGTCTCCTGTTCTCTACATATCTAAAACCTAGTGATCTGTCTTTTGAATATTCTCAGCAACTGAACCTCCACAACGTTCTGGGTGGGGAAAAAATCTCTTCTCATCTTTTGGAGGAGAAATCCTGCTGTCCTTAATGGCTGGCCCCCTTATTTTGACACTGTGAACCCATAGTTCTAGATAGCCAAGCCAGCGGAAACCTCCCAGAAAGTACCACGTCAAATCCTGTAAGGATTTTGTTTTTTCAATGACATCACCTCTTATTCTTAATTGGAGTGTACAGACCTAGTCTGCTTAAACTCCTCAACCAGCAGCCCACCTTCATCTCCAGAATCCATCTGATGAGCCTTTACCGCACTCTCTCAGTCACAAATCTCTCATTCCTTGGGTAAGCAATGCTCCAGATCTGGTCGTGCAAGGCTACTATACATTTGGAATTGGAGATCTCTCCTCTGTCCTTGTCCCCTTGCAATAGAACCCAACCCAACAGCCTTCCTAATTTCCAACTGTGCCTGCTGTTAGTTTTTTGTGATGCATGCAAAGACGTCCTTGGAACATCAGTAGCACCTTTCAACATTTTGCCATTTTAGAAAACACTTCACCTCTTCATAGCAAAGTGGATGACTTCGTAATGGGGGAGACTGGAACTGAGAGTCACTAAGTGTGCAGCTAAGTAGAGTCCCACATTGTAAGGTGGCACCTGAAATCGAGTAATTCCTGAAATGTGTACACCATGTGATGTACCATACAGGCTATCAAGGGAAAAACAAGGGTCAAAAGTTCCTTGTGACTGACAAGATTCAGAAATAGAAGTTGTCTGCCACCATCCTTTAATATAGGAAAACCCAGAAAAATTAGTCTGATCTGCTTTTCCAGTTGAATGGTGATTTCAGATGGCAGGGAGGGGAAGATGGACTTTGGTTTCCTTGGTAACTGGTGTCTGAATACTCCCTTGGAATTGATGCCAAACATTGCAAACTTTTTGTTTGTTCTTTGCAGGACATGGAAGTTAGTCCAACAGAACTGATGAATATTCTCAACAAAATTGTGCAGAGGCGTAAGTAGTAGTATTTTTTTATGGCCTTGAATCTACGTGGCTATGATATTGTACAAAATTGTTTTTAAGTGTTGTTATGACTCAGTTGATAGTCCCTCAAATTTCAAATGCTGGAATTTGGACATAGAATCTTGGCTGCTAACCTCACAGTTCTGAGGGAGTGTTGCAGTGACAGATGAGTTTATTTACATATTTAAATTTGTGAATTCCCAGTTGGATTTCTGTTCAATGCAAGTTCTTCTCTTAACTCTACCTCTCTGTTATTCCACTATTGTTAGCTTTTGTTTTGCACTACAATCTTTGTACCATTCTGCTGTTTTGGACTTGTTACTGTTCACTCTCAGCTTCATGCGAACAAAGAGTTTCAATGCACCCTGGTGTATATGACAATCTAATCTAGCACCAGTTGGTCACCGCTTGTGGCTGGATTTGAATTTTCTTTGTTAGCGGCAGTATTTGTCCAGAGTGACAACATTTAATATGTGAAAGTTTGTTAGAAAATTGACCATGGGGAAACCTTGGCTAAATAATTCATGGACAGACTCTTATCCTCATTTCAGTTGGAGCATTGCAAAAGGTATTGGTGATCAAAGGGTTAATCCATATAAACTAGGAAGATTTGAGGCTATGGAGAATGTGATACTTTAGTACTTTTTGGTACTTTAGTATGTTGCTTGAGTCTCTAATCTTCACCTCCCAGGGTTAGTCTTTGATTTATTCTTGGGGCAGATTGGGTGCATGCTCATTTACGAGGGAAATAAACCTGATGCATACTGATATACACACTGTCTCCCAGCTGAGCTATAGCCAACCCGAACACATGGTTGAGACTGAACCAGATTTGGGGTTTTGCTTTTTGTTTAAATTGATTTATTTGTAATAAAATGCACTTGTGCTGAACACTTTTATTGTTATTTTCTGAAATAAAAATGTACCGTCTTTGTTCCCCACTTTAAGAGAATACAGTTCATTGGCCCACAGAATAACTTCAAACATTGATCTAAAAATGTTGTCCTGGGTTCATTATCTAAATAAGAACTTGTAAAACTGTTTAGTTATCTTTTTGGACTGGGCGTGACCACTGACTTTCATAGTTTTAGTTTGGTGCTTTGACTAATGATTTGGGTTTCATGCTATTATTGAAAATAAGCACTCCTGTTTGTTATTTGCTCATTGTGGGACAGTCCTTGTCAATGCTAATTAGAGATACTGAACTGTGCTGGAAAAGGGGATTATTATAGATGGGAACATGGCAGGCTCTAGTGCCTATTTCTACGCTGTATGAGTGACAAGGAATTGGGAGAGTTATGCAGAAACACTAGTGGTTTCTTTCCCATGTATTAAGGTGCCTGCCAAGTTCTTAATGGTAAACACTTGCCTGGATTTGATTTCCAAGTTAACCAGTTTGTCCTCTGCTGCAGATGCTGACCTAAAGACTGATGGTTTCAGCTTGGAATCCTGTCGCAGTATGGTGGCTGTGATGGATGTATCCTTTCACTAATGGCACCCTTACCCTCCCAAGACGTTAGCTGATGGCCTTGTCTGTTTTTGTCTCTTCACTGGGCTCCTGACAGGCTGAACCACTCTTGGAAAACTGCTTGTTTAGTCCCCTGGTCTATGGGGGCAGGAAAAGGAGCTTCCTGTAATCTAGAGGATCTAAGTTGAATTCAAGGGTAAAGGATTTGTTGTTGTTGCTGGTGTTATAGAGTCAGTATCACATCTTTCACTGTCTAAACATGAGCCTGCTCTGCTAATCAACTTCCATTCTCCCATCACCTGAGTGTCTCCTAATCCAGAACTCATCTCAAGTTTCCCTTTCAATTTGTCCCTACCTGTCTCCACCTCCCAGTCATGTGACTCTGAACTCCTAGGTTCTGCAGCTCCCCCCCATTTCTTGGACAGTTCCTCTGGATCGAGGACGGTTTGATTCTGCTCCAGTTCTGTGGGCCATGTGTGACCTGCAGTCTCTCCCACAAGTGGGGTAGGTGAGTAGTCAGTGACACTGCATTCCTTCTACCATTTTGTACTGGGGTTCCAGGTGCTCCCAGTTCATGGGCTAGTGATTCTCAATATCATCCCACCTAATCCTTGTAGGAATTTCCCAGAAGGGGAATGAGGATGTTTCGTTTCTTCAAGGAAACTTTGAGCACATCCATGAAATCATTTTCTGTGTCTGCCTGGTAATCTCCTTCCCATGAAAGTTTGGGATAAGATGAGAGACTGGTGTTGGATGTGTGAACAATGTGATCTGCCCAATGTACCAAACTGCAACTTCGATGCTGAAGATGTTGTCCTGGAAGAGGGCAAGGATATTAGTTCCCTTTGTCGTTCCAGTGAATTTGGAGGATTTTACAGAGATTCCATTGGTGGTTTCTATCCATTACCTTTACACTACGGGAAGCAGAGGTCTTCTCTGCTCAGGACCTAAATGCTGTGCAACTGCATTGCTAAGGATCACAAGACAAGGGAGCAGAAGCGGGCCATTCGGCCCATCGAGTCTGCTCCAAGGAAAAGGGAAAAAGGAATGGGGAGGAGAAAAAACCTATTCTAATCCCAATTTCCGGCCTTATCCCCATATCCCTTGATACCCTGACTATTTAGATATCTATCTATCTCTTCCTTGAACGCCTCCACTGATCTGGCCTCCACTGCTGTACGTGGCAAGTTCCACAAATTCACTACCCTCTGGCTAAAGAAATTTCTCCTCATCTCTGTTTTGAAACTGTACCCTCTAATTCTAAGATTGTGCCCTCTGGTCCTGGACTCACCCACCAAGGGAAACAGTCTAGCCACATCTACTCTGTCCTTTCCTATCAACATTTTAAATGTCGCTATGAGGTCCCCTCTCATTCTTCTGTACTCCAGTGAGTACAGTCCAAGAGCCGACAAATGCTCCTCATACGTAAGCCCTTTCATTCCTGGAATCATCCTCGTAAATCTCCTCTGAACCCTCTCCAACGTCAGCACATCCTTCCTAAGATGTGGGGCCCAAAACTGCATACAGTATTCCAAATGAGGCCTCACTAGTGCCCTGTAGAGCCTCATCAACACTTCCGTACTTTTATACACTATACCTCTTGAAATGAATGCTATTATTCTTTAAAACCAAGCTCTTGACCACTTGCCTTAATGTTGTGTTTGATCCAGATTCTAGGCCAGGACTCAATTGGACTTGACAGTGGTTGGCTCATCTGATTGGTGACCATGTTGCCTTCATCACAGTGATGCTCTTCTCTGTCATTCTTCCTGAAATAGTTTATTTGAGAGTGGTGTTGGGCAAAAACATGTCTGTAGTGGCGGAGGGGATTTGATTTTTGGGAGCCTCCTGCACCTGGAGCTGCTAACTGGAAGCATTGACACTGAGGGGTTGGACTTGGGCCAGTGATATCCTGGAGAACCATTATGACTACCTATTTGAGCCTCTTTTTGGTAAATTGTACAGAGTATGTGCATTGAATGTCCCTGTTAGCTATGCTGCCTTAACTGATCTGTTTTAGGCTGACAGCACTGGGAGACTGGGCTTTGAAGAATTTAAGTATCTTTGGAACAAGATTAAAAAGTGGCAGGTATGCTGAATGTCTGAACCGAGAGTGTGTAATATCTAATGACTCTGTGTACGTAATGGGGAAACTGGTTCCCCAGAGCTGAACGTGCTCTCGTTATGTTGAGGTTTTCAGAGACAACGTTAAACCAAATCCTTCCCACTTAAGGGAAGGGCAGAAGGTGGAGTATTAAAGAATAGTTAACCAGGTAAGTTAGGAGCTGTAGCTGCCCTGAAAATACTAATGGTGGTGGTGTGGTCCTTGTGCTGGAGGGTGATGGTACCAACAATAAAGGGCAGCCTGTTCTCAGATGGGTGCCTTCATAATTGTAACAGACTTGTATAACCCACACTACTTGCTGTAAGCTACGTTTGGGTGAGGGGGGGGGGAGGGAAGTTCTTCTGTAGGACCCCCGATGTTCCCGATTCTCCAAACCCTCACCTTGTACCTCAAAGCTCCCAGTGGGTGGCACCTCTAGGCTTTGTGGTTTACAAAGTCCCCAGTCCAATCACTGTATTAAACCGGTTTGTTTAAATGATTTGGGCAAGAGCTGAACTGTGTTCTACTGGATACAAAGTTCAAATGAATCTCTTAAGGCAATTTTTCAAATGACAACCACAAGGCAGCAAGATCTCCTGTGGGGAGCAATGCGAGGAGACTTTTCTTCAATGCAAGATTCTCTACAGCTTGCTGTCTATGTAGAGTCATTATACCATTATATTTGTTAATGAGTCTGCTTCCACTTCATGGTCTCCATGATTTGATTTGGACAAGATCCATAAGACTCGTGACCTGAGCTACACCTTGACTCTTCCTATCCCTCTTGCATGCATAATCCTGTGACCCTTAAGTCTTTGTGTTGGTAACTTTCAGCTGAGCACCAGTCCCAATGGTGCATTGGGGAAGGAAAGTCCCAAACCATCTCCCCGGATTGTGGGTAGAGCTTTCTGATGTGTGCTTGTGCTTTTGACCCTCCCAGTAGGAGAACTGACTGTCCAGCTACCCTTGTCCACTCTGGCCTCAGACTTCAGACCAAAACCAATACAACTGAGCTCTGGGCTCAAAACAGTTAACTGTATCAACCTGCTATGTTCAAATGCATTGAGAATAAAACCACATGGACCACCCAGCATTGACATAGGCAACAAATTTGGACACTGCAAAGGGCCTCCAGCACATTTCTATGGACTAGCGTTTAAATTGGAAAAGTTTTCCTTTAGATGGTCAAACGTAACCTGATCTGGTTGACACTGTAACTTAGTCAATTACCCAGACTCCTTCATCACAATCCTGGCTCATCAGAAAGGATGACACAGTGGCTTAACAGCCCTGCAACTCCAGTTTTAACTCTCAACCTCATGAAATTACTCAGTTGTACAGCACGGAAACAGGCCCTTCAGCCCAACTGGTCCATGCTGGCCAAGATGCCTCATCCAGGTTGGTCCCATTTGTCAGCGTTTGGCCCATAACCTAAACATTTCCAATCCATGTCCAACTGTCTTTTAAAAGTTGTTATTGTACCTGCCTCAACGGCTTCCTCTGGCAGCTCATTTCACATCACATACCACCTTTTGTTCAAAAAAAAGTTGCCCTTAAGTTCCTATTAAATCTTTCTCCTCTCATCTTAAACCTATGCCCTCTAGTTCTTGATTCCCCAGCCCTGGAAAAAAGGCTGTGTGCATTCACCCTATCTATGCCCCTCATGATCTTATCCCTCTCTAAAGATCACCTCTCAGTCTCTTATAATATATACAGAATATTATAATAATACAGAATAAAGACCTAGCCTGTCCAACCTCTCCCTGCAACATCCTTGTAAATCTTTTCTGCATTCTTTCCAGTTTAATAAGTGACCAAACTGAACACCATACTCTAAGTGCGGCCTCACCAGCGTCCTGTACGACCGCACCATGACCTCTGAACTTTTAGACTCAGTGCCCTAACTTATGAAGGCCAGAAGTGTCTAAAGCCTTCCATTCTTGCACACTTATTGAAGACTGGCTTACGTAACCAGTCTTTGTAGTTTAAACTCCTTCTTAATAGGGTGCCATTTATAGTTGGACAAGTACCTGGATAGGAAAGGTTTAGAGGGATATGGGCCAAACGCAGGCAAATGGGACCAGCTTAGATAGGCTTCTTGGTTGGCACGGACGAGTTGGGCTGAAGGACCTGTTTCTGTGCTGTGTTATTCTGTGACTCCATGTTTGCACTGTAGCTAGTTCGGATGCTTTTCCTTGAAATGAATAACAACAGTCTTTTTTTTGCATGGAAACCATTTAAAGTTTCCTGCAGTACATCTGGAACGTATTGTCTATCCTGCCTGGTTTTATCCTGAGGAGTTATTTATTGCAAACAGATTCAGTTTTCTGTGCCATTTTAGCGGAAGGGTGAGAAATGGCACCTACTTTCCTGCTCTTAATTACTATACACACAGCAAGTGTGATACACGTGGTCCAGTGAACTGGGTTATCTGACTGTGGGCTTGTGTACAAGGGCAGATTCTCGGGAGGAGGTATATTTTGGGGCAGAGCTTCCCGACCTTATTACTCTGCCCCACTTGAGAGAATTATTTTTCCTGGTACAAACTGATGATTATCCCCTTGGCTAAATTTGCCCCTCCTCCCAATGTTGGGGCCACTCCATTTTTCTGATGAAACATGTTCCCTCGGTGACATTTTGTGGTGGTTGACATAACTGTGATTCTTGCACTGCAGGCTGTCTATAAAAGGTTTGATGCTGACTGTTCAGGAACAATTAACAGCCAGGAGCTGCCTGGGGCATTTGAAGCAGCAGGTAAGATGCAGTGGAAAGGGCTGTCGGGCCTGTAACTCCCTCGTGGGTATGTTTTCCAGTGCTTTTATTTCTAACACTCTCCCTGTAATTTGGCAAAGAACATGATCACATGTTATTTATTGTGTGCTATACTTATTCATATATTTATTACCATGCATTCTGTTTGCTGTGAGCTTCACCTGAGCAAGGAATTTCAGTGTACCCTGGTGTATATGACAATAAACTAGTCTGAATCAAATCCTGTTTATCGGGCAGCATAGTAGCCCCGCTGCACTGCATAGTAGCCCCACCCCCTCTGTTGTCCCACAGCAGTGGAGACCCGGGTTCAATCCTGACCTCCAGTGCTGTCCACGTGGAGTTTGCATGTTTTCCCTGTAACCAGATGGGTTTCCTCCAGGTGCTCTGGGTTCCTCCCACACCCCAAAGGTGGTTGGTAGGTTAATTGACTGCTGTAAATTGCTCCTGGTGTGTAGGTGAGTGGGAGAATGTGGGGGGAAATTGATGGGAATGTGGAGAGAATAAAGTAGGCCCCATGTAGGATTGGTGTAAGCGTGTGGATAATGGTTGGACGAACTCAGTAACCTGTTTCTGACTGTGTGTCTCTATAGTGATTGGAAGGTGAGCTGAGGTTTTGTGGGTGGGGAAAACTACCTTCAATGGAGCTATTGGATTGTTGAACTTGCCTGGTTCACGTCTGTCCTTTTTAGGGGAAGGAAATGCTGCCTTTGTCCAGTGTGACTCTCGACCTTCACTGGTGTGGTTGCCTCTTAATTCCCTCTGGTTTTATTCTTGTCTAAACATGAGAGAGTAGATTTTTGTTTTAAAGCACCAAACAGGTCACCCAACATTGACCAGGACAATACACTTGGTTGTGGCAAAGATGGCCTTGGGCCAGTCAACCGTCTGCTCATTGAGACCTTGGGACTCTAAATTGGGAGAGCTTCCCAGAGTTTGCAACATCCTGATGCGTCATCATAATCTAGTCAACGATCCAGACTCCTCCATCACAATCCCTGGGTGTAGTCGATCACGCCAGCAGCTCGAGGCTATCAGAGGGGATGCACACTAACACAGCACTTACTCTAGAAACCCAAACCTGGGCATTGGATCAAACATCTTCTGATTACCATCTACCCTTGGCTAATGAGTCAGTGCTCCTCCATGTTTTATGGTTCCTTGGAAGGTTCATCAAGTAGCAAGGGCACAGTAGGCCCTCTAGGTGGGGAACTTGAATGCCATCACCCAAGAATGGTTGCTTAGCGGCAATGACAGAATCCTAAAGGCCAAAGTTACAGACCGAATCTGTGCCAAGTGGTGTACGACAGAACAGATAGGCTGATGTCCTCTGAGATTTCCTTGTTGCAGATGTATCTGCCCTTGTGCTGATTTTGGGCACTCCCTTGGCTCTGAGATGACTGAGGCCAATGTGCGAAGCTGATGGAATTGGCTGACTTGGTGTTGGTATACGAGTCTCTACCACATGGTTCATGTGGACACAGTCCTGTCTCACATTGTGCTCCCTGTGTTTCATGTGGAACTGCTAAATGGGATAGACTTGGAATAAACCTGTTGGCTCCGTGAATGGGTACCCCCGAATGGCAGGGCCACCAACAACAGCAGGAATGTACTCCACCACAAAACTATACCCAGCAGCCTGGTATTTCTCACAACTGAGAAGGAGGTCATTCAGCCCACTGAGTCTACCCCAGCCCCAAGAGCAATCCAATCACTTCCACTCCCTCACTTATTTCTCGGTAAACTATTCTCTCTTGTGCTGGTCATCTTCCCGCTCCTGTCACTCACTTAGTTGCTAACTAATTCTACCAGCGTATCTTTGGGATGTGGGAGGTAACCAGAGCACCTGGGACATGCCCTCGCCAACTCCATACAGCACCAGAGGTTGGGATTGAACCTGTGTTGCTGGTGCTGTGAGGCTGCAGCCACTCCTGCGCATGCTGTACAATTACTTTAGAACCATGTGATCAGCTGTGATGCAATGATGTGTGCAAACACATGCTGGGAGCTTCACTAGGCCTACCTAAGTTTCCGACGGGTACAATATAGGACTTACATGTGTGTTCAGACCATGTAATTGAGCTAACAATCTCTCAACCAGTGAGGCAGATCAAAGCTCTGCAATCTCCTCCATCTGACCATCAATGGTGGTGAACAATTAAACAGCTATCAGGGGCAGTGAAGGCACGGTGGCACAGCTAGCAGAGCCACTGCCTTGCAATGCCAGAGACCCGGGTTCAATCCTGACCTTGGGTGCTGTCTGTGTGGAGTTTGAACCTTCTCCCTGTGACCACGTGGGTTTCCTCCCACATCCCAAAGATGTGTGGATTGGTAGGTTAATTGTCTGCTGTAACTTGCCCCTAATGTGTAGGTGAGTGGGACAACCTGGGAAGAGAGGAAAGGAATATAAATTGGGATTGATATAGGATTAATGTCAATGGGTGCTTGACACTCGGCAGAAAGGCCTGCTGTGGTGCTGTATCTCTCTGATTTTAGGAGACAGGAAAAGGTTAGAGGGATAAGGGCCAAATGCAGGCAAAAGGGACCAGCTCAGTTAGGGCTACTTGGCCGGCATGGATGAGTTGGGCTGAAGGGCTTTATAACTCCATGCTTTATAACTCTGACTCTGAGCAGGTGGAAGCTCCAAGAACTAGCTGTGACTCCAGCCACACAGCACGGGTAATACCTTGACATCTACCTGACAATGTGGAAGATTGCTCAGGTGTAGCATGAACAAATGAACTGAGAATTTCAATCCAAGTATTGGCCACCCAATATTTATTTGCAGTCATCAACAAAGTGACGCAAGGTGTTGTTCGCATGGCCATTGAGCGATAGACACTTGCCCTAAGTTGGTGTTTTTTGGGACCATTTGGTTCTAGACTGCATTACGGCCTTGAGTTCGAGCACTATTATAAAAGTGAAGATGACTGTCCTTGTCAGTGAAGGAACCCTGGTGGCTGTCGTCAGTGGGCATTAAGGGAAGGTGTTCCAAGTGTTTGGGGTTCTACTGCACAAAAGGAAGGTGGTGGTTGGACCCCACCCCAAAGACGCACTGTAGGACTTCCTTGGGGCAGTGTCCCATCCCCAATCCTCTTCTTCAATGATTCCTTCCATCATGACATTGGAAGTTGCTGATTCTATTCAAGCTCCTTGGGTGGGAAATGAAGTGATTGGTGCCAGCATACAGCAAGACCCAGATGGTGAAGATGTTGAGGTACACATTATGAATATTCCAGGGTCACTGTTAACTAGAAAGTCATCGAGGCCAGCCACATTAAATACTGTGACTACAAGAGTGACTCACCTCCTGACATCCCCAAACCCTTTCAACCATTTACTAGGCACATGTCGGGAGTACAAGGGCTCTCCATTTGCCTGGATGAGTACAGCGTCGGCAACAATCAAAAGGCTCTATGCCAGGATAAAGCAGCCGACCTAACTGGTTCCCAGTTTAACCGCTCTAAGTGTTCATTCCCTCTACCACTGACACAGAGTGACTACGGTGTGTGCCATCTGCAAAATGCACCTGCAGTTAGTTGCCCAGACTATGTGAACATCGCCACCCAAAACCTCTCCCTCTGACATCAAAAAGGACGAGGCAGCAGGATGAGAAGAGCACCACTGCCTCGGGTTCCTCTCCAAGTTGGACTGTGCTGACTTGGAAATATTTCTTCTTGGCCATTGGGTCTTGATGCAGGAACATCCTACATTCTTTGTAGAACAAACAAATGGTTGGATCTGTCTTCTCCTGTGGTAAAGTTGTGTTGACTTGCTGGAAATATTTGAAGAAATGGAAGTACTCCTGGGAGCTGTTAGTCATGGGGTCTCTGACCACTGGCAATTGGGGTATGGGAACTTTGTAGAAAAGTGTTACCTGAGCCTTTCTGTTGAGTAGAATCCTTGGGGAAATAGTTCAGTGTCCATGAGAGGTAGATGATTGAATGGAGTTGGAAGCTCTGCAACAGATTGAAATGGGCAGTGTTTATGCAGGTGAAAGACCCAGATTTGTTTCCAGCTGCCTTGTACACCAAGTTTCCAATCCCAGTCCCTGCCACGTTAGCTCTGGGGAAGGCTTAGTCTCAGCATCAACGTGTTCCTGCACGTCTTGAATTCCTCCCTGATCCTGTGATATTTTGATTTTTTTTCATGGCCAATCACAGGTCAAGGCTGCTCTAGTGTGCCATCTAGTGCTTGGGAGGGATATGGTGACCATTATCCAGCTGCTGGCCACCACCACAGGAGGTGGCCCTTTCATCCCTCTGAAAGACTGACCAATTAATTGTATCCCTCTCCCTAACAAAGATTTTTTTTTTCCGTGCGTTTATCCAAATCCCTTTGTGAAAATTATGCTGAACTTTTCCCCTCAAGCCTTTCAACAAGCCAGTGGCTGTACACTGCGCTGACTCCATACAGCCACTCCAGAATCCCTGCCAGTGAAGATCTGGTTGCTGTATGCTCCATTCTATTTCTGGTCCATACAGGAGGGAGGAAAGGAAAGACTTGCATTTCTGTAGTGCCTTTCACAACCTGACATCACCACAGCCATGAAGTCCAGATGAAGAGTCTTAACCTGAAACGTTGACTGTCCATTTCCCTCTACAGGTGCTACCTGACTTGTTCTCACAGCAGCTCGTTTTTCTCATGTTCCAGACTCCAGCAGCATCTGTAGCCTTTGTCAAAGATGTATGGTTACTGTGGGGGGTGGGAATACGGCTGCTAACTTGTACATTTCCTCATCTCACAAACACTGCACCATAGCGATGTGATTTTGACTGAGGTATGCCATTGGCCTAGATAGCTTCCCCCATTCTCCTTCCAAGTGGTGCCCTGCAATCTGTTATGTCCACCTGAGTGCAGTTGCTTCCTCCACAGTGGAGAGCCAGCCTAGATTTTCTTGTGCTGCTCCCTCTGGAGAGAGACTTGAACTTGGCCTTGTGTCTGATGTTCTGTCAACTCTTGCCATGAAGTCAATGTCAGGAGCATGAAACGGTGGGGGGGGGGGGGCAAACAAAAAATTCTCGACCAGATTTCTTTCTGTGGGGCAGAAAACACTTTCCATTCATTAGCCTTTTTTTTAAAAAAAGAAATGCTTTAAACAAGATCCCCACATAGTCGGCTTGTTATCACTGAACAAGTTAATCCTCTGTTAGTCTTCCAAATGGGACCTTAATCCATATTGTGAAAACTGTTTTATTCAGGGATGATTCTTCTGTTAATTTTAATTGTCTTTAGATAAAGTCTAGCTTTTTGAGGAACAAAGGAGCTACAAATGCTGGAACTAATCAGCGGTTTAGGCAGTGCCTATACAGAGAGAAGCCAATAACGTTTCATAGAACATGGAACAGTACAGCACAGGAACAGGCCCTTTGGCCCACAATGTCTGTGCTGAACACAATACCAAATTAAACAAAATCTCTTCTGCCTATCTATACCAAACCACTTGCCAGCTCTTGGTCCATAGTCTTGTGTGCTTTGGTGATTCAAGTGCTCATTGAGATACTTGAATGTGAGATTACCATCTTGTTCTGATTTAGAGCTATTTTGTAGAACACAGCTACAGGTTGAAGCTCTGCTGTGATGTGTCACGGATTGGGGCCAGCCCAGGAGTCCTCTTGTTAACAGTCTCCTTTCTTCTGCCTGACAGGATATCCCCTGAATGATGAGCTGTACCGATTACTGTATCGCAGATACGCCAATGAATCTGGAGACATGGACTTTGATAACTACATCGCCTGCCTAGTTCGATTGGACGCGATGCTCAGTAAGTAACGAGCGATTGTGTCGCTCCTTTCAATGTATTTAGTGAGAACCCAGAAATGAATGGTGGAGGGGGTTAGCTGTAGAGGTGCAGGTTGAGACTTGTGTGGAGTAGAGAACCCACCTTCAATGAGTATGGGGCGCTTCTGTCCCCTGCTGTTTCGGTAACCACTGTACACCCTCTTTCAGTTTTGGCTCTTTGTGCATTCTTCTTCTTGGTTCCATCATTCCAGCACTGGTGGCTGAGCTTCTACCTGTTCTTCCTCAGCCCTGTCTTCCCCTCTCTGCCACCTTCTTGAAGATGTTCTTTAAAACTGCCTTTCTTCGTAGGTTTTTGTCCATACACTTTATAGCTTTTTTTTGGGGGCTTCATGTCAAATAGTTAATGTTAAATACTGCTTGGAACTTTTCAGGAAATATAATGAAAGCAATACCATGAAATAAAACTCAATGCGATGGGATTTCTGGCACAGCAATAGGCCTTTCATAGACTATGCACTGACCACTTAACCATCCACTTGCACTAATCCTACACTGATCCTATTTTTTAATTCTCCCCACAATCCCATCAACTCTCTCTCAGGTTCTACCACTCACCTACACTAGAGGCAATTCACGACGGCCAACTAACCCACCAACCCGCACGTCTTTGGGATGTGGGAGGAAACCGGAGCACCCGGGGGAGGGGCCCACTTGGTCACGGAGAGCGTGCAAACTGCACCCAGCACCTGAAGTCAGGATTGACCCCGGGTCAGTGTGGATGTGGTGGACTAAAGGGTCCATTCTGTGCTGTGTTGGAGCGAGGTCAAGGAAAAGAAGGGACAGGAGTGAAGGCCGGGTGGAAATTGGCAGCATTGTTAATGAAACCTTCTCATCAGTACGAGAGCAGGAAGTGGGATGGATGCAGTCATTAATGTACCGGAAACGAGGTGCGGGGGAGCAGAGCAGGACTGAAAGAAGAAACGTTCCACATCATCACAAGATGTATCATGGCTGAGACTGTCAGGGGTTCCTTTCGCTAAACCTTTTTTTTTTATTGGGGTAATGAGTGGGCTTGAAGTAGTTGAATGTGAGAAGAAGGTCAGCCTGGCAATGGAGGGTGATGGTGACGTAAGGGAGTGGTTGTGTCTCTGTTCAAGGAAGGAGTAAATGGTCATCAAGCTGTCTGGGTGTGCCGTGGTGGTGGATTGAGTTGATGGACATGCATTCATTTTCTGTTTCACTTGCAGGATCATTCAAAGCGCTGGACAAGGACAACAATGGTTCCATCAAAGTCAACATTGTAGAGGTAGGGTCAAAGTGTACCTGTCACTGTTGTAACTGGGTGTGGATTCTGACACCCGACACCCACTTCTCTTTGTGTGTGAACATTTGTACCCCTCTAATCCTGGTGAGGGGCTGCTCATGCAGGCACAGTGTTGATTATGCTGGATTGGTTGAGCCAGGGAGAATTTGGTTCAATCAGTGTGGCGTTCCTATGGCTCGTGGTTACTGCCTCGAATGAGGTTTTTGAATTTGAACAGTGAACTGGTGAAGTTGGTCAACCATTTGAGGTAGTTGCACTAAATTTTGTTGTTTGAATGACTTCCCATTCCCATCATGGGGTTGCGATCTTTGGTTTGAATCCATTAAGAGCTGCTTACTTTGCCTTTTAAGTCTTCAGGAAGTGGAGATCAGCCCATCTCTCTCTACAGGGGGAGCTTGCTACTCCCAATGAATAACCTTCTGTAACCCAGTGTGGAGGTTGATCTGATGATGATGAACAGGTAGACATTTGACTAACAAAGCCAGGACTTCACCTGAAGCTTGTGTTCTTGTGACATTCAAACCTTTTAGAGCAGGTCCCTTCAGAGGACTGAGTTTGTTTCTCTTCCCAAGGTGTGGGTAACGCTGATGGTTAGTGCCCATTCATAGTTGCTTAGGCAATGGAGGGGCTAGCTGAGCACTTAGTTGATAGAGATGTTGCAATGGTACTGGAGTTGCATGAAGGTACACACTGGTGAAGGACGGCCATAACTGAAGCAAGGCAATAGGTTCATGATGCATGGCTGTTTTCATTTTAATTTTGTTTCCTAATTGGTGTATTTAACTGGAGTCAAATTCTTGAACTTCTGAGTGAGATTTTAACTTGGGTTCTAGTTCAAGTTTATTGTCACGGGCACACATGCCCAGGGTATAAATGCCGTGAAAATTAGCTTTTTGCAGCAGCACATCACAAACATGGCAAATATAAATTAACATAATTTGCACAACACTTTAAACAAAAATAACACAATGACGTTAGTGCAAATTGAGGGAAATATTTACCGAAACCAGACATTTAGTTTGGGTGTCTGAATTGCTTCTCTGGTAATAGAACTGACGTACCTAATGTAACCTGTTTGGTGGGGCACAGTGGGTATGTTTGTAGAATGTGCAACAGTCGGCCATTCAGCCCTTCAAACTGGTTCTGCTCACTCCTGACTGATCTTCCACCGTGGCTCTAAGCTCGTGCACCGTTTTTTTCCCCCCCCCCCCCCCCCCCCCCCAGGTCAGATTTTTGGGTACTTGGAGAAACCAGCACCAGAGACTCTGGTTCGATCCTGACCTCTGGTGCTGTGGAGTTCACACTTGTGACAGTGCGGGTAACCTCCCACATCCTAAAAGGTGTGCAGGTCAGGTTAATTGGCCGCTGTAAATTTCTTTAGCACGTGTTGGAGTTAATGGAAATGTGGGGTGAATAATAAATGGAATTAATGTAGGATTAGTGTAAATGAGCGGTTGGTGTGGACTCTGGGCCAAAATGCCTGTTCCCATTCTGTACCTGATGGTCGGTCCACAGTCAAATTACACTGTACACCCACACCCCCTGGAGCAGAGAATTCCAAAGATCCTTGGAAAAGATGGGGCAATATTCAATAGGTCAGGCAGCATCTGCAGAGAGAGAGAGAGGGAGAGAAAAACATAGTTAATGTTTCGGGTTGGTGATCTTTGGTTCTTTCAGTCCTGGTTAGTCTTGTTTTAAGAAGCTCCCATGAGAAAGAGGGCAGTACCACATAAAGAGAAAACCGTGTTAACGTTCTTCTCCTCTCTGTTCTAGTGGCTGCAGCTCACCATGTACTCGTAAACGTCCGCCTTGCCGTCAGTCCTTCGAAGAGAGCAGAGGACCCCGGGGTCACTGCTAGTCTGATGCAGTTGGAGAAACGGCCCTTTGCTTGGCTGGGGTGGAGGGGGGGGGGGGGGGGGGGCAGGGATTGGGGGTGAAAATTATGTTTTTCTGCACGTTGGCTTTTTATAGTTGCTGAGATTTCCTTCAATGCAGCTTGTTGGAAATGTTGCTGATTCTTCAAAGGCGGGTGAACTTGACTCTTCTGAAATCCACTCTGCTTCCTTCCCCATAACTGCTGGCTTCCAAAAGCAGAGGTCCATCTATTCCAGGGATCGGGGCTTCTGTTGAAGGAATTTTGAAGATGGGGGATTTAAAGTACTCTTAAAATGCACATGTAGCGATCAGGTCAACAGTTGGTCCTTTCTGTGCTCTCCACAGACGTTGAGTGCCTTGTCCAGTGGTTGTCTGCACTTTCTGGCCTCCACCCTCTGTAGTGTCTCTGCTTGTAAACGAGGGGTCAAGGAAAATTTAGAGTGCAAAAGAAAAGTTTGGGGATTCTGTGTGACCAAATTGTGACCCCCGTTTTTCGTTTTTGGAAAAGGAACTGCAGATGATGGAAATCTGAGATTAAAAACATAAAAGACTCAACAGGTCAGGCAGCGCCTTCAGAGAGAGAAACAAGAGTTGCCATCTCGGGTGGATTACCTCAGAACCAACCTGAAAAAATTAACTTTATTTCTCTCTCTCTCTCTCTGTTGATGCTGCCTGACCCATTGAATATTATCTTTGATTGTATGTGTACCTGAAAGACATTAAACACGAGCTAAGGTAGCTGAGATTGCATTGCAGATTCAGAGCTCTAATGTGGGTTAAAGGGAGGATGGGATCAATGTCCATTGTTGTGGGACGTGTAAATGTCAAAGTCCCATTTTGAAGCTTGCCACTTTAGGATCCATTTCACATGCTTGAATATTTGTGGCATTATCCACCCCTTTATGATGACCCCCAGGTTAATCTGTCAATTATTGCAACTTTGGAAAAGTCAAGTTTGCTTCTGCAGTCCTGTACTTTGTACTTAACGGGGGCAAAGGATTGTAAAGGGGCTTTCTGTCACTATCTCAACCTGTTTCTTTCATCTGTCTTGATCCTCCTGAAGTTTTCTGGTTTAGTTCTAACATAAGAACATAAATTTATTTATGATGTCACAGAAATGATCAATATTTCATCCCATCAATTTTTCTGCCTCTCCTGTTTCACCAAAGCAGGATCTTCTGAAAGTGAGTGAGCGAGAGCAACAGCTTTTGATCCCCAAATCAGCTTTTTTTTGAGAATTAATTTCCTCAGAATAGATATTGTTAGGATGTTGCCAAGGTTGAATTTGGAGTCTGTGTTCAATAGGGACCCATTCAACTCGAGACTGATCATTTTCTTTCCCTGCTGCATTCTTGTGGTTGTATCTGGAATCCAACTGCTCCTTGCCATAGAGAGAGTTCTGCCAATGGTTTCCCATTTATTTGGAGCAAACAGAATTCTTTGAATCTGTATGGAAACCGTACTTTCTGTATTAATATCTTTAAGGCTAAAGACAATTCCATTTACATCGATAACGATTGGTGCCACTATCCAATGACCCCGCCTTCCCTATTTTTGGTCTCCTAGTAGTGTTAAACATGTTTGGCCAATTGACCCAGGCATTATGAAGGACCATGCTTCTTCCTGCCAAGTGTAGTGTTAACAGAAGAATCCTTTCTGGTGTCTGTGCCAAGATATGGGGCTTGCAGATCAGGAGGGATGGGATCCAACGAGCACAAAGTGGGGATCGTGTCACTCATGTTGGACCAGAAACAGCAATGTCTCCGTTGCCAAATTGCCAAAACAAAAACATTTTGTGAGGAAATTCATTTGTTTTTTATGTTGAGGTTCTGTTGGGCAGTGTGTGGTTATTGGCCCTGCCATTGTATAACGGGGAAGGGAGTGAGACTTGTGGGATGAACAAATGGATTTGAAAGTTGCTAATCTGCTTATTGTCACTGCTCACCTGTTGCACCTTTCTTTGGTGGCTATGCAGTACGGTTTTTATTAAAAGAAAATCTATCCACTTTTTACAAACTTGTTTGATCTTTTTTTTAATTAAAGCTAACTGCACACATCTATGAGACATAACACCAGATTAAGAATACACATGGAGTGCTCTTATGTTGTTATCTCCAAGGCTGCTTTACAAGGGATTTGCCCTGGGTTTACCTGGGATGAGGATCGTCCAACAGAGAGATGAGTAAAATAGGCTAAAGTTTTCTGGAATTAATATGACCCTATTGAGTCATAGTTATTCAGCACTTTGGCCTACATGCTGACCACCAAATACCTATCCATACTAACCTCGTCTACCAGTATTTGGTCTGTGCCTTGGCAATTCAAGTGTTATATAGATACTTAAATGTTGTGAGAGTCTCTGCCTCCAACATCCTCTCATAAAGTACCTTACAAATTCCAACCACCCTCCTGGGTGAAACAAAAAAAATCTTCCTAGTGTCTCCTCTACTCACCTTAAACCCATGCACTCTGGTTATAGACACCTCTGCTGTGGGAAAAGTTTTTACTACTGTCTATCCTGCTTCCAACACCCTCTGGGGCAGTTTCTTTACAGATTCCAACCACCCTCCGGGTGGAAATATTCTTCCTCCTGCCCCCTTTTTAAACTCTTGCTCCTCACCTTAAACTTATGCCCTCTGATTTTAGACATCTCTACTATGGGGGAAAAGTTTACCACTGACTATTCTATCCATACCCTTCATGGTTCTGTAAACCTCTATCGCATCCCCTCAGGTTTCTCCACTCCAAAGAAAATCAAACCCAGCTTATCTATTCTCTCTCAACTGAGGCGCTTACTCCTGATGAATCTCCTTGGCACCTCCAGAGCAATTGCATCCTTTCTAGACTGGCAACCAAAACTGCACACGGTATTCCAGATGTGGCCTTGCTGATGTTTTATAAAACTACACCATAACTTCACTGCCCTTGTATTCCATGCACCAGTTAACAAACAATTGCATCCTGCATGCCTTCCTAAAATATATAAAGTTTGGGCTTGATGGATAAGTGCAGAGAGTTGTTCCTCTGGCTGAAGAATCTAGAACAAAGTTGGTTAAGTATGGTGGTGATCTCAGGTTAAAGGGATGCCTGCTTGGAACTGAAACGAGGATACATTTCTTCAGCCCAGGGCTCTGGTAGCTCAAGTCTTTGAGTATCTTCGAGAATAAGACCCTATGGATTTCGAATGCCAGTCGATTCAAAAGAAGGTGGAGAAGCAGGACATTGTGGGAAGAATGTGCTTGCTCTGTGAGCTGGACAAATTGACTGACATGCTCTCCTATGTCAAGAAGATATGGAATACTTAATTAAGCTGTGATCTTACTTAATGATGAAGGAAACTTGAGAGGCTGTACGATCTCCTGTTAACAGGTTGATTAATTATGGCAGAGGAAGTGAATGGTTAGTTACCTCCTCTGTCCTTGCATCCGTGGTTCTGCACTAGTGGTCTTCAGGTAAACTGGGGTTAGAGGAGCAGCTGGAGTCCAGTCGTAAATACAGTTCTCTTTTAAACTTGCACTCTCTGTGAGGATGCTACCAAAAATTTACATCTTGTCCAACTGGGGAAGTGGAAAATTAGTTTGAATTAGATCAAGCAGTTGGGAGACGGGGAAATGAATGCTGAATGCCCCAGAGTCTGCTGCTGGAAGGGAGTAGTTGCAGTGTGATGGGTTTACATGGTTGCTACCAAATAGGAGAGTTTATGATGGAAAGCGTGTGAGATATGATTGCATGAGCACTGTGATGTAATGATCTGTGACCCTTCCACCAGATTTATTTTGTGTTGAACCATCTGCATTGGCGCATCTGGAAAGAAGTGATGTTGAGAGCAAGTGAAGTTTGTATTTCTACTATTCAGATGTAAAGTGGATGGTGCTTGGTGCAAGGAGGTGATAAAGTTGTTCATTACGGGAGAAGAGCTTTGTATAATGCACAGCACTTTCAGTATCCTCTGGAGGTGGTCCTGTTTGCAGAGCAGTGTGTTAAGTGTTCAGGTTTATTATTGTCATAGGCATACATACACAGGGTATAATGCCATGAAAACTAACTTTTTGCAGCAGCAGTACATTACAAGATGAAGACAAACGTAAGTTAACATAAATTTAAAATGAATACAAATTGGATAAGTTGTACACAGGTTTGGCAGCTCAAAGCTGAGCATCTGTCAAGCAGCAGAAGATAAGAACTGCATTTCGTCACAATTTATACCCTCACCTGTCGCTCAGTCAGCCCGTGCTGTCAGTGCTGTGGACCAATCTTCAGCCACTGCAGAGACTTGCTAGAGGTGGTTCCAATTATGTCTAGGAATGGGATGCTAAACTATAGAACTGCAATCCAGGATGATGTGTGTTAAACAACAAATGTGGCATTCCATAGACCAGGCTAAGCAATCCCACAGCTAAAATATCAGCTCAGATCAAAACTCTGCAGTCACCATTGACCAGAATCTTACCTAAATTAGCCATGCAAATATTGTGGCTACAAGATAGGTCGGAGATTCTATCTTCACTGTGATAACATTCATCCTCTGCTCTCAGGAGAGTTGTGGCAATACTTGGTACTTGCCTGGATTAGAGTAGTCCCAGAGGCTTTTCATCCAGGGCAGATCACCCTGCTTGATTGGTACCCCATCCACCTTCTTGAACATTTAATCCCTCTCCTATCTGTGTGTGGCTGTTGTGTGCATCATCTACAAATGCACAGCAGGTGTACTCTGGGGCTATTGCAATAGCATCTCCTAGCTGTCCACCAATGAGAAGGAAAAAGGGGCACGGGGACACCACCTTCTGCAGGTTCGACTCCATGTTGCACACTGTTCTGACGTGTAAATATTTCGCTGGTCCTTCCTCCTTGGACTCTGTCTTTACCTCTCGTTGTCTTGGTGTAGCAGCCAGCATAATCAAAGACCCCACCCACCCGGGACATTCTCCCTCCTCTCTTCCATTGGGTAGAAGATACAGGAGCCTGAGGGCACGTACTACCAGACTTAAGGCCAGCTTCTACCCTACTGTGATAAGACTATTGAACGGTTCCCTTATACAATGAGATGGACTCTGATCTCACAATCTGCCTTGCTGTGACCTTGCACCTTATTGCACTGCACTTTCTCTGTAGCTGTGACACTTTACTCTGTACTGTCATTGTTTTTACCTGTACTACATCAATGCACTCTGTACTGAGTCAGTGTGACTGCAATGTGTGTAATGAATTGACCTGTATGATCGGTATGCAAGACCTTGGTACAAGTGACAATAATAAACCAATACCATCACCACTGGGTCTAAATCCTGGAACTCTCTACCTGCCAACATTGTGGGAGCAGTTTCATCAGAAAAATTGTTAGGTTCACAATGATGGCTCACTGCCACCTTCTCAAGGACAATTTGTAATGGGCAATAAATGTCATCCAGATCCTATGAATGATAAAGTATCTGTGGCTGCTGTGTTGTGTGAGTTTGCTGTAGTTCCCTCTTATTCCTAGATACGGTAAGGCCATGAAGGATTGTAACAAAAGGGAAATTTAAACTTAATTCTGAGTCAAAAAGTGTGGTTCAAGTATAAAATATTTTACCAAATGACAGAAGTGATGATGTAATCTAAATCTGTGGATAAGTTTTAATTTGTGCTTTCCTTGTTCTGATGTCAATTAAGTTACATTTATTTTGAAAGCATCCTTCTTAAAGTTGCAGCAATCAATGTATCTGCCAGGAAATATTTTGTCGGTGTTTTCTGTTGCTGATTGGAACAGATTATTCAAAGGCTCCAGACTAAATCAGGTCTGCTTCCAATAGGTTGGTTGATAAACTGGATGCAATCAGTACATAAGACCACCAGGTGGCACTGCCTGCCACCGCAGTGAGCCCATGGGCATTGAGTCATAGAATGGTGATCTTCACTCATAAATGCTGTGAAAAATATTCTTTGACATTTAAAAGCAGCTCAGTTGGAGAATAACAATTAGAATAAAAACAAAAAAGTCTGGAAATACTCAGCAGGTCAGGCAGCATCTGTGAAACAGAGTTAAGGACTTCCTCAGAGTGAACACAACAAATCAATTTAGTTTATTGTCATGTACACCAGGGTGCAAAGAAATTCCTTGCTCGCATGAAGCTCACAGTGTACATGGTAGTAATAATGCAACAATAAATAAAGGAACAAGTGCATGAAGAAATGCATAAATGGTGCAAAGTACAGTAGTGCAAATTGAGGTAGTGCAAAGCGAAATGCTAAAATGACAGTAACAGAAGAAGAAGAGTTGAGGGTTCGAGACTGAGATGGTTTATTTTACATTTGTTCCCAGACCAGGGTCCAGAAGAAAGTGCATCTCCATCACTGTCAACTCTACAGTTAAACTCTGATATCCACTATCCAATGGTTTGGAAGTTGGTTTATTATTGTCACATGTACTGAGATACAGTGAAAAATTTTGTTTTGCATGCCATCCAGATAGATTATTCCAAACACAAGTACATTGAGGTAGTACAAAGGGAAAAGCAATAACAGAATACAAAAATATAGTACTACATTTATAGCTACAGAGCAAGTGCAGTGCAGGTAGAAAAGTGAGGTGCAAGGACTATGACAAGGTAGATTAAGAGATGGAGTTCACCTTTATTGTACAAGGGGTCCGTTCAAAAGACTTACAACAGTGGGATAGAAGCTGTCCTTGAGCCTGGTGGTGCATGCTTTCAAGCTTTTGCATATTGTCTGCTCCGGGACAGGTGATCCACCTGGACCAAACCTGTGCTGTATCTGGCAGGAAGATCTTTGACAGCCTTGTGCTGCTCAGGGATACCATCACCTATGTGCAGGACAGAGGGGTGAACACCTGCCTGGTCAGCTTGGACCAGGAGAAGGCTTTCGACAGGATATCACACACGTACATGTTGGATGTGCTCTCCAAAATGGGCTTTGGGGAGGGAATCAGGAATTGGATCCAACTGCTCTACACAGACATCTGTAGCGCAGTCCAAATCAACGGGTGGGAAACAGAGAGCTTCCCCATCAAGTCTGGAGTCAGGCAGGGCTGCCCTCTCTCCACTGTCTTGCTTGTGTGTTGTATAGAACCCTTTGCCGAATCCACCAGGAAGGACGAGAGCATCAGAGGGGTGACGTTGCCAGGTAGCGAGGTCACCCAGGTGAAAACTTCCCTGTACGTGGACGATGTCGCCGTCTTCTGCTCGGACCCAAGGTCAGTTCGCAGATTGATCAGCATCTGTGACCAGTTTGAGTTGGCATCAGGGGCCAGAGTTAGCCACGCGAAGAGCGAGGCCATGCTCTTAGGCAGCTGGCCCGACCGATCCAACGTCCCCTTCACCATCAGGCCTGACTACCTGAAGGTGCTGGGGATCTGATTCGCATGCAACAAAAATTGGAGGGAGCGGATTGGGAAGGTGAAGCAGAGACTGGGACTGTGGGAACGGCGCTCCCTATCGATAACTGGGAAGAACTTGGTCATCAGGTGTGAGGCGCTCTCAGGGCTGCTGTACTTGGCACAGGTGTGGCCTGTTCCTTGCTCCTCTGGCTTGGAAATCACCCGCGCCGTCTTCCGGTTCATCTGGGGATCCAAGATAGAGCGGGTCCGACGGGTCACCATGCACAAGTCCCTGGACGATGGGGGTAAAGGTGTCCCCAATGTCGCCCTCATCCTGATGACCACCTTCGTCTGTGGCTGCATCAGGCTGTGTGTGGAATCCAAGTACGTGGACACCAAGTGTCACTACGTACCGAGGTTCTACCTGTCCCGGCTGTTGCGAAGGATGGGCCTGGCCCCGTGGCCACACGGCGCCCCAGTCAGCTGGACGCTGCCGTGCTACCTGTCCTTTGTGGAAAAGTTCTTCCAGACCAATACCTTTGACCACAAGTCCATCAGGCAGTGGTCAGCACGGAACATGCTGCAGACACTGCAGGGGAAGGACTCAATGGATACTGTGGGGTGGTTCTCTGAACAGACTGTCCAGACCATCTGGCAAAATGCCTCATCGCCAGAACTCACCAACAAGCACCAAGACCTCGCTTGGCTGGTGGTGAAAGGGGCCCTCCCAGTCAGATGCTTCCTATATGGTCGGAACCTCACTCCCAGCTCGCGCTGCCCCCGGGAGGACTGCGCTGGGGACGAGATGGTCGCCCACCTCTTTGCGGGCTGTAGGTTTGTGAGGAGGGTGTGGTGAAAGATGCAAGGGTCCTTGTCACGGTTCATCCCCAGCAGCTGCGTAACAGAGGATTCTCTGATCTACGGGCTGTTCCTGGGGACACACACAGAGACGGACATCAACTGCTGCTGGAAGGTCATCAACTTGGTGAAAGACGCCCTTTGGTCGGCCCGAAACTTGTTGGTCTTCCAGCACTGTGAGATGTCCGTAGGGGAATGCTGCCGGCTGGCACATTCCAGGCTTGCAGGAGTACGTGCTGAGGATGTACTGAAGCTGGGCGCAGCTAACACAAAGGCTCGGTGGGGAAGGGCGACAGTTTAGGGTTCTTCTGCCACTTGAGAGGGAGAGGCGGGGTCAGGCGAGAAAGCCCTAAATATTGTAAATACAGGACTGGGTAGCCCCAGGGAGCCACAAGAGTGGCATCAGTGCTGTTTTTTATATAAAAAGGTAACACTAATGAATGATCTGTACAAGAATGTAAAGGTTTGCACTGTTTTATAGTTGTCTTTTATTATGAATAAAGTTTATTTTGATTAAAAAAAAATCTACAAAAGAGAGAATGACCAGGGTAGGAGGGGTCTTTTACTATGTTGACTGCTCTCCTGAGGCAATGGAGTGGAGGCTGGTTTTTGTGACCGGGCTGCATTCATAACTCTGCAATTTCTTGCGGTCCTGAGCAGAGCAGTTGCCGTACCAAGCTGTGATGCATCCAGATAGGATATTCTCTATAGTGTATCTGTAAAAATTGACAAAGGTCATTGGGGACATGCCGAATTTCCGTAGCCTTCTGAGGAAATAAAGGCACTGGTGAGCTTTCTTAGCCATAGCGTCTATGTTGTTGGACCAGGACAAGCTATTGGTGATATTTACACCTAGGAGCTTGAAGCTCTCAACCATCTACACCTCAGCACCATTGATACAGAAAGGGGCGTGTGCTCCACTCCACTTCCTGAAGTCAATCACCAGATCTTTTGTGTTGCTGACATTGAGGGAAAGGTTTTTGTCATGACACCATGTCACTAGGCTCTCTTTTTCCTTCCCGTACTCTGTCTCATTGTTGTTTGAGATCTGGCCCACTATGGTAGTGTCATTAGTGAATTTGTAGATGGAGGTAGAGCAGAATCTGGCCACACAGTCGTGAGTGTATCGGGAGTAAGGTTCAGCAGCCGGCTCACCAGGTGATGTTTGCTACGCTCTCTTCTGACTCACCTGGTTCCACAGTCTCCTAATACTTACCTGTTTCTGTTTCCCGAGCTCTCTTCAAACTTACTGGGTTTCATTGGAATATTTATTATTCTACTGTGTAACATCTAAAAGAGGTGAATTATCAGTGTATTCAAGCACTAACGGGAATAACTCCCAATAGTCAAAATCTGCTTGTTTGGCATCACCAAAGTCCCGAGCATGGAGTTTTACTGTCGGTCCCTGAGTATAGTAAATTAAACCCAAACTTCAAAGTCCAAGGTACAGCTGGGAATGGGTTATTTACTGAACCACTAGGGAGACGGTGAGTACTCTATAGAAACACTTGTATTCTACTGCACCTACTATGTGGCATGGTTCACTTACTTGGCTCGATCTGGACCATTGATCCAGAGTCTGAATCCCGCCATGGCAACTGGGGAATTTGAGTAATTAAGTAAATCAGGATTTTTTTTTAATGTAAGGCTCATATCAGTCAAAGTAATGACAAAGCTACTGGAATGATATGGAAAATCATCTGGTTCATGAATGTCCTTCAAGAAAGGGACACAGATCTGGGTTCCATGTGACTCCATACACATTAATGTGCCTGATTCTTCACTGCCTCTTCAGGGGCAACTAGTGGTAGACAAACAAATGCCATCTTTGCAAGCACTGATTTGTAAACTGATAAATGAAAAATACTCAGGATGTACCAATGCACTGTTCAGACAGTGAGATGGAGCTAGGCCCTTCAGCCCACCATGTCCATGCGGTTATCAAACTATCCATCCACATTAATCCCATAGCCTTTTATGCCTTGACAATTCAAACACCGCTCCGGATACTTTTTCAATGTTTTGACACAACTTGCCTCCATTACCTTCTCGGACAGTGTGTTCCAGGTTGCCAGCACCCTCTGGGTGAAAAAAATTCTTCCTCAGATCCCGTCTAACCCTCTTACTCCTCACCTTAAATCTAGTCATTTAAGAAGTAAGGCCTCTGTTTGTTGGGAATACCAAAGCCAATTTGTGCATGACAGTCAGTTTTAAGTGGTGCTAATAAAATTCCAGTACATTGCCAGCATACTGTCTGTGGTATTTTCATAGTGCTGAAGATAAACACTGCTCAGATTACAGTGACAGTACAGTGAACAGCATTCGCTCTCAAGAAACAACCTGCCAGTAGCATAAACAGATGGAATGGATTGCCAGCCAGGAAGGCAGAGTGGAAGCCCTTGGGATCATGGAGGAGAATTAGATGCTGTGAATAGGGCAAGTGTACCTTCTTACATGAATGAAGCGGAGTGATGAAGGAGCTTTCCTTCCTCAGATGGTGAATGTCTCCAAACCAGGCTCCCTTACAAGGACAAGACACAAGATGCTGGAGGAACCTCAGCGGGTCAGGCAGCATCTATGGAGGAAAATGGACAGTCGACGTTTCGGGTGGAGACCCTTCATCGGGACTAGTCCAGAATCCAGCATCTGCAGTCTCTTATGTCTCCCTCACATAGAGACAGAAACACCAGCATCTTAGAGTTATACAGCATGGAAACAGGCCTTTCGGCCCACTGAGTCTATGCCGACCGTCAACCACCCAGTGACACTAATTATAAGATAATTATAACAGTATAACATTAATTTTATTTTTTATCCTCCCCACATTCCCACCAATTTCCTCCAGATTCTACCCCTCATCCACACATCGGGGCAATTTACAGCGGTCCTCCACATCCCAAAGACACACACATCGGTAGGGTAATGGGAAACCCACGCGGTCACAGGGAGAATGTGCAAACTCCACGCAGACAGCACCCGAGGTCAGGATTGAACCCAGGATTTTGGCCCTGCTAGTTAGCCACTGATGCCTCGATCAAAGGTATGGACCATACTTGAGCTGTGGTCTACACCAGAGACGGCAGACACTGGAATCTGGAGCAACACACAAAGTGCTGGAGGGATTCAGCAGTTTGTACCCCAATCTACCTCATTGTGGTCCTTGAACTTTAGTTGTTTAGCTGCCCTGCATTTTCTCAATTACATGTCTCCACATCAATAGTTTAGCCTTTGGATACTGGTCCAGTAACTCCCTGTTACCAAGCCCTCCAGAGAGGAACCACGCCAAACGCCCTCATTCTCTGCTGTTGTATTCAGGTGCTTTGCCACAGGCAGTTGTCGTCCCATATGACAAACCCCTTTCTCAAAACCTGCAACGTAACAATTTAATTACCACAGCAACAACTAGTGGTGATACCAAAGCCTTTCCAGTCTACCCTCTGTTGTTAAAGTGACAAGAGGCAATAGGAGGGACATTCAGAATTGTCCAATTATTCCCAATCCCTCCTGTTTGTTCCCTATTAGCCATAAATTTTGTATTTAGTGGTCTGCACTATTTGTAATCTTATTTAAAGGAACCTTGCCCAGAAATTCAGTTGTTTAACAGAGCGTTTTTCAGTATTATGCAGTTGAAAGTTGAACTGATGCACCATAACAACCTGTACGTTCTCCCCGTGTCTGCGTGGGTTTCCTCCGGGTGCTCCAGTTTCCTCCCACATTCCAAAGACGTACGGGTTAGGAAGTTATGTGCATGCTATGTTGGCGCCAGAAGCCGTGGCGACACTTGCGGGCTGCCCCCAGAACACTTCTACGCAAAGATGCATTTCACTGTGTGTTTCGATGCACATGTGAGTAATAAAGATTCTTATCTATCTTATCTAGAATCAGTTTGCATCGCTCTGGAATTCTTGGCTGGGCACTTCTGAGTGTCAGTCACTTTTCCCCGCCCCTCTGCCCAGCTTCAGGGTGCATGGGACGGTGTTGCTTCCCAGCCAGTGTTGTTTTTGGAGCATTTAATTGGACTGCATTGTCTTGCCAAGGGAATGTCTGTGGTTACGTTGTCCCCAGCACAGCTCCAGACAACGGCCACCGCCAGGTAGGTCGATGTCTCCTTTATTCTTTGGGCTGCCCACTGCACTGACACTCCCCTCCCTCCTTCACATCACACCCCTCCCCCTTGATCTGTCAGTCCAATGATTCCCAAATCCAAGGCCCTGTCTCACTCGCCTGTCCCAAACTCCGCCAATAATCTTGGCTGTCTGCCTCCACCTGCCCAAACCAGATATTTCCACCAGTCTCTCCCTCCCTCCCCCATACCTCCACCATCCATGTGTCCCAGGTCCAGGTGATCTACCTCAGGCCACACCCCTGCCTTCCTGACCATTGCACAGACCCATCGGACAGGTAGCTGTTGGCCATCCTGGTCCCAAACTCCAGACAGAGTACCACTAGAACATCTCCCGCTGCTGAAAGTGTGCACTCGAATTGACAGATATCACCTTGGAGCAAGTGGAAGTGAGAGTAATATACTGGCGTGCATTGGCAATTAGTTAATGAGAAGAAAATGGCTAACACGAGGGGACATAATTTTAAGGTGATTGGAAGAAGGTGTAAGGGGGATGTCAGGGGTAAGTTTTTTTACACAGAAAGTGGTGGGTGCATGGAACGCACTGCCGGCAGAGGTTGTGGGGGCAGATACATTAGGGACATTTAAGAGGCTCTTAGATAGACACACAAATGATAGAAAAATAGGGGGCTATGTGGGAGGGAAGGGTTAGATAGATCTTAGAGCAGGATAAAATGTCGGCACAACATTGTGGGCCAAAGGGCCTGTACTGTGCTGCAGTGTTCTATGTTCTAAAAGAAAGGGTGGGGTCTTTCTTGGGTTGGCAGGCCGTGACTACTGGGGTACCACAGGGGTTGGTGCTTGGGTCCCAGGTTATTCATGGTCTATGTCAACGATTTGGCTAAGGGGACCAAATGTCATGTTTTGCTGATGGTACAAAACTAAGTGGCATGGTGAGTATGGTGGAGAATGTAAAGAGGCTTCAAGTATATAGTCAAGCTGAGTGAGTGGGCAAGACTATGGAATATAATGTGGCAAAGTGTGAGGCCATCTGCTTTGGTGAATAGAACAGAGAACAGAGTATTTGTTAAATGGTGAGGCATTGGATAGTGTTGATGTTCAAAGGGTCCTCCGTGTCCTGAAAGGCCTTCATACAGTGGACGTGGAGAGGATGTTTCCATCAGTAGGAGAGTCTAGGATCCAACGGTGCAACCTCAGAGTAAAGGGATGTCCCTTTAGAACTGAGATAAGGAGGAATTTCTTCAGCCAGAGGGTGGTGAATCTGTGGAATTCGTTGCCAACAGAGCAGTATTCAGGCCAAGTGATTGCGTGTATTTGAGGCAGAGGTTGATAGGTTCTCGACTGACAAGGGGGTTAAGGGTTACAGAGAGAAGGCAGGAGAATAAGGTTGAAAAAAGAAATCAGCCATGATTGATTGGTGAAGCAGACTCGATGGGCCAAATGGCCTAATTCTGTTCCTGTATCTTCTTATGGTCCTTGTACGCAAGTCACTGAAAATCAAGATGTAGATGCAGCAAGAAATTAGGAAGGCAGATGGTACATTAGTCTGTATTACAAGAAGATTTGAGTTAGCCTGTTTTACTGAGATTAGTTCAGCCCTTGGTAAGACGACACCCAGAAAATAGATTAGTGTTTCTGTTACCCTGGGGGAAAATGCAGGGCTCAGTGTGGTACTGAGCAGGGAGGCACCCAGTTTGAGCTAGATGGTTCATCTCAGTTGGGACAGCAGTTCAGAGGCACCTCAGGCTAAGATGGTGAAGAATTGGCCAAGGTCACCGTTCCTAATCGCCATCCAGGGCCTCCTGTTGGAGGTTTGGGTCGTGGGTGCTGGGCAAGGCAATTTCCTGTTTGATACTGACTCCCTGCATGGTCAAACATCATGCAATGTTGAGGTGCCGACAGAGAACACCCATCTGAGGGCCGTGCCTGGAGCTGACAGTAAAGGAAGTGGAAACATGGGGAAGGAAATTTGGTCAACAAGGTGGTATTGCAGGGAGGTTCACAAGGCTGGAATTGATTCACAGTGCTGCAACAGGGCTGCAACAGAACGGTAACAGAGCTGGAACAGATTCACAGGGTTGTAAAAGGGTGGTAACAGGATGAGAATAGATTCACAGGGCTAAAGCAGGACTGGAACAGAATTCTAACAGGGCTAGAACCGATTCACTGGGTTGTAAAAGGGCCGTGTTAGAGGCATGATAGTGTAGCGGTTAGTGTAACGCTATTATAGTGCCAGCGACCCGGGTTCAATTCCGGCCACTGTCTGTAAGGAGTTTGTATGTTCTCCCCGTGTCTGCGTGGGTTTCCTCTGGGTGTTCTGGTTTCCTCCCACATTCCAAAGACGTACGGGTTAGGAAGTTGTGGGCATGCTATGTTGGTGCCGGAAGCGTGGCGACACTTGCGGGCTGCCCCCGGAACACTCTACACAAACGACGCACTTCACTGTGTGCTTCAACGTACATGTGACTAATAAAGATATCTTAAATATTATCTTAACAGGGCTGGGATAGATCCACAGTACTGTACCAGGGTCACAAAGCTCCAGTAGGGCAGAAACATGGCTGTAGCAGGGCGTTACAGGAGAAGCAAGGCTGAGCAGGGCTGTAACCGATACACAAGATGGTAACAATTTCTTTCACTGGTGTCAGAATGAAAGTCAAAGAGCACAATTTTATGTAGTCAATGAGGAGAAGGAGATCCGTGTTGGATGGGATGGTAGCTGAAGGACAGTGGTTTAAAATAATTGGCAAAGGAACAGAGAGGGAGGTGACGAGATAATTCTTTTTAGGGGAAAAGTCTTGTTATGATGGAGGAGGTTCTCGCTGAAAAGGTGGTGAAAGCAGATTCAATAACAATGTCTGAAAACAAAATTGGACGAAAGGCTGAAAAAGAGCCATCAAGTTGCATTGTTCTGGGGGCAAGAGTAATGGAGTGAGATCATAGGTGAAGACACAGGAGACTGCAGATGTTGGAATCTGGAGCACCACACAAGGTACCGGAGGAACTCAGCAGTTCGAACAGCATCTGTCGAGGGGAAGGAACTGCCAATGTTTTGGGTCGAGACCCTGCATTAGGACTGAGTGTGGAGGGCGGAGATAGCCAATATTATTTTATTATATACTGTCTTTTATACCTGCTACCTCCCCGCTCACTCCTGATGCAGGGTTTCGACCCGAAATGTCGACAGTTCCTTCCACCCCCCCCCCCCCCCCCCCCCCCCCCCGCTTCCTCCCGAAACACAAATGCTGCTTGGTCCTGAGTTCCTCCAGCAGATTGCTTGTCACGAGAATATAGACATCTCCTTCACAGGGACAGATCAGACACGACAGGCAAATGGATTCTCTCTATGCAGGGTGCTTCTGTAAACAAAGCAATGAATTTATTTTTCTGATGTTCAATAGTTCTCATTTTAGGATATATTTTAGGATATATTTTTACAGTCCTCTGTAAAGCCATATCTTAGAGCTTGGTGTTGCTGTAATCCTTTAACAAGGACTTTGTAAATAACATTTTCCACTTTGTACAGAGTATACAAAGCAGTGGATGCCTCAGTGAATTGTGTGGAGAGCAATGAGTGGGAGTGATTACAAGAAAACCTTATCAAGAGACTGGAATGACTCACTCTCAATGTGTCATCTTAGTCACAAGAAGAGATGTTTTTCCCTCTCCTCTCCTGAAAGTCTTTGGTAGGTGTGATTCCACAGATACTAGCAGCCTCTAAGCAACGTGCCCAATTGGATATTTGACCTTGGAGTGCTTCACCGCAGAGACTGTACTTCCCCTCATCCCAAGTCAATACATTATTTGGTACACAGTTATGAGCATATGCTCATGCACACACATGAACTCACACATGGACATTATTGAATTGTACCACACAGAAACAGACAATCAAGTCCACTGAGTCTGTGCTGACCATCAAGGGAGCACCTACACTGATCCCATTTTATTCTCCCCATATTCCCATCAACTCCCGTCAGATTCTACCCCTCACCCATATCTCAGGGGCAGTTTACTGTGACCAATTAAATATATGGCTGTACATTTTTGAGATGTGGGAGGAAACCAGTGCACCCAGGGGAAATGTACACGGTCACAGGGAGAAAGTGCAAACTCCACACAGACAGCACTGGAGCTCAGCAATGAACCTGGGC
The DNA here is from genome assembly GCF_009764475.1 of Pristis pectinata. Classification (NCBI taxonomy): domain Eukaryota; kingdom Metazoa; phylum Chordata; class Chondrichthyes; order Rhinopristiformes; family Pristidae; genus Pristis; species Pristis pectinata. The sequence goes on along the minus strand of NC_067439.1, from coordinate 12,981,694 downwards.
CGCTGCATCCCTGAAGCAACAGCTCTAGTAACTGAACCGTGTTGTCGCGTGTAAATGGACATGCCCATGTGCATGTGGACACACAAACACACGCACATGTACATACACACACATTGCACGCACACACATACACACACAAGCACACGCACATGCACACACACATGCACACAAACACACATACACACAAGCATGCAAACACATACATGCATGCATACACACATGCACACATACAGACATATGCACACACAGACATGCAGACACACACAAACACAGACACACGCATGCACACACACATTTACATATATGCATGGACATACACATATACACATACGTGCGTGCACACACACACATGTGCACACACACATGCACGCGCACACACACACATGCACGCACACACATACGCACGCACACACGAGGTGGATGATGATGGAAATGCAGGCCCTCCCACTGTTGGGGCAAGAGGTGGTTGATGGGGAGGAAGGGTGAGCAGTTGCTCCTTCAGGCATTTACCCAGGGTCTCTGTGTGCCCCTGATGCATTGCCTCAAGGTCCTCAGTACCACCTTGACTGTTACTTTTCCCACTTTGAGTGGTCACGGGCCAGAGACTCCCAGGAGACGGTGGGGATGTGGGATTTGTTCAACGATATCTTGAGCACATCCTTGAAACTTTTCCTCTGTCCTCCTGCTAATCTCTACACGCACACGCACACGCACAAACACACAGAACAAATGCTGTCAAGAGTCACCAAATGATGAACCAGATTGGCAGCTTCATTTGATCTCCATCCAAAATTGTGGAGGGACAAAACTACAATAGATTGTGGGAAATGTTTCCTACAGCAGAGGTGTCTAAAAGTAGGAGCAATAGGTTTAGGGTAAAGGATGTAGATGGCATCTGAGGAGGAATTTTTCTGGAAAATCTGGAACATACGGCCTGAGGGTAGGTAGAGGCAGAGACTCCCATAACATTAAAGAGGTACCCAGATGAGCACTTGAATCGCCAAGGCATGGAAGTCTACAGGTCAAATGTTGGCAAATGAGATTAGTATATGGTTGGAACCTCACTCCCAGTGCGCTGCCCTCGGGAGGACTGCGCTGGGGACGAGACGGTCGCCCACCTCTTTGCGAGGAGGTTTGCGAGGAGGGTGTGGCGAAAGATGCAAGGGTCCTTGTCACGGTTCATCCCCAGCAGCAGCGTAACAGAGGATTCTCTGATCTACGGGCTGTTCCCGGGGACACACACAGAGACGGACATCAGCTGCTGCTGGAAGGTCATCAACTCGGTGAAGGACGCTCTTTGGTCTGCCCGAAACTTGTTGGTCTTCTAGCACTGTGAGATGTCCGTAGGGGAATGCTGCCGGCTGGCACATTCCAGACTGCAGGAGTACGTGCTGAGGGACGCACTGAAGCTGGGTGCAGCCAACGCAAGGGCTCGGTGGGGAAGGACTACAGTTTAGGGTTCTTCTGCCACTGGAGAGGGAGGGGCGGGGACAGGCGAGAAAGCCCCTAAATATTGTAAATACAGGACCGGGTAGCTTCCAGGGAGCCACACATGTGGCATCGGTGCTGTTTTCTATATAAAAAGGTAACACTAATGAATGATCTGTACAAGAATGTAAAGGTTTGCACTGTTTTGTAATTGTATATAGTTTGTCTATTATTATGAATAAGGTTTATTTTGTTAAAAAAAAATTTGATGGCTGGCATGGTATGGTGGGCTGAAGAGCCTGTGTCTGTGCTGAATGACTCTGACTGTATAATTCGACTCAGGGGTGCCGAGACCTATTGTATTCCTCCTGTCGGCCGTGAAGGAATTAAAAAATCTGCAGAACAGCTCAATGAGATCAGCTTCTTAAACCAGCCCTAGAATGAAACACAGAAACACCAGTAAAATCCACAGCTTTCTGCAGACACCTTTGCTTTCTTTGCTTGGGTGAACTGTTAACAGAAACAGTGCCGGTGTTGATTCTGACAGGTGAGTCTCATCTGTTATGCTGTCTGCAGGTTTTGTTTCAGGTGCCAGTTAACCTGTGCCCAACTTACCAATTGACCCTGTCTGATTTCTCTTACCATTTGACACAGTCTTCACAGTAGGCTGAACAAGTTGACAAGGGAGATGGACGAAGAGGAGGCAGATTATGAAGTTCAACTTTTTGACCCTAATTTAAGCTGCAAACTACATCAGGAAGGAATGATTGCAAAATAAGATGGCAAAAGGTTTTGAACAGGAGGAGGTTGGTGGTAAGGTGTGGGAAGGGTGAGCTTTTGGGTTATAAGCTTTATTTAGATATTGAGATAAACTCTTCAAGGGGCAATGTCAACTTTGGAAGACTAATAGTTGGCTCAAGTCTAAAAGTTCTGATGGCTAATTTTCCTGAACGTGTGAAAGTTGTCGCAGTGAAAGCTGTGGTAGGATGCAGGATCTGACAAACATGTACATTCACACTCAAAAGCATGCACACAGGCATCTGCACACGTGCATGCATACAGATACACATACACAGATAAACTCACACCTACAAGCACATATAAGCACGCACACACATGTACGCACACACATAGAAGTACACACACACACTCACAAACACACCAACAAAAACACATATACACATAAACCTACACACACACACACACACACACACACACACACACACACACACACACACACACACACACACACACACACTACAGAGTGTAGTGGAATCAGCCCAGTACTCTCCACCCTCACCATCGGGAGTATCTACATGAGACACTGCCTCAAGAAGGCAACATCCATCATCAAAGATCCCTGCCATCCGGGCCATGCCATCTTCTCACAGCTACTACCAGGCGGGAGGTACAGAAGCCTGAAGTCCCACACCACCAGGTTCAAGAACAGCTACTTCCCTTCAACCATTCGGTTCTTGAACCAACCTGCAGAACCCCCAATCACTACCTCAGTACAGCAACAATTTGAACACTCTGATCACTTTGCACTACAATGGACTTTTTTTTGTTCTAATTGTGTTCTTTCTTGTACAAATTGTGTATAATTTTATTTAATTTATGTTTTTCTGTGAATGCTGCTTCTCTGATGCTATGTGCCTGTGATGCTGCTGCAGTAAGTTTTTCATTGCACCTGTGCACACATGGACTTGTGCACATGACAATAAACTCAACCTTGACACAAATGCCCTTCCTGTTCACTCAGGTAATCGTGAAAGATCCCACAATGGTATTGGTATTGGTTTATTATTGTCACTTGTACCGAGGTACAGTGAAAAGCTTGTCTTACAAACCGATCGTACAGGTCAATTCATTACACAGTGCAGTTACATTGAGCTAGTACAGAGTGCATTGATGTAGTACAGGTAAAAACAATAATGGTACAGAGTAAAGTGTCACAGCTACAGAGAAAGTGCAGTGCAATAAGGTGCAAGGTCACAACAAGGTAGATCATGAGGTCATAGTCCATCTCATTGTATAAGGGAACCGTTCAATAGTCTTATCTCAGTGGGGTAGTAGAGCAGCAGGGACTCTGCCTTGCTTATTCCTCAATATTGATTCCTCAGTTACCATCACTAAAAATAAACCCAGATTTTTTTAGTTATTATCTCATCAGTTAGTGGAACTGGCTGTGTGCAAATTGGTTGTCTCGCTTCCCATAATGCAATATTTCTACTGCCCGCTCCCCGCAAAATGTCACCTCTCTCTAGTGCCTTTTTTTGCTTGCACATTATCACTTTTTGGAATTCTTAATTTTGACAGCTTATATACGATTACTTCCTACAAGGCGAAACCAGGCAGCACTTCTGGATGAGCTCACCACCTTTTATGAATGCTTTGAAAGGGAGAACATTGACACTCTTAAGCTCCTGGTGACCTTGATCTCAGTTCTGAAGGTAATGACAGGACATCCTTCAAGAGGGTGGCTCACAAGAAGCATCTGGCCCAGAGAGTGTACCTGCCAGGTGCTGTGTGGACCAATGGGCTGGTGTATTCAAGGACATCTTCAATCTCTCGCTTCTGTGGTCTGAGGTTCCCACCTGCTTCAAAGGGTCACCTATTGTACTGGTGGCCAAGAGGAACACAGCGACCTGCCTCAATGACTACCATCCGGTAGTGCACTACATTCTCTGCAATAAAGTGCTTTGAGAGGTTGGTTATGGTGTAAATCAACTCCAGCCTCAGAAGTGACCTGGATCCCCCTTCAATTTGCTATCATCACAACAGGTCAACAGCAGATGCTATCTCACTGTCTCTCTGGACCATGTGGACAACAGGAATGCATACATCAGGCTGCTGTTCATCGACTATAGCTCAGCGTTCAACATTATCATCCCCTCCAATCTTATCACCAAGCTCCAAAATCTGGGCCTCTGTCCCTTTGCAATTGGATCTTTGACTTCTTCATCGGCAGACCTCAATCAGTAACATCTCCTCCTCACTGACCATCAACACGGGTGCACCTCAAGGCTGCGTGCCTAGCCCCCTGCTTTACGCCCACGACTGTGTGGCTAAGCACAGTTCCAACGCTATTTACAGATACGCTGATGACCCCACTGTTGTTGGCTGAGTCACGGGTGGTGATGAGCCAGTGTACAGGAGTGAGATGGAACATCTGGCTGAGTTGTGCCTCAATAACAACCTCACACTCAACCTCAACAAAACCAAGGAGCTAATCGTTGACTTCAGAAGGGGAAGTCAGGAGACTATGTGCCAGCTCTCGTTGGTGGGTCAGAGGTAGAGACAGTAGGTAGCTTCAAGTTTCTTGACATTAACATCTCAGATGACCTCTCCTGGGCTCTGCACATGGATGCAATCACGAAGCAGGCACATCAGTTCCTCTACTTTCTTAGAAGCTTAAGGAGATTTGGCATTTCACCAAATACTCTAACAAATTTCTACAAATGCAGTGTTGAAAGTATCCTGAGTGCTTGCTTCATGGCCTGGTAGGGCAATTCCAATGCACAGGAATGCAAGAGGCTGCAGAGAGTAGTGGACACAGCCCGGTCCATCACAGGCACAGCCCTCCCCACCATTGACAGCATCTGCAGGAGGCGCTGCCTCAAGAAGGCAACATCTATCATCAAGGATCCCCACCATCCAGGTCATGCTCTCCTCTTGTTGCTACCATCGGGCAGGAGGTACAGAAGCCTGAAGTCCCACACCGCCAGGTTCAGGAACAGCTACAACCATCAGGTTCTTGAACCGACCTGCACAACCCTAACCCTACCTCAGCAATGGAACACTGCGGACCAGCTCTTGCACTACCAGGGACTTGTCTTGGATTGTGTATTGCTTTTGCACTAATGTCATGTCTTTTTTTTCTCCTCACTGTCTTGTATAATTTATATTCTGTGTGTGTCTGAACCTACGTGCCTGCGACATTGCTGCAAGCAAGTTTTTCATTGTACCTGTGCACATGAATTTATCTGCCTTCTAGCTTTGAATGATTTGTTTTCTGGGAACTGTAACCGCACTTGAGCACAGGACAATAAACTCGACTTGACTTGATATTTGTAGCAGATTGAGCACTTTCTTAAGGCGACTATAGAAATGAGAGGTTTTCCTTCCTCAACACAAACAACCTCTGCATTAATGCATTTGACGTTGCATTTCTGGGCTGTACTGGTTTTCAGTTTTATCCCTCCTGTTCCATCACAGCAGTGACAGCAAAGGACAGCTCCCCGCATCCTCCTCCGCGTGGGATTCTGATGCTCAGTGAACTCTGTGGCTCACTGTGGGGGAGGACGAGAAGATCCATTTGCTGTAATCACTCATTACCTCTTTAAGAATCAACAAGAGTGCAAGAACGGCTGTGTAATCTTCGACAGGCTGGGGCTGCACAGCTGTGACTGGTGGTGGAGGAGATTCTGTCATCAAGGGGATTGTTCTATCCTTATGTTGACTTCCTGCTAAGCAAATAATCTGTTTACCCTGCAACTTTTTTTTGTTCAGTTACAGAAGAATTCTCCCGACAGGAAATGAAACTGAAATAATATTAACTGTGTGTTTTAGAACCCCAATGTGCAATTAACCCTTTCAGGACTGCAGTGGCGTATCACCTCCCCGACAGCATAAAACTGTGACTTGTTTTCGATTCATTCTCAAATCCTTATTGCCATGAATCAAGACGTGCACTTAGTGTAATCTTCAGTTCAGGAAGTAGCTGGCAGGGGGCAGTAGTGAGCCAGAAGAATAAATTCCCATGGAGAGATGAGTTAATTGGAGTGGATCAGTTCAGACTTTGAAACCAGAATTCAATAAGCAGGTGCAAATTGCAGGGAAACAAAGAGATTTGCAGTTCCCAGAAAACAAATCATTCAAAGCTACAAGGCAGATAAGTAGCATTGCAGCTTATTACATTGCTTTGGATGACACAGTGAAATGTGAAACACAGTACATCATGGGAACCAGCCTCCCCTCCATGGACTCTGTCTGCACTTCTCACTGCCTCGGTAAAGCAGCCAACATAATCAAAGGCCCCACCCACCGCAGACTTTCTCTCTTCTTCCCCCTCCCATCAGGCAGAAGATACAAAACCCTTAAAGCAGGTACCACCAGGCTCAAGGACAGCTTCTGTCCTGCTGCTATAAAACGAATGATTTCCTAGTATGATAACGTAGTCTTTTGACCTCATAATCTACCTCGTTATAACCTTGCTCTTTATTGTCTATCTGCACTGCACTTTCTCTGTAACTGTTACACCTTATTTTGCATTCTGTCATTGTTTTACATCATACTATTGCAATGCACTGTGTAATGAATTGATCTGTATGAATGGTATGCAAGATAAGCTAAACTTTGTACCTTGGTACATGTGACAATAATAAATTAACACCAAGACTAATACCAATACCAGTGGCACAGCTGGTAGAGCTGCTGCCTCAAAGCTCCAGTGACCCAGGTTCGATCCTAACCTCCGGTGCTGTCTGTGTGGAGTTTGCATGTTCTCCCGGTGATCATGTGGGTTTCCCCTGGGTGCTCCGGTTTCCTCCCACATCTTAAAGGTGTGTGGGTTGGTGTGTTAATTGGCCATTGTAGATCGCCCCTCGTGTGTAGGTGAGTGGTAGAATCTGGGGGGAGAGATGATGAGAATGTGGGGAGAATAAAATAGGGATTAGTGTAAATGGGTGCTCGATGGTCGGCGTGGGGTTGGTGGGCCGAAGGGCCTTTTTCCATGCTGATCTCTCTGTGACTCTATGTATAAACTCGATTTTATTGCCATTGTGTCAAAATCATACAAGTTACATGAAACTGCTCTGACAGCACCTTGCAGGAACTGCCTGTATCCTAAGAATGATTAGAAAGCAAAACAGTCACACAGAATCCATCTTGTACATCTGGACCTATTGCTGTCCTGCACTTGGTATGTGGCAGACTCTTAGGGTTAATGTGTTACTGCTGAGCCTGAATTCTCACCGCACAAACCTTGGACACTGAACAATCCATCAATATAAATCTATATGTCTTTCATTTAAGTTTTTTTTTGTTTCTTCCAACTGGTAGAACTAAAGGGATAATGATACTATTCAGAGACACAGGAGACTGCAGACGCTGGAATCTGGAGCAACAAACAAGCAGCTGGAGGAACTCAGCGGGTCAGGCAGCATCCGTAAAGGCAAAGAAATGGTTGATGTTTCAAGTCAGGACCCTGCATTTTATTCAGGTTCACAAGAGTAGCCAATCTGTTAGGAACAGGCAACAAATGCTGGCTTTGCCTGCAAGATCCACACCTACAAATGGATAATCAAAATAAAAGATTAGAGATAAATATTCTTCAATTAAGTGGAATAAGCTTTTCCAAATGGCTTCAAACAGCATTAAGGTTCACTTGGATCCCTTCACGAGGACCTGATCCCCTCTTCATTTCAGCTGATTTCGCCTGCTTGTGGTTGGGGAGATTGAACAACTGTGTAGCCTACGGTGGGAGTGGATCACTGCCAGTGGTGTCAGGATTTCCTAATTAAACTACACCAGTGCAGAAACTGCAAAACCTCTGAACTTCATGACAAAATGACAAGAAGCGCCAATGGTTCTGATACAGTATCAAAGTCCCTCCCTTATGTATCAGAGTCCAGCACTGGGAGCCCTTTGTGTTCCTGCTGATCTCCATCCAACAGCTGTCTCCAACCTTCACCCTCCCCTCCTCCCACCTTGCGCCATCTGCCTCTCCAATTTTCCTCTGTCTCGCTCTCTCTCTTTCTCTCTCTCTCTGTCTCCATCTATCATTCACCTGCCACTGTCTCCCAACTCCATCTCTGCTCCCCTCCCCTACCTGCCCGTCATCTTACACCCCTCCTCACTGCACCAATCACCTCGGTGCTTTCTCACTGCTCCCCTTTTCCTCTTTATACCGGCCACCTCCCCTCTCCACTCTCAGTCCTAACGCAGGGTCTCGACGCAAAACATCGACAATTCCTTTTCCCCCACAGATGCTGCTCGACCCGCTGAGTTCCTCCAGCAGATTGTTGCTCCAGATTCCAGTATCTGCAGTCTCTTGTTCCAGCATCAAAATCCTGTCTTTTTCTTTGTCATGTCCTATCATAGACAATCTATGTAATTTGATTATGTAATTTGAGACATAGGACCCAAAGAATTAATATTTCTCAAAATTACCATCGATGTTTTGATTGCACTTTGCACCAAAACTGTTAAAATAACATCAATCTTTCAAAGGTTGAAGGCAGAGAAAATGATGATGTTTAATAATGAATAACTGCATTCAACATCTCTGCTTGTTTGACATCAGAAAGAGCTTTAGAATGGTAAGGTGTGGTTGGCGAGTCTGCACGATCTTCTCTTGCCAGTTTCCCTCTACATTGTAAAAGCCTCACACTTGGGAAAATGTTAGGTGTGTCGGCTTGTTCAGGAGATGACCTTCAAGAAAGAGACCCGTCCCTTCACAGAATCGCAGAACGATACAGCAAGAAGCAGGCCCTTCAGCCCGTCAAGCCTGTTACAGTTTTATGCAAAAGCAATCCACCCAGTCTCATTCCCCTCTCACTCACCATAGCCCTTGTTGGCCTTCAGATGCTTATCCAGCACCCTTTCGAACTTTGAACCCACCTCCACTGCTCCCCTGGCCGTGCACTCCAGATCCAACCAACTGCTGTGTGTAAAATAAGTTTCCACATGTTACCCTTGGTTCTTCTGCTAATTACCTTCACCCTCTAGTTCTAGGTTGCTTTGCCGGTGGGAACAGTTTCCATTACTCTGGCAATACCCTTCAGCGCCAGCGACCCGGGTTCAATTCCTGCCGCTGTCTGTAAGGAGGTTGTAAGTTCTCCCTGTGTCTGCGTGGGTTTCCTCTGGGTGCTCCGGTTTCCTCAAACACTCCAACGGCGTACGGGTTAGGAAGTTGTGGGCATGCACGTTGGTGCCGGGAGCGTGGCAACACTTGCGGGCTGCCCCCAGAACACTCTGCACAAAAGGTGCATTTCACTGTGTGTTTCGATGTACATGTGACTAATAAAGAGATCTTATATGATAGATCCCCTCGCAACTTTCTCTGTTCCAAGCAGAACAATCTCAGCTTCTCCAATCTATCCACAGAACTAAATTCCCTCGTCCCTGCAGTCTCTTCTGTCCCCTCTCCAAAGCCTTCAGTTTTTCCCTTAAGTGTGGCACCTGAAACTGGAGACAATTCTCCAGCTGTGGCTGATCCAATGGTTGGTTAGCGTAACGCCATTACAGTGCTAGCAACCTGAGTTCGATTCCGGCCACTGTCTGTAAGGAGTTTGTACGTTCTTCCCGTGTGTCTGTGTGGGTTTCCTCTGGGTTCTCCGGTTTCCTCCTACATTCCAAAAGATGTACGGGTTAGGAAGTAGTGGGCGTGCTGTGTTGGCGCTGGAAACGTGGCGACACTTGCGGGCTGCCCCCAGAACATTTTCAGTAACGCAAAAAGACGTATTTCACTCCATGTTTCGATGTACATGTGACTAATAAATAAATATCAAGACTTGGAGACACAAGAGACTGCAGATGCTGGAATATGGAGCCACACACAAAATGCTGGAGGAACTCAGCAGGTCAGGCTGAAGCTTCCTTGCTCTTGTACTCCCTGCCTCTACTTATAAGGTCCTAGATGCTTGATTTTGTTGTGCTTTCCCAATAAACAAGGTGGTGGAGAGTTATTGAATCGCCGTAAGGACCCCCATTATTGTGAGTAGGGATGAGGCTCAGAAACAATGAAGGAATGCTGATTAACTGCCATGTTTTTAGAGGGGAGCCTGTAGGTAGTGGTGGTCCCATGCACCAGCTGCCCTTGCCCTTCCTGGTGGTGGACGTCAGTGGTTTGCTAGGCTTTTCAGAGAATGCCGAGTGAGTAACTGCAGGAGTAGGTGATGGATATACTGGATTGTTTGTGGGGGGGAAGGGGGGGGGGGATGGATGAGCTACCAATCAAATGTGAATCCTTGTCCTGGATGGTGTTAAGTACTTGAGTGGCAATCACCCAGCAAGTGCAGAGTGTTCCATCTCACTCCTAATCTAGCCTTGTATATCGTGGAGAGGCTTTGGAGTGTCATAGATGAATCATTCGTCACGGGATACACAGCTCTTCGAATCATAGTGAGTCACGGTGCCATGTAGCACAGAAACAGGCCTATCAGTCCCCGCCACAAAGCACCAGTTTACACTAATCCTACACTAATCCCATTTTATTCTCCCCACATTCCCTTCGACTTCCTGCAGATTCTACCACTCACCCACATTATTGGCACTTTAAAGCAGCCAATTAACTCACCAACCTGCGTGCCTTTGGGATGTGGGAGGGAACCGGAGCACCCAGAGGAAACCCAAGCGGTCACAGGGAGAGCGTGCAAACTTCACACAGAGAGATTGATCCCGTGCTGCTGGCACTGTGAAGCAGGGGCTCTACTGGCTATAATGTTCTTGCATCTGGTGAACTTCAGCTTCAGGTTAGTATTGATCCCAGGACGCTGCTGATGGGCTATGGATTTGGTATTGGTATTGTGATGCATCCGGATAGGATGCTTTCTATGGTGCATCGATAAAAGTAGGTGAGTGTCAAAGGGGACATGCCAAATTTCTTTAGCCTCCTGAGGAAGCAGAGGCGCTGGTGAGCTTTCTTGGTCGTGGCATCTACGTGATTTGACCAGGACAGGCTATTGGTGATGTGATTTGACCAGGACAGGCTATCGGTGACGTGATTTGACCAGGACAGGCTATTGGTGATGTGATTTGACCAGGACAGGCTATTGGTGATGTGATTTGACCAGGACAGGGTATTGGTGACGTGATTTGACCAGGACAGGCTATAGGTGACGTGATTTGACCAGGACAGGCTATTGGGGATGTGATTTGACCAGGACGGGTTTTTGGTGATGTGATTTGACCAGGACAGGCTATTGGTAATGTGATTTGACCAGGACAGGCTATTGGTGACGTGATTTGACCAGGACAGGCTATTGGTGACGTGATTTGACCAGGACAGGCTATTGGGGGTGTGATTTGACCAGGACAGGTTTTTGGTGATGTGCTTTGACCAGGACAGGCTATTGGTAATGTGATTTGACCAGGACACGCTATTGGTGATGTATGGTAATGCCTACTGTATGTTGAGGACTTACTCCCCAGGTTACAACAGGGTTCTGTTCCTAAGAATTGCTCGTAACCCGAACTCTTCGTAAGTCAGAAATGTGACCACGTGGCAATATATGTAACTAGGAACATAGGCCAACACGTAGTTAAACCAGGGTGTTTAACTCAACCATTCAGATATTGCCACAAGCTGAGTTCCCACATGGCAGAAGATCCCTGCAGCCTTGCAGCAGCCGGCAAATCCATCCCACCGGTCTCCCAAACGTTTGTTCGTATGTACGGGCTGTACATAAGTCGGGTGTTTGTAACCTGGGGAGGAGTTGTACCTGAGAAACAAAGGACTGCAGATGCTGGAGTCTAGATGAAAAAGACGACGATGCTGGAGGAACTCAGCAGGCCAGGCAGCATCCGTGGAGAAAAGTAGGCGGTCAACGACCCTTCTTCAGGACTGAAGATCGGAAAAGGGGAGGCCCAGTATACAGGAGGGAAAATCAGAGCAGTGATAGGTGGACAAAAGAGGGGAGGTGGGGTGGGCACAGGGTGGTGATAGGTAGATGCAGGTAAGAGATAGGCTGGTGTGGGGGAGGGGAGAGCAGATCCACTGGGGGATGGGTCAAAGGTAAGGAAAGAGAAGGAGATAAAAGGGGCTAGGAAAGGGAAGAAGAGGAGAAACATGGTGGGGGTGTGGGGGGGGGGGGGGAAGGGGTGGGGGATGGGGGGGGTGGGAATTACCTAAAGTGGGAGAATTCAATGTTCATGCCGTTAGGCTGCAAGGTTCCAAGACAGAAAATGAGGTGCTGTGCTCCCTTCCCCGACAGTTCAGCATTACCTTGGTACTGCAGTGGATTTTGTTCTTGAGCCATTGAAATGGAAATAAAATCTTGCCAACAAGAGTGCGATCTTGAGGGACGTTTGTTAATTATGTTCTACAAGGGGATGTCAGAATGTGGTTCATTTGTAATTTAGTTCTGGGGATTAAGGACTCTATTGACATATCTAGATGATATTTGAATTACACAGGAAGAATTTGTTGACCATTAAATGGCTTCCTGTGTTTTTTAACAGTTGGATATTCTGGCAAGTATTACTCATTAGCTTTTCCTGAATTTACGCATGCAACAGATGTTGGGAAATTAGAATGTTGGCAGGGGATTTTCTTCATAAATTGTCCTGTCTTACCTGAGATGCTCAAAGAATGAATCAGGAAACAAGTCAAGCACACAAATATAATTGAACATAATCGTCCTTACTTGCATCTCTTTATCTTGATGGAAACAGATCTTTGGAGGTCAAAAGGCATCACTTAAAAAGTTGACAACCCTGTGGACTGCCCAAATTAAATATGCAATAAATTAAGGAACGCTCTGCAGGATTGTGGTGCAGCTACCTTGAGCTGCAGCCCCACAGCTCCAGTGTCCCAGGTTCAATCCTGACCACAGATGTTGCCCGTGAAGTGTTTTCATGTTCTCCCTGTGACCGCGTGGGTTTCCCCTGGGTCCTCTGATTTCCTCCCACATTCTAAACACGTACAGAGTTGGTAGGTTAATTGGCCACTGTACATTGCCCCTAGTGTGTAGGCGAGTGATAAAATCTGGGGTGGAGTTGATGGGAATGGGGGGAGAATAAATGGACTAGTGTGAGATTCATGTGAATGGGTGGTTAATGGTCAGCAGAGACTCAGTGGGCCAAAGGGCCTGTTGCCATGCTGTATGACTCTGTAGCACCACAAAAGACCATAAGGTATAGGAGCAGAATTAGGCCATTTGGCCCGCTGAGTCTGCTCCACTGTTAAATCATGGTTGATTTTTTTTCTCAACCCCACTCTCCCACCTTCTCCCCGTAACCCTTAACCCCCTTAACCAACCAAGAACTTCTCAGTCTCTGCCTTAAATACACCCGATGACTTGGCCTCCACCACCCTCTGTGGCAATGAATTCCACAGATTCCCCACCCTCTGGCTGAAGAAATTCCTCCTCATCTGAGTTCTAAAGGGACATCCCTTTATTCTGAGGCTGTGCCCTTAGATCCTCGACTCTCCCACTGATGGGAACATTCTCTCCAAGTCCACTCTATTCAGGCCTTTCAGTATCTGGTAGGTTTCAATGAGGTCCCCACCTCATCCTTCTAAACTCCATTTGAGTACAGGCCCAGAGCCAACAAACGCCCCTTATAATATGTTAAGAAGGAAAAAGATTGCATTAAAAAAAATGTACTTTTATTTTTTCCCCAATTCCCTTCATTTGTTAGAGAGGTTCCAGAGACAACAAAAAAAAAGCCTTTTTTGTTGGTAGCCAATAATCACCAAATTAATTAACAGAGACTGGCTTTTCTTTCCAGTTGTCTCAGGGAAATGGTTGGGCCAACGTGAGAGTTTGAAGGGGCATATAGAGGAGGAGATTCTTTGATAAACCTTCAAGAATGTGCCCAAGCAGAGCTAGCAATGCTATGCACATCCTCAACAACCAGTAGTAGGTAGTTAGCACTTGTAATGGAGGAAGACATCCCAATGTGATTCTGGAAATGGGGAAAAGGTAGAAGATACTTGCAGGAATTGAAAATGAAATGACCCACATGACCACATAGGTTCCGATGACCTATAGCAGGTGAGTACTGATGTTCCAAGGTGGGGAGGATTAGGAGATGAACTCTAAAGTGTAAGATCGTGGTCAGATATCAGAAGGGCAGAGATCGACACCATTCTAGTCATAGAATTATAGAACTATACAATATAAAGGAGGCCACTTGGCCCATCACACGTGCTAGCCCTTTGATAGATCCATCCAATTAGTTCCATTCCTCATGGCTCTGCAAACATGTCCATCTTCCAGTTTATCTCCCATTCCCATCTCAAATTTACTATTGAATTTACTTCCACTCCCTTTCAAGCAGATCATCCCAGATCAAAGCATTAAATAAAATCCCAGTTCACTCTGGTTGTTTTGCCAATTACCTTTCGGTCAAATTGTCCTCTGTTGAATATGATTGGTTATTTCTGGTACATTGTGATTGGTAATCACAATGCAAAGTAGCCAATAAGGATGATGAAATACATGGATGCTTGAGAAATCAAAAGATAAAAGACAAAAGCTGACCAAAGCTGTTATTATTTAACTTTTAATCCTATTTTAATTCTATTCTCTCTCACCATGAAGTATTTATGCACTGAGCTCCTCTTCCCTGAGGGCAGTTGCTGCCTACTAGTGCCTTTCGGTTTGTATGCCCCATTTGCAAATAGTTGCGTAATAAAAAAATTTTTTTAAATGTTGCATAATAGGTGGTAAATGTATGCATCAAAGTATTCAAAGGCTTCAGGCTATGAGCTTTTTTAAACCATTCATAACAGGCCAGTTGGTATAGACCAGCTAGTGAGGAAATTAATCAGCGAGGAAATTGCTGGTTCTGACTTCATGTAAAATATATTTCAAACTGCAAAAGATAAAATGATTCAGGATGATTGAGATATCCTGGTTCCTGCAATCTCTCACCTCCCTTGCAGCACCAATCACTTTAAGAGGAGCCTCTGAGATGCTTAGAGGTTTTCACAGCTTCTGTGTGAGTGATTTATTATTTTCAGAGCAGCCAATTTTGCTTAAACTTGTGCCTATTAAATTCATAAAATCATTTAGAAAATTGCCCAAAACCGCAAGAAATTGAAGAGAGTTGTGAACGCAGCCTAGTCCATCACAGAAACCAGCCTCCCCTCCATGGAATCTGTTTACATTTCCCATTGCCAACATAATCAATGACCCAGTTATTCTTTTTCCTCCCCTCTCCCATCGGGCAGAACATACAAAAGGTTGAGAACATGTACCACCAGGCTCAAGGGCAGCTTCTATCTCGTTGTTATCAGACTCTTGAATGGACCTCTTATATGCTAAAGATGGACTCTTGATCTCTCAATTGACCTTGTCATGGCCCTTGCACTTGATTTGTCTCCCTGCACTGCACTTTCTCTGTAATTGTAACATTGCATTCTGTTTTTCTTCCTTTTGTATTACCCCGATGTACTTAGTTAGTCTGAGGGTGTCATTTATTGCACCCGGTGCTCCCGGTGGGGCCTCCTGTACATCGCTGAGACCTGACGCAAATTGGGTGACCGCTTTGTCAAGCACCTTCTCTCTGTCCACCGCAACAGCCAAGACCTCCCGGTGGCCACCCCCTTCAACTCCACATCCCACCCCCATACCGACATGTCTATCCACTGCCTCCTCTACTGCCACCTTGAGGCCAGACGCAGGTTGGAGGAACAACACCTCAAATTCCGCCTTGGGAGTCTCTAACCTGTTGGCCTCAACATCGATTTCTCTAACTTCTGGCAACCCCTCCCCTTCCTTTTCTTTCCCCCATCCGCTCCTTTGTCTTCCCTTATTCTTGTGGCTCCCTTCCCCCGCCTTGATGACCTGCCCATCTCCTCTCCTCCCCTCCTCTCCCCCCCCATCCTTTATTCCATGGTCCACTGCCCTCTCCTACCGGATTCCTTCTTCTTCAGCCCTTTGCCTCATCTATGTATCACCTCTCAGTTTATTACATCTTCTCTCCCTCCCCCACCCACCTACCTTCCCCCTCTCACCTAGACTCGCCTATCACCTGAATTCACCTCTCACCTGCCTGTGTGCACTCCTCCCCCTTCCCCCCCCCCCAGCTTCTTATTCTGGCTTCTGCCCTCTTCCTTTCTAGTCCTGATGAAGGGTCTCGGCCCGAAACGTCGACTGTTTATTTCCCCCCATAGATGCTGCCTGACCCGCTGAGCTCCTCCAGCACTTTTTGTATATTGCTGCAGATTCCAGCATCTGCAGAATCTCTTGTGCCTCTGTACTTACGATTGGACTGATCTGTCTGGATGGGATGAAAACAAAAGCTTTTCACTGCATCTCGGTACACGAGACAATAATAAACCAATTACCAATTGCTCCTGTCCTCCTTGTTCCCAACATCGTTCCTTCCTTTTATTATTCTCACCTTCTCTCTTCAGTTCCCTCTGGGGCTGTGCCCCTCCCTTTACCTGCTACCGCCATCAGCCGTACTTCCTTCCGTCTGAGGAACAGTGCCTCATATCCCGTCTGGGCAGCCGACAAACCGGCCGCATGAACACCGCATTCTCCAGCTTCTGGTAACTCTCCCCCTCTGTCACTTCTCTCTCCCCTCCTGATCTACCTGTCTCTTTCCCTTCCTCCACCCTCTCCATCACCCACACGGTCCTCTCACTGGTTTTCCTCATCTGCTTCTCCCCTCCGTCTTCCTCACCTTCCTCCCTTTATTCCAGGCTCCACCTTCATCTCCTATCAGATTCCATCATCTTCAGCCTTTTGTCACCTCCACCCATCACCTCCCAGCTTCTGGTGCCATTCCCACTCTCCCTCTCCCATCTGCCTACAACAATCCACCCCTCACCTGGATCCACCTATCACCTGCCAGCTCTTGCTCCACCCCTTTATACTAGCCTTAAATCTTTCAGTCCAGATGAAGGGTCTCGACCCGTAACGTCGACTGTCCGTTTCCCTCCATAGATGCTGCCCGACCCGCTGAGCTCCTCCAGTGTTTTCTGCGTTGCTCTCCCACTGGTGGCTTTGCTTTCACCTTCCAGGGACCTGAGCTCCAGAGTTCCCTAAACCTTTCCAACTCTCTACCTCTTTCTCCCCGTTTAAGACATTCCTTAAAAATTACCTCTTTGACCAAGCTTTTGGTCGCATGTTCTAATATCCACTATCACGCCTCAAGGTCAAACGTTGGTAGCGTCTCTGTAAAGAGTTTTGGCATACAATTAAAAAAAGCTGCAGATGATAGAAATCTGAAGTAAAATAGAAAACGCTGGGAACACTCAGTGGATCGTCTGTGGAAAGAGAAACAGTGTTTTGGACCAAAAAAAAATGCTGGAGGACTCTGTGTGTCAGGTAGAATCAGTAGAGGGAATTGTACAGTCAGGGTTTCAGGTCAAGACCCTTCACCTGGACAGAAAAAGGGTCTTTGACCAAAATGTCGACTGTCACTTCACTCTACAGATGCTGCCCGACCTGTTGAGATCTTCCAGCTGCTTGTTTTTTTTGCTCCAGATTTCAGCATCTGCAGTCTCTGAGTTAACGTTTCAGGTCTGGGACCCTTCCTCAGAACTTCTGATGAAGTGCTTTGGCATGTTAAAGGTGCAAGTTATTGTTGAAGTGTTTACAAAAATAATGAAAATGTTGTCACTCATTTTATCTTCGAAGGGAGGGAATAATGATTGAACAGAAGTCCCCTTACAATTTGCGTTGTAGATTGACACAGTCTTTGCTATCTTTTTGTAGCCTTTGGATAGCTGAAGAATAAATATGAGCAGAGAATGTATCTTAAGTTATAAGCTGCAGCTAAAGCTTGTTAATAGTAACAGTGATAGAGAATCAACACAGCAGATTTTATTTGATGACAGAAGTCTTAATTTGATACAAAACAAATCGAAGGTGCAATTTTCACCAACTCTCTCAGTACTGCTGAACCTGAACCCAATAAAAGTGATGGAACTACTGAAAGTTCATCAAACTGAAATAAGGTTCTTGACCTGAAACTTTAGCTGTTTCTCTCTCCACAGATGCTGGCTGACCAGCTGGGTGTTTTCAGCATTTTCTGTTTTAATTTCAGATTTACGGCATCTGGAATATTTTGTTATTGGTTTTGTTCCTTTAGCTTGTGGAATCTAGATCTTTAGAATAAGAAGACCATCCCTCACCCCAAAGCCCATCTTTGCCACAAGGAGTTTGCTAAAGTCAGTACAGACTCTCACTTCCATATGTGCCTCATTGTCTCGTAAAGCCATCTCACAGAGTCACTATGCTCCGGCCTCATCTTGGTCAAAATTACAGCTTCTATCCTGCTGTTATAAGGCTCCTGAACAGATATCTTATATGCTAAAGATGAACTCCTCATCTGTCAATCTACCTGTCATAGCCCTTGCATCTGATTTGTCTACAGGCACTGCACTTTCTCTGTAACTGCAACACTATATTCTGCGTTCTGTTTTTCCTATTGTCCTACCTCGATGTACTTATGTAAGGAATGATCTGTCTGGATGACACACAAACAAAAGCTGTTCACTGTATCTCTGTACAAGTGACAATAATAAACCAATTACCATTGTCTTGTTTTCTCTGTTCATCTCCAAAGGCTCCTCCAGTATCTTCCATACATCATTTTGATGCAAGTGGTTAGAGCTGCTGTCTCACAGCTCCAGTGACCTGGGTTCAATCCTGACCTCTGGTGTTGTCTGTGTGGAGTTTGCACGTTCTCCCTGTGACCATGTGGGTTTCTTCCAGGTGCTCTGGTTTCTTCCCACATCCCAAAGATGTGTGGGTTGGTAAGTTAATTGTCCACTGTAGATTGTCCCTAGTGTGTAGGTGAGTGGTAGAATCTGGAGGGAATTGATGGGAATGTGGGGAGAATAAGATGGGATCAGTGTAGGATTAGTGTAAAAGGGTGGTCGATGGTCAGGTGGACTCGATGGGCCGAAGAGCCTGTTTCCGTGGTGTGTGACCCCACATCACCCATGTCCTTTAATCCATCGTTGCCTAACCTGATACTTTATCTAAAAGGACCTCACTGCTGTTCACCGCTCTCTTTGTCTTCATACAATTGTCAGAAAGTTTAAAATTCCAGAAAAGTTTTTCTTTCCACACTCCTCTGCCAAAATTAAAGATCTTTACAATTTTTGGGAAATTGATAGGAATAGTTTCTGAATTGCAATTGAATTGCTCAAAACCAACCCATTTCCCACACTACTTTCCCCTGTAACCTATTCTCCGCAGATTCCCATCAAGTTTACATTAAGGTTTCAGACCGAGGACCTTTCACCAGAACCGGAAGTAGAAATAGAAATAAAACAAGTTCGAAGGTGCCGAGAGAGGGGTGGAAGGAAAGGACACGGGAGAGGTCTGAGCTAGGGTAGAAGGCAAGATTGAATGGCAAAAGGACAAACAGTGGACAAGGCTTGAAGCACACCCCAAACTAATGGTGGAGGAAGAAGGTGCGAAAACATATAGTATAAAGAATTTGCAATCTCTGGAATAATACATATGATATTTATTAGTAATAAAAGATATGCATACTATAGATTGTGAGTAATTTGTTTATAAGTCCGTCCTCTCCACTGGCAACTCTTCCATCTCCTGGGGTGTGTTGATGCAGTGGGATGCACTTGAAGTTGATAAAAAGAATTCACACTCATCTGTTCCACTGCCTTTAAATCCCAGGTTGCACATAATTTTGTGAATGACCTGGTCCAGATCATTGGCCGGAGGGATGTTTAGGGTGGAGCAGGCGGACACCCAGGCACCTACCTCCCCCCTGCTCTTCAGCAGTGCCTTGTTCATTCCCGGGGAGCTGAAGTCTTTCATGTCGATGCCTTTGACCAGCTCCTTGAAGTAGCGCGCCACAGAAATGCTGCCTTCCTTCGGGATCTGGGGCAGGACCTCCTGAGCGAGTCTGTCTGCTTCGGCCCGCAGCGGCTTGTCCTGCCTGAGGAAGTGCGCAGCGTTCAGGTGGGAGTCCAGCAGTTGTTTCATCTGCAGGTAGAGCTGTGTGGGCCCGTGCAGGTCAGCTAAGATCTCCTGCAGCTTCTCGATCCTCTGGACCCTCTCGCTGTCTACCTCCATCTGCAGGGCGTCGATCTTGGACTTCAGCTGCATCATCAGACTTGCCCCCACCGCATCAATCATCGCCTTCACATCCTTGCAGGAGGACACGGTGTCGTTTATATGCTTCTCAATTTCCTGTTGGGACAGGGAGGGAGGAGCAGTTAAAGACCACCTGCTCCTGGCTGATGATCGGCCGCCTTGGTACGTAGGGAGGCAAAGGTCTCTCTGATCAGCTGCAGTGGAGGTCGTACCCAGTACAGAATGTTGGGAGGACAGCCCAGCTTTCTGCATTGGTGTCTGCCAGCACGGTGTAAAATCAACCTCATTTAGTTTGCATGCCATGACTCGATGGGTGGCAGTCTCATCAACTAATTCAGGATGATGAGAGTGCCACCCATCTTGCCCATTGTGCCATTGATCAAACCTCCCTCCCCAGATACTTCAGCGTAAGATCTGGGCTGATCCATCATTGCCATACTGAGGCCTAGTAGTATGGGACCTGGTGTGGGGCCTAGTGCTCGACGTGGAATCTGGGGTAGGGCTGGAGTGAGATCTGTGGGGCCTGGTATGGGGGTTTGATGTTTCGTGTGGAACTCATTGGGAAGCCCACCAAGGCTCTCAGTTGGTTCTCTACAGTGCCCCTCCACTACTCATCATTGCACCAGGACAGATATTACTGGGATACGGGATATACGGGATATGGGAGCTGTGAGTTGGTGGGGAGGGATAGTTAAGACAAAGGGAATATTGAAGAGCAGAGGGAAACAAAAACCACTGAGGCCAAATGAGTTAATTTGAAACTAACTTGTTTTATCATTCTACAAGTATGTGAAGAGCAAGAGGATAAGATGTTAAAGAATAGGGCCTATCAAGTGCAGCAGTGGGAAAGTGTTTATGGATCCGGAAGAAATAGTGGAGGTCTTAATGAATACCTTACATCAGTATTCACTACGGAAAAAGATCTGGGGGATTGTAGTGAGGACTTGCAGCAGGCTGAAAAGCTTGAGCATGTAGATATCAGGAAAGAGGAGGTGCTGGAACTTTTGGAAAGCATCAAGTTGGATAAGTTGGTGGGACCAGATGGGATGTACCCCAGGCTGCTGTGGGAGGCAAGGGAGGAGATTGTGGAGCCTCTGACGATGATCTTTGCAACATCAGTGGAGACGGGAGAGGTTCCAGAAGATTGGAGGGTTGCGGATGTTGTTCCCTTATTCAAGAAAGGGAGTAGAGATTGCCCAGGAAATTGTAGACCAGTGAGTCTTACCTCAGTGGTTGGTAAGCTGATGGAGAAGATCCTGAGAGACAGGATTTATCAACATTTGGAGAGGTATAATATGATTAGGAATAGTCAGCATGGCTTTGTCAAGGGCAGGTCCTGCCTTACGAGCCTGATTAAATTTTTTGAGGATGTGACTAAACACATCGATGAAGGGAGAGCAGTAGATGCAGTGTATATGGATTTCAGCAAGGCAGTTGATAAGGTACCCCATGCAAGGCTTATTGAGAAAGTAAGGAGGCATGGGATCCAAGGGGACATTGCAATGTGGATCCAGAACTGGCTGGCTCACAGAAGGCAAAGGGTGGTTGTTGAAGGGTCGTATTCTGCATGGAGGTCAGTGACCAGTGGTGTACCTCAGGGATCTGTTCTGGGAACCTTACTCTTTGTGATTTTTATAAACGACCTGGATGAGGAAGGGGAGGGACGGGTTGGTAAGTTTGCAGATGACACAAAGGTTGGATATGTTGTGGATGGTTTAGAGGGCTGTCAGAGGTTACAGCGGGACATAGATAGGATGCAAAGTTGGGCTGAGAACTGGCAGATGCAGTTCAACCCAGATAAGTGTGAAGTGGTTCATTTTGGTAGGTCAAATATGATGGCAGAATATAGTATTAATGGTAGGACTCTTGGCAGTGTGGAGGATCAGAGGGATCTTGGGGTCCGAGTCCATAGGACGCTCAAAGCAGCTGTGCAGGTTGACTCTGTGGTTAAGAAGGCATATGGTGTATTGTCCTTCATCAATCGTGGAATTGAATTTAGGAGCCGGGAGGTATTGTTGCAGCTATATAGGACCTGGTCAGACCCCACGGAGTATTGTGCTCAGTTCTGGTCGCCTCACTACAGGAAGTTTGTGGAAGCCATAGAAAGGGTGCAGAGGAGATTTACAAGGATGCTGCCTGGATTGCAGAGCATGCCTTTTGAAAGCAGGTTGAGGGAACTCAGCCTTTTCTCCTTGGAGCCACGGAGGATGGGGGGGACCTGATAGAGGTGTATAAGATGATGAGAGGTATTGATCGGGTAGATAGTCAGACGCTTTTCCCCAGGGCTGAAATGGTGGCCACAAGAGGACATAAGGTGCTGTGGAGTAGGTATAGAGGAGGTGTCAGGGGTAGGTTTTTTACTCAGAGAGTGGTGAGTGTGTGGAATGGGCTGCTGGCAACGGTGGTGAAGGCGGATACGATAGGGTCTTTTAAAAGACTGTTGGATAGGTACATGGAGATGAGAAAAATAGAGGGCTATGGGTAAGCCTAGTAATTTCTAGGGTAGGGACATGTTCGGCAGAAGGGCCTGAAGTGTGCTGTAGGTTTTCTATGTTTCTATGTTTCTATCATTTTCACATTTTCTAGGAACTCTGCTTCTCTCTCCACAGATGCTGCCTGACTTGCTGAGTGTTTCCAGTATCTTCTATTTTTATTTCAGATTTGCTTTTTTCATTTCCAATAAATCTACTGAACCTCCTCAGAATGCTGTCCTATGTAAATATGTCCCCCTTAAGTCGGGAGAACAAAACTCGACGCATTATCCTGCTGTGGTCCCCAGGCACCAGATTTTGAATCTGGCACATCCTCAGACTGGGCTTCTCCCAAGGAGAGGGGTTTAGAGGGGGAATGAGTGCTGGAGAGTTAGCAGTGACTGTCAGTGGGTAAAGGATAACATCCTTTAGCAAAAATGGCGAATAATAGGTGGAAGCTTCAGCTGTTGGTGGGTTTTAACTGGTTAGGGGTCGTCAACTCCAGTTGTAAGGTTGGGGTGGGGAAGGGGTTTCAATGTGACCTCCTAGCTCGGGTGTCCTGGCCTTGCTTGCCAGACCTGTCAATGCCCATGATGTTCCTTCACCTCGCAGCCACTGGAAAGCACGTGTGCTTTTGATTCCTTGAGATTCCAGGGTATACCTGGAGAGTAACCAGACCTAAACAGGTTCACACAAGGGTGAAGGGGCAGAGAACCAGACTAGGCCAAATGGAAAACCCTTTGTTCTTTCGCAGGCACCATAGTGTTATGGAGTCACACAGCACAGAAACAGGCCCTTCAGCCCATCGTACATGGCGACCATCGCGTACTAATCCCATTTTCTAGTCTTTGTTCCATAGCCTTATATGCTTTGACAATTTAAGCGATTGTCTACATACTCCTTCAACACTGTGAGGGTACCTGCTTCCTTCACCCTCTCAGCCAGTGCGTTCCAGATCCCCAACACCCCCGTGTGAGAAAAAAAATCTTCCTCAGATCCCCCACTAACCATCCTACCCCTTTAGCTTAAACTTATGCCCTCTGATTTCAGACACCTCTCCTCTGGTGAAAAGTTTCTTACCTACCCTAACCGTGTCCCAGTACCTGGATGGTTCCAGAAATGCTCTCGTTCCTAATGTGCAGTGACTCCATATCTTCAGTGAAACGTTTCTTCCTCTCCTGATAAACGTCTGACAGTTTAGCGACGTCGTGACATTGGTGGTCTCCAAATAGCTTGCAAATGCTGCAGATGGGCACGTCATCCTGTAGGCACATCTATGAAAGCAGCACAGTGTGGGGTAAGGATTGAGAACTGCAGTCCTGCCAAACACAGCGTGGGATATCTCACTCCTAGTACACCTACACAGGCCTTCAACCCAGCAGGAATCTTGCATGATGTCAGTGGTTAGCAGATTAACTGAACTCACCCACCTAGTAGGCAGGGGCTGGGACACACCCACAGGGAGGGAGTAAAAACTATAGACCGAGGCACCCTGGTGTGCTTTGGCAGCCTTTGTGTGTGCAAGAGAGAGGAGAAAGGCAGGGTTGGAGGGGACGGGGGGGGGGGGGGGGGGGGGGAAGAAGGGGTTGAGAGAGAGAGAGAGAGAAGGAGGAACATAGATGCAAAAGAAATAACTACAGTCTGCAACTTATTCTTTCTCACGTGATCACCATTTGATTCTTTTGCCACCTACCTGTATTAAGTGGTGATTGACAATGGCTGATTAAGCTACAGGTACATCAGTGGGATGTGAGAGGAAACTGGAGCACCCAGGGGAAAGCCACATGGTCACAGGGCAAACAGGTAAACTCCGCACAGACAGCACCAGAGGCTGGGATTAGACTCAGGTCGCTCGAGCTGTGAGACAGCAGCTCTTCTAGCTGTGCCATTATCCGCAGTCTCTCCCTGCGTCAGAATATCCAGCAGGAAATAATTCTCTTAAATTGGTATCATAACGTAATGGACAGAAAGTCAGGACAGATACAGGCAGCTGTGTTACAATGGTAGGCTATTTTGATCTCATGGAGTCATACACCACAGAAACTGGCCCTTCAGCCCATCACATCCATGTTGTTCCACTAATCTAATGGGGATGGGATTTGAGCCACTCATACCGCTTTATGTTAATTTAAGTTTATGTTAACTTATGTTTGTCATGTTGGTATTGTACTGTGCTGCTGCTGCTAAAGGCTAATTTTTATGCCGTTTATACCCTGGGCATGTTCCCCTATGGCAATAAACTTGAACTTGATCTCCAGGGCTGAGGAAGTAGGATTTTCAGGTGCAACTTTTTGGGCTTTGTTTATTCTGCTTTTTCCTCCTCTTCCAATAGATTACAAAGTTGTTATAGGGGAGTGATGTTGTGAGGGAGAGGTTTAGTGGTAGTTATATAGAGTCATAGAGACATACAGCATGGAAGTGGGCCCTTCAGCCCAACTGGTCCATGCCGACCAAGATTCCCATCTAAGTTAGTCCCATTTGCCTGCATTTGGCCCATATCCCTCTAAACCTCTCCTTTTAAATGTTGTTAACGTACCTGCCTCAACCACTTCCTCTGGCAGTTCATTCCATGTACTGACCGCCCTCTGAGTGAAAAAGTTGCCCCTCAGGTTCCTATTAAATCTCTCCCCTCTCACCTTAAACTGATGCCCCCCAGTTCTTGACCCTCCAACCCTGAGAAAAAGATTGTGCGCACTCACCCTATCTATGCCCCTCATGATTTTATACACCTCTATAAGATCACCCCTCATTCTCCTACGCTCCATTGAAATCATTCCCAATCTGCTCAACCTCTCTCCATAACTCAGTCCCTCGAGTCCCAGCAACATCCTCGTGAATCTCCTCTGCATGCTTTCCAGCTTAATGACGTCCTTGCTATAGCAGAGTGACTAAAACTGAACACAATATTCCAAATGCGGCTTCACCAATGTCTTATGATAGGGAGTTGGTGGGAGTTGTGAAGTGTGTGGTGCTAACCTTCTGGTTATCACTGCTGTGGGGCAGGCACCATGGATTATTCCCGGAGGGGAGGGATTTATAGTTTCACCCTAATTCAGAGTAAGCTGCTGAGCGGAGGATGTTGCTACCCCCCGGGATGGTCGAACGCTGAATAGAATAACCAGACCCCACTCCTTTCCCCCCTTTTCAGTTGGCTCAAAACCCACCCTCATCCTCCAAGGGAGTAAACCTCCAGAGTCTCCCCCAAATCTGTCACCTGCTTTTATTACTGTGAGCACAACCCATGAAGAGCCCTGCTCCATTCGTGGAGTCCTCAAGTCTCACCAGATTCACAAGTTCCTCTTCGTGCTTCTCACACGTTTGGGTCTGTTGCCTCTGCTCCTTGCTGCACATCATTTTCAGCTCCTGCTTGAATTTCTCCAGCACGTTTTCAGCGAAAATATTTCGCTTTAGAATGGCGATGCCCCTTCCTCGAAGGTAGGTGAGCTGGGGAGGGAGGTTTTTTAACAAAAGAAACCTGTTAGGCCAGGGTCACAGCAAGGAAACAGGCCCTTCGGCCCACCTAGACCGTGTCGACCATCGACCACCCATTTACCCCAATCCCACCCTGACCCATCTTATTCTCCCCATATTCCCATCAACTCCACACTAGATTCCACCACTCACCCACACACTAGGGTTAATTTACAGCGGTCAATTAATCTACCAGCCTGCACATCTTTGAGATGTGGGAGGAAACTGGAGCACCCGGGGGAAACCCATGCAGTCACTGGGAGAACGTGCAAACTCCACACAGACGGTACCCGAGGTCAGGATCGAACCTGGGTTGCTGGTGCTGTAAGGCAGCAGCACTACTAACTGTGCTTCTCTACTGCCATTTGGTATAAGACAACATGTTTGCCCTTGAACTCAGATATCCCTCAATTTAAGCAAATTATCTAGTTGTTATCAATTGCTCAATGTAGGAGCTTACTGTGTGCCGTTTGGCTGTTGTTGTATTTCTTAATTACCCTTGGAAATTGTTTAAGTGGTTGGATACTGCTTTTATCGTGATGTGAATGTGCAGTAGAAATGCAAATGTTGCTTTTCTTCCTCAGAGTTTTAAGACTTTTAAGTGCCTCGTGCTTTTCCTGATGACATCATGCTGGACAATGGCACCAAGTGGTAGGCAATGTACAACCTGCTACTAAGGTGAGCTCTTCACAACCTGGCCTGTCACCGCAGGGTTCCCTGGTCTAAGTGAGCAAACTGAGAGCTTATTATGAGCCAATTTCTCCAGGTACATGCCCTAATCAGTTTGTCTGTTGATGGGGAATTATTTATAAATTTCTAGTTTCTCATCAGGGTCAGAAAACCCTGCAAGAAATAAGTGTATTTTCATTTTATTTCTCTTGAAAAAAAACTTTATTTTAAATTTGTAACATAGCGCGATGGACATAAAGCCTTTTAAACAGTTACTTATTATTAATATTGGCAATGGACTCCTGTGAGGATTTTCACAGCCACTGTCATTCTTTGAAAGCGGCCGTTGACATTTACTATTAGGGTTAGAATGCCCACAGGTGCATTTGTATAATGGCTAGTTCCAGGAAGAGGGAACCTCAGACTGACATCCCCTGGACAAGGTGAGACTGATCATTTAAAGTAAAAACAGTAAATACTGGCAACACTCAGCAGGTCCGGTGGCCTCTGTGGAAAGAGAAACAGTTAACACTTCAGGTCAGTGATTTACCACTCATAAAGCCACACTGACTAGGTTTGACTATATTCAGCTTTCCTATGCACCTCATATTCCGCCTTGGGAGTCTCCAGCCTAATGGCCTCAACATCGATTTCTCTAACTTCTGGCAACCCCTCCCCTTCCTTTTCTTTCCCCCATCCGCTCCTTTATCTTCCCTTATTCTTGTGGCTCCCTTCCCACACCTTGATGACCTGCCCATCTCCTCTCCTCCCCTCCCCCCCCCATCCTTTATTCCGTGGTCCACTGCCCTCTCCTACCAGATTCCTTCTTCTTCAGCCCTTTGCCTCATCTATGTATCACCTCTCAGCTTATTACATCTTCTCCCCCTCCCTCACCCACCTACCTTCCCCCTCTCACCTGGACTCACCTCTCACCCGCCTGCGTGTGCTCCTCCCCCTCCCCCCATCTTCTTATTCTGGCTTCTGTCCTCTTCCTTTCCTGTCCTGATGAAGGGTCTCGGCCCGAAACAGCGACTGTTTGTTTCCCTCCATAAATGCTGCCTGACCTGCTGAGTTCCTCCAGCACTTTTTGTGTATTGCTCCAGATTCCAGCATCTGCAGAATCTCTTGTGTTTCCGAGAAGGTTTGTTATTTCCCCTTTGATGATTGACTCTCGCAACAATAAACGCTAAACTAACTGGTCTTTATTTTCCCACAGTCTGCCTTTCTCTATTTTTGAAGAAGGGAGAGATGTTGTGTGTCTTCCAATCTTCTGGTGCCCTCCAGGATTTAGTGAGTTTTGAAAAATTTCAACCAATGGGTCCACTGTCTCTGCAGCCTCTTCCTTTAAAATCCTTGGGTCCAGGTCATCGGGTCATGGTGATTTGTCCGCCTCTATCCTGCGAATTTCTCTAATACTTTATCCCTTATGATTGAGATTTTTACAAGACTGGTGCAAAAAATTAATTTAACATATCTGCCGTTTCTTTGTTTCCTGTTATTAATTCAATGGCCTCATTCTCTAGATGTCCCACATGTACCTGAGCTGCCTTCTTCCTATTTACATGGACACTCTGACTGTTTGTTTTGATGCTAATTGCAAGTTTTCTCTCAAAATCAGTTTTCTCTCTTCTTATGAGCTTTTTGGTCTTTTGTTGCTGGATCCTAAAATCTTCCCAGTCCTCTGGTCCACCACCAGTCCTTTCCACTTAGTTTGCTGTCTTTTTCAATTTAACATTCTCCTGGCTCTCCTTTGTTAACCACGGATTGTTGTCATGGAATCCCCCTTTCTAATTGGGATGAAGTCCTATTGAGTGTTGTGGACCAGCTATTTGAGTATCTGCCACAGTAATGACCGGTCTCTTTCTTTATTTTCCCAGTCCACCTTAGATAACTCTATCTCCATACCATTGTAATTGCTCTTATTTAAGTTGAAGACAGTGGCTTTGGTGCTGTGGTGTTCACCCTCAAACTGCATCTGGAATTCTATCATATTATTGTCACTACCTCCTAGGGGATCTTTTACTACGAGATCTCTTGTTAATGGGTCCTCATTACTCGTGACCAAATCCTAAAATAGTCTTTTCCTGTGTCGATTCGGTAAGAAACAATCCCTGATGCACCTCACAATTCTTCTTCTTTGATGCCCTTGCCAGTTTGGTTTGTACAATCAATATGTAGATTAAAATCTCCCATGGCACTTTCATTTATCATCAAACATGCCTCAACTATTTCCCCATTTATGCTTCACCCTCTTGAGAGGTCGGACTACTCTCACCTATGTTTTCTTTCCACTGCTATTCATGATTTCAACCCAAAATGATTCATATTACTGTCCACTGTCTCTATATCATGACTCAACACTGTTCTGATACCTTCCATGATTAACAACACCACCCCGCCTGTTTCACTTATGGCCTGGTCTTTTGGAACATCGAAAAACCTGGAATATTGAACAGCCAGTCCTGGTCACCCTGCACCCACATTGCCAACATAGCTATTAGATCATGTGTTGCTGTCTGTGCTGTCATGGCATGGCCAGACATGGTGGGTTGAAGGGCCTGTTTCTGTGTTGTATGGCTCTGTGACTCTAAATGCCTTATCCTGAATCTGTGACCCATGAACCTAGATCCCCCATCCAAGAGAAACATTCTCCTTGTATCCAGCCAGTCATAAATTTGTATAAGATCTCTTCTTGTTTTATTAATGAATACAGGCCTTTTTGGCCCATTCTGTCTTCACACAGCACCAATCTCTCCTTGTACAACACTGTAGTCACTCCTGAAGTATGTCAGCACTGACAAAACCTAGACAGACAAGTCCAAAGGTGTATCCACACGGGGGATCCTTTTGCCACTGATTCAGGATGTTGTAGTTTAGAGCCCCAAGCTTTGAGTGCAGGACTGAGGCAGTGCAGCAGTGTTGTAGGTGCTGCGTAAACCAAGAACCTGTCTTTCCTCTCCAGAGAATGTCTAGGCCCCTGTGGCACCAATTGAGGAAGAGCTGGGGGATTTCGAATTACCTTTGTCCCAGTTCTCCTTGCGGAGCCTGCTGGCATGTTTCCTGCTTTGCAACATTGACCTCACTTCAAAAAATACTTAATTGTCTGTAAGGTCCTTTGGAGTGACCCGTGGCTCTGCAAGGTACAACATTATATGAGTCTTCCGTTCAATCGTTCAACAGCAGCACCATTATCCATTGCAGGGAAATTGCTTTGATGGGGCTGCTCTCTGACAAAGCTATCCAATTATCCCAGTTTCCTGCCTTGTTTCCATTGTTTTTCTCCTAAGTATCTGTCCAATCAATACATTTTTAAATGTACCACTTAATCTGCTTCCAGTGCTCTTTCAGTCAATACATTCTAGATCATAACAACACGTTGCACAAAATCACACTTGCCGCCTGTTTTATTGCCAATTATTTTAAATTTGTGTGTCCTCTGGTTACTAACCCTCCTGCCAGTGTAATTGTTTCCCCACCTTCCCTTCTATTCCTCCAAAGCACTCAGAATGTTACACCCATCCTATTAAATCCCCCCTCAACCTTTTCTGCTTCAAGAGAACAACTCTCGTCTGTTCAGGTAACTGAGGTCCCACATTCCTGGTACCATTCCAATAAATCTCCTCTGCAGCCTGTCAAGTCCTTCCTTCAGTTGGTATCTGACTAATTCTCCAGTGTCAGTCCAGCCAATGATGTATAATAGGTTAGCAAAGCTTCAATGTTTTGTCCTCCGCTAATAAATCCAAGTATCGCATATGCTTTATTAACAGCTTTAGCACTCCAATACTCCAATAATTTATATTATCTTTTGCCTTTCAAATACAGCACTGTTCTTTTCTACATTAAGCACTTTCTTCATGTCTCACCAGTTAGTCCATGCTTCTCCGAACCCCATTGCTACTCACCCCCAGATATTTGTTGCATTGCTGTGCCGTCTATTAACCTTGCCATGCCCAAGTCCAAGTCATTCCTATAGATCAAAGAAGAAACTCTTGAACTCTTGATCTCCCAATCTACCTCGTCATGGTCCTTGCACCTTATTTGTCTGCCTGCTCTGCACTTTCTCTGTAACTGCAATACTATATGCTGCATTCTGTTTTCCTTTTTACTACCTCGATGTACTTATGTTTGGCATGATCTGTCTGGATGGCACGCAAAACAAAAGCTTTTGAAAGAAATTGAAGAGAGTTGTGAATGCAGACAAGTCCATCACACAAACTAGCCTCCTGTCCATTGACTTGGGAAAGCAGCCAAATTAATCAAGGGCCCCTCCCACCCCAGTCATTCTCTCTTCTCCCTCCTCCCGTCAGGCAGAAGATACAAAGGCTTGAGAACACACACCACCAAACTCAAGGGCAGCTTCTATCCCACTGTTATCAGACTCTTGAACGGATCTCTCATACACTAAAAGATCAACTCTTGATCTCCCAATAAGGCCCTTGCACCTTATTGTCTGCCTGCCCTGCACTTTCTCTGTAACTGTAGCACTACATTCTGCATTCTGTTTTCCTTTTTACTACCTTGATGTAATTACATTTGGCATGATCTGTCTGGATGGCATGCAAGACAAAAGCTTTTCACTGTATCTCAGTACATGTGACAATAATAAACCAATCCAATCTTCTAGATATATATGGTTCTAGATTTCCCCCAGCCAGAGGAAACATCCTCCCTGCATCCAGCTTGTCAGAAATGTTATATATTTCAGTGAGACCCCTTTTCACTCTAATTAATATGGGCCTCATTGACCCAGTCTCTCCTCATACCACAGTCCAGCCCACTTACGCATTCTGCAAATAACATATCATTTTTTTTGCCAAATTTTGGTTTAAAAACCAGAACAAATCCCAAGAAGGACCTACATGCCTTGCACCTTTTCCCTTAGCAGTTTACAGTCAATGAAATACTTATCAAGTGCGGTCACAGAGTTGTCTGAGAGGATATGCTGCAGCCAATTTGTACACAGCAAGCTCCCATAAACAGCAGTGTGAAAATGACCAGGTAACTTGCTGACCTGAAGGATCACTATTGGACAGAACTCAAGGGTTAAGCCCCCTGTCTTAAAAGTAAAATTATTAAGTTCACTCTCAAGAGAGCAGGCAAGGCCCCTCTCTAACATCACCACATGTTAATAGAGCAGCATTCCCATGTTAGAGACAGCCTACAATTTTGCTTCCAAGCAGGATTGAACGCACGCCCTTCAAATTCAGAGGCAGGTGTGCTATCAATGACCCTAACTGTGATCTAAGTATAACGTTTCTTCTCCTACTTTTCTGCACATGGGACAGTAGAAATGACCGTTTACGTGGGTGCAGTTCTGAGAGAAGAGTGTCGCCTCAATGCATTGCTTGCAGTAGTTGTGACCACATGGTAGCTCCAGCACAGGAGGGGTGAACAGCTCCAGACACACCGGACACGACAGCTCCTTGGCCAGTGCTTCATGAGGAACATCCATTGCAGCAGCCCCTCAGACACCAGTGGAGAAAGGCATTGTCCTGGGATCCTTCAGAACCCTGCTGTGTTGGTGAGGGTTCTGTCACAAAATAAAAGAAAACAATTTGACCAAAGTCCCCAAACTCGCTGTTGGTAAGGAGATGACACCACAATGCATGTTCCATGTGGTTCAGATGGTGATGTCACAAAAGCCAATCAATATGGTCGTTACAATTTTAGATTGTAGAACTCATAATCCAACACTAAGATTTAGAACAAAAACGACAACTTACATATCATGTAGGTGACATGGGCCATTGGCCTCATTGGTCCATGTTGCTGAAAATCAAAAAACAAACTGCAGATGCCGGAAATCTGAAATAAAAGCAGAAAATGCTAGAAACACTCATCAAGTCAGGCAGACTCTGTGGAAGGAGGAACAGAGTTAGCATTAAAGGTTTAAGACTCTGTCAGAACTGGGAAAGAGAGACAAACTAGTCACTTTCAGGTTGCAAAGAAGATAGGGGTGGGAGGGATGGACAGGACAAAGGGAATCTCTGTGACAGGGTAATTGGTAATTGGTTTATTATTGTCACATGTACCAAAATACAGTGAAAAACTTTTGTTAGCATGCTATCCAGACAGATAATTCCATACATAAGTACGTTGAGATAGTACAAAATAAAAAAAAACAGAACATAGAATATAGTGTTACAGTTACAGAAAGTGCAGTTTAGTTAGACAAATAAGATGCAAGGGCTATGACGAGGTAGATTGAGTGATCAAGAATTCATCTTTTTCGTATGAGGTTCATTCAAGAGACTTATGACGACGGGATAGATGCTGGTAAGGTCAGGGTTGCCATAGGGGATAAGTTGTATGAGTCTTCCAATCAATGGGTTAATGGCAGCAGTAAGAAAGTACTTACACAAAGAAAGAAGCATAAAGTGTAGTGAAATGCAAGGCTGCTGGACTTGCCCAGCAGGTCATATCTACATTGCTGTTCAGATTGCACACAGCTTCCTCTGATTCTAAGTCACACCCTGTCTCTCTGTTGCACCTCTCCAGATTCCCTTAGAAATGAGGTCCAGCTTGTCACCACTCATTTGATAAACAATTTCCCAATTGGCTTTATTAATGAATATCACATATTTTAAAAATATTTTTAGCTTTTAGACAATGGAGGAGGTCACTAAGGTCAGTAAGCCTCTCCCTTCACATGCCCTAAGACAAGCCCTAAATCTTTGTCTCTCAAATTGTAACTAATAAATCCTCCAATGACTTCCTCACTCAGGGTGGTGAGATTGTGGGAATAACTGGGGCTGAATCTGAGGCAAAGGTTATGGCGATGTGTCAGGGATCACTTGATTTGAAGATGATCCCATCCTCAGCCCACACATAGTTCCAGAGGTGACTCTGTAATTTGATCCTAACTCACAAGTTACAGCTGTTTCCATGTGGAGAGCTGTTGGCTCTGTGTTTTCTTTCCTTCTACGATCTATTTTTCAGTGTCAAGTTAAGCCTCTCCTTGTTGAAGTGGTCTTCTGCTTGGTGGAGATAACGGCATCAGTCTCACAAATCAATGACCTTCCCCTCCTAGTTCATGATGTTCATGTCTGTTTGTTCAAAGTCAAAGTCAAGTTTATTGTCATATGCACAAGTACACGTGTGCACAGGTGCAATGAAAATCCTACTTACAGCAGCATCACAGACAAATAGTGTCAGATAAGCAGCATTCACAAGAAACACATAAACATAAATATAATTTTTACAAGAAAGGACACAATTAAAACAAAAAAAGAGTCCATTTTAGTGCAAAATGATCAAAGTGTTCATAGTGTTGCTAAACTGTAGTGAATGGGTTGTGTCGGTTAGTTCAAGAACTGAATGGTTGAAGGGAAGTAGCTGTTCTTGAACCTGGTGGTGTGGGACCTCAGACTTCTGCACCTCCTGCCCGATGGTAGCTGTGAGAAGATGGCATGGCCCGGATGGTAGGGATCTTTGATGATGGTTGTTACCTTCTTGAGACTGCGCCTCATGTAGATACAGACTTCAGTCTGCCTTTGGAATCTTTCCCTTTGCCGTCACAGATTCTCTGCTGCGATTGAGTTGAGAACATGAGGCTTGAGAGTTGGGGGCATCTGCAGGTGTCCTCTCAAAGTCTCAAAGTCGAGTTTATTGCCATATGCACAAATACATGTATTCACAGGTGCAATGAAAAACTCACTTGCAGCAGCATCACAGGCACATAGCATCAGATAAGTGGCATTCACAACCAAAATATAAATTAAACATAAATCATGCACAATTTTTACAAGAAAGAACACAATTAGAATAAGAAGAAACAAAGTCTATTTTAGTCCAAGGTGAGCAATATGGTCATAGTGTTGCTAAACTGCAGTGATTAGGGTTTTCCCACAGTGGGTGATATTGGCTTTGGCGAGAATACTGATGTCAGTGAGGTGGACATTTCACTTAGTACTCAAGGTTATACATTGGACGACCCCAGGCTCTCTGACTGATATCAGTGACTTGCCCAAACATTCATTTCTCCCGGGACCTGGGCTTTGCTGGTAAGGCTAGCATTTATTTCCCATCCCTAACAGCCCTTGAGAAGATGCTGGTGAGCAATTAATGGGACTGAAAGCTGATGGGGTCTCAGGAGCTGATGACTGGCACCCCAAGGTTTTGAAAGAGGTGGCGCTAGTTATAACAGATGCACTGGAAGATGCATTCCATTGGAAGATGTGACTGTACTATTTAAGAAAGGAGACCGAGACAAAATTGGGGAACCACAGACCAGATAGTCTGAGGTCAACAGGAAAGATGCTTGAATCTGTTAGAAAGGAAATAGTAAGGGGGAGAACTTAGAAAATAATAATGGGATTGTGCAGAGTCAACAAGGATTTATGAAAGGGAATATCACAGAGAATGCTGGAAGCACACAGCAGGTCAGGCAACATCTGTGGAAAGAGAAAGAGTTAACGTTTCAGGTCCAGTGAACTGGGAAAGAGAAAAACCAAGTTAGTTTTCAGTGATAGAGAAGGTGGGACCGGGATGGGTAGAACAAAGTGAATATCTCTGAGACAAAATGGGGTAAAGGTCTGGTGATAAGCACATAATGCTTCTGTTACAATGAAGTACAACACAAGTTTGAGAAATTCAGATTCACAACTTTTGCAGTTTTATTGATTTTCATTTTTTTGTTTATGAAAGGGAATCTAGTTTGACAAATCTATGAAGAGTTGCTTTGAGATTGTAACCAGCAGAATAGATGGAGAGCCAGCCAGTGGATGTGGTGCATTTGGATTTTCAGATGGCCTTTGATAAGGTGCCACACACAAGGTTTTAAACAAAATTAGAGAATAAGGTACTGGTGTTATGTAGATTGAGGATTGGTTTATGGTCAGAAAAAAGAGTTGGAATAAGTGAATCATTTTCTGGCTGGGAGACAGTCACTCTTGGGGTGCTGCAAGGATTGGTCATCAGTAACTTGGATGAGGGGACAAAGTGTATTATATCCAAGGCAGCAGATGATAATTTGGGAGCAGTGCGAGTTGTGAGGAGGATGTAGAGAGGTTTCAGGGGTATACAGACAAGGTGACTTGGTGAGAATATGAGAGGTGGAATATAATGTGGAAAAATGTGAGATCATCCATTTTGGCGGAAACAAACAAAGAAGTGGAGCAATTTTTAAAATGGTGATAGACTGGCGTCCTTCTGCAGAGATCACTGGAAATTAACCCACAAGTATAGCAGGAAATTGAGAAGGCAAACACTATGCTGGCATCTATTGCAAGAGGATTTGTGTGCAAGAGTACAGATGTCTTAATGTAATTATATAGGGTTTTGGTGAGATTACATCTGAAATGTTGTGTACAGATCTTGTCTCCCTACTTGAGGAAGGATATACATGTGATAGAGTGTCCATAACAAAGGATCACTGGATTGATTCCTACAGTGGGGAGTTGTCCCATGAAGTGAGATTCAGTGAAGTGGGCCCATACTCTCTGGAATTTAGGAGAATGAGAGATGATTTCATTGAAACATAGAAATTCTCATGGGGCTTGAGAGGGTAGACACAAGGATAATACTTCACTTAGCTACTTGTCTAGAATCAGGGGTCACACTCTGGAAATAAGGGGTCAGACACTCAGGAGAAAGAGAAAGCATTTCTTCACCCAGAGGAAAGTACATCTTAGAAATTCTCTACCCAGATGGGCTGTAGAGTCTCAGTCATTGTGTATATTTAAGATGGATGCCAATAGATTATTAGATATTAATGAAATCAAGGTATATAGGTAGGGGCAGGCACAGTAGTGTAGCAGCTAGTGTAACGCTATTACAGCACCAGTGACCCAGGGTCAATTCCGGCCACTGTCTGTAAGGATTTTGTACGTTCTCCCCGTGTGTCTGCGTGGGTTTCCTCTGGGTGCTCCGGTTTCCTCCACATTCCAAAGATGTACGGGTTAGGAAGTTGTAGGCATGCTATGTTGGTGCTGGAAGTGTGGTGACACTTGCGGGCTGCCCCCAGAACACTCTACGCAAAGATACATTTCACTGTGTATTTCGATGTACATGTGACTAATAAAGAAGTCTTAGCTTATTAAGTGTCCCTGAGGTTAAAGATCAGGCATGATCCTAATGAATGATGGAAGGATCACAAGAGGCTAAATGATCTACTCCTGCTTCTATTTCCAATGCTCTTATGCTCTGCTATGGTCCTACAGTGACTGTATGTGCTGTTGGTGGCATTGTACAGCATAGGGAGGGCTAGAACTCCAGCAGGACCAAGTGATTAGTCTTATATCAAATGGTAATGTGGTCTTTGGCCTGCTCTGAGATTGCAACTGTTGCTGTACCAGGTGGTGGGGGTTTTCATTGAGGGACCTTTTATTGAAGTGTGGATGGCTCACTCATTGTTTCATGCTGAAATTCAGGGAGATGATTGCACCATGAACACAATGGCTTCCTGCTGAGTGCCTGTCACATAAGACCATAAGATATTGGAGCAGGATTAGTCCATTCGGCCCCTTGAGTCTGCTCCACCATTCAATCATGGCTGATTTTTTTCAACCCCATTCTCCTGCCTTCTCCCTGTAACCATTAACCCCCTTACCAATCAATGCACCCAATGATATGGCCTCCACAGCCCTCTGTGGCAACGAATGCCACAGACTCACCACCATCTAGCTGGAGAAATACCTCTTCATCTCAGTTTTAAAGGGACATCCCTTTATTCTGAGGCTGTGCCCTCGGATCCTGGACTCTCCTACTAATGGAAACATCCTCTCCACGTCCACACTGTCCAGGCCTTTCAGAAGGTCTCACACTCATCACCCTCTCCACTACCAGCAGTTCGTCCTGCTCTGCACGTCCTCTGTTTATTCCTCCAGTCATCCTCTATTCCCAGCAGACTGCTTACTAATTCAACCACTCTTGTGAGTAAGTAATTTGAGAAGAAGCCTTTAATTCGTTCAACACCTGTTTGCTTTTGCAACATAGAACAATTAAAGAAAGCATCATCCATTTGTATAATCATAACAACAGCCATTAGAAATCAATTAGTAACTAACCTCTAAGTAGTTGAAGGTCTCTTTAAATGCCACTAGTTTGGGAACCAGTTTGAATTCTATTCAGTGTTATGAGATTCAGTAAGGATGTTTGCGAAGCTCCAAGACGGGTGTCAAAACAGCATTGCACACTGATACCCATCACGAACTGCTCATGTTGCATTCTTCCAGAGAACATCTATTGCATGTGCACTTATAGAATCATAGAGGCATACAGCACAGAAACAGGCCTTTTGGCTCATCATGTCCACACTGAGCATTGAGTACATGTCTATATTAATCCCACTTGCCAGCACTTGGTCCATAGCCTGCTATGCCGTGGCAATTTTAATGCTCATCTAGATACTTATTCAATGTGTGAGGATACCTGCTTCCACTATCCTCTCAGGCAGTGCACTCCAGATTCCAATCACTAACTAGGTGAAAAAGTTCTTCCTCAGATCTCCTCTAAACCTCTTACCCCTTACCTTAAAGTTATGCCCCCTAGTTTAAGAGATAAACTCTCTGCCCATACCAATATGAAACTCTGTGGATCACCAGATTGTATGTGTGCCGTGGTTATCATTTGGGATTAACAAGGTGGCACAAACTATTTGAGTTTGTTGTGCAAAGCATTCACAGGGTTTTGTGGGACAGAACGGCGGAGGTGAACTTTTTGAATATCAAAAAAAATTGCAGATGCTGGAAATCTGTAGCAAAAACAGAAAATGCTGGAAAACATCACAAGTGGAAAAAGATTACTTTATTAGTCACATCGAAACACACAGTGAAACGCATCTTTGCGTAGAATATTCTGGGGGCAGCCTGCAAGTGTCACCATGCTTCCGGCACCAACATAGCATGCCCACAACTTCCTAACCCGTACATCATTGGAATGTGGGAGGAAACCGGAGCACCCGGAGGAAACCCATGTTGACATGGGGGAGAACGTACAAACTCCTTACAGACAACGACTGGAATTGAACCTGGGTCGCTGGCGCTGTAATAACATTATGCTAACCGCTACACTACCGTGCCTGCCCCCACACTACTGTGCCTGCCCCCAGAAAATAAGCATCTCCGCATCGGGGAATTGAACTCCGGTCTCCCACGTGACAGGCGGGGATACTAACCACTATACTAACACGGAAGCGATGAAATGGGGTTAAGGTTTCGGATTGAAGACCTGTCGCCAGAAATGGAAAAAAGCTGAACTGATTGGATAGTTCTTTCAACCTGCTGGTACAGGAACAGGGGGTTGAATGGTCTCCTGCACTATCTGATTTTATCATAATGAACTATTTATCTGGAAGAATTTCTAATCACATAGGGCCAGGGGTTCCTTCAATATTTTCTTTCGAGACCACTCAAAGTTATAAAGAGGATGGACACTGTTGTTTCGAGGCCACTCAATGGCCCCAGCAATGAATAACAGAAGGGTAGCAGAGTTTTGTTATTACAGCCAAATACTGGAGCAACAAACAATCTGCTGGAGGAACTCAGCAGGTTGATCAGCATCTGTGGGAGGAAAGGAATTGTCGACATTTCAGGTCCTAATGCAGGGTTTCAACCTGAAATGCCAACAATTCCTTTCCTTCCTCAGACCCACTGAGTTCCTCCAGCAGATTGTTTGTCAATCCAGATTCCAGTATCTGCAGTCTCTTGGGTGTCTACCGGAGAACAATGATTAACTGAGTAAGATCAGGGAAGAAAGACAATGGAGATCGAAACTGCCAGTGAGTGAGTGGGATACCTTCCCATTGTAAACCGTGACAAGACACACAGTACAGAATTGTAACCTTCTGTTGACATGATTATGGGTTTTATGCAATAGTGTTTCACCAGATCAATGTTCTCACTGGAATGTGAACACAGTGCAGTGTGGTTGGTGGCTGAGTCTCTGTGACATTGGAGCTGTTGAAACAGTCATAAGAAAGTGTGGAAATCAAAAAAGAAGAACAGGATGCTTTGAAAAATATCCTCATGTCAAACAGCAGTCTCTTGTCCCATAGATGCTCTTTCTGGAATTTTCTGTTTATGAACATATATGACCATATGAGTAGTTCCAAACATGAAGGGTCTTGACCCGAAATGTCGACCGTCTATTTCACTCCACAGATGCTGATTGAGCCGCTGAGCTCCTCAAAAAAAATTTCACCTCATCTCGGTCGTAAATGCATGAGCACTTATTTTTAAACATTGACCCCCCTCCCTTGCTTCTAGATTCTCTCACAAGAGGAAACATCCACCCTGTCTAGACTCCTCGGGATCTGAAGTAATTCAGTCAAGTCCCTTCTCACTCTTTTAACCCCCAGCGGACACAAGCCTAGTTTGTCTGGTCTTTGTTTGTAAGACAACCTGCCTATTCCTAGTATCAGCCCAGTAAACCTTCTCTGAAATGTTTCTAACATTTTAACATTTTTTTCAAATAAGGCTAAAACTGTACACAGTATTCCAGATGTGGGCTCACCAAGTTCCTATATAACCAAAGCATAACCCCTCTACTTCAATTCCCCTTGCAATAAGCAATAATATCATAACAATGAAATATCATATTGCAACTATATAAAACTTTGATTTGGTTGCACTTAGAGTATTGTGTGCAATTCTGGTTGCCCCATTACAGGAAGGATGTGGAAGCTTTGGAAAGGTGCAAAAGAGGTTTACCAGGATGCTGCCTGGATTAGAGGGTATATGCTATAAGGAGAGGTTGGTCAAACTTGGGTTGTTTTCTCTGGAGCGTCAGAGGCTGAGGGGAGATCTGATGGAAGTTTAGAAAATTATGAGAGGCATAGATAGGATAGATGGGACCTTTATCCCAGGGTAGAAATGGTATTATTGGTATTGGTATTGGTTTATTATTGTCACTTGTACCGAGGTACAATGAAAAACTTGCCTTGCATATCGATCATACAGGTCAATTCATTACACAGTACAGTTACATTGAGTTAGTACAGAGTGCATTGAGGTAGTACAGGTAAAAACAATAACAGTACAGAGGTCAGGCTTTATCCCAGGCTAGAGGACATGCATTTAAGGTGAGGGGGGAAAGTGTAAAGAAGATGTGTGGGGCAAGTTTTTTACACAGAGAGTGGTGGGTGCCTGGAATGTGCTGCCAGGGGTGGTGGTAAGGAGCAGAAACGATAGCGGTGTTTAAGAGGCTGTTAGACAGACACGTGAATATGCAGAGAATGGAGGGATACGGATCATGTGCAGGCAGAAGGGATTAGTTTAATTCAGCATCGTGTTCAGCACAGACATTGTGGGCCGAAGGGCCTGTTCCCGTGCTGTACTGTTCTATGTTCCATGTAACATTCTGTTAGGTTTTCTAATTACTTGCTGTACATGCATACTAGCCTTTTGTAATTCAGGCACTGGGACAGCCAGATCCCACTGTATCACAGAGCTCTGCAAGTCTATTTGTCACCTGATTGTTCTCTAAATAACGCGAATGAAAATCAATGGTTCCCAGGATGAAACGTGACGATGTTACTTGCCAGGTCAACTTGCATGGTTGTAGAATGCAACCGGGTATTTCCCCTCATGACCTGTGTTTGAGAAATCAGTTGTAATCTGTGTGGGACGTGTAGATAATGGGATCATTCAACGTGCATTGGGTGCATTGTTCTGAAGCATATCTGTTGCTAGGTGCTTTGAGCCCAACCTCGTTTCCATAGCACTGCTATCTCCACAGCTACCTGATTTGCTTGGAACCTGACTTAGTCATCTTTGACTTAACTCCATATCCCTCAACCTGGCCCAGATCTCAGAACACAACCTATACATTCCCCTACCTTACTGGGCATCTAACGCCTTTTGGAGAGTTCTGGTTGAATTTGTTTCCTGCTCCATTTCAGGCAGTGCATTCCAGATCATAACAGAACACTGAGTAAGACAAAATCTCATCTCCCCTCTGGTCCTTTTTTCCAATTATCTTAAGCCTGTGTCTGCTGGTCGTTGTGTTCAGGATTTAGTACAGGATAGACAGCAGCTCAGTAATAAGCATAACGCACTTGATAGTCATATTGATGGGCTGCCATGTTGGAGATAGGTTGATGCTGTGGATGAGGCCCAGCATGGACTATTGCTCGTGGCTGGCTCACTATCACTGCTGTCTGAGATGATGCGGAAGTGGTAAAGATACAGATATTTGCAATCGGTTCAAGGGGTTTGTGAGTCACCTGTCAGCTCTTCCACCAGCGCCTGTCACATTTCTGTCTACACTTCTCACTGCCCTGGTAAAGCAGCCAACATAACCAAAGACCCCACCCATCCAGGTCATTCTCTCTTCTCCTCCCTCCCGTCGGGCAGAGGATACAAAAGACTGAAAGCACGTACCACCAGGATCAAGGACAGTCTCCAAACGCAGTTATAAGACTATTGAACGGTCCCCTAATATGATAAGATGTTTTGACCTCAAAATCTACCTTGTCATGGCATTGCACCTTGTCGTCTGCCTGCACTGCACTTTCTCTGTCACTGTAACACTTTTCCCTTGTACTATCTCGATGTACTGATGTGATGAAATGATCTGTATGGATGGCATGCAAAACAAAGTTTTTCACTGTACCTCGGTACATGTGACAATAATAAACCAATTACCAGTTATTGAACCCAAATCTCCAGCTCCCAGAGGATGTGGTTCTACTCGCTGTGCCTCTGTGCTGCCACAGTCTGTGCCGTAGACTGCGGTAAGTGCTGCACTGAAGGGACATGCAGTGTCAGAAGTGCAGCCTTTTGGATGTTTTATTGAACTTAACCCAATATTAGAAGGAAGTCATTTTGCCCCATCAAATCTATTCAACTCCCAGAGCAATCCCATTCTCCCATCTGTCCCCACAGCTGGTCGTGTAGGATCCAGTAGGACTATCCTGGGCAATACTCTTCTTTCAGTCAATGTCATTAAACTCGGTTATCTGGTCAAAACTGCACTGTAGATCATGAGGTCTGCCTGTGCACACAGTTGCAGCAACAAGAAAGTTCTTTGTTAGTTTTAAAACATGCTGTGTGGTTGTTTCATTGTCCTTAATTTTTGATTCTCAACCTCTGAATTGTGGTGAATTGCATTGTAGGAACCTTCTTGTTACAGTCACACATCGCACTCAGGGCTCTATTGAGAATAGTTTCACACTAGGACTCACCATGAACTAAATAAGACTTTTCATATATATAGATAGATAGATAGAGAGAGAGAGAGAACGAGAGAGAGAGAGAGAGAGAGTGAGAGAGAGAGAGAAAGATAGAGAGAGATAGAGAGAGAAAGAGAGAGATAGAGAGAAATAGAGAGATAGAGAAATAGAAAGAGATAGAGAGAGATACAGATAGAGAGAGATAGAGAGAGAGAGATAGAGATATAGAGAGAGCGAGATAGAGAGATATAGAGAGAAAGAGAGAGATAGAGGGAGATAAAGAGAGAGAGAGAAAGAGATAGAGAAAGAGAGATAGAGAGAGAGAGAGATATATATATATATATATAGAGAGAGAGAGAGAGAGAAAATTATTGCCACATCACTGGAGGTTTTCAAACATATCTGCTCAATGGACCCCCTGGAAAATTATCCACTAAGCCCCCATCACCAGTATAGTCCAGTACTAAAAGAGGAAAGGAGGGTCACACTCAAAAAAACTATTGGATGGATACTCGGCGAGCAAGTAAATAACATAAGCTTGGCAAGTGGAGAGACACAGGAGGCAAAGTAAAGATCCAGTGTGGAAAGCAATGTGCCTCGTCTCTTCAGTCCTGGACTGAGATTCAGGCATCACCCTATTTCTAGTCAATTTGCTTTTTGCATCACGTTAATAAGATAAGATATTTATTTATTAGTCACATGTGAAATGCTTCTTTTTGCGTTACTGAGAATGTGCTGGGGGCAGCCCGCAAGTGTTGCCACTCTTCTGGCACCAACATAGCATGTCCACAGCTCCTAACCTGTGCGTCTTTGGAATGTGGGAGGAAACCGGAGCACCCGGAGGAAACCCACGCAGACACGGGGAGAATGTACAAACTCCTTACAGACAGTGGCCGGAATTGAACCCGGGTTGCTGGCGCTGTAATAACGTTACGCTAACCGCTACACCACAGTGCCAATTCTCCCAGTGAAAGAGCAAACCAGCATCTTCATACTGCTTAGACTACAGATGCTGGAATCTGGCGCAACAACCTGCTGGAGGAACTCAGCAGATCCAGCAGCATCCGTGGGGGGAAAGGAATTGTCGACGTTTTAGGTCAGGACCCTGCATCGTTCCATGAAGTTTCTTGCTGTCTCAGGATGTGTTGCACAATGGTGTGCTTTTGCGCTTTTGTGATGCAGAGAAGGCTGCTGCCATTTGGTGCACAGCAAGATCCAAAACAGCAAAGCAACAATGGCTGAATTATCAAGTTTTGGGAATGTTAGTTTTTGGGCTGAATATTAGATGGCAGGGCAGGCTTGAGAGGTCAGGAGGCCTACTCATGCTCCTATTTTCTTGCGTTCACTCTAAATTGCTCCAAGTGTGTAGATGCGTGGTTGAATATGG
This sequence comes from Pristis pectinata, assembly GCF_009764475.1. Taxonomy (NCBI): domain Eukaryota; kingdom Metazoa; phylum Chordata; class Chondrichthyes; order Rhinopristiformes; family Pristidae; genus Pristis; species Pristis pectinata. The sequence continues at coordinate 12,937,399 of NC_067439.1, read as the reverse complement.
GGTGTGTTGATGGGTTGGTTAGAGGGAAGATAGGAGGAGAGAGAGGTTTGCGCTGTGCTGGCACAAACCTGATGGGCTGAATGGCCCCTTCTGTGTCATAAGGAAAAATAGGAATAAATGGTGGAACCAACTCTAAGAGCTGAGTGACTTCCTCCCCCTCACTTGTAGGTTTGTAACTAAAAATGTTAAATCAAAAACCACCAGTCTCACAACACTGTTGGGCTGGGAGGTCCTCACTGTGTCGTCATGCAGGTAGACTTATGGTTCTGGTGCTCTCCTGTACATCAGGCCCAAGGCAGTGCATACTGTAGAAGAAGCTCAGTTGCATATTAAGGCCCCCCCCCCACCTGTTGCCATTACAGTTGTAGAGTGCGTTTTGGGAGCAGGATGCCGGGGTTGGGAATGTGGTCAGTGGGGAGACTGAGCAAGACAAGACAAGACAAGACAAGATATCTCTTATTAGTCACATATACATCGAAACACACAGTGAAATGCATCTTTTGCATAGAGTGTTCTGGAGGCAGTCCGCAAGTGTCGCCACGCTTCCGGCGCCAACATAGCACGCCCACAACTTCCTAACCTGTACGTCTTTGGAATGTGGGAGGAAACTGGAGCACGCAGAGGAAACCCACGCAGTCATGGGGAGAACGTACAACCTCCTTACAGATGGTGGCCGGAATTGAACCCGGGTCTCTGGCACTGTAATAGCATTATGCTAACTTGCTACACTATCGTACCTGCCCTTAGGAATAGTAAAGGGACAAAATAACTGGTGGGAGTTGTCTATAGGCCACAAAATAATAACATTACAGTGGCACAGGCAATAAACCAAGAAATAGATGTAGCAGAGGATGCGGAGAGTCAACAGAGAGATATAGATAGGTTAAGTGAGTGGGCAAGGGTCTGGCAGATGGAGTACAATGTTGGTAAATGCGAAGTCATCCACTTTGGAAGGAAAAATACAAGATCAGATTATTATTTAAATGGTGAAAGATTGCAGCATGCTGTTGTGCAGAGGGACTCGGGAGTGCTTGTGCATGAATCGCAAAAGGTTGGTTTGCTGCAACTGTACAGGGTACTGGTGAGGCCGCAGCTACTGCGTGCAGTTCTGGCCTCCTTACTTGAGGCTTTGGAGGCGGTGCAGAGGAGGTTCACCAAGTTGATTCTGGAGATGAGAGGGTTAGCCTACGAGGAGAGATTGAGTTGCCTGGGACTATACTTGCTGGAATTCAGAAGAATGAGAGGCGATCCTATAGAACATATAAAATTATTTGAAGGGATAGATAAGATAGAGCAGGATCAGAAGGATCAGAAGGAGAGGGGAAAGAATTAGGGGATGGGGTGTGATTGGGAGACCGGTGGTGAAGTGATGGCAGGAGAGGGGGCTACTGAGATGATTGGGAATCTTCTGGATGGGGGATGAATGCCAAGGGGAAGTTCAGAGAGGGGTGAGATATAAAGACGGGTGTAGTGGGCACAGGGTAGATGGGGTAGTGGGGAGAGTTCAGCAGGGAAGACCAGCATGAGCAATGTTAGTGGAGGAGAAGGAACCCATCTGATGTAAAGTGGAACCCATGGTTGGACAGGAGTGGCCCAACTGGGGTCAGGCCACTTAACTAATGTCAAAGCACCCCTTAACCCCTGGGTTTCCTCCGGGTGCTCCAGTTTCCTCCCACATTCCAAAGACGTATGGCTTAGGAAGTTTTGGGCATGCTATGTTGGCACCGGAAGCGTGGCGACACTTGTGGGCTGCCCCCAGAACAGTCTACGCAAAAAGATGCATTTCACTGTGTGTTTCGATATACATGTGACTGATAAAGATATCTTATCTTATCTTATGAGGACCTGCACCAGAATCTGATGTGGATCTTTTTATGTAAGTGATACTGGATGTGTGTTGTCCATCAGGATGATCTAGATGTGACTGCGCTGTCTCTGTGTGCTTGCACATCATACGTGTTGGGGACCTATACCTAATTTCAGAAGGTTCCCTACACATGTAAAATCCCATTCAGCTGTTGCATCTTAGATAAAATTCAGACACATCACATGTAAACCATCGCAACATGCTTTCTGAACCTCTGAACATTTAATAGGATGGGATTGGGTTAATAAACACAGAGTGACTGTAACAAAAGCTGCTTCGTGCTTGCAGCTCTCCTGGATAACAAGCTGCACTGTGAGGAGCAGCGCTGGCCCACATTGATCGTGAAGCTCATTAAATCAGGTTCAGCACAGCCTAAGGATAATGCCAGGGATTGGTGCAATGTATGCACATTACATCTCGCAGCTCTTGAAGCTGTGCTGAATTTGTTCCCTCATGCACAGCTTGCTGGAGGAATGCGATACAAAGGGTCACGCGATACAGAGACTCTGCAAAATCTGTGATTGTTTTCACTGCTCACGACTTGTCTGCCAGATATACCAACATTTATTTGCGGGGTATGGTGCTTCTAAATTATTTGATTATCGTTATCAAGGCAACTTTACAATGGCCTGTTTTGTTCTTTACTCTGAACCGTTAGCTGGTTCCTCACAGGTGTCATTAACATGCAGTCAGCTTAACAACAGGGGTCTTCAATCCACCAGCCCCACGTTTGTCGACCCACATTGACTTCCAGCCGGTTAATGCATCTATTTTTAAAATCTTCATCCTCGTTTTCAAATATCTCCCAGGACCTTGCCCCCACTACCTCCTTAACCTATTCCAGCCTCATAACTCTCAAAGAAAGAATGTCAATGCATTGGAAACAGGTTTACTAGATTAAGACCTGGAAAGGGTGGGCAAGCATATGGGGAAAGACTGGACAGCCTGGGCTGGTATCCACTGGAGTTTAGAAGAGTGAGAGGGGTCTTGATTAAAACATATACAAACCTGAGGGGTCCTGACAGGGTGGATGTCTCGAGGATGTTTCTCTTGTGGGGAAAACCTAGAATTAGAGGGTCACTGTCTAAAAATACGTGGTCTCCCATTTGAGAGACGAGGCACAGTTCAAGAGATAAGATCTATTATAAGATATCTTTAGTAGTCACATGTACATCGAAACACACAGTGAAGTACATCTTTTTGCGTGGTGTTCTAGGGGAAACCCACAAGTGTCGCCAAGCTTTCAGCGCCAACATAGCATGCTCACAGCTTCCTAACCTGTACACCTTTGGAATGTGGGAGGAAACTGGAGCACCCGGAGGAAACCCACGCTGTCATGGGGAGAACATGCAAACTCCTTACAGACAGTGTCCGGAATTGAACCTGGGTTGCTGGTGCTGTAATAGTGTTACACTAACCGCTACACTACTGGGCCTGCCCATACACTACTGTTCTTTCTTGTTGAGAGTCATGAGTCTCTTCCTCAAAGGGACAGTGGAAGCAGGGTACTTGAATGTTTTTGAAGTGACTTGATGTGTAAGTAGGTGAAAAATTAGATCAAAAACACGACGATGCTGGAGGAACTCAGCAGGCCAGGCAGCATCTGTGGAGAAAAGCAGGCGGTCAACGTTTCAGGTCAGGACCCTTCTTCAGGACTGAAGATCGGAAAAGGGGAAGCCCAGTATATAGGAGGGAAAAGCAGAGCAGTGATAGGTGGACAAAAGAGGGGAGGTGGGGTGGGCACAAGGTGGCGATAGGTAGATGCAGGTAAGAGATGGTGATAGGCAGGTGCGGGGGAGGAGGGGAGAGCAGATCCACCAGGGGATGGGTCAAAGGGAAGGAGAAAAAAGTGTGGGGGGGGGGGGTAGAAAAAAGAAAGCTAAGAAAGGGAAGAAAAGAAGAAGCATGGTTGGGGGGGGGGTGTTGGGGGGCGTGTGAGGATTATTTAAAGTGGGGGAATTCAATGTTCATGCCGTTAGGCTGCGAGGTTCCAAGACGGAAAATGAGGTGCTGTTCCTCCAGTTTGCGCTTGGAATTCTCCCGGCAGTGGAGGAGGCCGAGGACTGACATTGAGTCCTCCCACTTTAAGTAATCCCCGCGTGCCCCCTCCAACCATGCCTTTTTTTCCCCTTTCCTCGCCTCTCTCTTTTTCTACCCCCCTTCTATTCTCTCTCCTTACCTTTGACCCATCCCCTGGTGGATCTGCTCTCCCCTCCTCCCCTGCACCTGCCTATCACTGTCTCTTACCTGCATCTACCTATCACCACCACCTCCCCTCTTTTGTCCACCTATCACTGCTCTGCTTTTCCCTCCTATATACTGGGCTTCCCCTTTTCCTATCTTCAGTCCTGAAGAAGGGTCCTGACCCGAAATGCTGCCTGGCCTGCTGAGTTCCTCCAGCGTCATTGTGTTTTTCATCTAGATTCCAGCATCTGCAGTCCTTTGTTTCTCCTGAAAAGTTAGATCCATTACTCAGGGGTGTGGAGTTGAGTTTGCAGTCAGATCTCTCATGGCACTGGGGCACAGCTGGTGCAGTTGCTGCCTTAGAGCTCCAGTGATCTGAGTTGAATCCTGACCTCTGGCGCACTCTACATGTTCTCCCAAGTGGATTTACTTTGGGCGCTCCAGTTGTCTTCCAAATCGGGTTGGTAGGTTAATTAGCCTCTCTTAATTGCCCCTCATGTGTAGGTTAGTGGTAGAATTGTGGGGGAGTTGATCAGAATGTGGGGAGAATAAAATGGGATTTGTTTTGGATTGGTGTAAATGGATGCTTGATAGTGGGCTGAAGGGCCTATTTCCGTGCTGTATGACTCCAGCACATGGTGGACCAGGCTCAAGGGACCAAATGGCCTACTCTTGCTCACAATTTGGATGCTTGTATCCGTGCACTGCTTCTATCCTGGCCTCTCGTACATTCCCAATGTTCTTTGATCCACCACTGACCACACTGACTTCCAACAACTAGGCCCCTAACTTAGGAATCTCCTCCCTAAAACTCCCTGATTTTCTCTTTCATAGAACCTTGGGTCACTTCTGCTAAAGTCTCCTCATGTGGCTTGGTATTAAACCTTGTCTGATGGTCACTCTAGTAAAGCAACAAGCAATCTGCTGGCAGAACTCAGCGGGTCGAGCAGCATCTGTTGTGGGGAAAGGAATTGTTGACGTTTTGGGTCGAGACCCTGTATCAGAACCTGATGCAGGGTTTCGAACCAAAATGTCGACGATTCCTTCCCCCCCACAGATGCTGCTCGACCCGCTGATTTCTGCCAGCAGTTTGTTTACTGCTCCAGATTCCAGCAGCTGCAGTAACTTGTGTTTCCACTCTAGTGAAGCACCTTAAGCTGTTTGGCAATAGTAAGGTTTCTCTATAAATATAAATTGTAAGGATCTTTAGTTTTGGCAGAGGAGTGTGGAAAAAAAACTTCTGTGGAATTTTATATTCAATGGTAAAACTTTCTAACAATCATATGAAGACAAAGAGAGCAGTGAACAGCAGTGAGGTCCTTTTAGAGACAGTATCAGGTGAGGCAATGACGGATGAAAGGAAATGGGTGACGTGGGGTCACACAGCATGGAAACAGGCCCTTCGGCCCATCGAGTCCACCCGACCATCAACCACCATTTTACACTAATCCGATTTTATTCTCCCCACATTCCCGTCAACTCCCCCCAGGTTCCATCACCCACCAAAGCACTAGCAGCAACTAACAGCGGCCAATTAACCTACTAACCTGCACGTCTTTGGGATGTGGGAGGGAAGCGGAGCACCCGGGGGAAACCCATGCGGTCACAGGGAGAACTTGCAAACTCCACACAGGCAGCACCCGAGGCTGGGATAGAACCCAGGTCACTGGAGCTGTGAGGCAGTGGCTCTATCTGCTGTACCACTGTACTGTCCAGCTGAAAGTCTACTTATTCTGATGATCAAGGGGATAAGATGCTGATGGTACAAGGGAACCTAACCATAGCTAATGGGGATTAGGAAATTAGGCCCCACATTGTCAAATATAAGTGGGTAAATGACTGGCGATAAATGCCCCGTGCTTGCATTATCCCAGAAGGGGCAATTAAACTCACAGTTGTGTAGCTATGACCCTCTCAATCTATCTTTTGTTGCATGTTCTAATTTATGATGTATCTGATAATGGAGCAGCAAAGCTAAGAGGAACCCTTTCTAGTTGCCCACACACCATTGAAACAAGACCAATAAAGCAGTAGATTACAATTTGGAATAAAAACAGAAAATGCTGGAAAAACTCAGCAGGTCAGACAGCATCTGTGGAGAGAGAAACGGGGTTAATGTCTCAGGTCAAGGACCATTAGACCTGAAGGTCTCTTTCTCAATTCTGGAAAAGGGTTTCCGATCTGAAACGTTGACTCCATTTCTCTCTCCACAGATGCTGCCCGACCTGCTGGCTGTTTCCAGCATTTTCTGTTTTTATTTCAGATTTCCAGCGTCTGCATTTTTTTCTTGATTTTTATTTAGGTTACAATTTGGATTTCTTTGGTTTAAAACTCAGACTGTCAACATTGCTGCCAACATTTCTTCCAACACTTAAAGCTAGTTGGTCCTGGAGTGGAGATCTTCATTGCTGATCAGTGGGGGGCAGCTAGCAGTATAACTTAGGTCTGACAGCCGCACTTGGCAGTCAGCAGAGGTTCTTTGTACCAGCTGTTTCTTTTCTGTGTCCCTTGGGTAATATAAAGGCAGAAGTAAAATTACACAAGTCCAATTTTCAGAAATAAATTAGAGATAAAAGCTCATTGATCGCAAGGAACGTTGTGGGAATAAGCCTTTATCTTCAGGTATCTGGAAGATGCAGCCTGTCGATCAATGCAGAAAAGATTAAATTTATTAGAAAATAATTGTTCTCCCACTGAACTGAGAACTTGTCACAATGTCTCCTGCTCTAACCCGCTTTCCTTTAAAACTCAAAGCTGAGCAACTGTATAAGCCCACCAATCTTTTACCTTCTTCCACTACCTTTACAAAGCTAAGCTTGCTGTCAACTAGTCACAACTCCTTAATTAATCCTGCACATGGCACTCCACCCAGTGACAGGGAGCTGGCTACCAGGCTTCTAAACCATGTGTCCAGTCCAGACCGGACTGAGACCTTCAGGTGACCCACAGGGGCAGATCCTTGGCAGGTTAGACCACTTGCTCTTCCCTTTTTTGCTGGTTCATCCAACGCATATGAACGTTTGTTGCCCGTTTCTTAGAATCATAGAATGTACGTCACAGAAACAGACTCTTTTAGCCCACTTCATCCAAGCCAACCATGATGTCTATCTATACTAATCCCATTTGCCTACATTAAGCCTGTATCACTGTAAGCCTTTCTAATGCAAGTACCCATCCAAATGCTTAGTAATTGTTCTATCTGCTTCTGCCACCACCTCTGGCAGCTTGTTCCAGATAACCAATGAAAAGCTTACCCCTCAGATCACCTTTAAGTTTCTCCACTCTCACTTTAAACTTGTGCCCTCTAGTTCTAGATTCCCCTGCCCTGGGAAAAAGATTCTATCTGTCCTATCTATACTCCTCATAATCTTGTAAACCTCTATAAGGTCACTCCTTAGCCTTCTGTATTCCACTGAGAATAAACCCAGTCTCTCCTTGTAACTACATCCCTCCACTCCAGGCAAAATCCTGGTGAATCTCTTCTGCACCCACTCTATTGCGACCACATCCTTCCTGCAGCTTGACAACCAGAACTGCACACAGTTCTCCAAGTTCAGTCTAACCAGTGTTTCATAGAGCTACAACGTGAAGTCTCAACTCTTATACTCATAGTCCTCATTTATTTGTTTTCCCAAATTCTTTTATTTTAACCTTTACCCTCTTAGGTTAGTAGAATTGACACCAGAGAGAGATCCCTCAGTGTTAGATGGAATCAGGGAAATTGTTAGAAAAGCACCAATCCTAGGACTGGTGAATTAATGCAGATGAGATTATGTAGGATTTAAAGGATATACAGTCCAGAAACAGGCCATTTGGTATTCTGTTATTTTTACCCTGTACTACCTCAATGCACTCTGTACTAACTCAATGTATCTGCACTGTGTAATGAGTTGATCTGTATGAACGGTATGCAAGACAAGTTTTTCACTGTACCTTGGTACAAGTGACAATAATAAACCAATCAGCTTTAATCCTGCAAAGGTATAGAGTTATAGAGAGATGCAGCATGGAAACAGGCCGTCGGCCCACCACGTCCATGCTGACCATCAAGCACCCATTTACACTAATCCTACATTAGTCCCATTTTTTATTCTCCACACATTCTCAACAACTGCCCCCCCCCCCCAGATTCTACCCCTCACCTACACACGAGGGGCAATTTACAGCGGCCAATTAACCTGCCAACCCGCACGTCTTTGGGATGTGGGAGGAAACCGGAGCACCCGGGGGAAACCCACGCGGTTACAGGGAGAACATGCAAACTCCACCTGAGGCCAGGATTAAACCAAAGTCACCGGCACTGTGAGGCAGTGGCTCTGCTAACTGTGCCACAGTGCTGTCCTCTAGTCTATGTGGCCTTTCTGCTTCAGTCAAGCATCCTCCTGTCTTTTCACAACTAAAGTCTGTCAGCATGAACCTCCACTCCTTTCTCCCTCATCTGCTCGTCCAACCTTGCCTTAATCATATCAATAATATTTGCATCAACCATGAGATCCCCATTCTCACCAGTTCTGAGCATGCTAACACCTTGCTACCTGCTGACTTACCATCCATGGATCCATGTACTCAGAAGGTTGCGATCAGGAACACTGGGGGGTCAGAGACATGCTACTGGTATTGGTTTACATTGGTTTACATTACAGTGCAGATACATTGAGTTAGTACAGAGTGCATTGTGGTAGTACAGGTAAAAACAATAACAGTACAGAGTAAAGTGTCACAGCTACAGAGAAAGTGCAGTGCAATAAGGTGCAAGGTCACAACAAAGTAAATCGTGAAGTCAGAGTCCATCTCATTGTATAAGGGAACCGTTTAATAGTCTTATTACTGTGGGATAGAAGCTCTCCTTAAGTCTGGTGGTACGTGCCCTCAGGCTCCTGTATCTTCTACCGGATGGAAGAGGAGAAAAGGGAGAATGACCCGGGTGGGTGGGGTCTTTGATTATGCTGGCTGCTTCACCAAGGCAACAAGAGGTAAAGGCAGAGTCCAAGGATGGGAGGCTGGTTTCCGTGATGCGCTGGGCTGTGTCCACAACTCTCTGCAGTTTCTTGTGGTCTTGGGCAGAGCAATTGCCGTATCAAGCCGTGATGCATCCAGATAGATGCTTTCTATGGTGCGTTGGTAAAAGTTGGTGAGAGTCAAAGGGGACATACCAAATTTCTTTAGCCTTCTGAGGAAATAGAGGCGCTGGTGAGCTTTCTTGGCCGTGGCATCTACGTGATTTGACCAGGACGCGCTATTGGTGATGTTCACTCCCAGGAACTGGAAGCTTTCAACCCTCTCGACCTCAGAACCACTGATGTAGACAAGTGCATGTACATGTAGGTTTGCAGCTGGAGCCAGAGGCCAGAGTGTGGGGGCTGGAGTAGGGGTTGGGGTTGTGATCAGGAGCATGGGCAGAGATGAACATGGGTAGGTTTACAGACAAGCTGAAACTAACGTTTACAAGCTGAAACTTACACAGAACTTGTTATATCCATGGAAAAGCTGACCACTTTTTTACAGAGCAGCCTTCGTGTCATTGACAGCAGCCTTTGTGTTTATTGGTATCCATGGGAAATCTGTGCCCATAAACCTCATGAATAACAAGGGACGGCATAGTGGCACAACTGGGAGAGCCGCTGCCTCACAGCTCCAGTGTCCCAGGTTCGATCCTGACCTTTGGTGCTGTCTGCATGGAGTTTGCAATTTCTCCCAGTGACTGCATGGGTTTCCTCTGGGTGTTCCAGTTTCCTCTCACATCCCGAAAATGTGTGGGTTGATGAGTTAATTGTCCCTTGTGTGTGGGTGAGTGGTAGAATTTAAGTGAGTTGATGGAGATGTGAGGAGGATAAAGATATGATTAGTGTAAAGGGATGCTTGATGGTCAATGTGGTCTTATTGGATTGAATGATCCCGTTTCTGTGTTGCATCACTCTATGTCTCGATGCTTCTGAATTCCCTACTGAATCTCTTGGTGACCACTCTACGTTGATGACTTCTGGCTACATGGAAACAATCCCTTTTCATCACTCTGTCAAAACCCTTCATCATTTTAAAAACCTCTATTAGATCTTAGATAAAAGAGTCTGTTTGTTGGCTCAGCCAAAAAGAAGCAGAGCTCAGTGGTCAAGACAAAGATTCCAATTCTTTAATGTAGTTGGGAAGAAGATGGGGGAGACCAGTGCAAGTAATGAACCCAACCAGGCAGGCGTGTGGAGATCTTGTTGATCTTCATGGCAGGGCTTCACTTTACATAAACCCTTCCAGACCTCTGGCCAGGTGCTGTCCAGATTGACTACCCATTGGAGTGTGGAGGCGGTGTGGGAGCCAAACCCAGTGGTCAGTGGGGATTGTAGACTGGGTAAAGACTGTGGAAGGCCTATTGGAGGTTTTGCTGTGATGGAGATAAGAGTAACAGGGACTGGGTTTGGAGTAATGAAAATTTTAGGACACCACAGAGGCACAGTTGTTATGTGGGTACATGAGTTCAAATCCCAGCCTCCCAGCTAGGGAGCTTAAGTTCAGTTCATTAAATAAATTTTGAATTAAAAATCTAAATGGCTGTATAATTAATCGATTGTCACGAAAACCCTCCTGGTGCAGAAACTTCCTTCAAGAAGGAAATCCTTATCTGCTCAGACCTAAGTGCTTCTCCAGAAACGTAGCTATCTGGTTGACTCCCAAATGCCTTCTGAAATAGCCTTTTAAATCACTCTTTTGAAGGCCCATTAGAGATGTACAGTAAATGCTGGCCCTGCCACTAACACTGTCACCCCTCAACAATTTAATAAAAAAGAATGAACATGTTCCTGTACCGGGGTTGACTTTGCAAAGGCTATTGTTCCCCCTTCTCCCTACTTTATGCTGGTTACCATAAATTTTTGGAGGGGGAACAATTGTGAGCATAAAGTGAACTGCCAAATGATCTGAGCTGTTGCCTCAAATGTTCTTACATCGCTGTATGTCTAAGTGGCTGGTGTGGACCCAGGGAGGGGGATATTGAGACAATGGGATTCCCATTAATTGTATAAATGTGGGATGGTTGTTCCTCTGCCTCAGTTAACACATCAAGAATCTTCAGAATGATTGAGCAGTTCTTGTGCTGGGTCTCTGGAGTTAGTCTTGGTGCCTGTTGAAATTGGGATGAGGGAGGAATGGTAAAACACTGTCAGAATTTCCATTACAAATCCATTCCCAAAGCTGGAAGTCATAAAGAGCACAGATCAATAGCAGCATATTAGTATTGGTTTATTATTGTCATGTACACTGAGACACTTTGTGAAAAACTTTGTTTGCGTGTCATCTAGGCCATACATAAGTACATTGAGGTAGTGTAATGAAAGCAGAGTATACTGTAACAGCCACAGAGAAAGTGCAGTGCAGGTAGACAAATAACGTGCAAGGGCCACAGCGAGATAGATTGGGAGATCAAGAGTTCATCTTTAGTGTATAAGAGGTCCATACAAGAGTCTGATAACAATGGGATAGAACCTGTCCTTGAGCCTGGTGGTACATGCTCTCAAGCTTTTGTATCTTCAGTCCGATGAAAGCGGGAAGAAAAGATGACCAAGGTGGGAGGGGTCTCTGATTATGTTGGCTGCTTTCCCGACTCAGCGGGAAGTGTAGACGGAGTCAATGTCGGGGAGGCTGGTTTGTGTGATGGACTGGGCTACGTTCACAACTCTCTGCAATTTCTTGTGGACTTGGGCAGAGCAGCTGCCATACCATAGATGGTGGAACAGCCACCAAATTTTGGTAGGGCTCATATATGAAGCACTGCAGTTGGGTGGGGAAGTGCAAGTCAGTCACTGATCGAGAGGCATAGCGTCCTAGCACATGGAGATGGTTTCAGGAATGAAGATTGGAAGTAATGAGGTGAAAACCAAAAAATTGCAGATGGTGGAAACCAGAAGTAAAAACAGCAAAGCTAGAAACAGGTTGAAGAATCAAGACCCAGGAAAAAGCTGCCAAGACTGAGAAAAAAAACCTTTGAAATAAACAGCCACGGTGTTACTTGTTGAGAAATGGCATTGAATTGGGACCAGTTTAGATCAATAACACGCTGCTTAATTTGACATTGCACTGCAGGAACAACACTCAGAAATTGTGGTCCATGCAACTCGAATCCCATTAACAAAAGGCTGACCAGTTCATGCAGAATAATTTTGGGCCCTACCGTTCTGAACTGCCCTCTGGAATTGGTGCAACAAACTCAGAAACGAGCCAAGAGTTGGAAATTATTTCTGTTAAAGGGCAGTTCTCTGTTTGAATTAATGGCACCTCCTGCCAATTACCTTGTACCCTCAGGAACTTGAGCTTTTCTCTTTGTATTCCAATTATTTTGCTGGCACTATAGGTTTGAATTTCAGCAGGGTTTCTCTCAATCATTCATCGTAATGCTAAAAGGTGCCTTTCAGGAGCTCAGGACAGTCCGAAGTGCTTATACTTGTGCATTGCATACATGGTGGGCCATAAAAACAGGAAGTGTTGGAAACATTCAGCAGGTCAAGCAGTATCTGTGGGAAGAGGAACAGAGTTAGCATTACAGGCTGAAGACCCTTCGTTGGGACCAGGACAGAGAGAATGTGATGGATGCAATTCCTGCTCTTCTACCTTGTCCCTTCCCACCATCCAGGGACCCAAGCTATCGTTCCAGGTGATATAGCAATTCATTTCTATTTCTTCCATTTGGTGTTCATGATATGGTCTCCTCCACACTGGAGAACCCAAACGCAGATTGGCTGACTGCTTTGCAAAGCACTTGCATTCAGGTAGCAGGGGTTACCCTGATCTTCCTGTCACCTGTCACTAATTCTCCATCTCACTCCTATCTTAACCTATCCACTCACAGCTTCTTAAACTGTTCCAAAGAAGTCATTTGTAAGCTTAAGGAAGAGCACCTCATCATCCATCTCGTTGCAGCCTTTGGGACTCAATATTGGATTCAATAACTTCAGATAACTCGTTTTTCCAGCTTGTATCAGAATTGCCCGGTTCTGCTGTGAGGTGTTCAATACAATTACTGACCAGGTATTCTGCTTTCTCAGTGGTGTGGATTGATGTATGTAGTTGCTGTAAGCTGCTACTTAGTTTTCACGCCACAAAATTCCACCATTAGCAAACGTTCTTGGCAAAGAAGGGGTGAATTATTTTTCGGACGATCACAGCTATACTTGGAACAAAACTTTATATCATCAAAGTTGCTAAGCTTGACATTTTTAGTGCAAACATACGAAGGTTTACTATAATCCCATCAGTAATTTGGTAGTTTCTTGGGCTTCTCTCTTCCTCAGAGGACGGTGGAAGCAGAGTTTTTGAATATTTTTAAAGGGAGATGGATTATTGCTAAGCAAGAGGATGAAAGGTTACCAGAGGTAGGGAGGAATATGGGGTTGAGGTTAAACTCAGACAAGCCATGATCTTCTTAAATGATGGTGCAAGGCTGAATGGTCTCCTGTTCCTAGTTCAAATGTTCATATTCGAGGCAAATAACCAATTGGTTGGTTTGAGGACATCAAGAGAACTCCTTCTTCTCTTCTTCCATCAGTTCGGGGAGGCTCCAGCCTACTGAACTACTCCAACAAGGCAGCATTCCCTCATTGGTCACTGAGGTGTCAGCCCAGAATGTGTAATGAATTCCTAGCCCTTTTTCTTTGATCTTTCCGACCCTGCACCAAGTGTGTCCATCACATCCGTTTGTTTACTTTGTCAAACACAAACTTCAGGCAACAGAAACCTTTTAGAACCAACATTTTTCTTACAGTTCCAAAGTTATTAAGGTTGACATTTCCAGTTCCAAAATTCCCTCTCTTTTTAAATTTTATTTTAAAAAGAACAATCCAGCACAGTTAATCAAATCACAGTTTAATGAAAATCTCAACAGAGTTTATTCCAACCTTAAATCCGCAGTGCACATTTCACCCTTCGAGCATGGAGTCCAAGATCTTCTGCAGAGGAACCTCAGAAACTACCATATCCCTGATGGAATTATAGTAAACATTCATAAGCATGTATTAAAAATGTCAACCTTAGTAACTTTGACGATAAAAAGTTTTATTCCAAGTATAGCTGCCGATATTGGCTCCAGAGAAAGAGAGAAGAGGTTTTGCTTCTGCAACTCATGTCAGATCTTCAGGATGCCGATGAATTCCTTGTTATGTTTAGTCATTGTACTTTTGCGGGCTAAGATAGCAACATCTGTGCACAGCAGGATCCCACAAACGGCAATGTGATTTTTTTAAAATATATTCATTCAAGGGATATGGGCTTTGCAGGCTGAGCCAGCATTTAATTGCCCATCCCTAGTTGCCCTTGAGAAGATGGTGGTGAGCTGCCTTCTTGAACCACAGCAGTCCTTGAGGTGTGGGTATACCCATGATGATGTTTCTGGGATTTTGACCCAGTGACAGTGAAGGAACAGCGATATATTTCCGAGTGACCAGGAGGGCAACTTCCAGGTGAGAAATTGAGGTCAGAAAATCTGTTGTTGGGTGTTGGCTGAGGAGTAACATTACCCAGGACACTCACCTTGTTTAAACAGTGCTGAGGTATCCTTTATATCCATCTATTTAACTTGGCTCAAGAGACTTGACCTCGTGTAGGTCACAGAATTGTAGAGTAGTGCAGCACAGAAACAGGCCCTTCGGCCCAACTCGTCCATGCCAACCAAGATGCCCACCTAAGCTAGTCTCATTAGCCCACGTTAAGGTCTGCACTTACACTGCACTGTCAGCAATGCTGACTTTTGACTGACACATTAAATCAAGGCTCCCACATTTGGACCTAATTGATCCCTAACAAGATGATGGATAATTCTCCCAAGGTATTGTCGGCCAATATTTATCACTCAAGCAACACCTAGAAGCAGATTATCTGGCACATTGCTGCTTATGGAAGCTAGCTGTGTAAAACAGAAATAGGATTACTGTAGAATTAGTGTAAATGGATGCTTGATGGTTGATACAGAATTGTTGGGCTGAAGGGCCCCTTTCTGTGCTGTTTGACTCTATAACTCTCTGTGTCTAAACTGGCTACCACCTTTCCAACATCACAATAGTGACAACACTTCCAGACAAGTACTTCAAGGGCAGTCGGCACTCCACAAGTTGATAAATGGCACTATATTTTCAGCATCTTTCTTCCTTTTATACAACAGCTGGGTAATGGGTAGTATAAATGCTAAGCTTGAACTTAACCCACCCTGATGGGTCTGAAATTATGGATTAACCATTCAGTAAATCCTTGCTTTAAAGCATCCAATTTCCAATGTCCATTTTCTCTCCTTGTTGCTGAAGGATTGTCAATCTGTAAGTTTGCTTAAGGGGTGAGAGATGCTGGAGGAATGCTTTTACATAGAGAGTTATTGGAACACAGAGTGTTTCACCACACGGACTGACTGAAGCAGGGACCCTTTGCACTTCATAAGGGAAAGTTGATGAATATTTTAAACATCCATGCGGAGACTGGAACCAAGCTAATGATACAGCATAACCTGAACATTGCCAATGAAAATATTTCATTCAGTTCATAATGTAATTTACTTATCTTACATTCCTTCTTTGAATCAGCAATGCATGATCCCAGAACACTCAGTGCAGGATAGCAGTTGATCTGCTGTCTGGGAGTTGTTCTTGATGAAAGAACATTCTAACAATTGTTTGCAACCAGATCATGAATTGACTGAGAGGTTCACTGAAATTTTTCACTGCATCAGCCTCCTTTAGGGTTTAATGTGTGTGTCATGATCTCTGGCACTTTAATTACCACTCATTGATCATGATAAACAGTTCTAGATTATTTCACCTTCCCATGGGGTGGCATTAAAAAGAGTAAAAGACTAATATACTTGTTACATTAAAGAACTGTTTTACATTTACAGGAGAACTGCTCTATGCAGCAGAATCTGTATCTGGGGCATTAATTATTTACATCTTCCCGAGAGTTACACTAAAGCTTTTAATAATGAATGACCCCTGGAATTGTCTCTCTATTACAGTTTCAAATTTTTGACACCTGTCAAGCACTCCACATTTATTCAGATGATTCCCTTGCAGAGCTGGCTTGGGATTTGGCCCTTCATTCAGTACAGTCGCTGGTTCAGTTCAATTGGCCTCATGTTCCTGGATGGCAGAGAGGTGAATTGGTCACAGCTTGAGCTCATCAATGGTGTCCGTTCATTCCCTGAACCATCCTTCCCCCAACCCACCAGCCAGGTCGGAACAGTACCGGAATCAGACTGAGCAATGATACCTTCTTTTGCCTCTATGAAGACATGATTAACTAACCTACTGGAGTTCTTTGAGGATTGAGTAGCAGAGCTGCTGCCAGCGACCCTAATCTACTTCTGACCCCAGGTACTGTCTGTGTGGAGTTTGCATGTTCTCCCTGTGTCTGTGAGGGTTCCCCTGGGTTCTCTGATTTCCTCCCACATTCCAAAGGTGTATGGGGTTTGTAGGTTAATTGGTCACTGTAGATTGCTCCTAGTGTGTAGGTGAGTGGAGGAATCCGGGGAGAGTTTATGAGAATGTGAGGAGAATAAAAATTGGGATTAGTATAGGATCGATGGTCGATGGTCCACATGAACTTGACGTGGTGAATGGCTTGTTTCTGTGCGTTATCTCTCTACAACTCTAAGATTAGATGAAAGGGAACCACAGGATGTGATGTACTTGGATTTTTAGAAGGCTTTCAATAAGGCCTTGCACTTAAGGTTAATAAACAAGATTAGGTCATACAGATTCAGGGGTAGGATACTGACACGGACTGAGAATTTGTTATAGGACCAGAAACAAAAAGGAGGCATAAATGCTTCTTCCTCAGGTTGTGGAAAGATGAATAAAGTGTAGGATGGAGAAAGAAAGTTGCATGTTACATGTAGAGGAGGAAGGTCACGTACGATACAGAGAGGAGAAGAGTGTGTAGGGTGTAGGAGAAACAAAATATAAGTGGGATCCAGGGAGAAGTGTATTGGAAATGGAGGGAAGGAAGAGTATGTTGGATGTGAAGAGAAAGAAAGAGTATGTTGAACAGACAAAGAAGAGTGTGTTGGATACAATGAGAAGGAAGAGAGAGCTGGATACAGAGAGAAGGAAAAGTTTGTAGGCTTCAGAGGGAAGGAAGACCGTATTGTATACAGAGAGAAGGATGTCCAACAGAGAGAGAAGGAAGAGTTCATCAGATACAGAGAGAAGGAAGAGAGTGTCCAATGCAGAAAGAAGAAAGAGTGCGTTGCATTGAAGGACAGGCGAGTCGGATACAATGAGAAGGATAGTAGATTGGACGCAGAGAAGGAAGTATATACAGCACACAGACAGAAGAAGAACATGCAGAGAGAAAAAAAGAGTTTGTAGGATGCAGTGAAAAGAAAGATTATGTAGGATAGAGAGAGCATGAAATGCGTGTCGGATCCAGGGAGAATGGAGAGTATGTAGGATGCGGAGAGAAGAGTGTGTCAAATCCAAGGAGAGGCCAGAGTGTGTGGGTAGAGTAGGTAGGACACAAAGAGATGAATTACGTGCTGACTGCAGAGCAATGGAGGATCGTATAGAGTGCAGAGGGAGTATGTTTTATAGACTGCAGAAGGGCAGTAGAGGAAATATTTGGAACTTATTGCAATCCAGGCGATATTGCAGTTCTCTGATATGAAAGTAATTGTCCTGTGTTCTGAGCATTTTTGCACTTTCGATCTTGAGTTGCTTTCCCTGTCTAAATATATTCTCATCCAATTCGTACTAAAGAAGGATGAGGAGTGATCTGAAGGTTCTTCCTTTGATTGGTAAGTGATTCTAAGCATTCCATTATATTAACGTATCAGCACTGAAATGAACTAATAGTGCTTGTATTAGATCTGAAAGAGCAGATGATGGATGGAATTATGCTGTACGGTGTTAGACGCATTAAATTGGTTTCTTTGTCTATTAATTAAAGGGCAAGATGAAGTACAGTGGGAGGAAACTCACAAGAAGAAGTGTCAATGTAGAGCAGTTGGCTCAAATAGCTTTGTGCTACAAAATCCTGTGTTTAAGAGGTGGCTTGGGTTTACAACTTAAGGAAAATCTGAAAATATGTTGCAAATAAGTATCAGGAATCTAGCATCTGAACAAGGTCAGAAAGCATGAGGGAAAGTGTCCAAAGCTTGGCTGAAGAAATGGGTTTTGAAATAAAATGGAGGAATTTAACTGAGATGTTTGCTATGAAGCTACAGTGGGTGAGTGTAATGTAGAATTAAATTTAGGAAGAGATATACTGAAAAGCCTTAATGTCTAAATATTGAATGACTGGGAAGGAGAAATACGTAGGATACAGAGAGAGTGAAATCCATGTGGAATCCGGGGTGAATGAGGGGTATGTAGGAAGCAGAGAGAAGGAAGAGAGAAAGGAAAGAGTGTGTGAGATACAGAGAGAATGTGTATTTGTAATGAGAATGAGAATGTGTAAATGTTGAACGTGTATTTACACAGGCATTAACCATACAGCAAGGAGCTGAATGATGAGGGGTCAGCTAGCTCCTTCTTCTGTATAACCGTTGACTTTGCTGTGTTGTGTGACACATGAGATTCACTAGGTCGTTGAGTATACTGTTCCAGTATGTTAGAATGCAGAATGATGTCAGATTCATCGTCATAAGATTAGAGATACCTTTATTCTTCGTCATACACTGCTCCTCTAATCTTCAAAGAGCAAGAGCACATCAAAGTTTCAAGGAAACAGCCCTGATAGCAGTTCATTGCCTTGTGTGTATTACCAAAGATTATGGTTACCTTTTTGGGGAGTTAATAGCACTAATTCAATCTCATGGTTTCAGACAATTCTAAAGGCACTCATATCTGACAGTGAGAATTTAAAACGTCATCTACATCTGCTTTGTCAGATTATTGTAGAATTCACTGAAAGTATTTGTTATCCCAGTGTAATCCTGTGTTAGGGAGCTACACAGAGAGCTTGTTGTCTTATATGAAAGCCTGTATTAGTGAAGAGAACAATTCTTCAGGATTAAGGTCAGCAGCCGGCTAGTATTGGATGCTCAGTCTGATTTTTGGAATGGATTTGGGAGAATAGCATAAGATGGAAGACAGGCATCTCCCATCTCCAGCTTTTCCCTATCTCCATAGCACCTCAGGACATCCCAAACTGCTTTGCAGAAAATTAACTTACAGTAAAACTTCGATTGTGCTTTATCTCATTGTTCAGAAATCTCAGTGGTTCAACATCTGGCTCACTGACACTGATCCCTGAGATCCCTCTGACATATTGGACAGGACAATACATCATGGGAACATCCCTCCCCACCATCGGGAGTATCTACAGGAGACACTGCCTCAAGAAAGCAACATCCATCATCAGAGATCCCCACCATCCGGGCCATGCCATCTTCTCGCAGCTACCATCGGGCAGGAGGTACAGAAGCCTGAAGTCCCACACCACCAGGTTCAGGAACAGCTACTTCCCTTCAACCATTCAGTTCTTGAACCAACCTGCACAACCCTAATCACTACCTCAGTACAGCAACACTATGACCACTACAAGAGATTTTTTTTCTAATTGTCTTCTTTCTTGTATAATTTTTGTATAATTTATGTTTTTCTTGTGAAAGTTGTGTATCTGATGCTATGTGCCTGTGATGCTGCTGTAAGTAAGCTTTCTAATGCACTTGTGCCTACATGTACTTGTGCATAGGACAACCTTGACTTCAACATATTGGGGAAACACAGGACTAAAGATGCTGGAATCTAGATGAAAAACACGACGATGCTGGAGGAACTCAGCAGGCCAGGCAGCATCCGTGGAGAAAAGCAGGCGGTCTATATTTCGGGTCAGGACCCTTCTTCAGGACTGAAGATAGGAAAAGGGGAAGCCCAATATACAGGAGGGAAAAGCAGAGCAGTGATAGGTGGACAAAAGAGGGGAGGCGGGGTGGGCACAGGGTGGTGATAGGTAGAAACAGGTAAAAGATAGTGATGGGCAGGTGTGGGGGAGGAGGGGAGAGCAGATCCACCGGGGGATGGGTCAAAGGGAAGGAGAGAGAGGGAAAAAAGGTAGAAAAAAAGAGGCTAGGAAAGGGAAGAAGGGAGGAAGCGTGGTGGTGGGGTGGGGTGGGGTGGGGGGGGGTTGTGGGGAAGTGGGGTGGGGATTACCTAATGTGGGAGAATTCAATGTTCGGGGAGATGCAGGTCGTGGTTACGAACAGAGCACAGGTGTTCTGCGAAATGGTCACCTAGTCTGTGTTTGGTCAGACAAGCCCTACTAATTCAGGTCATCATAGCTGCTTCTATCAGTAGTATGATTTCATTAAAACAACCTTGGCTCCCACTGGCTTCATCTTAGCTGCTGGCTTGTGCCTTCTTCCTGTGCAGTAGAAGCTACTGCAAAATGCTTCCTAAACCAAGCCACTGCTTCTTTCTGCCTCTGTTCAACTCCTTGCTTCCTGTTGAACCAACTGTTTGCTGGTAACTCCCCAGCAGACGGCTGCAATGATTCCTTCTCTGGTTACGGACAAGGCAGACAATGGCAGATGAAATTTAATGTGGGGAAGTGTGAAGTGCTGGGAAGAATAAGTTCGGATCCTAAAGGAGATGCAGAAATAAAGCTTCCTGGGGCAGAAGGTAGCAGGACATTGAGGAAGTGGTTATAAGATAAGATGAGATATCTTTATTAGTCACACATATATCAAAACACACAGTGAAATGCATCTTTGCGTAGCATGTTCTGGGGGCAGCCTGCCAGTGTCACCACGCTTCCAGCGCCAACATAGCATGCCCACATCTTTCTAACCCGTACGTCTTTTTGGAATGTGGGAGGAAACCGGAGCACCAGGAGGAAACCCACGCAGATACGGGGAGAACGTACAAACTCCTTACAGGCAGCGGCTGGAATTGAACCTGGGTCACTGGCACTGTAATAGCGTCACGCTAACCACTACACTACCGTGCCAATAGGTGCTGGGCTATTTAGAGGCAGAAGATACAAGAACAAAGAGGTAATGTCAAACCTTGCTAAATACAGGTTCAGGAGTGGCTAGAATATTGTGTCTAATTCTGGCTTTAGGAAGGGTGTGAAGAATGTAGAGATGGTGCAGTAAACACAAATGGTCCCAAGGATGAAGCTCTTCAGTTATACGGGTAGAATGGAGGAGTTTTTATTCTCAATCCAAGGGCAGAAAAGGTTGAGCAGTGATTTTATGAAGTGTTCAATGAAGGCTCTGGACAAAATAAACATTCCTATTGGTGGAAGGGATGAGAACCAGAAGATGCCAACTTAAGGTGATTGGCACAAGAACCAATGGCAACAAGTAATATCATGTTCATGCAGCTGGTAGTTATGATGCGTAATGTACTGCCTGAAGGTATGTGCAAGCAAATTCAATTGCGTCTTTCAAAAGCAAATTGGAATGGTACACAGGAAAATAATCGCAGGTTTACAGGAAAAGAACAGGGAAATGGGAATAAATTAATTGCTGTCAGGAGGCACTGTCTGAGTTTGATAGACTGAATGACCTTGTTCTGTGATGTGCTGATTCCGTGTGCTCTGTTTAGAAGCTGGTGGCTGACATCTGTTGACCCTATGGTCATACACCATTCCTGATCCCTGACCTGGAACTAATTCAGTCCTCCATTTGTTTCTGGAACTCCCTATCTCACAGCACAATGGGTGTATCTTTGGGGTCAGGACCCAAAAGTTCACAGAGCTGTGTAACACAATCCTTTCAAAATCAACAGGTAAGGTCATTGAATGCTGGACACTCACAGTCCATGAATAGGTAACAGATACTGAGCTCGGGAAACACAGTCTCACAACCACAAGACGTGTGGCTTTAAGAAGCAGCTGAAAGGTAGGTTAATCTCCGCAGCTGAATTGCGTCAATAATGATGAAATATTTGTTCCCTTTATAAAATAAGCGAAGTGGCGGAGAATTTCTAACATCATTAAATGTCTTCTTTTAGTATCTTCCCATTAGTTTTATTGTCTCTTATCCTCTCGCTTCAATTCCTTCTCATTTAACTAAATCTGCTTTTGCTGCTCATTTCAAGCTGCTGCTTCCTTTGAAGGTTCCTGGTTATCAGAGGGCAATGACAAACAGTACACCCAGTCACCGGAGATGATAAATAAATCGAGAAGGCCAGCTTCCCTGAAATACAAGAATAGCAGCTTTTAACATTGAGAATCTTTCTCTTTAATCACAGATCCCCATGGAACAGAACAGTGACTCGCATTTGAACAAAGGAACCAGGGTTACTCAGCACTTTTAGCCTCTTCTTCCATTCAATGAGATACAGGTTGACTTGTATCATTAATGCTAGGTTAATTGGTTACTGTAAATTACCCCTGGTGTAGGTGGATGACAGAAGAATCAGGGGAATTTGATGACTGTGAGGGACCAGAGAGAACATGAGGGAGATAGAGAGCTTAGTGACATGGTGTCAAGACAACAACCTCTCCCTCAGTGTTAGCATGGACTTCAGGAAGCAGGGCAGAGTACACACCCCTGTCTGTATCAATGGCGCTGAGGTGGAGATGGTTGAAAGCTTGAAGCTCCCAGTGTAAATATCACCAACAACTCGTCCTGGCCCAACCACATAAACGCTACGGCCAAGAAAGCTCACCAACGCCTCTACTTTCTCAGAAGCCTAAGGAAATTCAGCATGTCCACGATGACCCTCACCAAGTTTTACAGATGCACCACAGAAAGCAGCCTGTCTGGATGCGTCGCAGCCTGGTAGAGCAACCGCTCTGCCAAGACCGCAAGAAATTGTAGAGAGTCGCCAACACAGCCCAGACTATCATGCAAACCAGCCTCCCCTCCATTGACTCCGTCTACACTTCCCACTGCCTTGGGAAAGCAGCCAACATAATCAAGGACCCCTCCCACCCTGGTCATTCTCTCTTCTCCCCCCTTCCATCTGGCAGAAGATATAGAAACTTGAGGACACGCACCACCAGGCTTAGGGACAGCTTCTATCCCACTGTTATAAAACTCTTGAACAGACTTCTTATACGATACTGAACTCTTGATCTCACAATCTACCTTGTCATGGCCCTTGCACTTTATTTGTCTACCTGCACTGCACTTTCTCTGTAACAGTAACATTATATTCTGCATTCTGTTATTGATTTCCTTTTGTATTACCTTGATGTACTTATGTATGGAATGATCTGTCTGGATGGCACGCACACAAAAGCTTTTCACTGTCTCTTGGTACATGTGACAATAATAAACCAATTACCAATATATACATATAGGGAAATAAGAGGGGAAATGGGTTTGCTCTGAGAGCCAGCATAGGCTCAATGGGCCAAATGGCCTTTTTCTATGTCATAAGGAAATATAAGAAATGTTGTAGTTTAAGGTGCACTTAAGGTTAGAGAGGGTAGGTTCAGAAGAGACGTGAGGGGTAAGTTTTTTACTCAGAGAGTGGTGCACGCCTGGAATGTGTTGCCTGATAGGGTGGTGGAGGCAAATTCACTGGGGGCTTTTAAGAGGGGCTTAGATGGGCACATGGATGAGAGGAAAATCGAGGGATATGGGCATTCTGTAGTTAGAAATGATTAGCTATGTTGGCACAACACTGTGGGCCGAAGGGCCTGTTCTGTGCTGTACTGTTCTATATTCCATGTTCTTTCATATCCCTCACCTTAGAAAATCAGTTTTGAAGAGTCCTAGGTGTCCACTCCACTTTGTGTGAAGAAGTTCTTGCTGATGTCAGCTCTGAGTAGCCTGGCGTGACTCTTAAGGTTATGCTTCTTATTCTGGTCAACCCCTCACCAACAGAAATAGTTACTCGCTGTCCAACTGGTCAGCTCGTTGAATCATCTTAAACACGTCAATTAGATCTTCCTGCCCACCTGGCACGTGTGTAACACAACAAGTGCAAACAGTGACAGTGTAATGATACCCTTGCCCAATTATTTTATCCAGCTTACTTTCTCCGATGAATTCCCTGAGTCTCGTCCTGCACCATTCCACCCTGGACCAAGAGAACAAATGTGACTTAATCAAAGGCAAATCAATGTAGAGGGGTAAGAATGTGAAGGAAGGGCTCTGTGGAAGGGATAGCAGGAGCAATGCTACCCTCAGCCTTTGCTTGAAGCTGTCCTCTGAATGTTGAACAGTAGTAGCTGCAATCTCAGTGAGCCTGTGTGCTGTCAGCATAGGCTGCCAGGACTCAAGCCTCTGGCGTCAGACATGATGCGCTTGTCCTCTTCCAGACTGTGACCCCTGGCCCCTGCTGCATCAATACCTGGCATGGGTGCTGAGAGTCAACTGCATCACAGGCAATTTAAAAAACAGAAGTAAAGAGGCTTTATTCCTCTAGCTCCTGCAATGGGGGAATTGAGTGCAGACGGAGCTGGAAGCGTTAGTATTGAGAGCGATGAAGCTTATTGACCTTGGGAGTCTGGTTAGATTTTGTTCAAAATGCAGAGAACGCATTGTTGATAAGCAGATCTGTGCAGCATATAGAACAGTTTGTGCCTGACACAAGCAATGTATCGGAGACACTGGCTCCACAGAAGATTTTAACTGGTTGATAAACATTTTCTTTGAAAGGAAATAGCATCAGATGGTAAGGGGTGTAAGTACAGATATTATTGAAGTCAAGCATGTCCAAGTCAGAAGTTGTGCTGACGAGATGACAAGAAGCTCACCAATAATGTCCTTAGCAACTTACGGGGCCATTAGGACAGAGCAGAAGCTCTGGACTAATTGACACTCAAAGAGCTGACACCGCCGCAATGGGTAGAGTGGTCTCTTTCCCTGATGTGTCATTGTGAGCAGTGCAGTGGTGCAAGTAGAGCCGCTTCCTTACAGCTCCAGGGAGCTGGGTTCAGTCCTGACCTCAGTGCCACCTGTGTGGAGCTTGCACATTCTCCCTGTGACTGCGTGGGTTTCCCCGGGTGCTGGAGACACCCACGATATTCAGATGTTTGCCCTTACTCCATTACCTAAGGAATGAAGGAGGGAGAGGGAAACCACGCAATGACTTCCCCCGGGTGCTCCAGTTTCTTCCACATCCCAAAGACGTGAGGGTCAGTAGGTTAACTGGCCGCTGTAAATTGCCCCTGGTGTGTAGGTGAGAGGTAGCATCTGTGGCAGGTTGATGAGAATGTGGGATTAATGTAGGATTAATGTAAATGGCTGGTTGACGGTCAGCATGGGACTCAATGGGCTGAAGAGCCTGATTCCGTGCTGTATCTTTCTGTGACTCTATCGTATGTTTCTAACCCTCAAATGAGAGCAGCTATTTATTTATTTATTTTCTGGTGTCACTGGAAAGGCCAACATTGGCTGTCCTATCTTGCTCCTGAGAAGTTGGGAAGAGGGGAGTGACTTCATGAACTGTTTCAGTCCTTCTAGCTGGTCCCATGGTGCTAATGAAGAGGAAGTTCCAGGATTTAGATCCAGTGTTTAATAAGGGTGATGCACAGCAAGGAGGGGAACCTGCAGATCACTGTCTTCCCAAGTACCCGCTGCCTTGAGTGATAGAGGTGTTGGGTTGGGGAGGTGCTGTTGGAATAGCTTGAGTGAGCAACTGCAGTAGATGGTACACTCTGCAGTCACTGCCCCAGTGGTGGAGGGAATGAATGCTTCTTTCTGATGATGTTGAGCTTCTTGTGTTACAGAGAGCTCCACTCATCCAGACAAGTAACTTACTTGTCAGATTCCTTACTGTTCCTTGTAGTGTGAATAAGATTAGCAATCCATTTGCAGTTAGGTCTGGATGCGCACCTTTGCCACAATAGTTTGAGACTCATCCTTTGTAGCAGTGGAATCTTGATGAAAGATCATTAATCTGAAGCATCAGCTCCGCAGATACTGCCTGACCTGCTGAGTATTTCCTGCATTTACTGTTTTATTTCAGGTTTCCAAGATCTGCAGTTCTTTTGAGTTTCAATTACATTTGTGATCTTCTAACCTTTTCAGAATCTCGGGAATTTTGGGAAATCGCAAACAATCCACTTCCTTTAAGACCCTAGGGTGCATGCCATTGGGGCCAGGGGACTTGTCAGCCTTTAGCCGCATCACTTTGTTCAATTTCTTTTCCCTAATGATCATGATCGCTTTCCACGGCTTCTTTTGCCTTGGATTTTCTACAGTTATAACTTCAGTGCCTTCAAAATATTTGTTCAATGTCATTGTTATTTCCTTTGCTCCCATCACTAACTCCACAGTCTCATCCTCTAAGGGATCAATCTTTATCTTAGCTATTCTCTTCTGTGTGATATACTTTCAGAAGCTCGGACTGCCTGGTTCTATATTTCTGGCTAGTTTGCTTTCAGTCTACTTTTCGCCTCTTTCCTCTGCTGGTTTGTATAATTGTTCTAATCTTCTAGCCTAGCATTAATCTTTGCAACATCTCTTTCAGCGACATTGTATGCTGTCTCTTTCAATTTTTGATATCATTCTTCAAAAGCCACATATGGAGCATCCCTCTGGTGGTCTTTATTTTTCAATGGGATCTGTCATTGTGGAAAATTATGAAATTACTCCCTAAATGTCTGGAACCCTCTCTCCCAGGTAAGCTGTTGGGTCTTGAGGTGAGGGGAAGGTGATAATTTTTTTAAATATACTTCCTCACAACACAGAGGGAGTCTGTGATTACAGAGTAATGTCTCACAGCTACAGAGGAAGTGCAGTGCAGGACAATAAGGTGCGAGGTCACAACAAGGTAGATTGTGAGGTCAGAGTCCATCTCATCATGTAAGGAAACCGTTCAATAGTCTTATCACAGTGGGATAGAAGCTGTCCTTGAGCCTGGTGGTATGTGCCCTCAGGCTCCTGTATCTTCTGCCTGATGGGAGGGGGGAGAAGAGAGAATGACACAGGTGGGTGGGGTCTTTGCTTATGCTGGCTGCTTCATCAAGGCAGTGAGAGGTATAGACACTAGAGTCCATGGAGGGGAGGCTGGTTTCCGTGACGCGCTGGGCTGTGTCCACAACTCTCAACAGTTCCTTGTGGTCCCGGGCAGAGCAGTTGCCATACCAAGCTGTGATGCATCCAGATAGGATGCTTTTGATGGTGCATCAATAAAAGTTGGTGAGTGTCAAAGGGGACATACCAAATTTCTTTAGCCTCCTGAGGAATTAGGGGCACTGGAGAACTTTTTTGGCCGTGGCATCTACGTGATTTGACCAGGGCAGGCTATTGGTGATGGTCACGCCTAGGAACTTGAAGCTCTTCACCCAGAGTGGGGTGACTGTGGAATTCTCTGTGCAAGAGGGCTGTAGAAGCATAGTTGCTGAGTATACTCAGGGCAGAAACTGATGGATTGTAAGATCGTCAGGATATCAAGGGATATGGGGTTAGTGCAAGAAAGTGGCCCTGAGTTAAAAGATTAGCTATGGTCTTATTGAATGGGGGAGAAGGCGCAAGGGTGGAATGGCCAGTCTCTGCTCCTACTTGTTATGTTATAGAGTCATAGATTCATATATACAGAAACAGGCTGGCGCATCCATGCCAATCATTAAGTACCAATCTGTACTAACTCATTTTACCAGCAGTTGGACCATAGCCTTCAATACCTTGGCAATTCAAGTGCTTGTCCAGATAGTTTTTAAATGTTGTGACAGTACCTCCCTTCACCACCTCCTCAGGCAGTGCGTTCCATATTCCAACTATCCCCTGGGTGAAAATTCTCTCTAAACCTCTTACCCCTTACCCAGAAACTATATCCCCTAGTTTTAGATACCTCTGCTGTGAGGAAAGGTTTCCTACCATCTACCTATTTCTGCCTCTCATAATTTTGTATGTTGGATCCTTGACTCTCTAACCAACAGACCGCAATCAGTACCAATAGGCAGCAACACTTCCCCCACGATTATCCTCAACACTGGTGCCCCGCAAGGCTGCGTCCTCAGCCCCCTACTCTATTCCCTATACACTCATGACTGCGTGGTCAGATTCTGCTCTAACTCCATCTACAAGTTTGCAGATGACACCACCTTACTGGGCCGAGTCTCAAATAACAATGAGTCGGAGTACCGGAAGTTAGTGACATGGTGTCATGACAACAACCTTTCCCTCAATGTCAGCAAAACAAAAGGGCTGGTCATTAACTTCAGGAAGGTGGGTGGTCAACGGTGCTGAGGTCAAAAGGGTTAAAAGCTTCAAGTTCTGAGGAGTGAACATCAACAATAGCCTGTCCTGGTCCAACCACGTAGACACCGCAACCAAGACACCACCTCTACTTCCTCAGGAGCTAAAGAAATATGGCATGTCTCCTTTGATCCTAACCAATTTTTATCGATGCACCATAGAAAGCATCCCAGCCAGACGCATCACGGCTTGGTATGGCAACTGCTCTGCCCAAGACTGCAAGAAACTGCAGAGGATTGTGGACACAGCCCAGCATATCACGGAAACCAGCCTCCCCTCCGTGGACTCTGTCTATACTTCTCACTGCCTTGGTAAAGCAGCCAACATAATCAAAGACCCCTCCCACCCCGGACATTCTCTCTTCTCCCCCCTCCCATCAGGCAGAAGATACAAAAGCCTGAAAGCACATACCACCAGGCTCAAGGACAGCTTCTATCCCGCTGTTATAAGACTATAGAATGGTTCCCTAGTACTATAAGATAGACTCTTGACCTCACAATCTATCTCATTATGGCCTTGCACCTTATTGTCTGCCTGCACTGCACTTTCTCTGTAGCTCTTTATTCTGCATTCTATCATTCTGTTACAAGTTTTCCTTTGTTCTACCTCAATGCACTGTTGTAATGAAATGATCTGTATGGATGGCATGCAAAACAAAGTTTTTCACTGTACCTCAGTACATGTGACAATAATAAATTTACCACACCAATTTACTGCACCCTCATGAGGTTCCTCCTCAGCCTCCTCCACTCAGAAAAGAACAAACCCAACCTATCCAGTCCCTCCTCATGACTGGAGTGCTCTATCCAGGCAACATGCTGGTGAATCCTCTCTGCACCCTCTCCAGTGCAGCCACCTACAGTGTGGTGACCAGTTCTTATGTTCCTTGACCTGTCCAGAGCAACTTGAAAAACGTTTTGAGTACTTTCTGTCTTACATAATATAAGGTGCTACAATTGTTAAATACACTAGTTAGACCACAGTTGGAATACTGCACAGGATTCTAGTCAGAACATAGCAGGAAGGATAGGGTGACTAAGGCTGGGGTTTATGAAGATGTTGCAGAGGCAAGAGAGTTTTAATTGTGGGTAACGATTGGCTAGGCTGGGCTTGTTGTTTTCCAATCAGAGGAGGCTGAGGGAGTACCAGAGGGCATATGTTTAGGGTAAGGGATGAGAGGGTTAGAGGGAGAACCAGCAGGTTGTTGGAATATTGAACACACTGCCTGAGGAGGTGGTGGAGGCAGATACTCTCACAACATTTAAGAAGTACTTTGACGAGCACTTGAATTGCCAAGGTACAAGACAAGGTAGCTTTATTTGTCACACGTACATCGAAACACACAGTGAAATGCATCTTTTATGTAGAGTGTTCTGAGGGCAGCCCGCAAGTGTCACCACACTTCTGGCGCCAACATAGCATGCCCACAACTTCCTAACCCGTATGTCTTTGGAATGTGGGAGGAAACTGGAGCACCCAGAGGAAACCCACGCAGACACGGGGAGAGGGTACAAACTCCTTACATACAGTGGCCAGAATTGAACCCTGGCGCTGTAATAGTGTTACACTAACCGCTACACTACTGTGCCTGCACTACAGACCAAGTGCTGTCTCTTTCTCAGGGTAGAAATGTCAAATACTAGCATACATAGCTTTAAGGTGAGAAGGGGAAAGTTTAAAGGAAATGTGCAGGGTAAGTTTTTTACACAGACAGCAGTAGGTGTCTGGAAAGCACTACCAGGATTGCTGGTGGAAGCAGATAAAATAATGGTGTTTAAGAAGCATTTAGACAGGCAGATGAACAGGCAGGGAACGGAGGGATAGGAATCATGTACAGGCAGATGGGATTAGTTTAATTTGGTATCATGGTCGACACAGACATTGTGGGCCGAAGGGCCTGTTCCTGTGCTGTACTGTGTTCTATGTTGGACTTGAACCCACAATCTTCTGACACAGAATCAAGAGAACAACTCAGTGAAGCCAGGAATGGGACTGAATAAGCCCTTACACTCCATTCCCAGTCCATCATTACTAAGGATCCCCAGGAGCAGGAAGGAATGAAGGAATCTGATTATCCTTATCAACCTGTGTTCATTTTTCAGGAGGACATATGTCAAAAATCAAAACAGAATCCATTTCTAAACTGAATCAAACGTTGTTGCTCATGACAAGTGACAAAGTGCTTCATTGCATGCTGTGTCTCGGCATCAGGAGACAGCTCCAAACACCAGGAGGAAATGAATGGAAGCACCCACCGGCTCAGTGGCAAAAGAACCAAATGCAAAATGAGTACTTTGTTTTCACACAGAAAATTTTGTGACTGGAACACATACTGAAAGTGTGTGGAAGCAGATTCAACAGAGAAAATACTCGAACAAGGAAAACTTTCCTTCGGTGTAGAGATGGTGAAGTGGGATTAATGGATAGAGCTGTTTGTTTTTACCCTGTACTACCTCAATGCACTGTGTAATGGATTGACCTGTACGATCGGTACGCAAGACAAGTTTTTCACCGTACCTTGGTACAAGTGACAATAATAAACCAATACCAATACCAGTACATCGGCACAGGCACAATAGGTTGAATGGCCTTCTCCTGTGTAATCTGTCTGATTGTATGATACAAGGATGACTTGGGTGAGAGGGGGAAGATTTAAAAGAAACCCGAGGGGCAACTTTTACACGCAGATGGTGGTGAGTATATGGAATGAGCTGCCAGAGGAAGTGGTTGAGGCAGGTACAATAGTATCACTTAAGAAGCACTTGGATGGGAATATGGAGGGGTGGGTCTTGGAGGGATATGGGCCAAACGCAGGAAATTGGGACAGGCTGGGTGGATAGCATGGACTGGTTGGAGCGAAGGGCCTGTATCCATGCTGTATTGCTCTATAACTCTGTAAGGAGATGTGCAAGGTACCTAGAAAGGCCTTCATCAATCAGCGTATTGAGTGTAGGAGTTGGGACATTATGTTGCAGTTGTATAAGTCGTTGGTGAGGCTGCACCTGGAGTACTGTGTACAGCTTTGGTCACTTTGTCATAGGGAAGACGTGGTTAAACTGGAAGGAGTGCAGAAAAGGTTTACAAGGATGTTGCCAGGACTAGAGGCCCTGAGAGGTGCCAGGGGTGGTGGTGGAAGCAGATCTGATTGTGGCATCTAACAGCCTGTTGGACACACGAATATGCAGGGACTGGAGGGACACGGATCATGTGCAGGCAGAAGAGATTGAGTTTAATTTGGCATTGTGTTAGGTGCAGACATTGTGGGCCGAAGGGCCTGTTCCTCTGAGGTGCTGTTATACGTTCTATGCTTTATTTATATAATAGCTTTGTTGAACAATATTTTTGTTAAATAGTGATTGCCCTCATCATCAAGGCAGTCCTTGATCGAGGGAAGGCATCAAGGAGCCCCAGTAACACCAAAGTAAAGGGTTGAAGGCATAACTTGCAAATAAATGGAACTTAGTTGAGGTTGTCAAATGCCAATCACCCCGGCATCAAGATACCATGGAAGGAGTCCCTCAGTGGGTGTCCCAGGTCCACCATTTTCAGCTGCCTCATCAATGGTCTTCCTTGCATCACAAGGCCAGACGTGGATATGTTCACCGATGATTGCACAATGTTCAATTCCATTTGTAACTCTGCAGCAAATGAAACAGCTCATACAGCAAGACCCAGGCAACATGGGCTGATAAGTGGCAAGCAGCGTTCAGTCTGTAACAGTGCCAGGCAACGACCAGTGTCACAGGTAGACAGGGAGGTGAACAAGGCGTTTGGCACGCTGGCCTTCATCAGTCAGGTCATTGAGTATAGGAGCTGGGACATTATATCGCAGTTGTACAAGTCGTTGGTGAGGCTGCACTTGGAGCACTGTGTACAGTTTTGGTCACCCTGTTGTAGGAAAGACGTGGTTAAACTGGAAAGAGCACAGAAAAGATTTACAAGGATGTTGCCAGGACTAGAGGGCCTGAGTTATAGGGAGAGGTTGGCCAGGCTGGGTCTTTATTCCTTGGAAAGTAGGAGAATGAGGGTTGACCTTATAGAAGTGTTTAAAATTATGAGAGGGAAGGTGGATGATAACAGTCTTTTCCTCAGGGTAGGGGCATAGATTTAGGGTGAGAGGGGAAAAAACTATGTGAACGGGGAGTGGAATTACTTGGGAGTAGTGTGATGGGGTGCAGTGTAAATGGAGAATGTGGAGAATGGAGTGATTGGGAAGTGGTCTAAATGGGAAGTGGTGTGTATTGGGAAGTGGATTAATTGGGGAGGTGCTATTGGGATCTGTTGGGAATTGGGAGAGAATGATGAACATAGGGCACGGAGTGATCGTGGAATGGTGCGGATGGAGTATAGTTCCGATGGCGAGTGGAGTCATTTGGGAGTGGTGTGATTGCGGAGTGGTGTGAACGTGCAGTGAAAGGATTGGGGAGCAGGGCCATTGTGGAGTGTTGTAGAATGGGGCTCGGTGTGAACAGGACTCCGTGGATGTGAGCTGCTTTGACTGGAAGGAATGACTTCATATCATTGATTTGCCTGATTTCATCGAGCCCCTGAACCCTCCTCTGTCTTTTAAGGATTGATGGCTCAGTTCATTTAGTTTTGATTTTGTTTAAACCGAAATGAAAAAGCAGCTGGGATTAGCTGAGTGGGAAGCTCCATCAACCTCCCAGTGTTGCTGTCACTGCCAGGCACGTAGCTCTTGCTTTCCCGATGTCCTAGATCATAAGCTGTCACTCTCCTGCATTGAGCAATGTCTCCCTCTGTCAACAGTGTTCATTATTTCTTGCCTTGGGTTTTTTTATTTGACTTGTTATCAGAGGAGGACTGATTTATCAGAGCATGGGGGAAGGGCAGGGGTGATGGCCTGATTGAACACAACCAATGTAGGTGGCGAGTTCCCTTCTGCAAGTCAGTTGGAATCTGATTAATCAATTTGCCTCACTAAAGCTGGGCAAATTGTCCAATCAATTGGAGGCAATTGTCTGTGTACCTCAAAGCTTCCTGCCTCCCTCAGCAAAACAACATAAAGAAATAAATTTCTCTTTGTTCATTGTTACTTGGCAGTCCCTCTCTCACAACAGGATGTGAGTACCCTTGCTACACTGGGTCATGTAATTTGCTCATCGCCAGCTTCTCAAGGGCAGTTGAAGGCAGACACTAAAGTGCTGGCACTGCAAGTAACCCCCTCACCTCGAGAATGGATTAAAAGGCTTCTGAAAGAGATGGGTTTATCCACGGTCAATGGAGCTACTAAGCTGAAATAAAGATGAAGCACTAATGGCAGGAATGGGCTCTTGCTGTCGAAAGCCCCAGGCTCCTGTCCTCAGTTGGCAAGCCAAAATAATCTAAAGGTCACTTGTTAGCCTGGGAGGCGACAGTTCTAGACATCATTTGGGTGAGACGTAATGTTCCCAGGGGAGCAATTATGTTGCAGTGATGGATGTGAGGGAAAGCCATATATTGTAATTAAAGACAGGGGCATTCATTAAAAAATGAGACTGCAGAGCAAGCAATCAGTCACACACTCGGTTACTGTAGGAATGCCAATTCATTGCCACTCAGCTATACAATTCTTGATCCTGGTCTTCCAATCTGTAGCTGGTCACCTTGCTGGGGCTTTTTTCCCCAGTGGTCCATCTCACCTTCCTACCAACCCCTTCCTACAGCTTCACTCCCTGCACCCAGAGTTCAGCTACTAACACTTTCACCTTGGTATCAGTAGGTCCTGGGTTTCATTTCCACTCAACAGTTCTCAGGATCAAGTTTCAGCTAACACCCCCATGCAGTACTGCAGGAGTGCAGCACCGTCAGAGATGCCAGCTTGCAGATGAGACATTATACCAGAACCCCATCAGCTAACATGGACATATCAATGCCAGGGAGCTGTTTCAGAGGTGAAAGCATGTATCACCAGGCTCAAGGACAGCTTCTATCCTGCTGTTATAAGACTATTGAACAGTTCCCTGGTATGATAAAATGGACTCTTGACGTTATAATCTACCTCGTTATGGCTTTGCACCTTATTGTCTGCCTGCACTGCACCTTCTCTGTAACTGTAACACTTTATTCCGCATTCTGCTATTGTTTTCCCTTGTACTGCCTCAATGCACTGTTGTAATGAAATGATCTGTATGGATGGCATGTAAGACAAGTTTTTCACTGTACCTTTGTAATAAACCAATAATAAACCAATTTACCACTTTGCCACTTGTGGGATCTTATTGTGTCTAATTTGATTATGATCTTGTTTTAATTTATTTGCTTTTCATGATCTGGACATTGCTGACAATGCCAGCATTTATTGTCCATCCCTCTTGGGGGAATGAGCTGCCTTCTTGAAACCACTGCAGTCGTTCTGATGAAGGTGTTGTTGGGGAAGGTGCTCCAGAATTAACAACCAGCAGAAGAAGATCTTCATCCAAGTCAGGATAGTGTGAGACCTGGAGGGGAACCTGCACTTCCCATACACTTGCTGCGCTTATCCTCCTTGGTGATGAAGGTCAAAGTCAAAGTCAAAGTCGAGTTTATTGTCATGTGCACAAGTACACGTATGCACAGGTGCAATGAAAAATTTCCTTGCAGCAGCATCACAGGCACATAGCATCAGATAAGCAGCATTCACAAGAAACACATAAATTAAACATGATTTAAACACAACGTACAAAAATGAACACAATCACACCAAAAAAAATGTCCATTTTAGTGCAAAGTGATCAAAGCAGTCATAGTGTTGCTGTACTGAGGTAGTGATTAGGGTTGTGCAGGTTGGTTCAAGAACCGAATGGTTGAAGGGAAGTAGCTGTTCTTGAACCTGGTGGTGTGGGACTTCAGGCTTCTGTACCTCCTGCCCGATGGTAGCTGCGAGAAGATGGCATGGCCCGAATGGTGGGGATCTATGATGATGGACGTTGCCTTCTTGAGGCAGCACCTCCTGTAGGTACTACCAATGGTGGGGCGAGGGATATGCCCTTGACGTATTGGGCAGAGTCACGAATTTGGGAGGTGCTGTAAGGGAAGCCTGGGCAAATAACTGCAGTGCATCCTGTAGATAGTTTGCACTGCAGCCACTGTGCACCGGTGGTGGAGGGAATGAATGCTTAGGTGGTGGACAGGGTACAAATCAAGCAGACTGCTTTGTCCTGAATGGTGTCAAGCTTCTTGACTCTTGCTGGAGCTGCAGTCATCCAGGTGGGCGGAGAGTCTTCCACACACTCCTGACTCTGGTGTGTCAGGATGTGAGTCACTCGTCACAGGATAACCAGCCTTGTAGCTGTAGTACTCTTGAGGCTGGTCCCACATCCCAACAGAATGGATGAAGAAAGGTCTGGTTTGAGGCATCTGCAGTGATTTATCTCGAAGAGGATCAGCTCTTTGACTGACAAGATAGACTGACAAGAGAAGGAGAGTGTGAGGTGCTAATGAGAGGCAGACCTGAGCCCGTAATCGGGCTTCCACGAATACAAGATGCAGGACCCCATGCTGTTGGAACACAGGAATGCAGAACCCCAGGAACTGCAGAGATCCATAGGTGCATGACCATGAATGCAAGGACATAGATCGGTATCCTGCAGCTTAGTGCAATTTGCTCTAGTGGCTTAATGTCAGATCAGAAGAGTCATCAGCTGTGATTATATGATAAATATAAAAATACCTTTATTTTGTACATTGAAAAATCTCTGCATCACTGGCTATTGTCAAGGTGACTCAAACATCGGTGCTCAAATTCCAATCAAACCCACAGCTGAAATTCCACGCAGGGGTCCCAGCACCTTGGGTCCTGCACCAGAGAGGGACCTGGGGTGAAACTGAATTATACAGGAGTCTCCCAAAATGGAGCAAAAACCATCATCCAAGCAGCTACTCCCTCCTTCATTTGTGCCCGTACCCCGTCCCCAGACTGATGCTGGGCAGATCAGGTTTATTATGCCCTAATGGTTTGCTAGTGGCCAATTCAAAAGGCAGTTAACAGTATTTCTGGGGTCGCCCATGCAATAAATGGGCAGGCTTCCATCCTTAAAAGACATGAGTGAACATGATGGGTTTTATGATTGTCTGGTTGTTGTGTGGTCACTATTACTGATAATCACTTTTTATCCAACATTAATGAACTGAATGAAACTTCCCAGCCGATGCAGCTTCCCTCCATATGTTTACTATATTTTACAATGTAGAAGGAGGTCTTTCAGCCCATTGAGTCTACACTAGCTCACAGAGCAACCTCATTCCCCCACGAATTTTCCCTGTGACCTATTCTCTCCACTACCTCCAGTCTCACCACTCACCTACACACTGGGGGCAATCTACAGTGGACAAATAACCTCCCAACCTGCACATCTTTGGGATGTAAGAGGTGTAGGATCCGGTTCGAATCTGCAGACGTCACGGAATGAGTTGAAAACAACTTGGTGCTTCACTAAGTTTTATTGGAAAAGTTTAAAACAAAGGAACAGTCACAGAGCACACGGCACTAGCTTTACTACTGGGAAATGAGCCGAGACAAAAGGAACTAAAGATGAGCTAGGGCCAGTGGGGTGGGGGTAAGGTGGGAGGGGGGTAGAGAGCAAGAGGGAGAAAGAGGCAAGGGAGTAATTAACAAAAAACAACACCTTTTATACCTGAGATAAGAGGTACTCCTTAGCTAACAATATTCCAATCAGGAAACCTATTAGATGCCTGTGGCAAAACCAACCAATGAGAAAACACATGTATTCACCTGATGGACGAACCAATAAGCTAGCAAGCAGCCATTCCTTGTGCAGCCACCTGAGGTGTATTAAACACTATACATGTTAAAAAAACTACTTAAAACAGTCGAATCCAACCGAGATGACCAAAGGACCCAGAGGAAGCACATGGGGTCACGGTGAGAACATGCAAACTCCATGCCAACAGTACCAGAGGTCAGGAGCTCTACTAGTTGTACCATTCTGCCACCCCCAACTGTGCCACATCTCATAATCTTTAATATTTATTTCCTCTGGTCTAACCAGAATTATCCCCTCCAACCCTGCAGCAAGGTAACTCACTCCCGGGCTTCCGACACGTGGCTGCTGTAAGCCTCGTTGGTTTTGAACTGCAAAGTCCCATTGCTTTTTCCTTTTGGAATATTATGGCCAGAAAATTCTAAAAGGAGAAGCAGAAACTAAAACATAGTTTCAGTCAGAGAGTTATAGAGTGCAGGAAGAAGCCCTTCAGCCCATCGTGTCCATACTGACCACCAAGTACCTATCGATATCAATCCCATTTATCAGCACTTGGTCTGTAGCATGCTATGTCTTGGCGATTCAAGTGCTCATGCAGATATTTCTTAAATGTATTGAGAGGATCTGGTTTCACCATCCCCTCAGGCAGTGTGTTCCAGATTCCAACCAGCCTATGGGTGAAAAATATTCTTCCTCAGTTCCCTTCTAAACTCATTACTCTTCACCTTAAACTTACACCCCCTGGCCTTAGACACCACTGCCATGGGGGAAAGTTTCTAACCATCTACCCTATCAATGCCTCTCGTGACTCTGTATATCACGTCCCCTTCAGCTTCTGCTGCTCCATGGAAAACAAACACACTTACTCACTCCTTATGACTGAAATATTCCATCCCAGGCAACATCCTGGTGAATCTCATCTGCACCCTCTCCAGTGCAACCATATCCTTCCTGTCGTATCCGAGTACTTTTAATGTAATAGAGAGTCTGATGGCAGCAATTACCACACTGAGCCACACAAGGAGATAGGAAGACTGGTGACCCAAATGTTGATCAAAGAGCTACAATGTAAGGAGCACTTTAGTGCATTGGGAGATGCCCAGGAAGGGAAAAAAAATGGGAGGATAATTGGAAATGTGCAGGAACAGAAGGCAGTTGGGATGTACATACATAGACTCTTAAAAGTGGAGGGGAGGGGAGGGGAGGGGAGGGGAGGGGTGGCGATTGAAAAGGCATCCTGGGTACTATCCCAGAGCAGGAGGATTCTGCCAATACAAGTTTGGCAGTTCTGGTCACCCCATTTCAGGAAAGGTTTGACAACACTTGGAGAAGGTGCAGAGATTTACAAGGATCTTGCTGGGACTTGAAAATTAAAACTGTGAGGATTTGGATACGGAGGCTGAGGGGAGTCTCCACTGAGGTGAAATGAATTATAAGGTGTCTAGGAAGAGTAAATAGGAATGACCTAGTTCTCTTACCTGAGGGATCGCAGGGTGCATAGAGTTGAAGTAACTGATGGGAAGATCAGAGGGGAGATGAGAAAATGTTTTAATCACCGAGAGGGTTGTGGGGGTCTAGAACCCACTGCCAGAAAGAGGGGTGGTTGGGGGGAGTAGTGGAAGAAATTTTCGTCACATTTGGACCCATGATCTATAGACCCAGTACTGGGTAACTTCTCCAACAAGTATGGGAACGAAGGACCAAATAGCCTCCTATGTTGTAAATTTTCAATGATTCTGTCTCAAAGGAGGAGAGCGATGGGTGGTGAGACAGAGAAGTCCAGGGAAGACAGAAGTCCTCTCTCTTACAACCCGCTTTGCAATGGAGTTTATAGAACAGACTTGATACATGTCTGGTTTGTGATCGCAGTTTCAATTAAGTTTGATTATCGATGCGGAGCTCCCCAAGATATCCAACATACAACTCCGGCTGACCCAGTGGGAGCTAATTCCGAAGTTGAGGACCTAGACAACTGAAGCCGTGTCCACCAGTGGTAGAGGAAAGAAAACAGGGGCATGTACAAGAAAGGGCTTAAGTATGAGGAGCGTTTGTCAGCTCTTGGACTGTACTCACTGGAGTACAGAAGAATGAGAGGGGACCTCATAGCGACATTTAAAATGTTGATAGGAAAGGACAGAGTAGATGTGGCTAGGCTGTTTCCCTTGGTGGGTGAGTCCAGAACCAGAGGGCACAATCTTAGAATTAGAGGGTACAGTTTCAAAACAGAGATGAGGAGAAATTTCTTTAGCCAGAGGGTGGTGAATTTGTGGAATTCCTTGCCACGTACAGCAGTGGAAGCCAGATCAGTGGGGGTGTTCAAGGAGGAGATAGATAGATATCTAAATAGTCAGGATATCAAGGGATATGGGGATAAGGCCGGTAATTGGGATTAGAATAGTTTTTTTTTTCTCTTCTTCCCCCATTCCCCATTTCTCAGTTCTATTTCCCTTTCCTTGGAGCAGACTTGATGGGCCGAATGGCCTGCTTCTGCTCCCTTGTCTTGTGATCTTGTGACCTTGTGACCAGGGCCGGAGGAGCCAGATCTTGGTGGGGTGCAGATCATATAGAGATGAGGAAAAGCCAGAGTGTGAACAAAAGATGGGCCAACGGATTGGGTGGGGAGGTGATGCTCACTGACTGTATCCTGAGTATTGAGCTGTCTGATCTGTTCCAGCACCCAGCTGAAACTGCACGTCTCCCACTGATGGTTCTGTTCCTGTCAGAGGAGCTTAACACTGATTGGCAGTGTAACAGATGGCTGATTTGATACAGCCCATTGCCTGAGACGAGTTTCTACATTGAAGTCAGTTTATATTTCTGCGCTGTTGTTGATTACAGTAGATAAAACAAGGCAACAGGTTCAGCAGGGGTGGCTGAAGACCACAGACAGTGAGCCCTTGTCATGTATCTCTCTGCCCACGCCCTGTCAGTCCTCGCACATGAACAGTGGCACTGAGGCAGATATCATCGGCTGGGATGGGTCCTACTTGGCAGAGCTGTTGGCGTGGTTCTCAACAGAAGCAAACCAGGCAGTGTTTTTTTACCGGGATCACTGCAGTAACTCTTCCTATACTCCCTGCAAAAAGGGAGCGGAGCACTGATCTCTGCTGCCAGCTCAGCAGAGGACAACCAGGTCTGTGCAGCCCACACTCTGAACACATTGATCAGGTCTTTGAGCTTTGGACATGAGGAAAAGGCAACAGATAAATGTAACTCTGCCCTTCCTCCAACCTCAACACACACACACACACACACACACACACACACACACACACACACACACACACACACATATACACACACATACACACACATACACATACACACTCATACACACACACTCATACACACACACATACACAGACATACACACACACACACAAATACACATACATACACATCATGCACACACACACATTTTCCCACACCTACAAATGCATATGTGTGTACACACACAAAACACACATGCAAAGACACAAAGCACACACCCACACATGCATGCACACATAAATACACCCACATATGTACACACAAACACACATACATGCGCAGACTCACAAGCTCACATGCACACAACACACACACACAAATACATGCATGTCTCCACACATGGACACATGCTCTCACAAACACACACAGCAAATGTGCATTAGCACTCACACACACTAACATCATTAAGGGAGTGGCTTTTGCCATCTGCAATCTTTTGCATGAGATGCTAAATGAAGATCCTCCTGTCTATTCACAGAATCACAGAGAATTTACGACACATAAGGAAGTCATTCGGCCCATCAAATCTATGCTGGCAGAGAAAGAGTCACCCAGCCTAATTCCACCTTCCAGCACTGGGTCAGTAGCTGCCCCCACCACCCTTCCGGACCACAACCATACCCTGGGTGAAAATAATTTCCCTTATCTCCCCTCTAATTCTCTACCAATTACTTGAAATCTAGTTTTTGTTTCCTGTGCCAAGGGGAATAGGCCCTTGGATGGGACTCTACCTATGCCCTTCATAATTTTACATTCCTTCAGGTGAAATCATCACCTCTCTCACCTTTCCTCATAGCAACCGTCTTCCAGTCCTGGCAACGTCCTTGTAGATCTCCTCTGCACCCTCTCCAGTGCAATCACATCTTTCCGTAACGTGAGGACCAGAGATGTGTGCAGCACTCAAGCTATGACCGAACAAGGGTTGTGTATAGCTCTAGTACATCCCTGCCCTTGTAATCTCTGCCTTGGCTAATACAGGAAAGCATACAATTATCTCTTCTCCTGAGCTACCCAGTTCCTCCCACACACACCCCAGCCCCCTCATTCCCCTCCTCCACCCACTCACTCTGCCCATCACCCACACACTCCTCCCACTAGACCCCCTCCCCCACCGTTCCCATCTGCCCTCCCCACCTCCCTCCCTTGATTCCATGCTCCACCCTCTCCTATCAGATTCCATCAGCCCTTTGTCACCTCCACCTATCACCTCCCAACTTCTGGCACCATTTCCCCTCTCCCCTCCTCTATCTGCCTATCATCCCTCCTCACCTGGATCCGCCTATCTCTTGCTAACTCTTGCTCCATCCCTTCCCCTCACCTCTTTATCCTGGCTATCCCTCCTCTCTTTCAGTCCAGATGAAGGGTCTTGACTCGAAACGTCGACTGTCCATTTCTCTCCATAGATGCTGCCCTTCACCTTACACCCCTCCTCAGTCCACCAGTCACCTCGGACCCCTGATGAAAAAC
Organism: Pristis pectinata; assembly: GCF_009764475.1. Lineage (NCBI taxonomy): Eukaryota > Metazoa > Chordata > Chondrichthyes > Rhinopristiformes > Pristidae > Pristis > Pristis pectinata. The sequence continues at coordinate 12,895,842 of NC_067439.1, read as the reverse complement.
ACGATGATGCTGGAGGAACTCAGCAGGCCAGGCAGCATCCGTGGAGAAAAGCAGGCGGTCAACGTTTCGGGTCAGGACCCTTCTTCAGAGTCCCGCTTTTGACCACCTGCTTTTCTCCACGGATGCTGCCTGGCCCGCTGAGTTCCTCCAGCACCATCAGGAGTCCGAGGTGATTGGCGGACTGAGGAGGGGTGTAAGACGACGGGCAGGTTGTGCCGGGCAGGGGCGGAGATTGGGGGTGGAGCTGGGAGACGGTGGCAGGTGGATGATAGATGGAGGCAGACAGAGAGAGAGAGAGAAAAGGGAAAAGAAGGAGCAAGGTGGGAGGAGGGGAGGGTGAAGGTTGGAGGCAGCTGCTGGAGGGAGATCAGCAGGAACACAAAGGGCTCCCAGTGCTGGACTCTGATAAGCAAAGGAGGTGAGACCGGGAATGGGTATGGAGAACCTTGAGTCCATGCACTGGGAGCACACAGAAGCCTGAGGTAAGGAAGGAGGGCTCTGCCTCACAAGCTACCTACCTCAGCCATCATACACGTCAAACTAAGTACCTCACGGGTACCTATACCACATTCCAGCATCTGCAGTCTCTTGTGTCTCCAGAAGAGAAGGGATTTTGGTTTAAAATTTCATCAGCGAGGCAGTGGCCTGAGTCTCTGCTCCCTGCAGTGGGATTCAAACCCATTGCTTTCTGACTCAGAAGTGAAGGTATTAACAACTGAGCCACACTGACACTCAGACTGAGTAAATAAATTATGTAAAGTGTCTAATTCAGGAGCTTGCAAAAATAACTAAGTGATGTGCAGACTTGCTAACATCACAGAGTGTGCTGAAGCCTTCAGGATTAATCTGAGGTACCTCTCCATGATACTGCTGTGAGCAACTCCCAGGAGGAAATAAATCAGAAGTGGGTTTGAAGAAGTTGTCACCTGCAATGTCCCCGATACCCACAGAGAGGTGTTAACCGACCCTTTTGGACGTGAGGCTGCTGCTTGGAGATTCAACAGTATCTTTGCGTCACTAGGAAAGGTGCCTCTTTTTCTAAACTTCAACAGTGTAGAGCACAGAGGGTATTTGGTACTAAGACCTTGGGAGAAAGGCCCAGGGTGGGGGCTAGGCTGGTGGATTAGAAAGATTGATTTAAATTGGTAGTGGTGGGGACTGTGATGGGTGGTTGAGGCTGGAGGTTTGGTGGGTCAGACAGTGAGGTTGGTTGGTCATTAAGCTCAGGTTGGGACGGTGGGTGGGGATCAGGGTCAGCCAGTCTTCAGCTGGAGAAGAGTCAGGTCAGCCAATTGGTGGCTGGGGCAGGGTCAGGTCATCCAATAATTGGCTGGAGAAGGGTCAGGTCAGCCAATCATAGGCTGGAGAAGGGTCAGGTCAGCCTATCATAGGCTGGAGATGGGTCAGATCAGCCAATTGTTGGCTAGAGAAGGGTCGGGTCAGCCAATTGTTGGCTGGAGTAGTGTCAGATCGACCAATCATTGGCTAGGCCACAGTCCGGTTAGGCAATCATTGACTGGGCAGGGTCAGATCAGCCAATCATTGGCTGGGGCATGATCAGATCAGCCAATCATTGGCTGGGGCATGGTCAGGTCAGCCAATCATTGGCTGGGGCACGGTTAGGTCAGGCAATCATTGGCTGGGCAGGGTCAAGTCAGACAATCCAGAGGGAGACTTGATGAATGGGAAAACTCAGAACCAATCTGGGAAAATTCGTCTCTACCTGTGGTGATTGAAACCAATGGAGGAGAACACATGGAACCAATATATCTGTACAGACCCTTACCTCCTGTGTGACCTGCTTCCCAGGACTGGCCCACTACCTCTCTAAAGCAGAATAAGGGCACCTATCACACCTGCTAGCAATGTCTTGCAGAGGATCACAGTTCCTTGATAAAATGAAAAACATTCAGTCTGTTCCTGCTCCGGTAGAGTTTAAAAACAAGCCCCTGTCCTCAATCTGTCAAAGGACATCCAACAACAGCAGCTGCCATGTACACTGTGCCTTTAATGTAGGAAAATGCTGCAGGATGCTTCGGAGCAGAATTGTCATAATAGGTTCTTTTCTTTTGTCTTAGGCAGACGCTCTCGATCGAGGATGACTTGCACCCACGCTAATTCTGTGGGTTCTGAGGTGTCTGATGAGACAAGTGTGGGAACCACAGACTCCCTTCCACAGATGGGGCAGAAGGTGCCTGACAGGATGGGTGAGGTATTTCATTTCCACTGCTTATCGCAGGCTTCGGTGTGCTCCCAATGCATGGTCTCAAGGTTCTCTGTACCATCCTGAATGCAAACAGGATTGGAATTCAAGCCGCATAATGCGAGATTAGAGCAGATGATAAAAACTTAGGTTGAAGAGGGAGGCTTTATGGAGAGTTGGGAAGGTTCCAATTCCAGGGCCAAGGGCCTTGACAGCTTGGCTGCAATCATGGAGTGATTAAATTCAGGGATGATTAGCGAAGGCAAAAGTATTTTACACTCACTTGGAAGAGCAAATATGGTCTGAATTAATGTATTTTTTGTCACTTATTTATGGGATGTGGGCTTCACATGCTGACCTATTATTTAATTGCCCATCCTTAATTGCCCCTGGTGAGTTGCCTTCTTGAACCGTTGTGGTCCTTGAGGTGTGGCTGCACCCACAATGCAGTTACGGAGGGAGTTCCAGGATTTTGTCCCAGCGACAGTGAAGGAACAGGGATATATTTCCAAGCCAGGGTGGTGCGTGGCTTGCGAGGGCAACTTCCAGCCATTTGCTGCCCTTGTCCTTCTAGATGGATGAGGTAGTGGGTTTGGAAGATGCTGAATCCGGGGGGAGTTGATGGGAAAGTGGGGAGAATAAAAATGGAAGAGATGTGGGGAGGAAGTTACAGAAACAAGTTTGTCAACCATTGGACCACCGTTGGCACCCTGCACCTGTTGAAATGTGGGCTACGGAGTCACGGGGTTGTAGATCGGTGTAAATGGGTGGTTGATGGTCGGTGTGGACTTGTGAACTGAGTGGCCTGTTTCTGTGCTGTATCTCTCCGTGACTCTAGAACGTAAATGAAAACAGAAAATGATGAAATACTTGGCAAGGATATGAAAACAAAAAATGAGGAGGAGGTGTTTTTGTAGGGCATTCAGGGACTTGATCAATGTGTTTCCAATTGTCGTTGGTGGACTAGATTCTATGGAATGAGGTGCACCCTGTTTTTATTATTCACTCATAGGATATCCATGGAAATGCCACCATTTATTTTCCATCCTTAAGTGTCCCTGGACTGATAGTTGAGAGTCAACTACCTCAGTGGTCTGGAGTGGGAGTGCATCCTGGAGGAGGAAATAATCTTCCATCGCCTATAGATTCCAGGATGGCGCCTGAGAACTGGAGAAATGCAAATGTTTACACCCTTGTTTTAAAAATGGTGAAGGGATAGACCCATTTACTACAGAGCTCCAGGTGTGGCCTCACTTGTACCCTGTACAACTGCCACTGTCCCTAAAGACTGCAGTGAAATCTGTAGTTGAACAAAAAGATTGAACATGTATAAAGTGTCCTTAACACTGCAAGATGTTCCAGACTGCTGAGGAGTGCGACACGTTAGGAAGATGTTGAAGAGGTTAGTTTTCAGCAAGATTCTGTCATTAGGAAGAGATATGGGGAGGAAGTTACAGAAACAAGTTTGTCAACCATTGGACCACCGTTGTCACCCTGGACCTGTTGAAATGTGGGCTATAGAGTCATAAAGTTGTAGATAATACAGCACGGAAACAGGCCCTTCAGCCCAACCTGTCCATGTCAAGCAAGGTACCCACCTTAGCTCGTCCCATTTGCCCACATTTGGCTCATATCCCTCTAAGCCTTTCCTGTCTAACTCTGCACAAGGTGCAAAACTCATTGATAACTCTACAGAGGGAAAGTCAGTCATTTCTGTTAGTTCCTGCTACTTCATGCCCAAACATTTACAGGCTCCAGACCTAGAAATTGCTCCATGCTTATTTTATTTGTTGATGGAAGATTGTTGTGGGTTGTCCTAATATGAAAATCACAGGAAGGGTGGGAATGAAATTCAGAGGCTCAGGGAACTGTGTTGTCAAGTTCCTGCAGACACCAAATCTGATTAGGGGTCTCAGTTTAGGGCTCACAATCAGGGTGTTGCAAACTCTTGCAGTTGTTACAGTATAACAATGTTTGCAGGCAGCTCTTAAAGGGACATATCACCACGCAAGAACGCTCTTCCGGCTACTGGGAAGTGTTGAAGCTGAATGAGTGAAGGCTGCATTGGTGAGACAGAGGTGGGGAAAGTGCTTCCAGGCAGAAACCCAGGCAGGCTGGAAAAGAGCAGCATCCACAAGAAGCATGAGCTTGGTGCATAGACTTTCTCCAGGGTTATCGCCACAAACTCCTGGCAGGAGGCTGCCAGGGCAATTGTTTTAAGGATATGAATGCCTGCACTTTGGGGAAGGGCTGCAATGCAGGCAAATGCCTGTCCTACCTACTCCTGCACTCTGAAGGAAAAGTCAATGAAGTCTCCCAAGGGGAAGTTGATGGGAATGTCAGGAGAATAAAACGGGATTAGTGTAAGTGGGTGCTTGATGGTTGGCACAGACTCTGTGTGCCACGGGGCCTGTTTCCATGTTGTAAGACTCTATGACTCCTCTCATTAGGTATGAAGTTTGGGAGACCTCCCTAATACAGCAGAGCACAGCAAACCGTGGGATGTGGCAAAGATCAGCAGCCCGGAGAGATCTCAAGACTGGGAAAGTGAGAGTAACCCTGATCCTGACTGCCACTGGCAAAGCAATCCAGACCAAAACTGAGGCTGTGTTTGAGGACATGAAGATTGGCAGATCTCAGTGAGGACAGCAAATGTGACTTGAATGTTGGCCCTTTAAATAGCACTGCGCCAAGGAAACAGGATCAGTAAAACCTGGTTGTTTCAGGGTAGATAAAACCTGTCACTTTTCAGGTCAGTGAGGTTAAGATTCGTGCTGCAGACGGATTCTAGTGTTGCAGTCTTCGGGGGCAAAGAATGTTAGGAAGAATGCAAAGCTGCCTGAAAATGTTGAGATAGTTTTTCCCGATGGGTGGTTAAGAGGCCCAGAGATGTCTGCAGAATTGCTCTAGGTTAACTCAATTTTTGAAAGAGCTGCGCTCTTAAGTCAGAGATGTATAAATACATTTCTAGCTCCCAGACCATCTGCAAATATCTCCCACCAGCAGACAATAATTGAGGCTAGGTTGTGCTTCATACAGCAACTGGATCATAGGAGACAGGATTTGTTCTAGCAGCAGAAATTCCATTGTTTGTTACGCTGCTTAACTCTAAAACATGAATTGTCTGACAATGTCTTACATATAATTTGCATCACAGCATATTTGCCACATTTATAGGCAACTCCAGGTACAAACAAGGTGAAACCTTTGACTTCTCTTGGACCTCTTGCTGTTGAATTCCTGCAGGAGATCTGCTTGTTTATGAGCCTTAGGTTACGTGAGTGCAATTGCAGAAAGTTCAAGGTAATTCAGGGCCAGTCTCTGAGAATAGTCCTCATAAAATCCATGCAAAGGCACATTGTAAGCCACATTTTTTTCCCTCCATCCACTTCACCTTGCTCCTTCTCACAACTGTGTTTAACATGTGTGGCACTAGTTGTACGGGTCCCATTAGATCTATGGATGCACCCAGTGAACTGGTAACAGAGAGACAAGTTATACTCGTGAATAAGTTATCAAAAAAGCTTCCTCTGAGTGGAGAAGGTCCAAGGAAGAGAGTCGAACAGATTTCAAAATGATTAACTGCTGTGAAAAAATGACTAATGTAAGATTGTTTGGGGAATCAATAACAAAGGGCAGGGATCCAGGATTATCAGGAGAACTAACAGAGCATGGATTGCTTTGCCACAAGTGTGTGAGTGAGGCAGAGAAAATAATTTAAAAGGGAATTGGCTAGGTATTTGAAAATTAAGAGTACAAAGGGCAGAGAATTAGGACTGATAATCCATTTGGTACTAATTTAATTCTCCTTTTACCGTTACTGTACTGGGAGGTGTCAGTTACTGATCACACAGTCGACAAGGTGCTTTGACAAAACTGATTTTGTCTCTAATTATTTGCCCCAGTTTAGAGACACTTCAGTATTTGCCAGTTGCCCTTGTCTTGCTCATTTATCATAAGAAATGGGGCTGCAGTTCCTTCTCTACCCCAAGGTGCTCACATCAATATTGGACTTTAGAAACAAGATAGGTCTGAGCCTCAATGTCACATCCAGATGTGAATGATGGTGGACAAGTAAACGTCCAATGGGAAGAGGAGGAAGCTTCAACAATATCTACATCACCAATCGTGGTGAAGTTCAAAAGACAAGGCTGAAGCATTTGCCACCTTCAGCATGAAAGAGTGTTCAACTCCATTCACAGCCTCAGACACTGAACAGTCCATGACTGCATGCAACAAGACCTGGACAGTGTTTAGGCTTTGGTTAATAAGTGGCAAGGAATAGCTGTGTCATGCAAGTGCTAGCAGGGACCATCTCCAACATGAGCATGTCTAACCAACCTCCCATCACCATCACCTTCCTTTGTGATTCAGTGATAACACCCTCCCTCAACATTCTGGAGTGGGACTACCATTGCCCCAGAAGTGAACTGGATCTGTCACTAGGGTACATTAAGGTCCTGTGGCAAAAGAGTCACCTGATACTCTAAAGCATTTCCATGATCTAAAGACCCAAGTGATGCAATGCGTTCTACTTGTCCGGATGAATGGAGCTCAACACGAGGACAAAGCAGCCAATCGATTGAAAGTCCGTCCACCACCCTAAACAGTCATTTGCTCCAGAACCTCAACCAACAGGAAGGACAAGGGCAACGGGCAGATGAGTACATCACTATCTGCGGGTCTCATCCCAGGACATGCGCCACACTAACCGGAAAATATGTCATTGTTGTTGGATCTAAGTCCTGGATCTCACTCTCCAACAGCAGTGTGGGAGTACCTCCACTAGAAGGACTGCAGCGGTTCATGAAGGTGAGTCACCACCACCTTCTCATGGGCACTTATGGAAGGGCAGTAAATGCCAGTGCTTCCCACATCTCACGAAAATTAAAAAAACCGGTGGGCATTCTTTCTCTCCGACTTCCCTTCCACTTGTAACCTATAAGCTGTAAAAAAGCAAAATTTGGGGCCATTAATCCTTATTATTCGCGCTCCTTTCTTACTAGTTTAACAGCTCTTGTATAATGTATTGATTGGCTTGGTGAAAAATGGTCACATCTTCAAGTAAGACCAGGAAAGATCTATGTGAATAATGAACCAGGCAGAGGGGTTGTATGCCCCATATCCCTTCCTATAGTCCAATGTACCAAGCAACAGTCGGCAGATGTTTGTGTAGTATACATCAAAGTCAAAGTTGAGTTTATTGTCATATACACAAGTACATGTGTGCACAGGTGCAATGAAAAACTTACATGCAGCAGCATCACAGGCACATGGCATCAAGTACACAACATTCACAAGAAAATCATAAACTTAACATAAATTGTATAAGAAAGGACACAATCAGAACAAAGTCCATTGTAGTGCAAAATGGTCCTAGTGCTGCCATACTGAGGTAGTGATTAGGGTGTGCAAGTTAATTCAAGAACTGAATGGCTGAAGGAAGGTAGCTGTTCACAGTACACGGAAGTGCACACACTGAACACAGCACTGAAGTGTCGGTGTCAGGACTCATTGGAAAAGTTAGCTCAGATCAGGTTCCTTCCCTTCAGCATTGTAAACCTGCATATCCCTGGTCTTGGCATCCAGTTTCTTCTCAAGTAATTGATTTGCTTTGAGAAACAAAGGACTGCAGATGCTGGAATCTAGATGAAAAACACGATGATACTGGAGGAACTCAGCAGGCCAGGCAGCATTCCTGGAGAAAAGCAGGCGGTCAACGTTTCGGGTCCTGATTGCCTGCTTTTCTCCACGGATGCTGCCTGGCCTGCTGAGTTCTTCCAGCATCATTGTGCTTTTCAATTGATTTGTTTTATTGTGAGGGAGTAGAATAGTGAAGAACTCCTTAAGCTGCATCATGGATAAAATCCGCAAGGGGGTCAATTTTCAGAGACGCACTGATGACAGGGGACACTGCATCAGTTGATCAACCATTAGGCTGTGGTGGGTGGGAGACTCCCCTCTGTTAAAAAGTGCGGGCCTGGAGGGAAATGAGAGAGGGAATGGGGCTGCTGGTGACTACCATGGATCCAATGGGCCAAGCGGCCTTCATCTATGTGCTGATAAATAAGTAAATCTGTTTCGGTCTCATTTCATTACCTATGTAGCCCAAACCTGATTTTTTTTTCAAATATTCATTTTAGGAATCTGCAAAACCAGCATTTATCACCCATCCCCAATTGCCCTTGAGAAGGTGGTGGTGAGCTGCCAACCCTCTTGAACCCTCTGCAGACCATTTGGTGTGGGTGCCCCCACAGTGCTTTTGGGGAGAGAGTTCCAGGATTTAGACCAGCGGCAATGAAGGAACAGCAATATATGTACAAGTCAGGATGGTTTGAAATAAGGTACTGACTTGGAGAGAAAGAAGGAAAGAAAAACAAACAATCTGCTGGAGGAACTCAGCGGGTCGAGCAGCATCTGTGGGGGAACGGAATTGTCAATGTTTTGGGTCGAAACCCTGCATCAGGACTGGTGCAGGGTTTTGACCTGAAACGTCGACAATTCCTTTCCCCCCACAGATGCTGCTCGACCCGCTGAGCTCCTCCAGCAGATTGTTTGTTGCTCCAGATTCCAGCATCTGCAGTCTCTTGTGTCTCGAAAGAAGGGAAGACTTGGGTTTGTATGACCTCAGATTCCTCAGTCAGAATTACAGCCAAAATACTTCTGATGTCATGGAGAGAGGTACAGCAGGGAAACAGGCCCTTCAGCCCACTGAGTCTGTTCCGACCATTAATCCTACACCAATCCAGTTTTATTCTCCTGACATCCCCAGCAACTCCCCCCAGATTCTACCACTCACCCACACACAAGGAGCAATTTATTTTGGCCAACTAATCTACTAGCCTGCACGTATTTGGGATGTGGGAGGAAACCGGATCACCTGGAAGAAACCCATGCGGTCACAGGGAGAAGGTGCAAACTCCACACAGACAGCACTGAGGTCAGGGTTGATCCCGAGTCACTGGAACTGTGAGACAGCAGCTCTACCAGCTGTGCCACTGTGCTGCCAATTGTGTTGACATTCACAATGCCAATTTGTGTAAAGCAGAGCCACGCAAGCAGAAGTATTTTATTACTCACATCATCTGCTTTTGGTAAGGTTGATTAAGGACATCACAGGAACCTCTCCTGTCCTCCTACTACATGTACCATGGGATCTTTTACTTATATCCAAGAGGCCAGTGGTGTCTTAGTTTCATCTCACCTGAAAGACAGATTATTTTGAAATAGCTCTCCCATGATTGTCTCTCTTGTTCGATGTGTCTAAACTGTAATCAGTTTAGACACATAGACTGAAATGGCCCTCTTCAATGTTTTCAAGACTTATGGTCAAAAGCAAAATCCATTCTTCCCACTGGTTGTTGACAGGACTTTCTAATATCAGTCCCTACCCAGAACTGAAGCCTGTAAACTGCCTTACTTCCCTCTCTGCTCTCCACAGGCGAGGCATCACTGATCATTGTTTCTTGATCTACCTCATCTCCATTGCACATCTTTCCCTAACTGAATGTGCCTTGTACTAAGGACCTCAGTTACTCAACTGTATCTCCCCATGGGGCGGCATGGTAGTGTAGCGGTTAGTGTGACGCTATTACAGCACCAGCAATTGGGGTTCAAATCCCTCCACTGCCTGTAAGGAGTTTGTACGTTCTCCCCTTGACTATGGGTGCTCCGGGTTTTCTCCCACATTCCAAAGACTTACAGGTAGGTTAGCATGGGTTTAAATGGGCAGCACAGACTCGTTGGGCTGGAAGGGCCTGTTACCGTGCTGTAAATAAAGTTTTAGAAAGTTTTTAGAAAATTTAGTAAAGTGGCGATGTCAGAAAGGACTGTTTAGTAATTGGACAAAAGGCAATACTGAGCCAAAGGAGATATTAGTTAAAGCGACTAAATGCCTGGTCAATGAGGTTGAGTTTATGGAACTGGATATTGAGATGAAGAGGCTTGGAGAGGGAAATACAGAACGTTGGACCTAACATTCTGAAGGATGACCAGGAACAGTTGGATGATGTACAGCTGTTCTAGCTGCTTTCTCTCCAAAGCGACAAGCTCTTTTCTTTGAAGGTTGGTGTTTGGGTGGGAGGTGGGTTGAAATGTAGAATAATTACAGAGCTGGCGAAGATGTCAGCTTGAATCTTGAGACTGTGGGAGGGCAGATTACAGTGTAAAAATGAGAGTCTTGAGCACTAAATATGGGAATTAGCGTGTTGCTGTTTCATGAACTGTCTCCCTTCCTTAGTACAAAGTGCAGCAACTCTCAGAGTGTTTGGTGCTGTTAAACTTCTGCTAAAATTCTTATCCTGAAGTTTTTCCAGTTTAATTTTTAAGCTTGTAGTCATCAAAGATGAAGTTCTTGGCTTTGAGGAATGAACAGTTTTTATGACCAGGGCTAGTCTGTCTCTGCATTCCTGATGTATACCTAGAGTGCATGTCAGAACTCAGTTGCAAGCTTTCAGTCTGGCAGCAGGGTTTGTGAAATTTGGTAGATTATGGTATGGTTCCTGCGGATTGGAAGGTAGCAATGTAACACCATGAGCGAGAAGAAAAATGGGAAACTTCAGACTGGTTAGCTTAACATTCAGTAGTGGAGAAAATGCTCCAGACTGTTATAAAGAATGTGGTGACAGGACACTTAAAATATCAGTGGGATTAACTAAAGTCAGTATGGATGTCTGAAAGGAAAATTGTGCTTGACAAACCTACTCAAATTTTTTTTAGGATGTAACCAGTAGGATAGATAAAGGAGAGCCAGTAGATGTGGTATACTTGGATTATCAGAAGGCCTTTGATAAAGTCCCACATTACAGTTTGTGTGTAAAATTAAAGAACTTGATATTGGGGATAATATTATTGACATGGATGGAAGTTGGTTGATGCAGAGGGTTGTGCCTTTATGGAACAAGCTGCCAGAGGAAGTCATTGAGGCAGGTACAATGACAACATTTAAAAGGCATTTGTACAGGTAAGTGGATAGGAAAAGTTTAGAGGGATATGGGCCAAATGCTGGCAAATGGGATTAGCTTAGGTGGACAGCTTGGTCAGCATGAACAAGTTGGGCCGAAGGGCCTGTTTCTGTGCTGTATTACTCCATGATCGTCTTTGACTCTATGGCAGAAAAGAAACAGAGAATAGGAATAAATGGAGACACAAGAGACTGCAGGTGCTGGAATCTGGAGAAGCACACAAAACGCTGGAGGAACTCAGCAGGTCAGGCAGCATTCATGAAGCAAACAGTCAACGTTTCAGGTTGAGACTCTTCCATCTGGACTGGGGATAAATGGCCCTCTTTCGGGGTGGCAGGAAGTAACCAATGAGGTACCACAAGGATCAGTGCTGGGGCCTCAGCTATTCATAATGTGTATCTAGGATCTGGAAAAGGGAACCAAATGTGATATTTTGAAGTTTGCCAGCAACACTAAACTGGGTGGGACTGTGAATTGTGAGGAGGATGAAAGAGGCAGCAATAGATTGAGCAATTGGGCAATAAACATGGCAGATGCAGTACAGGGTGGATATATGTGAAGTTATACACCTTGATAAGAAATACACAAAGCGCTGTGTTATTTAATGGTGTCCCATCAGGAAGCATTGATGCACACGGAGTTTCAGATGTCCCTGTACACCAGTCACTGGAAACAAACATGCAGATAAGCAAGCAGTTAAAGCAAATCAGTGTAGCAACACTATGGCCAGTTTGACCACTTTGCACTAAAATGAACTTTGTTTTTTTGTCCTAATTGTGTTTTTTCTTGTATAATTTTAAATAATTTATGTTTAATTTATGTTTTTCTTGCGAATGCTGTGTCTCTGATGCTATGTGCCTGTGATGCTGCTGCAAGTAAGTTTTTCATTGCGCCTGTGCACACATGTGCTTGTGCAATGACAATACACTTGACTTTGACTTTGACTTTGACAAATGGCATGTTGGCCTTCGTAGCAAAAGGATTTGAGGACAGGAGCAAGGATGTCTTGCTGCATTTATACAGAGCATTGGTGAGACCACAATTGTAATATTGGGTGCAGCTTTTGGTTGCTTAATTAAGAAAGAACATACTTGCCATGGAGAGAGTTCAATGACAGGTTTGGAAATTGCAGCAGTGACTTCAATTCAAAAAGTACTTCATTAGCTGTAAGTGACTTTGGGAGCCCTTGTTATGACGGAAAGTGCTACAGAACTGCATTCATTCTGCGTCTGTGGAAAGAGTAACAGAGTTAACATTTCAGGTCCAAGACCCTCTGTCAGTTACAGTGAGGGATCTCAAACCTGAAACATTAACTCTCTTTCTCTTTCCACAGATGCTGCCTGACCTGCTGAGTGTTTCCAGCATTTTCTGTTTTCAGATTTTCAGCATAGAACTCATCCGCGGGTAATGAACGGGTTCCGTTTTTACAGAGGTCCATAAGTTGATTTTGTCCATTAGTCAGAAAATGCTCAAAAATCACTCAATACGGTAACCATGCCTCCACTGTATTGAAATGAATGGCACATAAAATTGATAAGAAAGAACAATTACTAAAAGTGAAGAGAGAGAGTAAACTAATGAGGTTATGTATGTACGTTGGACTTTTGAATTGAATAATATTATGGGAGTCTGTTCATATGTCGGGATGTCCATAAGTCGGACATTCATAACCCGGGAATTGGTATTGGTATTGGTTTATTATTGTCACTTGTACCAAGGTACAGTGAAAAGCTTGTCTTACAAACCGATCGTACAGGTCAATTCATTACACAGTGCAGTTACATTGAGTCAGTACAGAGTGCATTGATGTAGTACAGGTAAAAACAATATCAGTACAGAGTAAAGTGTCACAGCTACAGAGAAAGTGCAGTGCAATAAGGTGCAAGGTCACAACAAGGTAGATCGTGAGGTCAGAGTCCATCTCATTGTATAAGCGAACTGTTCAATAGTCTTATCACCGTGGGGTAGAAGCTATCCTTAACCCTGGTGGTACGTTCCTTCAGGCTCCTGTATCTTCTACCCGATGGAAGGGGAGAGAAGAGAGAATGTTCTGGGTGGGTGGGGTCTTTGATTATGCTGGCTGCTTCGCCAAGACAGCAAGAGATAAAGACCAAGGACGGGAGGTTGGTGTCCGTAATGCGCTGGGCTGTGTCCACAACTCTTTGCAGTTTCTTGCGGTCCTGGGCAGAGCAGTTGCCGTACCAAGCCGTGATACATCCAGATAGGATGCTTTCTATGGTGCATCTGTAAAAGTTGGTGAGACTCAAAGGGGATAAACCAAATGACCTGTATGACCTGTGTGCAGTTTTTTTTTGCTTTGCATCCATTCTGCAGTTTTCTCTAAAGTGAGTGAATCATAAATCTGCCTCAGAGCAATCTTGAGCTCATTTAATTGCTATTGAATGGTTGAGATTAATGAGATTCTGTTGAATGTTGACAAAGTAGCAAAAGAGACACAGCGCTCAGCACGACCACTGTGGGTTTGACCACTGGGTGCTGCTTCCCACTTGCATCAGTTCCCTTTCTCTGTGCAATCTGTCAGCCTGCAGCCTGACAAATACATGCAGACAGAAAGCAGCTCATCCCAAGGACTGGAGGCTGAGGAGGAATAAGCACATGTGGGCAGTCTGACTGCTCGAATCATGAGACCTCAGTGCTTTGTGCATTATAGCACACGCAACTTCCCCGCTTTAAAAACCACCATGAGCTATTTTATCACTGGAGCGGCCACCTGTATAACAATACCTGTTGGAGAAAAACCTGGACTCAAGTCATCAAGTCATTCAGCACAGAAACAAGCCCCCTATGCCGACCTTCAAATGCCTATCTACACTAATCCCATTTACCAGTACTCGCTTCATACCCGACTGACCAAATCCTGGCAAGACCAACATTTATTTTCCTTCAGCAACAGTCGTGATGCAGGGTTTTGGCCCAAAATATCGACAAGTCCTCCCCCCCCCCCCCCCCCCCCCCAACAGATGCTGCTCAACCCACTGAGTTCCTCCAGCAAAATGGCGACAGAAGAGACACTGCAGATTCTGGAAATCTGGAGCAAGACACAAAATATGCTGGAGGAACTCAGCAGGTCAGGCAGCATCTATGGAGGGAAATGAATAGTTGACATTTTGGGCTGAGACCCTTCATGATGAAGATTTTTTGTGTGTTCCTCCATAAGCTGGTATCTGGGGTAACAAACAGTCTTAAGATAAGATAAGATTTCTTTATTAGTCACGTGTATATCGAAGGCATGGTAGTGTAGTGGTTATCGTAACACTATAGCAGTGCCAGCGACCTGGGTTCAGTTCCGACCACTGTCTGTAAGGGGTTTGTATGTTCTCCCTATGTCTGCGTGGGTTTCCTCCGGGTGCTCCGGTTTCCTCCCACATTCCAAGACGTATGGGTTAGGAAGTTGTGGGCATGCTATGTTGGTGCCAGAAGCATGGTGACACTTGTGAGCTGCCCCCAGAACACTCTACGTAAAATATGCATTTCACGGTGTGTTTCGATGTACATGTGACTATAAAGAAATCTTATCTCATCTTAAGACTGTTTTTTACCCCAGATACCAGCATCTGCAGTCTCTTGTGTCTCCATTTATTTTCCTTCCCTGACTTTCCTTAAGAAAGTGAACATTGTTATGTACCCATATCATAAGTGTGGCGATAATGATTTCCACAGTGGGCTTATGTGGTATTGGGAGGGAGATGTGGACTTTTCCCCAGCAATGGTGTAGGAGCAGTTCATCTGTGCCCCAGTGGGTAGCACTCTTGCTTCTGAGTCAAGAGGCTGTGGGATCAAGTTCCGTTAAAGAGACTTAAGTACACGAGTCTAGATCAGAGAAACAAAGGAATGTCAGGGTTAGTGCAGAGGGAGTGGAGAGCAGAGCATTCAGAGGGGGTCAGGTTGGAGTAGGTGAGGGGGGAGTGTCAGGGTTAGTGCAGAGGGAGTGGAGAGCAGAGCGTTCAGGAGGGGTCAGGTTGGATCACAGTGCCCTTTTACACCCACTTATGGGCCAGGTTTACAATGTCTCATCAAATTAAAAATTGCAGCACCCCTCTTAACATTGCACCACTTAAGGGATGGGTGCTTAAGTGTCTGGAGTGGCATTGAATCCCACAACCTGCTGACTCAGAGGTGAGCATGTTATTCATCGAGCCACAGCCAACACATGTGGAAGCTTCTGAAGCAAAGTGTTAATTACATGGAGATACGGATTAATCATTGCTGATTTTATGAAGTTCGGTTTCTCTAGTATCAGATATATAATTTGAATAATGAGGCAGACACCAATAAAGATGAAGCAGATGGCTGGTGATGTTGAAATGATTAGGTTTGTTATTAGATCAGATCACGGTGGCATTGTGTACCAGAAAGGCAAAACATTTGGCAGAGGCATCTTCTGTGTCAATTGCCTCAGATGGTGTTGCTAAATACAAATAAGACTTTGAGAAAACACTTGGAAAAGATAGTTTGATTCCACAGGTCATGTGGGAGAGAGAATGTGGTCTCTCAGAATCCTTACAGAATGTGGGAGAGAGAATGTACATTTATGAGTTGGATCCAGTGCAACAGGCAAATGCTTTGGATTGTAGTGGGCAGCAGAGCTGACTGGCAATTAATTGTATCCGAACTGTTTACAATTTACAAACAGTGGCTTCATTTTATTCCCTTTGATCTTTGCTTCTTCCGTTCCTCGTTCATCTTCCTCGCCCCTTCCTGAAGCCATTGATCCATTCTGGGCTGTGGGAGTGACAGCTGCTCTCAACTTGTCTGCATCTCAGATCCACACGGCCGAGCCTGATGTTAACTATCCTGCTAGGTACAGGGAAACTCAGGGTTAAAATTGCAGCACCATCAACTCTCGCTTCCAAAAATGCACCGTTCTACTGCTTGGAGCAGGTTTCAAGGTCAATACCAGATGCTGGCAACAATAGCTGCTCATGAGGGGACAGAGAAGGTCATTACTATTGATCTCAGGTCTGTGGGGTTTGTGGGTGTGGAACGGAGTCCTTCTCTGTAGGCCCACCGTGACCTTGGATCCCTCCTGCCCCAGCTTCCTCCCCCACCCCATCTGTTTTCCCTCTTCCCCCTCCACTCATCTAATTGTCGGAGACCATTCCCACAAGTGCCATTCTCAGGGAAACAGAGATCTAAAGGAAATCTGAGGGACAAATTTCTCACACAGAGGGTGTCGGTTACCTGGAACGAGCTGCCAGAGGAGGTGATAGAGGCAGATACAATTACAACACGTAAAAGGCATTTGGACGGGTGCTTAGTTAGGAACGGTGTAGATGCATATGGGCTTAATGCAGGCAAATGGGATCAATGTAGGTAAATATCATAGTTGGCATGGAGGAGATGGGCTGAAGGGCCTGTTTCTGTGCTGTACGTTTCTATGATTCTATGGAAAGGATAGATTGTTCCACATGCAGCAGGCATGGACTTTATGGGCTGAATGGCTGCTTTCTGTGCTGTAATAATGCTTCTCACCACAAGCTTCTTCGACACTCACAAGGATTGTGTGGGCCTCTGGCCAGACTGTGATAATGTGGCTCATGAGTTAAAATGGCCAGACCTCATGTCACCGTGAATAATTTTGCTCCAAACTCATTAAAATTTATTCATTTCATTGACTTTACTTGCTCAGCAAAGAAGAAAGTGGGTAGAGGTCCTCCCCACCTTACGAACCCCCGATTTATGTACAGCCCCTAAATATGAGCAAGTGTTTGGGAGGCTGGCGGGACGGATTTGCTGGCTGCTGTGGTCTACAGATGTCTTCTGCTGTGTGTGAACTTGGTTCGCAGCTGCATTTCTGACTTGCGAACTGTTCGGGTTATGAACAGGTCTCAGGAAAGGAAACCCCGTTGTAACCTGGGGAGGACGTGTATGTGGAGTAAGGGCAGACAATAGTCATAATCTTGTTGGATGATAGAAGGGGCTGTTAAAAAGCTTACTTCTGTTTCTATGTTCTCTTTTTTTAAATTATATCAGTCCTTCACCCTAAAGCTAGATAATCAGATCACAATGACTAAGTACATGACCTTGAATAAGATTTGGGCAGCAAAACAGGAGGGGATTGGAATGTCACCACCCCACTCCGACAGCCTCCAATGCACCTGAACCCACGGTAACTGTTGCAGACATAAGATCAGTCTTCCGGAGAGTGAACCCATGGAAAGCATCTGGCTCAGATAGTGTCCCTGGCTGTGTCCTCAGATCCTGTGCAGATCAGCTGGCGAGGATATTTGCAGACATTTTTAACTTCTCCCTGCTTCAAGCTGAGCTCCCCACCTGCTTTAAGAAGACCACTATCATCCTGGTACAAGGCTACCGCTAATCACTACTGCCCAGTGGCTCTGACATCCACCATCATGAAGTGCTTTGAGAGGCTGGTCATGGCACACATCAACTCCAGCCTCCCAGACAACCTGGACCCACTGCAATTTGCCTACTGCCGAAAAAAGGTCTACAGCAGACACCATCTCCCTGGCCCTACACCCATCTCTGGAGCATCTGGACAGTAAAGACACCTACATTAGACTACTGTTTATTGACTACAGCTCTACCATCAATACTATAATTCCAAGTAAGCTAATCATCAAACTCCAAGGACTCAACATGTCCCTCTGCAACTGGATCTGCTGGAGGAACTCAGCAGGTCGAGCAGCATCTGTGGTGGGAAAGGAATTGTCGATATTGTCGACTTCAGGTTGAAGCCCTGCCTCAGGACTGTTGCAGGATTGATGCAGGGCTTCAACCTGAAATGCCAACAATTCCTTTCTCCCACAGATGCTACTTGACCCACTGAGATCCCCCAGCAGATAGTTTGTTGTCTATGTGGAGCTTGCACATTCTCCCTGCAACTCCATAGGCTTCTTCCAGATGCTCAGGTTTCCTCCCACATTCAAAAGGTATGTGAATTGATAGGTAGATCAGTCACTATAAATTGCTCCTAGTGTGTGGGTGAGTGTTAGAATCTGGGGCAGTTCAAGGGAATATGAGGAGAGTAAAAATTAGTATAAATGGGCGCTTGATAGTTGGCAGAGACATGATGGGCTGAAGGCCCTGTTTCTGTGCTGGATGACTCTGTGATTCTAAGTGCTACACAACTAGCTGTGGTAATCTTCAAAAATGCTACCCAGGGAACAAAACTTGAATGACTTCCTGTTGTGCTGTGAAATAATTAAATGATTCCAAAGGGCTTCTGAACATCACACAAAATGTCTTGACTTTTTAGAATTAGGTAGAAATTCCCTTATCAGCAATCTTTACAGATCACCATGAAGTCATATTTTTCAAGGAGAACTATTTGAACTTTGGAAAATTCACCTTTGGATTTAATAAATATGTTATGAAAATGCAACAAAAGAACTGCAGTTCATATCTGGCATTTAAAAACAATTAAAAATAAAAACATTAAAAAAATAAAAATTACTAATAAAAAAAATCAACAAAAACATTAGTAAATGATACTGAAAAGTTAAACAAACCATGCCTTATTGTTGCTTCTTTTCCCACAGCCCCACATTACCCATATGAATCAACGGGCTTATGAACCCTGAGCCAGTTCTAACCTGATACAGGATCTGAGAGCAGACACCCCAGCATAAAAGGATTGATGGCTGGTGATGGCCTGTTTCCATGCTGTATGTCTCTATGACTATATTTATGGGGAGTGCCAGCAAGGTCCAGCTCTGCTCAATAGACTCCATGGAAAGTCTAGCAGTGGGGAAATATACAGTGGAGCTTGGTTGATGAGGTGGGGTCTCTTGCACTTGTGTAGGTATCCTGATACTTACTGGCAACTACACAGAGAAATGCTGCCAGCTGGTTGCAGACTGGTGTAAATTTTTCTTTCAATATGAGAAAATTCACAATTTGACGAATATTAACAAAGACCAAAGGGTGCCAAAAATAAAAATTGAGAAGTTCAAACCCTTAGTGTTAATTCTAACAGAGGGCAGCTAGAAGAAATGGTGTGTTTCTTTAGTGAAGCCCCTCTTTAGACAGTCACTCTGAACCAGCAACATATTTTTAACAGTGAGAAAATCTTCACTCAATCCCCTTGGGTGATACAAAGAACCTTCTCGGTGTACTGGTCGGGTGAGTAATCCTGCGATTACTCACTCAGTGAGGAGGTTGAGTAAATCACTAATGATAAAAGGTCTGTTGGAAGAGAGTGGGAATGATGTGTCAGCCTTCCTGACTGTCTTTGTCAGTCGTGTACTCATCAAAGGCAATGGAAATGTTGCTATTTCAGGAATCAGTAGCTGCGTCCAGCCATGGTCAGTAAGGTAGGACACGGTTTGTTAAGTTGTTTAAACCATGACTCAACCGAATCTAATTCCTGGAGGGAAATGGTCATTTATATAGCAGCTTCTACATCTGTAGCGGGTTTTAAAGTCCCTCTTGCCCAAAGAGCATGACTGGTTAATGGAGGTGCTAAAGGAGGAAGAAATGTTGTCCATGGCACTGGGGAGGATTTCCCAGCTTATAGCTTCAATGGACTTCCTGTATCCACACCGGTCATTCTCTCTTCTCCCCCCCTCTCATCGGGCAGAAGATACAAAAGCTTAAGAACACGTACCGCCAGGTTCAAGGACAACATCTATCCCACTGTTGTCAGACTCTTGAATGGACCTCTTATAGATATAGATGAACTATTGATCTACCTCGTCATGGCCCTTGCACTTTGTTTGTCTACCTGCACTGCACTTTCTCTGTAACTGCAAAACTATATTCTGCATTCTCTTTTTCCTTTTTGTACTACCTCGATGCATGGAATGATCTGTATGGATAGCGTGCAAACAAAAGCTTTTCACTGTATCTCAGTATATGTGACAATAATAACCCAATTACATCAAAGGCACAATCAACACTTGGAGGCACCTCAAAACACCAACATTGCCTTTGCAAATCCTTTCAAATCTATTGCTGGGATTTGAGCCAATAACTCACAGGCCAATATCCCCAGCATCAAAGCTCTGATCGCAACCAGCAATGCAATAAGTAAGATTGAAAAGAGGGTTGGCGTAATGACCCAGCCTTGCTTGGCACCAGTCTGTACTGGGATTGGCAATGTGGCGGATCCGTTGGTACGGATCATAGTGTAGCTGGAGCTTAGTGACGATTTTTGGAGACAGGTAGATTTGACACAGATCCTCTCAAGTCCCTTTGTGTTGGTGAAGTTGAGTTTTTAGAAGGTCAAAGACCATGAGTTTGTGCTGCTCCCTGTATTTGCCTTGGACTTGCTACAACAGTGAAGACCATGTTTATTGTACTTCTCAAATGCATGTACCTACATTGTGAGTCTGGAAGGAGTTCACCAGCTACTGGGAGGAGGGAAGTTCAGGAGGATTCAGAATCCAAATCAGATTCAAGTTTATTATCAGTGACATATGTCGTGAAATTTGTTGTTTTGTGGCAGCAGTACAGTGTAAAGACATAAAAATTACTATAAGTTAAAAAATAAATAAATAGTGCAAAAGAAGAATAACAAAGTAGTTTTCATGGGTTCAGGGACCGTTCAGAAACCTGATGGCAGAGGGGAAGAAGCTGTTCCTGAAACACTGAGTGTGGGTCTTCAGGCTCCTGTACCTCCTCCCCAATGGTAGTAAAATGAAGAGAGCATGTCCCAGGTGGTGAGGGTCCCTAATGATGGACGCTGCCTTCTTGAGGACTGCCCCTTGAAGAAGTCCTTGACGGTGGGGAGGATTGTGTCCATGATGGAACTGGCAGAGTCTTCAACCCTCTGCAATCTCTTGATCCTGCGAACTGGAGCCTCCATACCAGGTGGTGATGCAACCAGTCAGAATGCTCTCCATTGTATATCTGTAGAAATTTGCAAGAATCAGTGGTGACATACCAAATTTCCTCAAACTCCTAATGAAGTAGAGCTGCTAGTGTGTCTTCTTCATGATTGCATCAATGTGTTGGGCCCAAGATAGATCCTCTGAGATGCTGACGCCCAGGAACTTGAAGGTGCTCACCCTTCCCCACCGCTGACCCCTCAATGAAGATTGTTGTGTGTTCTCCTGACTTCCCCTTCCTGAAGTCCACAATCAATTCTTTGGTCTTGCTGACATTGAGTGAGAGGTTGTTTTTGCAACACCACTCAACCAGCCAATGTATCTCACTCCTGTACGCTTCCTCATCACCATCTGAGATTCTCCCAACAACAGTGGTGTCATCGGCGAATTTATAGATGGTGTTTGAGTTGTGCCTAGCCACACAGTCATGAGTGTAGGGAGAATAGAGCAGTGGGCTAAGCACGCCTCCTTGAGGTGTGCTGGTGTTGATTGTTGATTTTTGTGATAACTTTCCCTCTGGCAAGGAGACCTCTTTGTAATCACCAAATTCAATCATCACCTTTCTCCTACATGGTCATGATTACAATAACCCTGGGATCCCCTGATTGATGAGGAAGAGGTCCTGAATTGAAGGCAGAAGTGCTTATGCACCTTGCTTTGGAGTTTATCTGCTCCAAATTGTATTGTTCTACAGTGATTGGATGATAGCGTCATAGAGTCATACGGCACTGACACAGCCCCTTTGGCCTAACTCGTCCATGCTGACTGAGACACCTTTACGAGCTAGTCCCATCTGCCCACACTTGGCCCATATCCCTCTAAACCTTTTCTATCTGTGTACCTGTCCAATTGTCTTTTGTAATTGTACCCACCTCTACAGCTTCCTCTGGCAGCTTGTTCCATACACCCTCTGTGTGAGAAAAATGCACCTCAGGTCCCTTTTAATTTTTACCCCTCTCAACTTAAATCTATGTCCTCTAGTTTTAGACTCCCCTACCCTGGGAAAAAGACTGTGAACATCCACCTTATCTACACCCTGCCATGATTTTATCTGCCTCAGTAAGGTCATCCCTCAGCTTCCTACGTTGCAGGGGAAGTCCCAGTCTCTCCTTTTAACTCAAGCCTTGCAGTGTAACATCGCTGTGAATCATTTCTGCACCCTTTCCAGCTTAGCGACATCCTTCCTTTATCTGGGTGACCAGAACTACACACAATACTTCAAGCGTGGACTCACCAACGACTTGTACAGCTGGAACATGACGTCCCAACTCCTGTACTCACTGCCCTGGCTGATGAGGGCCAGTATGCCAAACACCTTTTTCACCACCCTGTCTATCTGTGTTGCCTGTTTTAGCGAACGATGTACCTGTACCTCTAGGTCTCTCTGTTCTACAACAATCTCCAAGGTCCTGCCATTTACTGTGTAAGTCCTGCCATGATTTAACTTATGAAAATGCAACACCTTGCACTTATCCAATTTAAATTCCATCTGCCAACACTTGGCCCACTTCCCCAGTTCATCTAGATCACGTTGTAACCTTAGATAACCTTCTTCACTGTCCACTACACCACCAATTTTGGTCTCATCTGCAGACTTACTAACCATGTTAACAGCATCGTATAATGATTTAGATGATCTTGCCTATGTGATTGTAGTTGTGGATTGAAGTCAAGGACACTTGCATCAAAGACAAAGTCTTGGTCGAAGATATCTTTGAAGTGCTTTCTCTGGCGGACACTGACTGTCACCCTGTCTTTGATAAGTTCGCCTCCATTCTCTGTTCCCAGAAGGATATGTCCTTGATTATCTGGGGCTGCAGGTGATCTCCTTGATGCTGAAGGATTCGCACATGCCACAGTTATCGGAGAGCTGTGCTGTTTGCACATCATCTCTCCTTTCGATCACAGGTATTTTGTTGGACCTTGGCTTTCAGATGCTCGTAGATCTGTTGATTTTCCCCTTGTTCTGCGACAGTGCTTTCTGTCCACAACTGTCTTGCATCTCCGGTTTGATAGCTTCTGGATCCCAGATCACTGTCAGCAAACCAGTCTTGGTATTTACTGGTAGACCAACCAAGAATCTCTTCACAGGTACTAATTATAGCATCACATGGAGTCATACAGCACAGAAATGCGCCCTTCAACCCACCAGGTCCACACCCACCATTAAGCCTGCATTTACATGAATCCTATACTAATCCAATTGACTGAGATGAGAGTAATTTCTTCATTCAAAGGTTTGTTTATCTTTGGAATTCTCTACAGTCACAGAATATGGTCAAACCAGAGACAGATATATTTTCTGATATCAAGGGTTAATTCATGAAATGACTTATTAAATGACAGAGCAGGTACTAGGGATCAGAAGACCTATTCCTGTTTCTATATATTCCCTCGGTGGAAAGAGCTCCTTCTCTTTAAGAGATGCAGACAAGCTTCAATCCCTGTTAGTTAATTTCAGATAGAGTTAACGGCTCATAAATTGGACCCCATAGATTTGCACAGAAGTAGCAAACACCACAGTTTGTTTGAGGTGGGTGTTTGAATGATTGAATGTCCTGGATATCCAGAGAGCAGGAAATTAACCACTTAACAAATCAGTTCATCATTTGGCAAATTCACTGGGGGCTTTTAAGAGTGGCTTGGATGGGCACATGAATGAGAGGAAAATAGAGAGATATGGGCATTCAGTAGATAGGAGGGAATAAATATGTCGGCACAACATTGTGGGCTGAAGGGCCTGTTTTGTTCTGTACTGTTCTATATTCTAACAGAAAGTGTTGGAAATTTGACCAAATAATATTTGCAAAGGGAAGTTCAACAGCTCTGTTGTATGGTCAAAGAGTCAGCTATCCACTTTCCATATTTCCTTATGACGTAGGAGGCCATTTGGCCCATCATGAATATGCTAGCTTGCAGAGCATCCTCATTCCCCACTAATATTCCCTGTACCTTATTTTCCCCATATTCCTATCAACTCCCCCTTTTCCCTTTGGGGGCAATTAACCTACCAATCCGCACATCATTGGGACGAAAGGAAGAAATCGGAGCAGCTGGAGAAATCCAAGTAGTCACAAGGAGAACGAGCAAACTCCCCACAGGCGGCACCCAAGGTCAGGGTTAAACCTGGGTCGCCGGAGCTGTGAGCCAGCAGCTCTACTAGCTGTGCAATTGTGACATTTCTGAACCACTTAAAATGTGTCTTATAACAGAGAGGACCAATCCCAAAGCAATTTCTCTCGCACCATCCAATTTCTTCTCATCTCCCCATCTTGCTCCTTGGATAATTATCTTTAATCTGTCCCCCTGGTTCCTTCCTCCCACCAGCGTAAAATGTATCTCATTGTCCACTTCAGAATCAGAATCAGAACCAGATTTATTATCACTGTCTTATATGCCGTGCAGCAGCAATACAATGCAAAGACATAAAATTACCATAAATTACAAAAATATGTAAATAGTGCAAAAAAAGGTAGTGTTCTTGGACCATTCAGAAACCTGATGGCGGAGGGGAAGAAGCTGTTTCTGAATCGTTGAGTGTGGGTCTTCAGGTTCCTGTACCTTCTCCCTGATGGTAGTAACAAGAAGAGGCCACGTCCCAGATGGTGAGGGTCCTTAGCGATGGATGCTGCCTTCTTGAGGCACCGCCTCTTGAAGATGTCCTCGATGGTGGGGATTGTGCCCGTGATGGAGCTGGCTGAGACTATAACCCTCTGCAGCCTTTTGCGATCCTGTGCATTGGAGGCTCCATACCAGGCTGTGATACAACCAGTCAGAATGCTCTCCACCGTACATCTGTAGAAATTTGTAAGAGTCTTTGGTGACATACCAAATCTCCTCAAACTCCTAATGAGGTAGAGCCACTGGTTCGCCTTCTTTGTGATTGCATCAATGTGTTGGGCCCAGGATAGATCCTCTGAGATGTTGATGCCCAGGAACTTGAAGCTGCTCACCCTTTCAACCGTGTGAGTTCTTCATTCCTGAAGTCCACAAGCAATTCCTTGGTCTTTCTGACATTGAGTGCGAGGTTGTCGTCGCAACACCACTCAACCAGCCGATCTATCTCACTCCTGTACGCCTCCTCATCGCCATCTGAGATTCTATCAACAACAGTGATGTCACTGGTGAATTTATAGATGGCGTTTGAGCTGTGCTTAGCCACACAGTCATGAGTGTAGAGAGAGTAGAGCAGTGGGCTGAGCACGCATCCTTGAGGTGCGCCTGTGTTGATAGTCAGCGATGAGGAGATGTTACTACTAATCAGCACTGACTGTGGTCTCCCGATAAGGAAGTCAAGGGTCCAGTTGCAGAGGGAGGTACAGGGGCCCAGGTTTTGAAGCTTGGTTAATAGTACTGAGGGGATGATGGTGCTGAACGTCGAGCTGATAAACAGCAGCCTGATGAACGTTTTGCGATTGCTCAGGTGCTCTGAAGCAGATGGTCAAAATCTTATGATTTTGAAGACCTCGGTTAAATCTCCCCTTAAACGTTCTCTGCTGGGAAGAGAGCAATGTAATCAATGCCCTTATCCCTCTGTGTAAGAATTACCTCATAAAGTCACACAGCATGGAAACAGGCCCTTTGGCCCAACTGATCCATGCTGACCAAGATGCCCCATCCAAGCTAATCCCATTTGCCCGCATTTGCCCATTAACCTTCTAAACCTTTCCGATCCATGTACCTGTCCAACTGTCCTTTAAAAGTTATTATTGTACCTGATTTAACCAGTTACTCTGGCAGCTCATTTCATATACCTTATGCTATGAAAGTATGGGGCAGCACAATGGTGTAACTAGCAGATCTGCTGTCTTCTAGCTCTAGCCATCCGGTTCGAACCAGACCTCCGGTGTTGTCTGTGTGGAGTTTGCACCTTCTCCCTGTGACCGTGTGGGTTTCCCCTGGGTGCTCCGGTTTCCTCCCACATCTCAAAGATCACAAAATCACAAGACAAGGGAGCAGAATGTGCAGGTTGGTGGGTTATTTGCACCTGGTGTGTAGGTGAGTGCTAGAATCTGGGGAGGAGTTGATGGGAGGGTAGGGAGAATAAAGTGAGATTTGTGTTAGAACAGTGTAGCTGGGTCATTGATGACAGCAGTGGACTTGTTGGGCTGAAGGCCCGTTTCAACACTATGTGACTATCCCTCTGCAGAGGAGAGGATGAGGGAGCATCAGAAAAATTATATTGTACTGTAATAATTATCTTTGGTTACAGAATTTGTGAATGTGTTTCTGAGTCAGATGGATCAGTGTTTAGGAGAGCTTAACAAACATTACAGGAAGGAAAGAATCTTGGCTCATTTCTCTCAGTATAGGAGTGTGCGTACTCAAACAGTTTGCAAGAGCAACCACAGTACAAAGGTACTTTGGTAGTACTTGTATAGAACTGTGAGATGCTCTGAGGTTATGGATTACAATAAATCTTAAGTACAGAGCCAGGAACTGGCCCAATGCATCCATGTCAAGTTTTGACTCCACCTGGGCCTTAGTTTTAACATTCTCAACCCTAAACACACATTGAAAATCTTTGTAACACTGCCAATAATTATATAACATGGACGTAATCAGTGGCATCACTGAGTTTATATCTTTGCAGCCCACACTCTTAACCCTAGGGTTGCTAAAGTGGTGGCTTTGTATCTATATAACTATTAGATTCACATCACACCATGAGACCTTGAAGTGGTGCCAAAATGTCCTGATAATGTAAAATTTATACAGCAGCTTTCCAATTAAAGCTTTCACACTGTGTGATATTTTGCCCAGACTGCTTGGAGAATGATAAACTGGGCGATTTAAAAAAGAGCAGAGAATTGCCACCATGATGTATTAAGTTATTGAAAGAGTACTGCAGGAAATCTAACCATTTAAGATGATCCGTGTAACAGAAAATGATGGAAATTTGGACCAAAGGCAAAAGTTAACCCCGCACGTGTGACAATCTTGATGAAGAGTCAGATTTCTGCTTTATTTTTTTAATCGTTTCTGCTATAATGGGGAACCTGGTTCTAGAACCAGCCCACCTTTCTCCACGATTGATGCTGCACACGGTTGCAAGCTAGCTAAGTGGTCTTTGTCATTTCAACAAACGGCGGTGCTCTGTTTGTATCGGGGGAATCAACTCAGCCGGAGCTCCCTTGCACCCGGCCTGAGCTCTGTGTCAAGTTGCAGATTGAGTAAGTGAGTCGGATTCGAGCGGTTCCTTTGTTTGAATGGACACCGAGTCTGGGGTCGACCGGCTGTCTGGGCGGTGCCTGAATGCAGGGCGCAGTGTCAGTCAAAGGCTGACAGCATTTGCTGCAGTGAGCGTGCCTCCTGATTAGGAATTGTGGGAGTTACACACCAGCCTCTCACTCGCCGAGGCTTCTTAAACAGTGATTCATCCAGAGATACAACAAAAGGCAGAAGCAGCGGCCAGAGTCCGGATTTACGCTTATCTTTTCATGCACGAAAGAGGCATTGAGAAAGATTAACGGTCAGTCACGATTTTTTAAAAAATGCTTGTTACTTTACAATATGTTTATACTATTGCTTGATTACTTAAGGGAGTGTGAATTGAAGCATTCTATGTCAGAATAGGGAGAATTGCAAACAGCACGAATGTTATTTTTCAGATAAGAACACATAATGCCAAACAGGTTTCAGTAACAAGCGCCGGCGTCTCTGGGCTGTGCAGTATAGAAAAGGTTTCTGTTTAACGGCATGGGCTCCTAAGAAGGCACCTTTTGTTGACTTTGTTTTAAACACTGACTTGGCGGAATGATGGGGGGGGTGGGTGACCGGGAGAGTTGGGACCTCAGACTCCGCGCCAGCCGGGACGGGGATTTGCATTCACGAAGTGCCCGTGGCTTCCCGCGGTCCTGTGAGCATCAAGTGGCCAATCCTTCCAACAACGCCGGCTCGGGATGTCGGGTGCGCCGCTCGCCCGATATTGGCTTGTGCTGCAAGTTGTTGATTACGGTGAAATTGCAACAGATGTAGCAAAATACTAAATGGCAACAAGTTCCCAACTTCAGGGCGCTGTGGCTGGGTTCACAGCGGCGCCCTGGCTGCTGTTACCATATTAAACCAATAATTCTGGGGTGCTAAAAACTAGATTATTACTGAACTAACGGGTCGCCTCATTGATTGAGCTGATCCAGGCTGCCGCCGTGAGGTGTGAAGCAATTTCGTCGTTGATGAGGGCGGCTCAGAAGGAAGTCTGGTTCTCACTGGGATTACAGTGAGATTCGGGTTTGTTTGGCGCTTGAAGTGAAAATCTGACGGGTTCTGGAACGGGCGGGGCTGGGTACCCGCATGGGGTGGGTGGCAACCCACTCGGGGCATCCTGCTTACCGGCAGGAGGCAGGGGCACCTCTCCAGAGTAAGCGACAGGTCTCCTCGGTTGGGGTGTGCACACAGTGGCGCAACAGGTAGCGCTCCAGTGACTGGGGTTCGATCCTGACCTCCGGCGCTCTCTGCGTGGGTTCTCCTCCCGTGTCCTGAAAGCGTGAGTTCCTGGTGTCTGGGTGAGTGAGAGAATGTGGACGAGTTGCCGGGGAAGATGGGAGAACAAAATGGGATTAGTGTGAAGGGATGCATGACTTCGACGTAGTCTTGTTGGGCTGAGTGATGCTGTTTCTGTGTTGGATCTCTTAGTTACACACTCCTCCAAACGTGGAAAAATCCTTTTGCATCACTCTGTCAAAACCCTTCATCATTTTAAAAGCTGCTCTCGGATCTTCACCTCAGCCTCCTTAAGATAAGGGACCCAAGTCAAGTTTGCACCTTTTCCCCTGGGTCCGGTTTCCTCTCACATCCGAAAGACGTGTGCGGTTGGTGGGTTAATTAGCTGCTGTAAAATGGCCCCTAGGTGAGAATGGAGGGTGGGTGGGGGGGGGGGGGGGGGGGGTGGTTAATGGGGAGAATTTAAAAAAAAGGGGATGAATATAGTGTTAGTGTAAAAGGGTGATGGCAAACACTCTTTGGGTCGAAGGACCTGTTTCTGTGCTGCTAGGACTTGGGTGACTCCACTTTTGGTCTGAGATCAATATAGTTTGCTACACTTGGAATGCACTGGGTAGTATCCCTCCTGATCTGTGCAGACCGTCTGGACAGAGTGAGTATTGTGGGCAGCTTGGTGCGATGCTCCTGTGGAGAAACAGACTCCTCACCATAAATGGATGGTTTTGTGCAATAACACATGCTGATGCCATCCAGCATCTTCAAAAGAAGGTGAGGAGATTGAACAAAATGCAGCAGATCTCTGTTAATCCAGCAGATTTAGTGGTGCCTGACTGGCAGATTTTCTGGACTATTGAATGTTATTTCTATTAACACCTCGACACTTTTAATTCATTTTTTTGAGATGTTACACATTCTGATTGTAGCTAATCCAGTGAATCGGGTAAATAGAAAGGGAGGGCAGGAAATGGGTCCCTGTTGAGTGGGAAGGGAATGTGGGGAAACAGGGCTGGGTGAGTTTAAAATGAGTGCAGGAAACAGGGCCCCAGCCAGATGCTGAGCCATCAGGAATTCTGAATAGTGGATTATACTGTAAATTATACTGCAATAATCTTTTAATCTGTCACCTGTCCATTATGATCTGAACATATTTGCCTAGAGATGAGCAACTCACAGTGAAGTAACAGCTGGGCTAGTGGTTAAATTGAATAACCATTCTCGACTTGGCTCTGTGGTGAACCTCTCCCATTATCACCGGTCATTCAAGCTTCATTCACGTGAGCTGAGCAGGTGACTGGTGCCTTTACCGAGGGAGTGCTGCACTGTCAAAGGAATCATCTCACAAGATGCTGATCAGACGCTCTGCCAGCTCCCTCCGTGGATGTAAATGATCCTGGTCAAGAATGATTTTCAGAAGAGCTGGGCAGATCTGCTTGTGTTCGGTCAATGGTTACCTCTTGCCAGCTTGGGCTGTTTCATTGCTACATGTTTAACTACTTGTTGCTATGTACTTAACCATGTTTCCCTGCCATGTGTTGCATGTTTAACTACATGTTACTGAATGTTTCATTGCCGTGTTCTACATGTTTATATATTGTTTCTACATGTTTAACTATATTGCTTCGTTTAATCTGCATGCTTCATTGTATACTACATGTTGCTGCATGTTTAATTGCTGTGTGCTACATTGCTGCATGTTTCACTGTACGTGCTACATGTTTAACCACATGTTGCATGTTTCATGCTGTGTGCTATGTTGTTGCATGTTTCACTGTACGTGCTACATTTTTTTTGCTACTGGCTACATGATTAACCCCACATGACAACAGTTCCTGCCCTTCAAAAATAACAGTTGGGAGGTAAGTTGGGAGCTTCTGAGGTTACGAAGACCCCACTTAGACAAGCTACTTCTAAATACCAAATGAAATACTTAAAGATGATCTCACTCAATCTATCTAAGCGGAAAAGTAGATTGATTCAGGAAAATATTAAAGGTAAGTGTAATGGCAGATTAGAACATGGTCTTGGCACAATATTTAAAATGGCTATCTCCCAACTGTTAGTTTTTTTGATGATATCAGATATTTTGATATATTTCTGCAGAAGAAGGTGGAGACGGAGGTAAAATTAATTATAGAAGCTCAGAAGTGAGTCTCAGGATGCCATTTGGCCCATTGAGTCCATGCCAGCTCCTTGTAAGGCAAAACAGCCCCACAGATTGTTTCCCTCGAGTGTCTAAAAGTGCTTGGACTAAATATACGAATACGGGATTGGGAGGGTCAGGGTTGGTGCTGAATGATGTGTGAGTGAGTGGGGCTGAGACTGGAGTGCCAGGGGATCATGGGGATGTGGAGGAGGGAATGGTTGGTCTTTGAATCTGAAGGGTATCAGTGGGCAACAAGGTTAGTGAGTTGGGAGAGAGTTGGTGGTCAGGAAGGGGTTAGTGAATCAGGAGGGGTATTGGTGGTAAGGGGGGGTTAACGAATCAAGAGGGAGTAGGTAGTTAGGAGCAGGGTCAGCCTCCATATCAGCAGCACAGCAGTTAGTGCTGCTGCCTCAGGACCAGAGACCCAGGTTCGATCCCAATCTCCAGTGCTGTCTGTGTGGAGTTTGCATGTTCTCCCTGTGATCGTGTGAGTTTCCCCCAGATGCTCCGAGTTCTTTCCATATCCCGAAGACGTGCAGGTTGGTAGATTAATTGGTCGCTGTAAGTTGCCCCTATTGTGTCAGTGAGTGGTAGAATCTGGAGGGAGTTGGTGGGAATGTGGGAAGAATAAAATGGGAGCAGTGTAGGACTTGTGATTAGCATGGACTTGATGGGCCGAAAGGCCTGTTTCCCTGCTGTGTAACTCTTTGACTATGATTATGCCTTTAGTGCAAACACTTGAGGACCAATTTCTGTTTGGCTCTTCCCTCTGGTGGGTTAGGGTTAGTGGGGGAGTCTAAAATCAACACAACCTGGATATTGTCATACTTGAACTTTGCCCAATGAACCACTAAAGCTGCTGGAACCAATCAAAAATGTTAAAATTGAGTTTTTGTTTAAATTGGTTTATTATTGTCACATGTAACGAGTTACAATGAAATACTTGTCTTGCATACCATCCATACAGATCAATTCATTACAACAGTGCATTGAGGGAGTACAAGGTGAAACAATAACAATGCAGAATAAAGTGTTACAGTTAAAGAGAAAGTGCAGGTAGACAATAAGGTGCAAGGCCATAATAAGGTAGATTGTGAAGTCAAGAGTCCATCTTATCATACTAGTGAACCGTTCAGTAGTCTTATAACAGCGGGATAGAAGCTGTCCTTGAGCCTGGTGATCCATGCTTTCAGACTTTTGGAAACTTAACAATGGTGGTTAGATGGAGTTACCATACAATGAGACATGTTCTCACTGAATAGGAAAACGTACTGGAGGGGATGAATGGGTTGCAGGTTTAACTTGTGCATGTCTATGAGTAGTGTTATTGCTAACATTTGGAGTCTGCTGCTACTTCAGTCTTTTGGGACCTTGATGTAGTTTCTTTAATTAGACAGAAATAACGTCACTATGGCAAAGGGACCAACTGAAAAATTTCTCCAGATTCCTAATTGTTGTTTGTCTTTAATTTGAGCACACTAAGCGGGAGTCTCATGGTGTAAATTAAACCAAGTGTAGGTGATTGGAAGCATCGGGGGGGTGGGGGTGTTAATGGGCACATGTGAGAATAGGTTCCAGGGAACTAAGTGGGGGATTGGGGTTGCTCAGGAGCCAGCATTTACTTGGTAGGTGTAATGGCCTCCAATGTTGCGGGGAAATATGAAATATCCCTGGAGTTAAGGTGATGCAGGTTGAACTTCTTCCCATTTGTCTTGTGTATTGGATCCATTTCCAGTAGGAAGCTGGTCGGAGCTGAAATGCAGTATTGTTCAGGAAAGACTGAGAAATGTTGGGGAGATGACCCAGTCTTGCTGGACACCAGACTGCACTGAAACTGGATCTGTTGTGGACTCGGTAGTAAAGATCATCACTTGCATGCAGTCATGAAGCAGATGTACAATGGAGAGAAGTCCCTTAGAAGGATGCTCCACAGTCCCTTTCAATGGATTTTTGTGAGGTCACTAAAGACCATGTATTGGTGCTGCTCTCTACATTTCCCTTGGAATTGTTACACAGTGAAGATCAAGTCCCTTTGACAGAATCCACACTGTGATTCAAGAAATTTTTGGGCCACTGTGGGAAGGTGTTTGAGGAGGATCCTGGCAGTGACAAAAGGGGAACCCACTCTGCAGTTACTACAATTGGTCTTGTCGTCTTTTTCTTTGAGGAGTGTCTTCAGTATGGCATCTGAGATCCCCTAGTATATCCTGCTCTTCCCAGACACAGGAGATAAGGCTGTAAATTTGTGACCGAGTTCCTTACAGTAGTGATGGAGCCTGCCCTGAGGTTTTGTTATTTTTCACTTGACGTGATGGCCTGTTTATACCTTCTCATTGGTCAGTGTGACAGAGGCTGGAGCAGAGAGTTTGCTGTGGGATGGATTCAGGAGCACTTGTGTCAAGGATAGAGTCATGATTGAGGAATTCTCCCATGCATTCCCTCCCACAGGAACTAACTACCTCTCTGTCCTTAAATCTGTACTTCACTTGTGCCTCTCAGTGGGGTTTTGCCTTTGAGTGTTTGGGCAGTAAATGGTCTGGACGGTACTGAAGGAACCGCATACGTCATGGTTATTGGTTGGATCTCCTGTGCTCTAGCACCTCCCATCAGTTATTTAGACCATGAGTTTTCTGTTGGACAGCAGCTTTCAGGTGCCCATACAGCTGCTGCTTCCCCCTCGAGAGTTGGGGCAATTTCCATGCAAAGAACATCTTCTGTTTGCAGTTGATTAGCTTCTGGAACTTCTGACATTTCTTATTAAACAGTTCTGGTGGAGAAGCCAAGAGACTCTTAAACAGGTTCCATTTCTGGTGGGCCAGAGAACTTCAGAACCAAGGTTACTCTAGTCCCAGTTCTCGAGCAGCAGTGCATGGGTATGTGCACATTCGGAGGCTGAGCTCCAAGTCGTTGTCAACTCATTCACTGAAGCATACGAGAGTACCTTGTACTTAACATCCATGGAACAAAGTTCTGTATTGACCAGTCCCCACCATACAACACCATCCCAATACTGATCCATAATGAAACCCTGGAAAACATGGGCAACTTCCCATTATCTCAGGAGCTGCCACTCAGTGAAGGCATATTATGAAGATGAAATTCACCAGCTTGGGCTTTCGTGCTCTGAGTGTTTACAGAGCAAGACCTCAAGGCTCAAAAGTCAAGTTTATTGTCATATGCAAAAGTACATGTGTGCACAGGTGAGGTGAAAAACTTACTTGCAGCAGCATCACAGGCACATAGCATCAGATAAGCAGCATTCACAAGAAAAACCTAACCATAAATTATTCACAATTTTTACAAGAGAGAACACAACTGGAACAAAAAGAAAACATCCCATTTAGTGCAAAATGGTCATAGTGTTGCTAAACTGTAGTGAATAGGGTTGTGGTGGTTGGTTCAAGAACCGAATAGTTGAAGGGAAGTAGCTGTTCTTGAACCTGGTGGTGTGGGACTCAGGCTTCTGTACCTCCTGCCCAATGGTAGCTGTGAGAAGCTGGCATGGCCCAGATGGTGGGGATCTTTGGAAGTTGCCTTGAGGCAGCACCTGTAGATCCTACCTATAGTATGCAAGGTCTTGGTCTACTGGGCAGCAGTGGTTTTCCTCCTCCCCTGCAAGCTTCTGAGACATGGACTACCTACAGGATGCTCTGGGAAGATACCACCAACGTTGTCTCTGCAGAATGCTTCAAATCCCAGGATAAGCTAACCAAGCTTCAGCATCCTCTCCCAGGTCAACATCCCCATTATTGAGGCTCTAATTACATTTGGTCACTTCAGTGGGCAGGCCACTTCATTCACTTGCCCGATACCAGACTCCTGAAGTGGGCACTCTGGGCAGGAGATTACTAGGAGGACAGAGAGAGCAATTCGAGGATGTTCCCCAGTTCAGTAACTCTGTGCTGCTCATTGAGAAAGCTCGCACATGAAGTATGACCATGTAATACTTCATAGCAAGGCACTAGCCCCAGAACCAGCGACCACCTTCCCCAGCCTCCACTTCAACCCCACCTGTTGAAAGGGAAGAGGTAACATTGGTAGAAATAAGTGAATGGAATTCTTTTCAACAAATGACTTGAATGCAGTAATTCCCTGCTGCCAAACAGAAGCTAGAATGCCAAATTCCTTGCTGCCTGTCCGGGAAAAACATATCACATTATTGAATTTCTAGCCACACCACAGCAAATAGAGAAAAAAGACCAGGTATGGCTGCTTAGTAGGCAGTGAAATTATTGGATGTGACAGCTCCCAGGACAGGCTCAGATTAATTGGGATCTAGGATTGCTTTCTATTGATGCCTTATTGTTCCAATTTATATTTTTCCCCTGTTATTTCTGTGCCTTTAATACTCCTGTTACACTAAACCAAAACCCTTCTCTCTATTCATTACAGGGCACCACCTGTAGAGAGCAGGGGGAGAGCTTCACTCTCTCCCTCAGTGGTTTTCACTGCTGTTTCTGAGACGCATCTTCAGCTGTTGCATTTCCTGACACAGCAGGCCACTGGCGTCAGGAATTCCATGAAGCAATTTAGCAATGTCAATTTGTAACCTGTACCCTATAATGCAATGGTGACTGCATTTTAAACGTACTTAATTGCCAGTAAAGTGCATTGGAATGCCTTGAGGTTGTGCACCATCAGTAAAACACTGAGAGTCTGACATGCCTGGGATCTTGGTGGTGTTGGACTAGCAGATTTTCCAGACTATCGAATATGATTTCTGTTAACACCCCAATACATTTTTAGTTTGCTTTCTTTTAGATGTTACACAGTAATACAAGTTTTTCAGTGAACCCAGTTTAAAGGGAGAATGGAAAATCTCATCTAGTGAGCCGAATGCCAAACCATTGAGGTTTCAAGATAGCAGATTATTGGCATTTTACTGTAAATGGAAGTTTTTCTTGGGCCCTTGCCCTGGGATGAGGTGACTGAGGGAGAATCAAAATCTGCTTCATTATCACTAACTTGTATGATGTGAAATTTGTTGTGTTAGTACAATGCAAAGACATAACATTACTATAAATTACAAAGATAAATAGTGCAAAATAAAGGAATAATGAGGTAATGTTCATGGACTGGCACACAGACCATAATATGGAGAGACATGATAAGGAAGAGGGGTTTAGCAAGATGGTCTCCAGGTGAAGATTCTGCCACAGAATGCAAGATGGGATGGGTCACTGTTTTAGAAACAAAGGAAGCCCATATAAGACAGAATTGAAGTGGAATTTTTTTTCTCTCTGAGGGCCATCAGCCTTTGGAACTCTTCTTCAAAGGGCAGTTAACACATATTTTCAAAGCAGAAATAGATAGGTTCTAAATAAACAAGAAGGTGAACGGTTTCCCTGGGAAGACAGGATTTATTACATGGTAGAGCAGTCCTGAGGGGCCAAGTAGATGTGGGATAGGTCAGAGATCGTGGAGATAATGTGGTGAAAGCCAAGGAGTGATTCACACCGAGCACCTTCAAGCATTTGGTAGTCAATGTGCTGAGCAAATAAAATATTAGTAAAGTCAGTAAGTAGAACTTACAAATTAAGGTCCAGTGAGGAGAGTATTACACAAGTAATTGTGGTGTGGAATGCACTGCCTGGAGGAGTGACGGAAGCTGACACAATGGCCCAGAACTTGTACTGCACCCAATGTAAATTCAGGCCTTGATAACTCTCAGTTGGGGCGATGGAGGGAGATAATAATGACCAGGTACTGCAATGCAAACTGTGATGAGGGGGGAGACATGTTAGGGGGATGGGAGTGGAGGGGGCTGCCCCCTGGACAATGGGCAAGGTTGCCAATGAAGGTAAGTGACTGAGAAGGGTTAGGGTGGAGAAAAGTGGTGGCTTGAGGTGTTGTAGGGTTGGGGCCAGAATCAGGGAGGATGAGGGCGTTGTAGGGTTAGGGCATCAGGATTGTGTGGTTTGGACTGACATTGGGGAGGGGGGGCAGTGACTGAATGTTTCTGCCTTGTGCAGTGGGGTGTGAGGAAGGTGCAGGGACTTGGCTTCAGGGATCCCACTCTAATGTTGTGTTACTAAATCTTGGTTGTCCTGGTATCTCCTAATGATGCCACAACCCTAAACACTACCTCAGTATACCAGCACTATGACCACTTTGCACTGTAATGGACCTTTTTTTTTTGTTCTAATTGCGTT
Organism: Pristis pectinata; assembly: GCF_009764475.1. Taxonomy (NCBI): domain Eukaryota; kingdom Metazoa; phylum Chordata; class Chondrichthyes; order Rhinopristiformes; family Pristidae; genus Pristis; species Pristis pectinata. Next base: position 12,859,126 of record NC_067439.1, on the reverse strand, counting down.
CTGTCTTGTATCATTTCTGAATAGTTTGTTTTTCTTGTGAATGCAATGTGCCTGTGATGCTGCTGCAAGTAAGTTTTTCATTGCACCTGTGCTCACATGTATTCTTGCATGTGACAATAAACTTGACTTTGCTTGCTCATGGACTCTGTCTACACTTCTCTCTGTCTTGGAAAAGCAGCTAACATAATCAAAGACCACACCCACCCTGGAAATTGTCTTCTCCCCCCCCCTCCCATCGAGCAGAAGATAAAAAACCTGAAGGCATGTACCACCAGGCTCAAGGACAGTTGTTATCAGACTGAATGGTCTACAAGTATGATAAGATGGACTCTTGACCTCACAATCAACCTCGCCATGGCCTTGTACCTTATTGTCTGCCTGCACTGCCCTTTCTCTGTAACTGTAACACTTTATTCTGCATTCTGATATTGTTTTCCCTTGTACTAACTCAATGCACTGTTGTAATGCAATTATCTGTGTGGATGGCATGCAAAAGTTTTTCACTGTACCTCAGTACATGTGACAATAGCAAACCAATTTACCTGTTCTGGTTTCCCTGGCTGCGCTTCAGTAGCAATACTGCACTTGGATTGACATCTATGTGTGACTAACATGGAAACCATATCAAGAGGTGCAAAAGGTGACTTGTGCTACAAGGTGCCCAGCTGGATTTCTGAAGTGAGACAAATTGTTGACTGTAATGTTTCAAGTTTGAGAGCATGGATCAAAAGCCAACATTTCATACTTTAAATTTCAAGGCCTAGATCTTTCATAACGAAGTTGAATAAATATATGGAAAAAGAAACATCCACGGGGCTACAAGAATAGAAATGGGGGAGAGTGGGAGTGATTGGTTCTATGAAAAGCCCAGCACGGACACACAGGCCGAATAGCCTCCTCCTGTGACTCCTGATTTTTATCATTGCAAGCATGAAAAAATTCTCAAACCTGTTCATCCTCTGAAATTTTTCTTTGGACAAAGTTTAGAAAGAGCTATTCTTGGAGAGGCTGCTTGAATTGGAACACTGAGATCCGTTAGGATCAGCAGCATGGGATTTGTGTAAATTGAGAGGAAGAGGGATTTAAACTATATCGTTAGATGTGAATTGGGACATTGCTTGGCCTCATTAAGATTAAATTCTCACCTCCTTGCCTGACTGAAGTGTGAATGCTGAGGGGAAACGTGATGCATCTTGGAGCTGTCTCCTGATGGAGCCATGACTCGGTGGCTGTTGCATTGAAACAGTAGGAGTGAGATTATTGCAACCCTCCAAGGGGGCATGAGGTGGCAATGGTGTCTGGACAGAGTAACATTGGAAGCACTTGTCAATAGAATTCCTTACCATGGTATTTGAAGGTTATTTTGGCCTGGGTTTTACTGTTTGGGGAGATTTACCTTGGAATAATTAATTCCCTAATTTTTCTGTCTTTGATTAAAACCCTTGGCTGATCTCGGGCCACATTTCCTCAGGGTGTTGATGGTCTTCTAGTACCACAGCAGATTGCCCAATCTTTGTGAAATGCAGGTGTAGAGACAGCAGATCAATTTAATATTAGAATGACATAGAAGGAGGCCATTCAGCCCATTGGGCTGTACTGGCTCCCCGGGGAGAGACCCACCAGTCCCTCTGCCGCCCCCCCCTTAATTCCCTGTGCCCCTGCAAGTCATTCTCCCCCTCACACCTCATCAACTCCTCTTTGATTCCTTTTAGCAGTAACCTACAGTAAGGGGTAATTCGCAGTGGCCAATTAACCTACCAACTGTGGTAGGAAACTGGAGCACCTGGAGGAAACCCACACGGTCACAGGGAGAAAATGCAAACTCCACACAGGTAGTACCAGAGGTCAGGATCAAATGTGGGTCCCAAGAACTGAATTGGCGACATTAATTTCTCAAATAAAAACAGGAAATACTGGAAACACTCAGCAGGTCGGGCAGCATCTGCAGAGAGAGAAACAGAGTTAATGTTTCGGCACCAGATGTCAGGAATGAACCCATCTTACTGTAGCTGTGAGGCAGCAGCTGTACCACCCCTCTTTGGGGAAAGAAACAAAAGTCATCACTTCAGTCTATTGACCTTCTGTCAGAGCCAGGAAAAGGTGGCGGGGGCAATTAAACTAAAGGCAAGGTCTGTGATTGGGTGGAACACAGGAGAGGTAAAATGAGAGAGATTAAAGGAACGAAGTGGTACTGGCTGAGACGGTGGTGTAGCTGGTGAATGACAAAAGGTGTTTGGAGGATGTGGCACGAGATGAGAAATAAAATCTGAAATTACTAGAAAATTGTGAGAGCTGGAAGTACAAGTCCGAAGTTGTTGAATTCACTTTCATGTCTAGAAGCTGAGGTGTTGTTCCTTAAAGTTTACATTAGGCTTTGTTGGATCAGTGTAGGAAATCCAAGACCGCAAGGTCAGAGTCCAAGAGGACGGGATTAAACTGGCGGATAATTGGAAGCCCAGACAGGCGGTCTGCAAAGCAGGTTGCAAATTTGCAAATGGTTTCTCAATGTAGAGGTGACCACATTGTGAGCACTGAATGCAGTGCACAGGAAGAAGGAGCCCCGGGCGGTGGGAAGGGAGGAGATGCGAGGGCAGGTGTTCTATCTCCTGCCGTGGCATTGGAAGTTGCCTTGAGAAGGAAGAGTTGATGTTGGTGGACATGGAGGAGTGGGCCAGAACATCCCAGAGGAAATGTTCCCTCACAATACTGAAAGGGGAGGAGAGGATGTGACTCTAATGACTCTTGCTACACAATACTTGTACATGAATATCAAGTGTTGGCCTTGGCAACAATGCCTTTACAGCCAAATCCCTCTTGGGGCTTGCACAAGTTGACAAGTTATCACATCAGCCCAGCAGGAATGGAACAAGGGATATACAAAATTATATACGTGTTTACAGTTGACACCAAGTTATGAGGATCAGTAGCTTGTGCTGCAAACCATGGTTACTAAAGGCGTTCAGTAGTCAAATCTGTGATAACTGGAGTTCAGTATGGTCAAGTATAAGGTCGTCCACTGTGATCCACAAGAGGAGCAGGACTAGGCCATTCAGCCCCTCAAGCCTGCCCCACGGCTCAATATAGAGTCATACAGCATGGAAATGGGCCCTTCGGCCCAGCTGGTCCGTGCTGGCCAAGATTCCCATCTCAGTCCCATTTGCTGGGGTTTGGCCCATATCCCTCTAAACCTTTCCTGTCCATGTACCTGTCCAAGTGCCTTTTTAAATGTTAATGTACCCGCCTCAACACTTCCTCTGGCAGCTCACTCCATATACGGACCACCCTCTGGGTGGAAAAAGTTGCCCCTTGGGTTCCTGTTAAATCCCTCCCCTCACCTGAAACCTGTGCCCTCTGGTTCTTGATTTACCAACCCTGTGAAAAAGGCTGTTTGTGCGTTCACCCTATCTATGCCCCTCATGATCTTGTACGCCTCTATAAGATCATCCCTCAGTCTCCTATACTCCAGTGAAAACAGTCCCAACCTGCTCAACCTCTCTTCATAACTCAGTCACTCAAGTCCTGGTAACATCCTCGTAAATCCCCCCCCCTGCACTCTTTCCAGCTTAATGGCATCTTGGTGACCAAAACTGAACATAATATTCCAAATATGATCATACCCCTAGGGCTCAGCACCTCTCCAGGGCTCTGCACCCCCCTCGTGCCAGATCCCCATAGCCCTTAATCCAAGAAGGATAAGACCCCTCTGACAAACTGCTAGGTCCTCCAATGAATTGTTACACCCCAGCCTTTACTGCCTAGCTACACAGGTCTGGAGATTATACTTGTCTGGTGTCTTTCAAAAGAATCCGACAATAGATTTGACAGGCTTGGAGTATTTCGAGTTATATTCCTCAACAGAGTAGGTAATTGGTTGGGCTGGGTACAAGTACTGTAGCTCCTAAATGATTGTTGCCAGGAGCCCGAGGTAAGCCAAGGCTGATTAAGCCACAGCAGGGAATCTGTGGGCTTGGTGAATGAGCTCAGACACACGGTGGCTCCAGTTTTTTTTAAGACTACATGAATTTTCCTCCGAGAGGACCATCAAACTTTTGGCCAAAGGGTTCAGATTGCGGAATTTTTTTTCACCTCCCCGTCTCGCCTATTTTCCACAGACACACACACTACAGGCAGTCCCCAGGTTACGACAGGGGTTCCGTTCCTGAGAGCTGTCCGTAAGTCAGAAACGAATACAAACGGTTTGTGGGAGAGAGTCACAGAAACAGCAGTGATGGGGGAGCGAGCCAGCGTGGGAAGAGTGGCCGCCAACCGGCCTCACTGACTCGGTGAGTGAGTCTGCTCAGCGGTCCTGGCTCTGCTCGGCACCACCCAACGAGCACCCTGACCCTCGAGCAGTTGCTGCTTAAGGGTTTGGGGGGGTAGAGAAGTCACGCAGAAAGTCCCGCTCCCATCCGGCAGAAGATGTCTGCACCCCGCGTAGCCACAGATCCATCCCACTGGTCTCCCAAATGCTTTCTCAGATGTACAGGGTGCTTGTGACCTGTATTTGTTTCTCACCCTTCCTTCCAGAGATAATGGGCTATGGGCAGATGCAGTGCCCGTTTACACTGACACTGGTGGCTGGAATGTGTTGGACAGGCAAGATAGGCCATAGGTAGAATCGTAGAACTGTTACTGAATGGAAGGAGGCCACTCAGTCCATCATCCAGGTGGCATGGCTAGTAGATCTGCTGCCTCATTGCTCCAGTGACCTGGGTTCAATTTTGACCTCTGGTGCTGTCTGTGTGGAGTTTGCACGTTCTCCCTGTGACTGTGTGGGATCCACTCCCTCCGATCTCCTCCCACATCTCAAAGGCATGCAGGTTGATAGCTTCATTGGTCACTGTAAATTGTCCTTAGTGTGTAGGTGAGTGTTAGAATCTGGGAGGTGTTAATGAGAATGTAGAGCGTCTAGCATCAGATTCGTATCAATGGGTGCTTGATGGTTAGCATGGGTGGTGGGCTGAAGGGCCTGTTTCTGTGCTGTATGACTTTGACTCTCAAGCCTAGTAAGTTTACTGGACACGGAGAGGATGTTTCCACTAGTAGGAGAGTCTCTGATCCAAGAACTCAGCCTCTGAATAAAGAGACGTCCCTTTTAAAACTGAGATGAGGAGGAGTCTGTTCAGCCAGAGGGTGGCGAATCTGTGGAATTCATTGCCACAGAGGGCTGTGGAGGCCATGTCATTGGGTGTATTTAAGGCAGTGATTGATCAGTTCTTGATTCGTAAGGGGGTTGGGGGTTAAGTGTTACAGGGAGAATGTGGTTGAGGAAAAAAATCAGCCATGATCGAATGATGGAGCAGACTCAATGGGCCAAATGGCCTAATTCTGCTCCTATATTTTAATGTCTTATTCCTGCTTCTCATGGAATAATCCAGTCAGTCCCATTTCTGCCTTTTCTCCTTTGCCCAGAAAATTATTTTTCCTCATGTTCCTTTATAAAGCCCTTTTAGAATGTTTCCACTGCCCTTGTGAACTCTGGGTTTCACTCTCTCTGTGCAGAAAATTCCTCTCAATCCCACCCCCTCCCCCCCCCCCCCCCCCCCCAGGCCCAACCCAAGATCATCATCGTGTCTGCTGTATCTCCTTGTGGACTGACTCTTCTGCCGTGAGGAAGTTCTTGATCCACCACGTGGTATGGAGTTCCCTGTCAGCAGCTCCTTCTCTGGTCAGCTGTCCATGGAGGTTGTCTGGCTATCCCACCAAGGGAAGACAAGTTGACTTTGGTTTAACCTGGACAGCCGTTGTTCAGCCTTTGACTTTCAGTGGAGCTTGGGAGAGTTGGGCTAGGTTGGTACTGGCTCTCGGGTGAGGTTTGAACTCTCGAATATCTGACAAGAAGGGAAGTAAATGGGGCAGGGTGTGTAAATGGAGACATTGAGAGTGAGATCTGATGTATTAGTGAATTATTTCCAAATTGTAGAAGGAACTACACTAAAAATGTGATGATCTGCCATTTCATAGTTTGCCTCACTGAGTACTGATTCCCATCTTCCCTTTATCACAACAGTGCCCAGTTCCTGCTCTCCCATTAAACTTATTCCTGGCTCCCATGCTCTCTTTAAACTCCCTGGGGCCCCAATTCCTGTGCTCCCTTCCAGGACCCCCTTTCCCCTGATTTATTGAAACTCACTGGGCTCCTGTTTCCTGCACTCCCTTTAAGCTTAGTCTCGATCTGAAATGTCGACCATCCAATTCCCTCCAGCCTGACCTGCTGAGTTCCTCCAGCATCTTGTGTGTTGCTCCAGATTCCAGCATCTGCATTCTCTTATGTCTCCCTTTGAACTTGCTGGGTTCACTGGGCAATTTGTCGTAACACTGTATAATGTGGGGGGGAAAATGTGAATTAAACGTGTTGGTCTGGTCATTAGAATAACATCCAATAGTCCAGAAAATCTGCCAGTCTGGCACCACCAGAGCCCTGAGTGTGCCGGATAAAGAGCTTTACTGTTGTTTTTTTGGAATCCGAGGAGTTGTCGGCAGAGCAGCATTTAATGCCCACCTCTAGCTGCTGTGAAGCGGCTGGTGGGTTTCCCTGCATCTTGTTCAAGGAAATGTTCATGATTCTTCTATTGAAACACTCTACCCAATGTTGCAGAATGATTACAGCATCTTTGTGGGCCATTCACCCCATCAATCCCATTCCAACCACCACATTGATCCCATTTCCCCCCCCCCCCCCCCCCCCCCCCCAATTGTTTCACCACGGTCCTGCAATGTGTTACTGACAGAATGAAGAAAGAAGTTAATGTGGGAAAATGTAGAAGTGCCTGTTTTGTCATCAAAAATAAAAAAAAAAGACACAGCTTTTGCTCTTAACCCCAGTGGACCTGCTCTTAACACTCCACTCTTAACCCCAGTGGACCTGCTGTACTTTTTCTGGAATTTGTAGTTTGCATTTGAAGCGTTTTGTACACCTTTTTATCAAATGGTGAGTCACTATTCCCATATTGCTTGGACTTTTCGTAGTATTTTAAGGTGAAATTTAATGCGGGAAAGCATTGCACTGAGGATGAAACTGAGAAGCGGCAATAAGACATCAAGATATAGGAGCAGAATTGGGCTATTGTTAGCTTTTCTAACTCTTTGTTCTGCCTGTGATTAATTCCCAGATCCCCCTGCACCTCAGCTTTGCATCTTCTCCCCATTTAGAAATTGCACCTTGTTTTTAATCTTTTCTGCCAAAACAATTCGGCATTTTTCCACATTATGCTCCATTTGCAATGTCTTTGCTCATTAACTTAAGCTACCTTTTATCTCTTGTGTCCTCTTCACCTATCTTTGTTTGCTGACCTATCTTTGAATCACAAGCAATATTACCAGCTGTACCTTTGCTGGCTTTATCCAAGTCAGTTAAGGGATTGTGAAAGGCTGGCACCCAGCACCAATCACTGTGGGCACCCCACTCAAATCTTGCCAGGAGGTACGACGGTTAGACCTGCGTGGGGGGCAATGCTTGGTTTGAGCTGGGAGGTCAGACAATGAAACCTGTAGGAACATCACTATCTAGAGTTGGACAATACCCCAGATGCAATCGTCACCTAGAATACCACCATCCCAGGGGAGGTAATGTGAAGCTGTTCATGCCCATGAAATCCACCCCCTCTCCAACACCACCATGACATAGAGTTTTATACAGCACGGAAGCAGGCCCTTCGGCCCAACTCGTCTATGCCGACCAAGTTGCCTACCTGAGCTAGTCCTGTTAGCCTGCATTTAGCCCAAATCCCTCCAAGCTTTTCCTATCCGTACCTGTCCAAATGCTTTCTAAATGTTGTAATTGTATCTGCTCTGGTAGCTCGTTCCATACGTGCAGTACTCTCCGTGTGAGATAAAGTTGCCACAGGTCCTTAAATCTTTCCCCTTTCACTTTAAACTGATGGCCTCTGAATTTTGACTAACCTACTCGAGGGAAAAGACCTGGCTATTTATCTTTGCCCTTCAAGATTTTATAAACCTTTTTATAAGGTCACCTTTCAGCCTCCTACGCTGCAGGGGAAGGAAGACTGAGCCTATCCAACCTCTCCTTATAACGTAAACCCTCCAGTCCTGGTAACATCCTTGTAAACCTTTTCCAGTTTAGTGACATCCTTCCTATCGCAGGGCAACCAGAACTGTACGCAAAGTGTACACACGTGGCCTTGCCAACGCCTTGTACAGCTGTAACTTCCTTGGGGAGCAAAGTTGCATTCTAAATACTGGAAGTACGTGGCTGGTCTCTGACATTATGGGTAAGCCCTTCCTTAGAAGGTGTTAACCACTCTTAACCCCAGTGGACCTGCAGTACTTTTCTGGAACTTGTAGTTTGTATTTGAAGCGTTATGTACACCTTTTATCAAATGGTGAGTCACTATTACCATATTGCTTGGACTTTTCATAGTATTTTAAGGTGGAAATTAATGCAGAAAAGCATTACACTGAGGGTGGAACTGAGGTTCAAGAACAGCTACTTCCCTTCAACCATTCGGTTCTTGAACCAACCGGCAAAACTCTAATCACTCTCAGTTTCGCAACACTTTGCACTAAAATGGACTTTTTTTTTGTTCTAATTGTGTTCTTCCTTGTAAAAATTGTTTATAATTTGTTTTTTCTTGTGAATGCTGCTTGTATGATGCTGTGTGCCTGTGATACTGCTGCAAGCAAGTTTTTCATTGCACCTGTGCACATGACAGTAAACTTGACTTTGACCTTGAATTTTGGTTTGGATTTTTAGTGTTGTTGAGAGACCAGAGCAGGGAGTGGATACGACAAGTTTGGAGGTTTTGCTTTACTTTCCACAAAATTACCTGGTGAAGTATCTTCACTGAGATCCTCCCATTGGGAAAGCAGCCAACAATCAAAGGCCCTTCCCACCCCGATCATCCTCTCTTCTTTTCCCCCACCCTTCCACTGGGCAGAAGATACAAAAGCTTGAAAACATGCACCACCAGGCTCAAGGAAACTTCTATCCCTCTGTTATAAGACTCTTAAAGAGACATCTTGTACAATAAAGATGAACTCCTGATCTCTCAATTTACTTCATCATGGCCCTTGCAACTTATTGTCTGCCTGCACTACACTTTCTCTGTAACTGCAACACTATTTCCTGCATTCTGTATTGCTTTTCCTTTTTAGAACCTCAATGTACTTGTGTTGGAATGATCTGTATGGATGGCATGCAAACAAAGCTTTTCACTGTGTTTTGGTACATGTGGCAATTATAAACCAATTCCCACAAGTTTGTTTCTTATTTCAAAATGTAAGTAAGCAAATTTCTTGTTTTCTTTTCTCATTTTGGAAACTTCTGGAAGGCCAGAAAAACGTGGGCTTCCTCCGTCTGAAATGGCTGGGTATTGACACAGTTCGTGGATTAGGTATCTGTCGTTAAGCTTAGGGCCACCTCTTTTAAACTGATTTGCAAACTGAAATGGCTCCTCTCCTGAAGTAGTCAAAATAGGAAGGAATACTGTGATATGAACGTTGCTGCCCAGAGAATTTTGAGTGGACAAAGTTTGTATCACCCAAAGGAAAAGAAAGCTTTCATTTATATAATGCCTCTCGCATGCTATGGATGTTCTGAAGACATCCACAGCCAATTGATTGTTGAGCTGAGATGAATCATGAGTGGGCACTGTCCTTCTGCTGCATGTAGAGTGCCGGTCAATCCATCCCCCTCAATCCGGGATTTGGTTGACAAGGTGGTCTGTGGACAATAATTGTCAATTGACTGCCATCACCCCTGTGACTAACTACTTGCAGAGATTTTAGTGAAGAAGTTGTGTGGGCTGTGAAGAGGATGCAGAGAGGCCTCTGGAGAATATGGACAGGCTAAGTAGATGGGCGCGAACGCAGCAGGTTGAACGTAATGTAGGAAAATGTGAAGTCATCCACTTTGGTGGAGAAAATAGAAAAGCAGAGCGTTTTCTCTTAAATGATGAGGGACTGAAAGGTTTTGATGGTAAATGAGATGTGGGTCCTTGTACATAAATCACTGAAAGTTGGCATGCAAACTGAGCAAGCAATTAGGCAGGCAAATAGTGTGTTGGCCTTTTATTCCAATAGGATTTGTGGACAAGATTAGAGACCTCTCACCCCAATTATGTGGGAAACTGGTGAGATTGCATCTGGGGTATTGTCTCTATGCTAATCTCCATTCCTAATGAAGGATATAGAGTAAAGCTCTGATAATCAGGACTTTGGTGTTGGACTGACTTTTTCTGGAACTCTAGGATGCTACTTGCAATGCACAAACATGCTTTTACTTCACCTTTTCTAGATGTCACACAGTGACATAATACATTTTCTAGTGAGTCTGAGTTTAAAGGGAGACGAGACTACAGATGCTGGCATTTGGAGCGAGAAACAAACTGCTGGAGGAGCTCAGTGGGTCAGGCAGCATCTGCGGAGGGAAACGGACAGTCGACGTTTTGGGTCGAGACCCTTCATCTGGAGTGGGAGTGTAGTAAACAAAGCTCCAGTGATTTTAAAGGGAGTGTGTGAAAAGGAGCCCCATGATTTTCAAGGGAGTGTGAAAAACGGACCTGGTGAGCCACATGCCATGTAATCGGGATTTGCAAAAAAAAATCAAAGTGGATTATTTGAGTTTTACTGTACTTTTATTAGACGGATTGCAACATATTCGCAAGTTGATCCCTGGGATGGTCTCTCCTTTGAGAAGAGATTTAAATGGCCAGGGCCTGGACTATCTAGAACGTGAGGTGATCTCACAGGAACGTACAACATTCTTAAAGGAACTGATAGGGTGGATGTGTTTCCCGTCTTGGGTGTCTAGAGTGAGGGGGGGGGGGGGTCACAGTCTCAAAATAAGGGGTTGGCCATTGACAATTGGGCTAAAAAGAAATTCCCTCATATAGAGCTTGGTAAATGTTTGGAATTCTATACCCTAGAGGCCTGTGGAGACCCAGTTGCAGAGTATGTTCAAGGCAAGTGCAACAGATTTTTTTAGATGTTTGGGAAATCAAGGGATGTGGGGCTAGTTCAGGAGAGTGACGCTGAGGTGAAAGATCAGCCACGATCTTGCTGATAGATGGAACAGACATGAGGGGCTGAATGGTCTTTTGCTTCTAATTCTTATGTTCCAGAAGGGTTTTTTTTTGGTTGAATGGTCTCCTTCACAGAATTGACAGTAAGGGCTCCCTTGCTACACTGAAATGTCTGGTGCTTGTGCTTCAGTCTGCATAGTGCAACTATGAACCTTCTGAACTAGAGATGCAAGTTATCCACTTCCAGTAAGCACTTTAAATACAGGCCATCCCTAGGTAACCAACTGGTTCCTTTTTTGTTTACAGACGTCCAGAAGTTGATTTTGTCCATAAGTTGGAAAATACACAAAAATCACTCTCTATGGTAACTGCCCTTCTACAGTTTTGTAATGAATGGCATCAAAAGCACACAAGACTGATAAGAAAGAACAATCACTAAAAGTGAAGAGAGAGGAAACTAGTTCTGCCAACTTTTTTTTCCTTTCCCAAAGGAGGTTTATTCAATGATTACAGCACCACATCATTACAATACCACAGTATTCCACAATTCACACTATTTATAGTAAATAGTTTCAAATTATAACACGTTCATCGCTATTCAGGGTGCACTCGAGCACCTGAGGCACCCACCGGTCCTGGAAAGCCCCCATTGTACCCATGGATACCACGTGCTCCTTCTCCAGGGACACATGGGCACGGATGTAACCCCAGGAAAGGGACAGGCAATCAGCTTGGGCAGAACCCTCGACTGCCCACTGGCTGGGACCTGTGAATGGCCACCTTGCTCGTCCTGCCAGTTGTAGGAAAGAATATTTGTGCGTATGTCGGACTTTTGAATTGAATAATATTGAGGGAGCTCGTTCACTTGTAGGAGTGTACGTAACCCAGAGGTGGCCTGTATGGTACCTATTTTAAAGCGTACCTTTCTCTGTTTTGCAGACCCTTAGAAGCCCCTGTGCAGCCACAAGTCCTTCAGTGTGACGTGCTGCGCTGTCGCAGTGAACCACTGGGAAGGCCATGGAGGGAAACGTGGATATGAGGTCGGAGTTGGAGGAGATGCAGCGGTGCGCTGATCAAATCACGGATGAGGTGAGTGATGAATTGAGACCAGTTCAAGTTACTTTATTGTCATCCACCCATGTGCTATAAAAGCACATGGAGGAATGAAATGTCGTTTCCCCCAGACTCTCACAACAGAGGACATGTATAAAACAGAAGACATATAATAAACGCAGAGAAAAAAAATTGTCCAAGTACAAATAATGCAAAAAAAAGTATATACAGAACACAAATTTAGTGCAGAGTTAGTGCAAAACCGAGTTAAACGAAGAAAATACAGAACTCAGTGTGTTGCACTAATTGTATAAATGTGTTCAGCAGCAGCCAAAGTTCTTATACGCCATTGTGCAAACCAGGGCTTTTGACGCGGCATTTGTCTGAAACTGTCTCCAGGGTATTCAGGAGCCTGACAGCCTGGGGGTAAATAAAACTGTTGTACAGTCTAGTAGTTCTGGCCCAGATGCTCTGCCACCGCTTGCCAGACAGCAGTGGGAGGGATGGGAAGGGTCGCCTATGATTCTGCAGACCTTGTGTGTGCATTTTGTGTTGTAGATATCCAGGATGGAGGGGAGAGGTACTCCAATGATCCTTGTTTCTCTGTAAGCACCTTCAACCCTTAACAACAAAAGATGGAATGGGAGGTAGAACTGGGAATAGCAGAATCGTCATTGGCGGCGGCTGCTGTGTGAACAAGCTGGTTGCAGTGGTTATGATCTGAAAACGAGGAACACAGCATTGAATCTGAAAGCTGTAACATGTCTAATAAAAAGATGGGACACTTTTTTGGCTTCATTGGAAAGAGCGGGTGACTGAGACAATGGAGAAGTGATGGAGTTTAGAAATATTGTAAGTGGCCATTAGTTTTGGGTCATGCCTGCCAACTGAATAGACTATTCCATTAACCAGATCTGTGCTTGGTATTCCCAGTACACGGAAATGAAGGATGATGCTGGTGTGGGGCCCTAGAGAGGAGGCTAGGTCACTTGGTGTATTTAAAGTGGAGGTAGATAAATTTCTGAAAGGGAATTGAGGGAGTTAGCACAGAAAATGAGATGAGGCCTGGGGCAGTTCACTTTAAATGGCAGGGCAGGCTTGAGGGGCCTATTCCTTTCACTTTCTCTGCTCTTGTGTTTAGCCAGTAAAATGGAGAGATGTTTCTGAATCTGCAGCCAGTGTAGATGGGTGAGTTAGGATAGGGGCACCTGTATGTTGGATAGGATCAAATTTACATTGCGTGTCCAGCCAAAAAAATGTAGAACAGTGATAACCTGGATGGTGTGAGCAGGGGTGGAAGTAGGCGATATTGGTGGTTGTAGCAACAATCAAGGCAATTAAATGTAATGAGGTATAGATAGTGTAGAGAGTCAGAATCTTTTTTTCCCAGGGTAGAAATATCAAATAGTAGATGACTTGCATTTAAGGTGAGAGGGGGCAAGTTTTTGTTTTTACACTGAGTGATAGATTCCTGGAACAGGATGCCATGTGTAGTGGTGGATGCAGATACGATAGTGGGGTTTAAGAGGCTCGTAGATAGGTACGTGAATGTGGATCATGAAGAGATTGAGTTTAATTTGGTATCGTGTTTGGTACAGACATTGTGCTGTACTGTTCTATGTTCTAACTATATCTGAACCACTTTGAGGCATTTGTGAGAGAGATATTCAGGATTTATGAAGATGTCCTTTATCAAAATTTGAATTGTCAAACAGAGCCGGCCGGGAATGGATGTGAATTTCTATGGCATTGGACAGGTTGTGAGGGCTACGTTGTTTTTTCCAAGGCACTGTGTGGCTGTAAAAGTGCAAAGGATCAGGCTGGCAGCAACGTCCAGCGTGTTCAATGGGTGACGGAGATGTGAGCATTAAACAAGTAGCAATAGATGTGGGCAGATTGGGAGAGGTTTGACCTTGAGAAAGGAGGAGATACTGAAGACGGGAGGCAGCAAGGAGATGAGGCATTGAATAATTAACGATGGCAGCTGGTGGTGGTGGGGGTCTGAGGCTGCATAGCACAGAGGCGACCTTCAGAATGAGCAGGTTCATCAAATGAGATGCCAGTGGGGAGTACAATGGATTAAATCTAACCGCAGACTAGAGCTTGGCAGCAGATTCCTGGTAAATTGAATGTCACAGTTTATGTCCAGGCAACAAAATTGGGTGGTAGCACAGAAGGAAAGGACATTCTAAGGGCCATTTTGTATGACTGTTTTCCCCCTGCGTTGGCTGACCTGCAGATACATCAATTTAAATTTCTGGGGATGCTCGGATACTTCCACTGGCGTCTTCTGCCCTATGTGGGAAGCCTCCTCTAGCCCAACAGTTTCTGCATTCCTAAATTTCATCGCCAATTATTGGCCTCCATGCCTTCAGTCAGCTGGTTCCTGAGTTCAGGATTTTCTTCCCTAAACTCCTCCACTTTATATGATACCCATGTTAAAACCCACTGCTTCAAATGAGTTTTGGGTTGATCCAGTGATTCCTGGTACTAATTTTAGTCTGAACACACTCCTCTGAAGGACTTCATTATGATGAAGGTGCTGCATATATTCAAATTGGGGATTGTGGACTCAGTGGGTCAGGCAGCATCTGTGGAGGGAAATGGATAGTTGGCATTTCAGGTCAAGACCCTTCACCTGGACTGAGGAAGAGCCTCGACCTGAAATGTCGCCTGTCCATTTCCCTCCACAGATGCTGGCTGACTTGCTGAGTCCTTCCAGCATTTTGTTTGTTGCTCCAGATTCCAGCATCTGCAGTCTCTGGTATCTTCATGTTGGTGGTTGCTGCTGTGAGTCTGAATGGGAGCTTGACCAGTGAAAGGTCACTGAATCCAACACATCAAAAAAAATTATCAGTAACCTTCCCCTATCCATGTCATTTGAAGTGAGGTTCTCATCAATTCCAATCATTGTTCAGATATGAACATATTGGAATATTTGCTGCACGTAGAGTTTCTCTTTATCAACAATAATGTGCACTTGTACAATACCCGAAACCTTCTTTAGCCTCTAATTAAACTGGACAACACCCCGATGTAGGAGATGTGAGGAAAATGACAATGGTCAAAGATGGGGATTTGAGAGGGTCCTGCGGTAGGGATGCAAGGATCTAGGAAGAGAATTCCAGATCCTGGAGCCTCTCAGAGCAGGAAGTGGAACTTTGCCCCAGGATTGTTGAATGTGCAGAATGCTGTACAGTATATTTGCATTGGCTAATACAGCATCGGAAATTAAAACAGATGGTTGCAATACTGAGAGTGATAATATTAATTTCCCTTAGCTGTGTTTACACTGTCTGCCTGACGTTCCATACATTAACCCTTGTGTGTGGCCCACACCTCCCGAGCAACTGCAATCTCATCTGGGTGCTGTTATTGTGCACTGTGCATCTGGTTGAGGGTATGTCCATCAACAATGGTAAAAAGTCAGTTCGGACAAAGGGTCAGCTTTGAAGCATCAGCTCTGTTTCTCTCTACAGATGCTGCCCAACCTGTTGAGTGTTTTCAGCATTTTGAGTTTTTTTTTTCTGACTAGCTGCTATACCCAGCGGTGCTTGGGTTATTCTGCTGGCAGTCATGGGTATTTGCATTTATACCTATAAAACCCATGCAATTGGGTTTTATAACACTCCTTATGAATGAAATAAAATCTAACTTAAATATATAATTACTGGGAATAATATAATTAGGGGTTAAAATTATGTAATTTAACTAAAGTCACCAATCAAACTATACACACTGAAAATAAATATGTATACAAAATTACATTTAATTTAGTTCTCTTTAAGTAGGTATGGACCTGTGCACAATGTGCAAGTTTACTTGATTTCAATGTTGAAGTGCTTCAGAATATACAATATTTCTTTGAATCCAATGTTAAAATGTATAGATTATTTTTATCTCCAACTCTTCTACTTGAAAGCCAATATGCAAGCTCATTTGATAGGCAATTCATCTGCAAGAGAGTTTGTTTTGTGTTTACTCAAATTAGGAAAGAGGGAAATAAAACACGAAGACTCAGCAGGAATGAGTGTGATGAAAAACTTGGACTAAACTGTTACATCACTTCATGGTCCAAAATGTCACTCAGCACTATTTGAATTACCAGTGGTTGCATGAAGCATATAGTTGATCATGAGGAATGCATTGAGTTTCATGATTAAGACCTACAACTCTTAGTGATTGTTAATGCTCATAACTAACGGAGTTGAACAGGGAACTGAAGTTGCTTGAATTGGAAAAAGTAGATCAGATGGGGATGAAGATATTTGCCCCAACAGCATTACCAGTCATTATTGCAGCCTCAATTACATTTGGCAGTAATTTTTGAACTGATGATCTTGCCCTGTTGCATAGTATTGATGGATCCAAATTCCTGAGTAGCATGATTGAAACTTTTTTGTTCAGTTCAAAATTATTATGTGATGGCACACCAGGTGGTGATAGAGTTTAAAAATTCAAGAAGAAGACATACAGCCTCACGTCTGTCACACTGTCAGTAGATTTATACTGCACAGGTTGTCCAAGAAGCTTTGAAAGAAGGTCTTTATTCATGGCCTGCTCTGTCATTTTTTTTTGGTGCTAAAATTGCTTTTTCATGCAACCACTGGTAATCCAAATAATGTTGAGTGACGTTTTGGGGGAAAAACAGCTTGCATCAGATCATGAAGTGACATAACAATTTAGGCCAAGTTTTTCATCACAATCATTCCTGCTGAGTCTTCGTGTTTTATTTCCCTATTTCCTAATTTGAGTAAACACAAAGCGAACTCTCTTGCAGATGAATTGCCTATCAAATGAGCTTGCATATTGGCTTTCAAGTATAATCACTTAACATTTTCCCAAATATATATGATGCTTCAATACACGCTTTCAATCCATCTGTTTTAGTACCTCGTGGAATTATTGGTGGCATTTGACAGAAAGCTCCAGCTAGCACTAAAGTAACGCCCTTTAGTGATTTGTTATTGTCTAAGATCTTGCAACCTTCAATCTAGTGCTTCAATGGCTGCCTTGCGAACCATTCTACATTCATCTCAGACAATTAGTTAACTATCTCATAAAACTTCTTTTCCTTTGTAGCTCTCTGACCACTGTTACATATTGGAGTCTCCACATTTGTCAAATTTAAAGGGAATTTAAAAGCTGCATGTGCAGTTTTGCCCCTGACAAGTGTTGAAGCCATGGCCAGGGCAAACTGTCTTGTCTTTGAACTTCAGGCAAAAGTAGACTTAATAAGGAAAGTTTTTCTTGTTCCACCATAAGCATCCAAACAAAAACAATTCCTTAGTCATTGTCAACAGCCTCTGCAAAAGTATCTAGGCCATTTCTTTGGTATTGGTAAATTGGTTTAGTATTGTCACATGTACCAAAGTAGAGTGAAAAACCTTTTTGTATGCCATCCATACCGATCATTTCATTACAACAGTGCATTGAGGTGGAACAAGGTATACAAGCACATAGGTACGTGGAGGGGCAGGGCTTAGAGGGATATGGGCCAAATGCAGGAAATTGGGAGTAGCTGAGTGGGCACCGTGGTCAGCATGGACTCATTGGGCCAAAGGGCCTGTATCTGTGCTGTATTGCTCTGACTCTTAAAACAATAACAATGCAGAATAAAGTGTTACATTTACAGAGAAAGTGCAGTGCAGGCAGACAATAAGGTGCAAGGTAATAACGAGGTAGATTGTGACGTCAAGAGTCCATCTTATCGTACTAGGGAATCGTTCAATAGTCTTATAACAGCAGGATACAAGCTGTCCTTGTGCCTGGTAGTTCGTGCCTTCAAGCATTTGTATCTTCTGCCCGATTGGGGGGTGGGGGGGGGAAGAAGAGAGAATGTTGGGGTGGGTGGAGCCTTGATTATGTTGGCTGCTTTATCGAGGCAGTGAGAAGTGTAGACAGAGTCCATGAAGGGGAGGCTGGGTTTCCATATCTCATTAAACTTGTTTATATTTGTCTAGCTGGTTTAAATCATAGCTGGTCTCCCACAGATCTTGGTGCACACATTTTCATTTTCTCTTTCTGGTTCAGGTGGACCAAAAGTACTTGGGTCAGATCTACCCAAGTATTTAGTACCTCAAAAATAGATCTGAAAAATCTCAATGATTCAATGGGGAAAATTAAAATTTAGGTCCTCTTTGGACTACAGAGGATCGCCGATGGGGGTTTTAGAAAAAATAAGACTATCCTGCACGTCATTGTACTAAGCCTAACTTGCATGCAAAATTTCAGAATCAGATTTATTATCACTGACTTGTATGACGTGAAATTTGTTGTTTTGCGGCAGTAATACAGTACTAAGACATAAAATTACTATAAATTACAAAAATATTACAAAAAAAATAGAAATAACAAAGTTATTGGACTGTTCAGAAATCTCATGGTGAAGGGGAAGAAGCTGTTCCTGAATCTTTGAGTGTGAGTATTCAGGTTCCCTTCTAGGTTGCTTTGTTACTGAGCTATGCGTTGGACACCTGGACATTCTATTTTATCATGTATCATTTAGATTACTATCATCTGCAGGTTTTTCTACTTCAATGGTAAAAGGCAGCCAATGTTTCCTCTGCGTTACCCACAGTCTCTTAGTCTGCTGAGAAAGTGACTCCTTCCTACTCCCCGGTAAGGGTGTAGCTTTCCTTTAGTTCCAGGACAAGAAAGTAAGCATTTACTTCTCCATTCTTATTGATCTTGAGAAAGTATTGGTGACCCATCAGCTTCAATCATTGCAGCCCCTCTCTAAAATGTTCTCCCAAACTGTCTAATAATTTTGATACAACTGAATAGCTTCCAAAGCAATTTCAGTATTGTCCCCCACCCAATAATCATTAAGTTTAGGAGCCTGTGAACAAGTGAGCATGATCAGAGAGCTGTAGATTCGTACAGCACAGAAACA
Organism: Pristis pectinata; assembly: GCF_009764475.1. Taxonomy (NCBI): domain Eukaryota; kingdom Metazoa; phylum Chordata; class Chondrichthyes; order Rhinopristiformes; family Pristidae; genus Pristis; species Pristis pectinata. The sequence goes on along the minus strand of NC_067439.1, from coordinate 12,840,196 downwards.
GGCCCTTCGGTCCACTTTGTCCATGCCAACCATCAATTATCCATCTACTCTAATCCCACTTACCAGCATGTAATCTGTGGCCTTCTGTGCCTTGGCAATTCAAATGCCTGTCTGGAGTACCTCCTCGGGCAGTGTGTTCCAGATTGCAGCCACCTTTAAAACAAAATTCTTCCTCTGATCCTCTCTAAGCTTTCTACTACTTTTCCCTAAGCCTATGTCCTCTAGTACATTTTTAAAAGTCTTATTGAGTGGCTTGGTTAGTTACTGTGGATCTGGAGTGGCATGCAGAACGGACTGGCTAACAATAAAAATATGCATGTTACCTATTGCACTCTTGTCCTCTGCATCAAAAGGATAATAGGCAGTATTAGTGCATGTTTATCCTGTTCACAGAATGGTATTTTACCTGCTGTTTTTTTTTTCCCCTTCCCATACTGTGACAGTGCAATTTACAGACTCTCTTACTGTGAATGGCTAAGGTTTACAGACTGGTTGGCCTCCTGTGCTAGTGTGCAAAACCAGGAGAATTAGAATTGGTTTATTATTGTCACATGTACTGAAGTACAGTGAAAAACATGTCTTGCATACCGTTCATACAGGTCAATTAATTACACAGTGCGTTGAGGTAGTACAAACTAAAACGATACAGAATGCAGAGTAAAGTGTTACAGTTACAGAGAAAGTGTAGTGCAGGCAGACAATAAGGGGCAAGGTCATAACGAGGTAGATTGAGGTCAAGAGTCCATCTTGTCATACTTGGGAACCGTTCAACAGTCTTATAACAGTGGGATAGAATCTGTCCTTGAGCCTGGTGGTACGTGCTTTCAGGCTTTTGGATTTTCTGACCAATGAGAGAGGGGAGAAGAGGGAATATCTGGGATGGGTGGGGTCTTTGATTTATGCCGGCTGCTTAACCAAGGTAGCGAGAAGTGTAGACAGAGTTCATGGAGGGGAGGCTGGTTTCTGTGATGTGCTGAGTTGTGTCTACAACTCTGCAGTTTCTTGTGGTCCTGGGCAGAGCAGTTGCCATACCAAGTTGTGATGCATCCAGATAGGATACTTTCTATGGTGCATCTATAAAAATTGGTGAGTGTTAAAGGGGACATGCCAAATTTCTTTAGCCTCCTGAGGAAGTAGAGGCACTGGTGAGTATTCTTGGCCATGGCGTCTACATGGTTGGATCAGGACAGGCTATTGATGATCACTCCTTGGAACTTGAAGCTGTCCAGCGCTCTCAACTTCAGCACCGTTGATGTAGACAGGAGCATGTGCGCCACCTTCCTGAAGTCAATGACCAGCTCTTTGACTTCAGGAAGGGAGGCAGCGCACATGCTCCTGTATTCAAACGAGAGCCTGAGGGACAATTGCAACAGGGCAAAGGGATATCTGTTTAGTGCCATTGTTAAACCGTACCAAGGGTAGCAGAGTGGTGCAGTTAGCAGAGGTGCTGCCTCACTGCTCCAGTGACCCAGGTTCGATCCTGACCTCCGGTACTGTCTGTGTGGAGTTTATGGGTTCTGTCTGGGTGCTCCAGTTTCCTTCTACGACCCAAAACTAAGTGGGTTGGTTGGTTAATTGGTCGCTGGAAATTGCGTTGATGGGAATGTGGGGAGAATAAAATGAGTCTGGGTAGGATGAGTGTAAAAATGGGTGGCTGATGTTCTATGTGGACTCCGGGCTGAAGGGCCTTTTTCCATTCTGTATCTCTCCAAGACTCTATGGCATAGATTTGGATCATGTTTTATTTAAAACTTTGATTCTGTATGATGTTATTTTTGGTAAAATAACAAAATTTCAAGTGATCAGCCATGTATCTGCTGATTAAAGCACTGGCTCTGATTTTGGACAGAATGAAGTGTTAGTTTGTCCTCGGTGATCTAACCATGTGGTTCTCTGCTCTCTTCCCACAGTCCTTGGAGAGCACTCGCCGTATGCTGCAGCTGGTGGAGGAGGTACAGTATCAGCAAACTCCGTTTATTGTCTTTTTATCAAATGCCCAGTAATGTGTTGGCTCCGGTTTGGAATAATCACAGAGCGACATTCCCATTATAGTGGGACAAAATGGGAATAACCTATCAAATCCTTACCTCTCCAGTCTCCTCCTCACTCCAAATACTATTTAATAGTTTGAGGCCACTCTTCTTCATGTGGCTATCTCCTGTGTCACTATTGACAGACTATTCAACCAAGAAGATTTTCACATAGTGACATTTATTAAACCTCACTAATAAACTTTATCACACAAATATCCTTTGCAACAAGTTATTAGTTTGCTTACCTCGGCTGATAAATTTACAGGAACATCTGTTGAGTGACTTTGCATTGACAGCATAAGGCAAATGGGTTGTTAATGGGAACCTGCAGCCTCATTGAAGGATAGATCTTAGGGCCATGTCCCTTAGTCACTACTGACTTTGACAGCACAATATTTTGTCCATTGTCCTACCTGCACAAATATCCAGCAGCATAAGCCGACATTTCTGGACATACTAACTAGGAGCAGGAGTAGGCTCTTGGGTTTGCTCCACCATTTCATAAAATCGTGGCTGATCCAAGTGTAACCTCGGCACTGCCATCCCATTTGCTTATTGACATCTATCTACCCTGCCTTAAAGTGACCCAGACTCTGGAACCTTCTTCCTCAAAAGGGCAGTGGAAGCAAAGACTCGACCCTTGGAGAGAAAAGAAATTCACCTTCTTAAATGGGGGACTCCTTTTCTTTGGAAGGTGAACCCTAGTTCTATATTCTCTCAGAAAGGGAAAGACCTTCACCGCTTCTAGCTGTAAAGACCTCTCGGGAGCTGGTACATTTTGGGCAAGGCTTGTCTCCGTCTGCCAGCAGATACAAGCTATACCATCCAATCCTTCCTCGTGACTAACTGCCCGGCATTTGTCTAGTAAACCTTCTCTGAACTGCTTCCAATGCATTAACATCCATTCTTAAATAAGGCAACCAATACTGTACACAATATTTCAGATGTGGTCTCAGTAACACCCTATATATAAGCATAACCTCCTTATTTTTTTATTGTATTCAATCCCCTATCAATTTCCTTGGGTTGTGTAAGGAATGCTTGCCTTTATTAATCGAGGCACTGAGTTCAAGAGTCAGGAAGTTGTATTGCAGCTTACTAAAACTCTGGTTCATCTGCATCTGGAGTATGGCATTTAATTCTGGTTGCCCCATTAGAGGAAGGATGTGAAAGCTTTGGAGAGGGTGCAGAAAGGGTTCACCAGGATGCTGCGTGGATTAGAGGAAGTGTGCTATAAGGAGATATTGGACAAGCTTGGATTTTCTCTGGAGCGGTGGAGGCTGAGGGGAGACCTGATTTAAAAAAAAAATTTGAGAGGCATAGACAGTAGAGAGCCAATATCTTTCTCCCCAAAGATGAAATGCCTAAAATTAGAGGGCATGCATTTAAGGTGAGAGAGGACAAGTTCAAAGGAGGTGTGTGGGGCAAGTTTTGTTTTTACACAGAGTGGTGGGTGACTGGAATGCGCTGCTGGGGTGGTGGTGTGGAGGCAAATATGATAGAAGCATTTAAGAGGCTCTTGTATAGGCACATGAATGGAGAGATATGGACATTGTGTAGGCAGAAGGAATTAGTTTAGTTAGGTTTTCAATTACTAGTTTAATTAGTTCAGCACAACATTGTGGGCTAAAGGCTCTGTTCCTGTGCTATATACTGTTCTATGTTCTAATAGAGGGTCATGGAGAAATGGCACAGATCAGCCATGATTATAATAAATAGTGGAGCTGGCTTGAAGGGTCTGATGGCCTACTCCTATTTTCTTGTGTATTTGAAGAGGGCAACAGGGTGAACTATTGCTAGTTTTGGACCAATTTCTGATGCTATGATCAACACAAGCTGATCATCAGAGACGCAGCAGGCAGTGCTGCTGCCTCAGCTTCAAGGAACCAGGTTCAATCCTGACATCCGGTGCAGTCTGTGTAGGGTTTACATATCTTGATGTTCGAGTCATAATGCAGGATTTCGACCCAAAACGTCGACAAGTTCTTTCCTCCCACAGATTCTGTTCGACCTGCTGAGTTCCTCCAGCAGATTTGTTTGTTTGCTGCTAGAGCTTACATGTTCTCCAAGTGACCACGTGGGTTTCCCCCAGGTGCTCCGGTTTCCTCCCACATCCCAAATACTTGCAGGTTGGTAGGTTAATTGGCTGCTGTTAATTGCCCCTAGTGTGTAGTGTGGCAGGAGAATTGGGAGATGAGAGAGAGAAAAGGTCACAGGATAACAAGTGGGGCGCAATGGGTCTGATGCAAATATCCCAAGAGCTGGCATGGACTCGATAGGCTGAATGGCCTCGTATGCTGTAAGAAAGTAAATGTGAGTTTATCCACCTGCATTAATCCAGGCTGCAATAATGTAGAATTGTTGTCTGGTAGTGTAACATAGCTTGTGAGAAATCTGCTGGCGTTGATACCCAGCTGTGCTCAATTAGAGCTTAAATTCATTTTCTGCCATTGTACACTGATTCCCTTACAGACCATTAAATATTACATTATGTTTTTATGTTAACAATTCATTGACATCTGCATATTCAAGGCACCTAACAAAGTTGCCTTAATATTCTGCCTCTTCCCACAAATATTGGTTAATTTAACCCATTAACAATTCAACATGACCATTTAATCCTCTGATGGAATATTCGTTGCCCATCAATCCTGATCTCCAAAGGTCATACTACAAAACTCCTGGGAATGTTAAGGCTAACAGGAAACCACAATTCTAAAAGGCTTTCTGGTGACAGAATTCTGTCTGTTGCAGAGAAAAATTATATTCAATTCTGCTCTTCCCCTTTATAGGAAGGATGTGGAGGCTTTGACGAGGTTGCAGAAGAGGTTTACCAGGATGCTGCCTGGATTAGAGGGCATGTGCTATAAGGAGAGGTTGGACAAACTTTTTCTCTGGAGCAGCAGGGTCAAAATGTCAAATACTAGAGAGCATTTAAGGTGGGGGGGTGTAAGTTCAAAGGAGATGGGGGGGCAAGTTTTTTAAACACAATGGAGGCAGAAGCAATTTGTTTAGTTAGGTGTTTAATTAGTTTGGCACAACATCGTGGGCCAAAGGGCCTATTCCTGTATTGTACTGTTCTAGGGAAACAATTACCATTTTTAGTTACAAATGGGAGCAATGTGGATGGCCTTTCATTAACCTAGGGAAGGTTGAAGGTGATGAATGATGTACTACAAAAGGAAGGATGCATTTGGAGGAAGCCCAAGTGGGACCTGTTGAAAACTGTGTTTTTAAGCTGTATATGGCCTGTCTTTAGGCCCACTTGAATCGGGTTCTGAGCACTAAAGTTGTGAACGTTAAAGTCACACAGCACAGAAGCAAACCCTTCAGCCCAGTGTGTTCATACCCACCATTAAGTGCATATCTATAATAATCCCATTTTAGTTGTTGAGCACTTATGGAAACTGGGGGGAGGGGGGGAATCTGCAGACAATGGAAGTCTGAAATAAAAGCAGAAAATTCTTGAAACACTCAGCGGGTCAGGCAGCATCTGTGGCAGGAGAAACTGTTACCGTCTTGGGTTCTGGTCCCTTAGAACTGAGAAAGATGCAAATTAATTTTAGGTAGCAGAGAAGGTGGGTGGAACGAAGGAAATATCTCTGGGAGGGTGAGACCAAATGCAATAGCTAATAGGCAGTTAAGATCGGGTTAAGCTTCTTTGTCTGTGTAATATGTTGCTAATGATAAGATTGTGGGACGTGCCCAGCAAGCCGGGCTATACAAAATAAAAAGGGGAAAATCTAAACCAAAATGATGGCGGGCAAAAATGGCCAGTTCTCATACAAACAAAGTAAAAGCAAATTGTATAAAGTTGGAGAATTTGATATTGGGTCCTGCAGGCTGTAATGTGCCCAGGCAAATGAGGTGTTGCTCCTCAAGCTTGTGTTTGGTCTCGTTTGAACAGTGCAGGAGGTTGGCAGGGTTTGTATGTCCCAATCTTGCTGGATATATGGGCTGTTTTTGGGTTTTCCTGCATCTGCTCCAATATCAGAGCCAAATGATCCATTTGCACATCAAGTTTACATGGTACAACAAATGAATTAACTCGTGTTTGTAAAAAAAAAACAAAACACCGACAGCATTTTAACACTGATTTCTGAAATGCAGATAAGTGTCCCAGTTTGCTTCATCGGAGATTGTGGTCCTATGTTTAACACCTGAGCCATGTAATGTGAGAGAGCTTAGATACTTAAAGGGAAGTTCAATCAGAGGTGGGTTCACAAGTGTGTCATAGAGAGGTGCAGTATGGAAATGGGCCCTTCGGCCCACTGAGTCCATGCCTACTTTCAATCACCATTTACACAAATCCTACATTAATCCTGTGTTTCATTCTCCCCACATTCTCATCATCTTCCCCCCCCCCCCCCCCCCCCCCCCCAGATTCTACCTGTCCAAACACTAGGGGCATTACAGTGGCCAATTAAGCTACCAACCCTCACGTCTTTGGGATGTGGGAGGAAATCGGAGCACTCAGAGCAAAAGCCAAGTGGTCACAGGGAGATGCTTGAGGTCAGGATTGAACCTGGGTCTCCAGCTCTGTGAGGCAGCAGGTCCACTGGAGCGGAGAGAAATGGAGACATGGAAAGATTTGAGAAGGGAATTCCAAAGCTTGGGACCTGTATAGGGAATACGAGGTTGTCGGGACAGTGCAGGATGTGGGAATGGGTAAGAAGGCAGGAGTCTGAATCGGAATCAGGTTTATTATCACTGACTTAGATGTCGTGAAATTTGTTGTTTTCCGGCAGCAGTGCGGTGCACAGACATAAAATTACTCTAAATTACAAAAATGAATAGTGCAAAAACAAAGGTAGTGTTCATGGATTCGTGGACCGTTCAGAAATCTGATGGCGGAGGGGAAGAAGCTGTTTCTGAATCGTTGAGTGTGGGGCTTCAGGCTCCTGTACCACCTCCCTGATGGTAGTAACAAGAAGAGGGCATATCCCGGATGGTGAGAGTCCTTAAGGATGGATGCCATCTTCTTGAGGCACTGATGTCCTCGATGGTGGGGAGGGTTGTGCCCGTGATGGAGCTGGCTCAGTCTACAACCCTCTGTAGTGATCCTGCACATTGGAGCCTCCATACCAGGCTGTGATGCAACCAGTCAGAATGCTCTCCACCGTACATTTGTAGAAATTTGTAAAAGTCTTTGATGTACCAAATCTCCTCCTCAGTGACTGAGTAGAGCCGCTGGAGTACTTTCTTCATGATTGCATCATGTGTTGGGCCCAGGACAGATCCTCCCAAGATGTTGACACTCAGGATCTTGAAGCTGCTCACCCTTCACCACTGCTGACCCCTCAATGAGGACTGGTGTGTGTTCACCCGACTTCCCCTTCCTGAAGTCGGCAATCAATTCCTTGGTCTTGCTGATGTTGAGTGCAAGGTTGTTTCAGCGCTTTCAGAGAAGGGAAACAGTAGCAGTTGTGCAATGTGAGCTCCCATTTGGAATTAACTGCAACCAAAAATATCACCTTTCCCTGCAAAATTTTAAATGCCAAAAAAAAAGTACTTTTCTGATTCTCAAGAGCCTGATTCTGTCTTGCCAGAATCCATTAAGTACCTTGGGCTGAATTTCTGCAACTTGCAAAACACCCAGTCAAGGGTTTAATACAAAATCTACAGCACCTAGTTCTGCAGTAACAAGGCATATTCTTGCCCCTTAATTCAGTGAAAATAAAAATTTAATTGAACCAATAACGGCACAGTTGACAGCTGTTTGCCAGGAGGGGTTATGAATTAAGGAGGAGGAACATTCAACATTTAAATTCTTTTGTGGTGCAAGCAGAATTGATTTTTGTTTTAAAACAATCTCAGCCTTTTTATCGGCACCCTGCATGGTTACAAGCAAATGCGGAATTGAGTCCTGCTGGGAAGCAGTCATTTAAAAATGTCAGTGATATTAGTTGCTGTCTGTTGTAGTGTTACAGGAAATGTAGCTGGGTTTCGATCAATGGAGTAAGCCAGCAGCACTCGTGTGTTGCCTTGGAGCTGAGTCCCTGCAGAACAGAGCCAAAATGACACTGGAGTCTTGCATGTGACATCGTATCCCAAAATTGTGTGAAGATTTGATGAGCTCAAAGACCACTCATTGGGTGTAGTTGTCAGCCAGACTGTCTGAACTGTGGTTTGCTCAAAGCGGTTTGCTCAAAAGGGCAGGCACAGCAGTGTAGCGGTTAGTGTAACGCTATTACAGCGCCAGCGACCCGGGTTCAATTCTGGCTACTGTCTGTAAGGAATTTGTAGGTTCTCCCCGTGTTTGCATGGGTTTCCTCTGGGTGCTCCGGTTTCCTCCCACATTCCAAAGACGTACGGGTTAGGAAGTTGTGGGCATGCTATGTTGGCGCTGGAAGCGTGGCGACACTTGTGTGCTGCCCCCAGAACACTACACAAAAGATGCATTTCACTGTGTGTTTCGATGTACATGTGACTAATAAAGAAATCTTATCTCAACATACTTGAAAATCGATGGCTTAACTGGAAGCATTTTCAGATGGCACAGCCAGTAGAGCTGCTACCTTACAGCTCCAAAGACCCAGGTTCGATCCTGACCTCGGGTGCTGTCTGTGTGGAGTTTGCACCTTCTCCCTGTGACCGCGTGGGTTTCCTCTGGGCGCTCCGGTTTCCTCCCCTGCCCCAAAGACGTGTGGGTTGGTAGGTTAACTGGGAGCTGTAACTTACCCCTAGTGTGTAAGTGAGTGTTAGAATCTGGGGGGAGTTGATGGGAACGTAGGGAGAGTAGAATACAGGGGAATTTAGTGGGGAAAGGGATTGTTCTGTGGATCAGCAGAGACTCTTTCAGCTTAATGGGCCTCCTTTTCTGTTGTAAGGTAATGTAATGAATTTTGAAAACATAGCTAAATTGCTAAAACTATAAGCAAGAGCAGAGAGTGGCGAAAGTGAGAGAGACAGCGAGAGTAAAAACATTTGATTCATGTGGGGCAAAGGGGACATAAAGTGCAATGCGGGAAGTGCTGGCAAGCGATAGGTGGAAGCGATAGGCGGTGTTCATTAACAGCATTTAAAAGACACTTGGACAGGTACATGGATAGGAAAGGTTTAGAGGGATATGGGCCAAGCACAGACAAATGGAACTAGTGTCCACAGGCATATTGATCAGCATGGACCAGTTAGGCCAAAGGGTCTGTTTCCATGCTGTATGACTCTATATGGGAACAGAGTGAAGCCTTTCAACCCCTCAACACTGCTACCCCACTCAATCAGATCTGTACCTTAACTTCATCAACTCCCTTTTGGTCTGCTCCTTACACCATGGGAAAAACTCATCAACCCTATGTTTGATGTCTGAGTAAATCGCTGGTCTCAGCGGGTGCGTTGGGGGGAGAGAGTCCCCGACATCCACTCCCCTTTGTGTGAAGTAGCATTTCTCAACACCACCCTAAGTGGCCTGGCTCTGCTTTTAAAGTCCCCTGTTCTGGACTCCCCACACCAGAGGTTTCTCTGCGCAATCCACTCCCTTTAAACATCTTACTAAGGCCATCCATTAATCTCCTTAACTCCTGGCTTGTTTTTTTGTTTGTTCTCATAACCTTTAATCCCAGTATCATAAACACAGAAGACCATTCAGCCCATCGAGTCCATAACGGGATTGCTCGTCAACTCTCCTTTGATTCTTTTTGCCATTAACTTGTGCCAAGGGGTAAGGTACGATAGCCAGTTAACCTACCAGCACATTAGTGAGATGGCAGGAGAAACCAGTGTGTCCAGTGGAAACCCTCGCAGTCACAGCATCCAGGGTCAGATTCAAACCCGGCTTCCTAGCGCTGTGAGTCATCAGCACTAACTGCTGCATCACCTCCTCACCATGTCACCTACAGTTACCCTGGTATAATTCTGGTGAATCCTCATAACCTTTAATTCCAGTATCATAACACAGAAGTAGGCCTTTCAGCCTGAGTCCATAATGGGATTGCTCCCATACATCCCCATCAACTGTCCCTTTGATTCTTTTTGCCATTAACTTCCACTAAGGGGCATTTTACAGTAACATTCTGCCCTCTTAAGGAACTACACACTGAGCAGAAAGATCTTTAGTTATTTCCCAACCCTTGTTCCAAGAATGTGGTTGTCACTGGCAATGCCAGCATTTATTGTCATTGGAGCATAGAACAGTACAGCACAGGAACAGGCCCTTTGGCCCACAACGCCTGTGCCTGCCCATGTCTAACTGCCCCTGAGCTAAGAAGGCAGCTAGGAGTCAGCCATGTTGGTGGGACTGGAGTCACGTATAGGCCAGACTGGGTAGTGGTTGAATTTAAATCCTCCACCAGTTGCCATGGTAGCCTTCAAATTGACTGCTCGTCTGCTAACTTCAGCACCACGCTACTGCACCCCAACTGTACTGAGCTCCTCTCGGGTTAGTCAGGAGCTAGTTAGTCATAGAATTCTACAGTACAGAAACAGGCCCTTCGGTCCACCATGTCTGTGCTGACCATCAGGTACCTATCTCTACTAATCCCACATATCAGCGCTCGGTCTGTGTGCCTTCACAATTCACATGCTAGTCTCGACAAATGCTGAGAGATTCTGTTTCCACCACACACTTGGGCAGTTGATTCCAGATTCTAACCATAAAAATGGGCTGCTGGAGGAACTCAGCGGGTCAGGCAGCATCCGTGGAGGTAAAGAGATAGTCGACGTTTCGGGTTGAGACCCCACGTCAGGAATGAGTGTGTAAAGGGGGAAAGGGTAGATAGCCAGTATAAAAGGGTGAGCAAGAGCTGGCAAGCGAGAGGTGGATCTAGGAAGGTTTGAGGGGCAGATGAAGCCAGGTGGGGGAGGGAAGGCTGGAAGTGGGGACAGAGACTGCGAGGTGATAGGGCTGCAGATTACGGAATCTGATGGGAGAGAAAGGGGATGAGTGGAACCAAATAAGGGAGGGATGCTGAGAAAAGGGAAAAGTGGAGGCAAGGGAGGGGATAGGGGACCCAGTGGGTGAAGTATGTGGGTGATAAACAGATGGTGCCAGGTGGGGGAAGAGAATGAAACAGAAAAAATTATTTCATAGATCCCCTCTAAACCTACTGCCCTTTACCTTAAACCTTTGTTCTCTGATTTTCGACATATCTGCTATGGAGGGCAAGTTTTTCCCCATCCACTTTATCTCTGCCCCTCATAATTTTGGTTTTCTCTGTTAGGTCCCTCCCTCAGCTCCAAGGAAAGCAAAACCAGCCGACCGACTCTCTCCTCACAACTGAAATGCTCCATCCCTAGTGAATCTCCTCTGCGTCCCCTCCAGTGTAATCACAGCCTTTCATAGAGATTGCAGTCTGCTGCAATGTTGGTCTGATCAGAGGTTCCAAAGTCACTTTAGTTACAGACTGTCTACTTGTTCTGATCAACTGTTATGTTAAAGTTGTCTCTGTACAATGAACCAAAAACCATTATTATTCCCCAACTATATTCATTATCCTGGATAAAAGTTAAAACGTTAACAATATTTGAGGAAGTACTGTGAGTGTATTGATTCCCCCAACAGGATATGGCATGTGTGTAGTGTACTGGGGAGGAGGGAGTTGTGTAAGGAAGGCAGAATCATGAACAGGAGATGTGATTGTTCAGGGGAGCATCAAGTAGTACAGCACAGGAACAGGCCCTTCGGCCCACGATGCTGTGCTGAACTAATTAAACTTGTAATTAAATGCCTCACTAAACTAATCTCTTCTACCTACACAAGGTCCATTTCCCTCCATTCCCTGCACGTTCATGTGCCTATCTTAAACGTCTCTATCATATTTACCTCCACTACCACCCCTGGCAATGCATTCCAGACACCCACCACTGTGTATTTTAAAAAAAAACAAAGAACTTGCCCCGCACATCTCCCTTAAACTTGCGCCCCCTCAACTTCAATGCATGCCCTCTAGTATTAGACATTGCGACCCTAGAAAAATGATACCGGCTGTCTACCCTATCAATGCCTCTCATAATCTTATAAACTTCTATCAGGTCTCGTCTCAGCCTCTGCCGCTCCAGAGAAAACAACGTAAGTTTGTCCAACCTCTTCTTATAGCACATGCCCTCTAATCCAGGCAGCATCCTGGTAAACCTCTCCTGCACCCTCTCCAAAGCCTCCAGATCCTTTCTGTAATGGGGCGACCAGAATTGAATGCAATGCTCCAGATGCAGCCTAACTAAAGTTTTATAAAGCTGCAATGTAACTTCCTGACTCTTGAACTCAGTGCTTGGACTAATGAAGGCAAACATGCCGTATGCCTTCTTTACCACCCTATCAACCTGTGCAGCCACCTTCAGGGAGCTATGGACTTGGACCCCAATATCCCTCTGTTCATCAACACTTTTATGGGTCCTGCCATTAATTGTGTACTGTCTCTTTACATTTGATCGGCTAAAGTGCAACACCTCACACTTGGCTGGATTAAACTCCATCTGCCATTTCTCCACCCATAATTGCAGCTGATCTAAATCCTACCGTATCCTTTGGCAATCTTCTGCATTATCCAAAATGCCAACCAACCTTTGTATCGTCTGCGAACTTACTAACCCACCCATCCACAAACAGCAGAGGTCCCAGTACGGATCCCTGCAGAACACCACTGGTTAGAATAAGTCCCATCAACCACGACCCTCTGTCTTCTATGGGAGTTGTGCATGGGACTGACAGCTGTGCACTAGTGTGTGAGGATGGGGTCCAGATGTGTTTGCCACCCAGCATCCTGTATGCTTCTCCCCTCTTTCCAGTACTGATGAAGGGTCTTGGGCAGAAATGTCGACTGTTGATTTCCATCCATAGATGCTGCCTGACCTGTTGAGTTCCTCTAGCAGTTTTTATGTGTTGTTCCAGATTTCCAGCATCTGCAATCTTTCTTGTATCTCCATAAGTACATCCAGGTAATAAAAAAGGAAAAGCAATAACAGAATGCAGAATATAGTGTTACATTACAGAGAAAGTGCAAGGACCATGATGAGGTAGAATGGGAGATAAAGAGTTCATCTGTTTTGTATATCGTCTGCCCACAGTGCATCATTCCCTCAAAGTGAGTGTCAGCCTGGTTTATGTGGAGTGGGGCTGTGAAACCAGGATCCATTGACTCACAAGCAAGCATGCTACCCACTGACCCACGAGGAAGAAGTACTCTCGTGAAACTGTAGTCCCAGGGAGTTTCAGTTGCTGTGGCAGGGGGTGTTCACCTTATTCTTCCACCGTTGGACACCCAATGCAGAAAGATCTCTCCAGCTGATTTTCCACACTGTCCACTCAGGCTTGTTGCACGGATGCAGTGACTTCCTACTCCCTAGTCTCGTCAGCTCAGCCGGCGATGGATGAACAAGGTGTCGGAGCCCATGGAACCAGCCCGAGAGCTCGATTCCTGCTAATTGTGAAGCAGGAACAACAGAGGTTCCCATTATCAGCTTGCCCACTAAAAGTATGTCTGATATTTGTTTGGACTCCATAATCCAGCAGGTTCAAATGGATGTTTCTTACATAGTTTCCCATACTTATGGAAGGTCCATGCACTGCATGTATAGAGAGCACGCACCCTGTATTTGCAGTGGGCTCACACACTCTATACGTAGAGGGCCCAGACCATGTATGTATAGAGGGACGTCATCCTGTATGTGTACAGGGCATGCACTCTCCACATATAGAGGACAACACACTCTGTACATACAGAGGTCACACACTCTATAAATACAGAGGACCAGCACTTTGTACATATAGTTAGCCTGCACCCTGTATGTGTACAAATAGAAGGACCGCACTCTATACAGGCCCTCTATACTGTATGTACAAGATATTCGTACATATAGAGGGCCTGTATCCTGTACGTGTGGAGGGCCCTCACTCTGTACATATGGAAAGCTGACAGTCTAGACATGTAGAGGGCCTGCACCTTGTATGTAGAAAGTGCCTGTAATTTGTACATACACACTGGTTGCATCACGGCCTGGTATGGCAGGTCCGACACATTGGAACGCAAGAGGCTGCAGAGAGTAGTGGACACAGCCTGGTCCGTGACAGGCACAGCCCTCCCCACTATTGACAGCATCTACAGGAGGTGCTGCCTCAAGAGGCATCTGTCATCAAGGATCCCTGCCATCTGGGCCATGCCCTCTTCTCGCTGCTACCGTCGGGCAGGAGGTACAGAAGCCTGAAGTCCCACATCACCAGGTTCAGGAACAGCTACTTTCCTACAGCCATCAGGTTCTTGAACCGACCTGTACAACCCTAACCCTACCTCAGTAACGGAACACTACAGACCACCTCTTGCACTGCCATAGATTGTATTTTTTTTTTGGAACTATTGTCTTGTTTCTACACAGTCTTTTATTTTATCTTCACTGTTATATAATTTATGTTGTCCAAATCTACGTGCCTGTGATGTTGCTGCAAGCAAGCTTTTCATTATACCTGTAGCTCACCATACTTGTGACGTAACAATAACTTGACTTGTATAGACCCACCATCTGTACAGGGTAGGGGTTCCCTACACGTATAGGACGCAGGCACTTTAGATAATGTGGTGTGGGCTATGCCCTCAATTGGTACAGATTGTGGGCTGTCTAACCCTGTTTGCTTTTATCCAAAGTAAATGGTCATTATTGGATCTGTAACAGGCAACCTACTTGTACTTGATGTTAGTAAGCTGTGGTGTTAGCCAGTTAAACTCTGTACAATAAGGGTTGGACCTGAAGTTAGGTAAGTGATTGCATCTCTGTACAGCAACTACACCACATGCTAGGGAAATTGAACCTACTTCTGTAAATGCCGCAGTAGCTTGGAGTTGGAGATTCACAACTTGCATGTGTCTCAAACAAAACAAAATGGAGATAGCTGGCCTATTGTGGAGACTAACCCGGTAATATAATATAGTTGACGGACATCCAAATTTGATGCTTGTGAATATCGTGAAGTAAAGTTAATGGAACTTAATTCCTGAAACTTTGAGATATTTTAATGTGTGGCTAGTGGATCTTTTAAAACCTATCTGCTGGAATAACACACCAGTTGGAATTCCAGCACACACCAGTTGCATGTTTCTCAGGAGTTTTCTGAATATGGATGTGAAAGGGGTTGGATTATTGATTTGGGGTTGCGATCTGACAATGTACCTGTTTGGTTACAACTACTATATTCTTTGTCCTTCTCACCTCAAACAGAGCAAAGATGCCGGGATCAGGACTCTGGTCATGCTGGATGAGCAAGGAGGTGAGTGAACTTCAGAGAACATTCTGGTTGCATATTGGGATGGAGAGGAGACAGTGCACCCACATTGGGCAATGCTTGGTCTTTCACAGCTTAGACTGAAACTGCAAACCCCTGATATTGTTAAATAGTTGGGTGGAGCAGGGACTACTTACGGGCTGCGCAATAAAGCAACAATCTTGCAAAGGAATCATTTTCCTCTTGCCTGTAAAATACGGGAATCAGCTCTGCCTAGTGGCTAAAAGCACTCCTTCTGCAGAGCTGAGCCAGGCTGGTCTGAGGACCAGTGACCAGTCTTGCTGAGTTAACTCACCCAGAGTCTGCACCATGAACCTAAAGCCAATCCTGTTATTTTGGGGTTTAACAGAGGTCATTGAATCCGCAGCTATCTAGCACATGTTCTTTACCACTTTGGAATTTCACAGGTATTCCCTTTACTTAAGAACAACCAGCCATTCTACTCGATCTTCTCCATTGGATGGTCAATGACCATACTACATGCGATGATTCAAACTAAGGCCTTAATTTTTTATTTTACAATTTTTAAACATTGTCCTGTGCATGCGCCATCAATGGAAGGTTAGCCATCCATAGATATCCTGGGAAGATGACGGTGGTACTTATTTTTGACCTTCTTGTAGTGGTTGGAAACAAGGGACTTGTGAGCCCGCTTCAGAAGAGCCGTACTGATGCAGACAGGAGTCATAGAGTCGTACAGCATGGAAACAGGCCCTTCAGCACAACTCATCCACGGCGACTGTGTTGCCCAGCGAGCTAGTCCCACCTGCCTGTGTTTGGCCCATAACCCTCTAAACCTCTCCTATCCATGCACCTGTGTAAATGGCTTTTAAATGTTGCTAATGTGCCCACCTCAACCACTATTTCTGGCAGCTCGTTCCAAAGACCATAAGACACAGGACCAGAATTAGCCCATTCGGCCCATCGAGTCTGCTTCACCATTCAATCGTGGATGATTTATTATTCCCTCTCAACCCCATTCTCCTGCCTTCTTCCCGTAACCTTTGATGTCCTTACTAATCAAGAACCTATCAACCTCCGCTTTAAATATACCCAACAACTTGGCCTCCACAGCCGTCTATGGCAATGAATTCCACAGGTTCACCACTGTCTGGCTAAAGAAATTCCTCCTCGGTTCTAAATATGCACCATTCTTTGCGTGAAGGAGTTACCCCATGTCCCTTTTAAATCTCTCGCCTCTGATCTTAAACCTATGCCCTCTTGTTTTTAGCACCCCTTCCTGGGAAAAAGAGAATGTGCTTTCACCCTGTCTATGCCCCTCATGATCTCATATACCTCTATCAGGTCACACCTCAATCTCCCACGTTCCAAGGGATGAAGTCTAGTCTACGCAACCTCTCCTTGTAACTCAGGCCCCCAAGTCCAGGCAACATTCTGATAAATCTTTTCTGCACTCTTTCTAGTTTAATAACATCTTTCCTATGACAGGGTTTCCTATGACAGGGTTACCAACAGGCTAGACAGGGTAAGGACTTTGCCCGAAATGAACAAAATGAGTTTTTGTGATAATCTGACAGCTTCGTGCTCACTTTTACTGATTCCAGCTTTATATTGCGTCACAGACTGGGTGACGGCAACGGATTTCATTCCATAAAGTACACCAGTCGATCAGATGTTTCTGCTTTAATTCGATAACTTCATGGTCACCTTTAATGATGCTGGCTTTTTTGTTCCAGAATTAGTTCAATTTAAATTGCCACTGTGGGATTTGAACTCGTGTCTCAGAATCATTCCTCCCCTGAAATCCTGGTCCAGTAACCACTGTGAATATCCAACCCTCTTCACAAGAGTGTCACAGTGTCACTGGCTGATCCTTCCACCCTCTACTTCAGGGTTAGATCTTCATTCATTTTAATAGAGACTAAAAGTAAGAATAGAATATTCTGAAAGCACTCAGCAGGTCAGGCAGCATCTGTGGAAAGAGAAACAGAGTGAACATTTAGGGTCAAAGATGTCTCATCAGAACTGATTAGAGGTGTTTTGGGGTATTGATAGAAGTAACTTCCAGTAATCGGGTAAACCTGCCTATCCCATGGGTGCTTATCAGAGTTTCACCTCTCGTCTAGAGGTTTGGCTACCTGTACGTAGGGTGCTGTGGGAGAGGGGAGGGAGGGAGAGACAATCCATAGTGGCAGTTTTACACATAAATAGGGAATTAAAGATCTACGTTGTTGAGTCCCACACAATCCAGACTGAGATTGTCCATTGGCAACATATAGAGAGTTGTTAGTCTCCATTGAACATTTAGTCCTTAGTTGGGAGAGAATCACATACCCAACTGTATGTAGTTTTGGGTGTGTACCCCCTTTAAGGACTATAGGCAGGCACGGTAGCATAGTGGTTAGCATCATGCTTTACAGCGCCAGCGACCCGGGTTCAAATCCGGCCACTGTCTGTAAGGAGTTTGTAGGTTCTCCCCGTGTCTGTGTGGGTTTCCTCCGGGTGCTCCAGTTTCCTCCTACATTCCAAAGGCGTACAGGTTAGGAAGTTATGGCCATGCTATGTCGGCGCCGGAAGCGTGGCGACACTTGCGGGCTGCCCCCCAAAATCACTACACAAAAGATGCATTTCACTGTGTGTTTCGATGTACATGTGACTAATAAAGATCTTATCTTATCTATAGCACATGAACAGCTGGTGTCTGTATTTGTAACATTTAGATGTTTCCAGAAAATCTCTCTCTCTGTAGATGTTGCCTACTTAATGTCTCTCTGTAAGTTCCTTTGTTTAATAAAACACTCTCTTAATTTAACTTACTGATTATCCTTCAGTACGTCAGAGGGTGATGCTGTGAAATTAGCCTGTTACTGAGACCCATCTTGTTTGATTGGTCCCAGACCATAGGACCTACAAAGGCAAGTGCAGAAGGTGCAAAGAATAGTCCCTCAATCTATGAGGGAATCAGAAAGTATCGGAAATGGAAATATTTTAAGTTAGTCCTACGTCACCGGGTTCCGTCTAACTAATGGTGACGTGTCCCCTGGGGTTCTGCAGGTGAAAGCCCATTGGAGAGTGACCCTCTGCCCAACCTGTGCATGGACGGCACAGTTGAGATTGGGAGCTTGACCTGGAGAAAGCAAAACCAAGCTGTCCAGCACGCTCCTATTTTCTCATATAATGATGTAGGAGGCCACTTGGCCCATCGAGTCTATGCCAACTCGCAGAGTAATCCCGTCACTCCCCACATCTCCCCTGTAGATGATCCTCTCTCACAAGCTCATCAACTCCCCCCTGATTTTCCTCTCACCCACCTACACACTAGGGCCGGTTAACTTACCGACCTGCATGTCGTTGGGATGTGGGAGGAAGATGGAGCACTAGGGAATAGACTTAAGAGTCATAGAGTCATGTAGCACAGAAACAGGCCCTTCAGCCCAGCAGGTCCCTGCTGACCATCAAGCACCCATTGACACTAATCCGATTCTATACGCCCTACATTCTCATCAACTTCCCCCCCCCCAGATTCTACCACTCACCTACACACTAGGGGCAACTTACAGCAGCCAATTAAGCTACCAACCTGCACGTCTTTGGAAAGTGGGAGGAATTTGGAGCACCCGGGGGAGACCCACACGGTCACAGGGAGAACGTGCAAACTCCGCGTAGATGAGATCGGATGTCAGCATAGAACCCGGGCTGCTGGAGCTGTGAAGCAGGTGGCACTACCTGCTGCACCACCGTGCATGATTTAATTAAATTATAAATAATTTGTCGGACAGGTGGCACCAGCTGAAGTGGATGGAAGAGGCCAAGTTCAATGGCCTGGGTCTTACATTGACCACACAATCCTGTCCAGGTTGAACTGACTCAGAAACAATGTAAACAGCATCCATGAAGTAGGAGCCAAAATCAAAATACGGCAGATGCTAGAAGTCTGAAATAAAAGAGAACAGGCTGGAAATATTCAGCAGCATTTGTGGAGGGGGAGAGAGAGAAAGAGAGACACACACACAGAGATAGGATTACAGGCAGTCCCCAGGTTACGACAGGTTTCTGTTCCTGAGAACTGTTCGTAAGTCGGAAACAAACACAAACAGTGTGTGGGAGAGGGTCACAGAAACAGCAGTGATGGGAGACCGAGCAGGCGCGGGAAGAGTGGCCGCCAGCCGGCCTCGGTGAGTGAGCGAGTGAGCCTGCTCAGTGCTCCCAGCTCTGCTCGGCTCCACCCAGCCCCCGATTGTTGCAGCTCCGGGGTGGGTGATGGGGAGGGAAGGTACACAGACCTCACCCAACAGAAGACATCCGCAGCTCCGAGAGTCGGCAAATCCATCCCCATCCCTCCCACTGGTCTCCCAAACGCTTGTTCGTACGTACGGGTAAGTCAGGCGTCCTTGACCCGGGAAACACCTGACGCGGGGTTTCGGCCCGAAACGTTGGCCATTCCTTTTCCCCCACAGATGCTGCTCGTCCCGCTGAGTTCCTCCAGCAGATTGTTTGTAGGACCTGTAATATTTCAGGTTGGTGAATTTTCATCGAAACTGGGGGGGGGGGGGGGGGAAACAGTACAAGTTTTACGCTGCAGAGTGAAGTGGAAGGAAGAGAGAATGAAAGGGAGGAGGTGGAGATCAGGGTTAAATGAATGACACGAGAGAGAGAGGGTGATAAATGCTCTTGAATAATGGGAGATGTATCTGGGAGATGGCAATAGGAACAGTCATGTAAAATTTGAGATCACTATTCAGCCGAGGTACATTCCGAAGTGGGGCCGGCTCGTGCCTGGATTACAGCTTTTCCAAAATGGGAAAGAAGACAAATCCAGGTGAAATGATGTTGCTCTTATCCCTACAATGATGTGCTACACGTTAAACATGTATCCAAGACATTCAGGTTTAAAGGGTACGAATAATTATTCACCAACCTGAGCAAACCCGCCACATCTGTCTCAATGTTTTTGCAACCCCACCCCAACCACTTACATTTTATTTTCTCTCTTGAACTCAACTCCTTTGCTTCTGTTCTAACTAGAACAACTTGATCGTGTTGAGGAGGGGATGGACCAGATCAACCAGGACATGAAGGAGGCAGAGAAAAATTTATCAGACATGGCAAAGTGCTGTGGCCTTTGCGTTTGTCCCTGCGCCAAGTAGGTACTGGCAGTGTAAAGGCACTTCTGGGCTGACACTGGGTGCATTGAGTCAGGGTTTTGTGACAAATTCCTGTGTCCATGTCTTGCTGGATTTTCTATGTCTCTCTCTTTTGCTTCACTTAATGTCTGTTTCTTTCGAGGGTTGAGGACGTCCCACACTGATTGGGAGCGGTCTAACGCATGATACCAGGGATATAAATCTCCAGTAGGTCTAAACTTCACCTTGAGCGCCAGTACCCATTTTGCAAGAGCCAGTTCAATCCCAATCAGTTTGGGGCTTCACCAATCCCTCACTTGTATGTTGTCATTGTCTGTGGAAACTAACTATCTTCCTCATTCAGAGCAATTGGAGAGGATTGAAGAGGGAATGGATCAGATCAATAAGGACATGAAAGAAGCAGAAAAAAATCTGTCGGATCTGGGCAAATGCTGTGGTCTTTGTTCCTGCCCCTGCAATAAGTAGGTGTCAACTGTCGGTCCCAGAGGCCGCCTGCCTGCCTGCATGCTGCTTGCTGAGAAATAACACGGTTCCATCTAAACTCATAGAACACCCACCCTCTGTAGGGAAGGACATCAATACCTCAAACCTGCTGGCTCCTTCGTTCCCCGAGACACTCATCCAAGGTTCCCTAAAGATCAGAGAGGCTGTCACTCTTTTCTTTAGAGGAGGATGAGAAGGATTTGATAGAGGAATTTAAAATGACAAGTAGTCTAGAGTGGGTAGTGGGAGGCTGCTCCTATTGGTGGAGGGGTCAAGGACAAGAGGTCACGGATATAAAGTAATGGAGAAGATAATTAAAAATAGCATGAGGAAACTTTTTACGCAGTGTGTGGTTGGAATGCGCCATCTGCAGTCGTGGCAGAGGCTTGTTTCTTTGCAGACTTCAAGGGGGAATTGGATAAGCATCCAATGAGGAAAATTTTGCAAGGCTACGGAGCAGGAACCAATGGGATGGAACAATGAAGTGCTCTGTTAGAGAACACAGTCTGGACACCTTGGGCTGAATGGCCTCCCTCTGTGTTGTAATTGTATGATAAAGCTCAAATTTAAGCATTAAAAAAGACATGGGTATCATTTTGAATCTCTTGCCGCTTGCAAGGTTTTTGATCAGCCTGGCCATGAATTCCACATTGAGCCCCTGTGCATGTCCATGGATGTTCTGTTCAAAATGCTGAGCTGATTGACGTCACTCACTCTGCCCATTCCATACCATTCAGATTCCCATTCCCATCCAGTTGATTCATCCATGTACAATTCAATCAAATAAAAACGTGTTGAATTTGGTAATGTTACTTGCCTCAAATTAGCCAACATTACATTTCACAGTTGGGTATAAACCAACCCACTGTTCTCTGATAAAGCTTTTTTGTTCATCTGGAAAGTACCAAGATCCAGTAGCTGTGGTTTAAGTTTGAGCACTGGGTTGGAAACCATTGACAGTGTGGCCAGGAGCTTGGTGTGAGCTCTCATGTATTGGTTTATTATTGTCACTTGTACCAAGGTACAGTGAAAAACTTGTCTTGCATACCGATCATACAGGTCAATTCATTGCACAGTGCAGTTACATTGAGTTAGTACAGAGTGTATTGAGGTAGTACAGGTAAAAACAATAACAGTACAGAGTAAAGTGTCACAGCTACAGAGAAAGTGCAGTGCAATAAGGTGCAAGGTCACAACAAGGTAGATCGTGAAGTCAGAGTCCATCTCATCGTATAAGGGGACCATTCAAGAGTTTTATCACAGTGGGATAGAAGCTGTCCTTAAGCCTGGTGGTACGTGCCCTCAGGTTCCTGTATCTTCTATTTGATGGGAGAGGAGAGAAGAGAGAATGACCTGGGTGGGTGGGGTCTTTGATTATGCTGGCTGCTTCACCAAGACAGCGAGGAGTAAAGACAGAGTCCAAGGAGGGGAGGCTGGTTTCCGTGATGCGCTAGGCTGTGTCCACAACTCTGTGCAGTTTCTTGCGGTCCCGGGCAGAGCAGTTGCCGTACCAACCTGTGGTGCATCCAGATAGGATGCTTTCTGTGGTGCATCGATAAAAGTTGGTGAGTGTCAAAGGGGACATACCGAATTTCTTTAGCCTCCTGAGGAAGTAGAGGCGCTGGTGAGCTTTCTTGGCCGTGGCATCTATGTGACTTGACCAGGACAGGCTATTGGTGATGTTCACTCCCAAAAACTTGAAGCTCTCAACCCTCTCGACCTCAGCACCATTGATGTAGACAGGTGCATGTACACCACCAATATCACTTCAGTAGGTGGGTTAACAGGACAAGCATTAAATCAACCAAATCTTTCACCAAATTCATCTGAATTTAGTCAGCATCTGGAGATGACTTTCTGATTCAAATCCTTTAAGGAGAGAAACACTGAGCTTAGAAATATTGGGTTTCGCTGATATTCTCACTGCTGTGGATATGAACCTAGTCCTTTCTGAGGTGATCCCAGTGATGAGTACTCCAGGGGTGGATTACCGCTCTGGAAACTCAGCTGGCATTTCCTGCCACCAGTTGTGTTTGTGCCAGTGGTGTGTTTACCAGGTTGGATGTGGAGCCAATGACAACCAAGGCCGTGCTCTTTTCAAGAGTTCCTGGGGAAATTTGTCCAGGTTGTACCAAGACACCCCTGTTGTCAGGCACCTTCAGAATATTAGGTTTTAATAACAGCACGATTTGAAGGAGGCCTTTCTGAGCAGCCCCTGGAGGAAAGGAAGGACATAGGCCTAATGCAGGCAAACGGGAATCGCGTAGCTAGGCATCATAGTTGACATGGACGAGGTAGGCCGATGAACCCACGTCTGTGCTGTACAGCCCTGTGACTCCATTGAGCCTGCAGATTATATTTCCCCCTCTCTTGGACAGCACTGTGGTGCAGCTGGTAGAGCTGCTGCCTCACGGCTCCAGGCACCCAGGTTCAATCCCGACCTCGGGTGCTGTCTGTGTGGAGTTTGCACGTTCTCCCTGTGACTACGTGGGTTTCCCTGGGTGCTGGAGACACACGTGATATTCAGATGTTTGCCCTTACTCCATTACCTAAGGAATTAAGGAGAGGTGGGCTTTGTGTTGTGTTACACACCAACCCAATACTTAACTGTAGTACCCCCACTCACTGAAAACAACCCAATGCCTATAAGTATGGTCAATACCAGGAGATGTGACCTTCACCAGAGAGGGTCCATCATTGAAGTTATCTTCAGATTATTCTTTGTCCTGTCAACTCTGGAGAGTTACATAGAGGAAATTGAGAGAGCTGTTTTTGAAATTCTAGTCATTTCCAAATTCCATTCCAGCAATCGAAGCTTGAACATTGGATATTTGATACCAAACTGGGATCGCGATTCTTCACAAGGGAAGAGATCCTGCAGAAAAATATAGCAGCATGAATTATTTCACAATCCCACCAGGCAAAACATTACTCGCCAGCTGGCATGTGGTATGAGGAGTGTTGCCATGCTCTTGATTTTGTGAGTTATTTGATGGATCTAAAAATAGGGCCATGGCTCCTTCAGGGCATGGGTCAGAGAGGTATGTGTTAGTTTGTCGTTCGTGCAAGGGTGCCTGGAAGATGTTTCCAAGTCTTGAGTTCTAAAAGTGTTCAGAATAAAAGCAAAGATGTACTGCTGAGGCTTTATAATGCGTTGGTCAGACCGCATTTGGAATATTGTGAGCAGTTTTAGGCCCCATATCTAAGGAAGGATGTGCTGGCCCTGGGGAGAGTCCAGAGGAAGTTCACAAGAATGATCCCAGGAATGAAAGGCCTGACATATGAGGAGCGTTTGATGGCTCTGGGCCTGTACTTGATGGAGTTCAGATGAAGGGGGATCTCATTGAAACCTACCGGATTGATATTGGTATTGGTATTGGTATTGGTTTATTATTGTCACTTGTACCGAGGTACAGTGAAAAACTTGTCTTACAAACTGATCTTGGATAGTGTGGACGTAGAGAGGATGTTTCCATTAGTAGGAGAGTCTAGTATCCAAGGGCATAGCCTCAGAATAAAGGGACGTCCCTTTGCAACTGAGATGAGGAGGAATTTCTTCAGCCAGAGGGTGGAGAATCTGTGGAATTTGTTGCCACAGAGGGCAGTGAAGGCCAAGTCATTGGGCGTATTTAAGGCAGAGATTGATAGCTTCTTGATTAGTAAGGGGTTTATGGGTTACGGGGAGAAGGCAGGAGAATGGGGTTGAAAAAAAAACTCAGCCATGATTGAATGGCGGAGCAGACTCGATGGGCCGAATGGCCCAATTCTGCTCCTATTGTCTTATAGTCTAATCCTGACTTCAAGGTCTCCTTTGCACCCCACTCTGCAGCTTATTTACAATCCATTTCTTTCACCTTTCCTATCTCACGCAGTACGATTGTCTCTATCTCCAGTGCTACTCTCTGCTGAGAAGCAGTCACTGGGCCTACATATATAACATCCTTGGGTTCATGAATCATCTCGTTAACGAGACATAACAGTGAAGAATTCTGTACAGGTAACTGGCCCAAATTTCGATCAAATTTGTTTAACCTTGTCTGGTGAAGATTCATTTTTGTTCAAATATATATGTGTTATCCAGAATCTGATAAGAAACACAGTAAATGCAAAGCATGTTGAGGGAAATAGTGGCTAAATTGATGGGAAAGCAAACTGGAGGACATAGACTGTGAAATAGCCAGTCAACGAGATGGGTTAAGTACTTGGGGAAGCGAGCAAGAAGAGATAGCAGGGAGAGATAGATGGTGGAGATAGGGGGAAGCCAATGTGGAGATGGAGGGGGAAATGGGTGAGTTATCAGATTGGGATATAGGCAGGAGTTAAAAGATTGGCAGCATCAGCTGGGATTAATCTTGGAGATGATCCTGTCACAAGCTCTTCAACCTGGGGTTGCCCACTTCACAGAACTGCCATTGGTCTATTCATTATCTCCCTTCCAGTATGTGAGCAGACCCAGCAGAAACAATCTCGACCATCACCCAAGTTACCATCCCCCTCCGTCCATCTTGTATCATTTTAGAACTAAGACATGAAAATGACCATGGACTTAAAAAAAAAACAAATCCCTCAGTTGTGCTCCCAGATGTTGCTCACAACTGTGCCCAGAGATTAGTCATCAAACCCTGCAAATTCCAGGTAGATCCAGAGGATTCCAGATTTATGAGGTGGATAGAGCTGAAACATTTCCCGTGTCTACACACCCTGGTGTTGATGTCCTGTAATTAGCCCATATGATCAACTAGAAGTGTTATTTCTGTATGCATCTGAAGTCTATCTCCTCAGCTTCTTCCGGCTGAAGGCTCTGTGGACAGCAGATGGTTTCTCTGCATGGTTGAGTGCTTTGGCCTGCATGATGATTGAATGAGCCATCTGCCTGCTGCAGTTCGGAAGGCAATGTAGTATTTTTTCTTATGCATTGTGAAGAGTCCTTGAAATATGAAGGGTGGGCAGAGCCAACAGTGGCCATCATCATACAGCATGGAAACGGGCTCCTCCGCCCACGGAGTCCATGCTCGACGTCTAGAACCCATTCACACTAATCCTATTTTATTCTCCCCACATTCCCGTCAACTCCCCACGGATTCTACGACTCTCCCACATAGTAGGAACAATTTACAGCGGCCAATTAATGTGCCCTTATGGCTTTGGAATGTGGGAGCAAATAGGAGCTCCCTGCATTCACTGGGAGAACACGCCATCTCCTCACAGAGAGAACCAGAGGTCAGGATTGAACCCGGGTCTCTGGCGCTGCGAGGAAGAAGCTCTACTCTGCTGCAATACATAGGGTACATATGCTACAGAGCTGCTCATGTGGACCTCAGCACCTCTACCAAGGCCTTACACTAGATGCATCCCAACCCAGTAGTTAACACATGACCGTACACTGACCATCCAAATAACAGCTGCATGGCTTGAGTTTGCAGGACTGTGGATGTGGAACGGGTTTAAGCTAGTTCCATAACCTCTGATCCTCGGAAATCGATCTGATTTTATGCTTGGTTGGGTCAGGCAGGGGGAGGATGTTTTTGGGCAATGTTCTGACACAGGTGTGAGGGACCTGGTATGGCATTGACTTCAGAGGCAGGTAAACCATGCTGCTGATTGTCTTTACAGCCCAGATGTTTACCCACCCTCCAGCCAGCTTCTCCAGATGTGGGCCTCAGTACCTTTCTCAAGGTCTTATACAAAATGCATCCCAATCCAGTAGTTCACTCATGACTCATTGAGGATCGCATCTTGTTCCGCAGGCCTGGATGTGGAATGATCTCCTCACCTTCCAGCTCCAGCCCACGCAATGGGTGCTGTGTGCAAGAGACTGGAGAGTCTCTCTATAGCCAACAGTTTCATTCCCCCATCCTCCTCCCAGTGTTCACTTGCAGATGCCCTGGGGTTAATCTGGAGTGCGCTGGTGGGTGGTTGGTGGGGAGTGAACAGAGGTGTTGTAGCCATTCCAGTGAACACTTCTTGTCCGGTGTCACACTTACAAGAAGTTCAAGTTTATTGTTTGTCATAGGCATACATATACCGGGTATAAATATCATGAAAATGAGCTTTTTGCAGCAGCAGCACATTACAAGACGTAAATTAACATAAACTTAAATTAACATAACTTTTACATAACTTACATGTGTGCAAAATAAACGTAATGATAAGATTGAGAGAGGGAAGAAAATACAGTCCGAGATATTGTTAGGGTTTGTCACGTCGGTTCAAGAACCTGACGGCAGTGGGGGAGAAGGAAGCTGTTGTTGAACCTTGACGTGTGGGTCTTCGGGCTCCAGTGCCTCCTGCCTGACGGCAGCACCGAGAAGAGGGCATGGCCCGGATGGTGGGGGGTCCCTGATGATGGACGTTGCCTTCCTGAGACATCGCCCCTTGTAGATGTCCCCGATGGTGGGGAGAGATGTACCCATGATGGAACTGGCTGAGTCCACCACTGAGCCCATCCAGTGGAAGTGTAATTGGAATGCTACACAGTCCACTGTAAATTTTACCCAGCGTAGATCATATGGGAATCTTTTCTGGATGAAATTATGTCAGATATGAAATTGGACTGGGCACTCCCAAGCACTATTCAGAGTAGTGTTTTTCCAACATCGGCTGTGCATTGAATGCAGCAGCCATCACCAAGAAAAATTGGGGCAGAATCTGCACACTACATCCATCGTAGAACAGTCTTGGTGCAATTAGGAACACATCACACTGATTCGCTGCTTTTCTTAAAGAGACACTCTGCTGATCAAGAGATCTCTCTGGGCAGCTTCAGAACTGACTGCTGAAGCATTTTTCAAAGTCCAGTGTATGTCTAAACTGGGCGTAGCCTCCAGCAGTGAGCTGCTGAAATATTATTGCTGGAGGCACTCAGTTACTGGAGGTATTATTATGGGCACATCTGGTCACCAAGATGTGTTGGGGACCCCGGGCTAGGATTCAAAGACCTGTCCATCAGTGAAGACGCTACTCCCTCAAGAGTTTTCCGAGATGCCAGATTCTCCCTAGGCTTTCTGATGAATACCACATTCTCAGGCTCAGGTTTTCCAAGCCTGTCATCGCTGGGGAATGGGACGTTCTGCTGGGAGACCTTCCACTGCCATCTCATGCCTGGATTCCCCTCCACATGGGGGCCCCGGGTCACACTGACTCCCAGTTTCTTGACCACAGGATCATTCCAAGTGGCCACAGCAGATCTCCATGTCCTTCCTATTTGCTGTTCACCGCTCATCCACTCTTTGTCCTTGCCAACGTTTACTTTGACCTCAGTGACAAGTGAGTCAAAGTCGAGCTCATTGCCATACGCACAAGTACATTAGTGCACAGGTGCAATGTAAAACTTACTTGCAGCAGCATCACAGGCACACAGCATCAGATACACAACAGTCACAAGAAAAACATAAATTAAACATGAATTAGATACAATTTTTACAAGAAAGAACACAATTAGAAGAAAAAAAGTGTCCATTTCAGTGCAAAGTGGTCAAAACTGTAGTGACATCTTGGGCACTGGGATTTGCAGCGTCTCTGGCTCTCCTCAAGAGCCAGTGATGCTGCAAACCCCCCTCAAGGGCAGGCAGCCATTAACTGCCTTCAGAAGGATGCCCAGTAATAACCCGGACCTTTCCCTCAGTCGGAAGTTTCCGCTACCTCTTGTGCAGCTTGTGGGTTAAGTGAAGAATTTCCTCATGGTGGATACCATGTTTCAGAGAAGCACACTCAACTCTGTCCTCCTGAGGGCAGGGGAATGCCTTTGTTGTGGTATCTTTGAGATGCTGACTCTTGTAGCACGCACATGTCATCACCTAAAGTCACCAGAATGTCCCTTTAAGTAACAAGTGTCTTAAAGAAATAAAATGAAATAGGTTTTTCTAACACCCGGTGACTTTTTTCCTCCTGGGTGACCATCGTTAATTTTTGGGTCCATCTTTGAGAGGTGGCAAACCGAAATACCTGTGAGACAAGGAACAGGGTCAGGTGTTCCCACCATCATCCACTCTAGCCTGGTGTGGGACACACCTCTTCGGTACATTGGAGAGAGAAGCAGTGGGGTGATGTCAAGCCTTGGGGTGGAGGAGGACAATAAGCTCTACAATATTGGGAACTTGTGAACGGTGAGGTGAATGGTGAGGTTGTATAAGACATTGGTGAGGCCAAATTTGGAGTATTGTGTGCAGTTCTGGTCACCTACCTACAGGAAAGATATCAGTAAGATTGAAAGAGTACAGAGAAGATTTACTAGAATGTTGCCGGGTCTTCAGGAGTTGAGTTACAGGGAAAGATTGAACAGGTTAGGACTTTATTCCTTGGAGCATTGAGAGAATGAGGGGAGATTTGATACAAAATTATGTGGGGTATAGACGGAGTAAATGCGAGTAGGCTCTTTCCACCTAGATTAGGAGAGATAAGTACGAGAGGACATGGCTTTAGGGTAAAAGGGGAAAGGTTTGGGGGAACATTAGGGGGAACTTCACTCGGAGAGTGGCGGGAGTGTGGAACATGCTGCCATCTGACGTGGTAAATGCAGGCTCACTCTTAAGTTTTAAGAATAAATTGGATAGATTCATGGACGGGAGAGGTCTGGAGGGTTATGGACTGAGTGCAGGTCAATGGGACTAGTGGAATAAAGTTTCAGCACAGACTGGAGGGGCCGCATGGCCTGTTTTCTGTGCTGTAGTGTTCTGAGGTTCTATGGACACACCCACTAATGTGCCACAGAGCCCAAGGATCATACCGCACAGAAACAGGCCCTTCGGCCCACTGAGTCCGTGCCGACCATCAGCCACTCATTGTTATACAATCCTACTTAATTTTCCCCAAATTCCCATCAACTGCTCCAAGATTCTACCACTCATCCACACACTAGGGCAACTTACAGTGGCCAGTTAACCAACCAATCTGCACAATATTGAGATGTGGGAGGAAACTGGAGCACCCGGGGGAAACAGGGAGAACATGCAGACTCCACACAGACAGCGCCTGAGGTCAGAATTGAACCTGGGTCACTGGAGTTGGGACATAGCGCTACCAGCTGTGCCACTGTGCTGCCCACAGGGTGTCTTGATCCTGATGCAACATCTCGAATGTATCACCAGAGCCCCTCAAATGCATCTCAGATAGATTACTGAGCCGCTCAGATTGTCTCGATATTATCTTCACGTGCAGGTCCTCCCCAGCTGATGAAACACCAACTTATGTTCAGTCTGTACATACAAACAAGCATTGGGGAGACCAGCAGAATGGATTTACCTGATGCTTCAGGGCTGCAGACATCTTCTGCGGTGTGGGAACTCAGATCCCTGCCGTATTTCCGACTTGTGAACTGTTCTGGTCACGGACAGTTCAGAGGAACGGAACCTTGACGTAACCTGGGAAGAACCTGTACTTAACACAGCTGATGACATCCTGTACTGCTAATTAAACCCATATTCACTCAAGAGCAGACATAAGGGACTGCAGATGCTGGAATCTGGAGCAACACACAAGATGCTGGAGGAACTCAGCGGGTCGGGCAGCATCTATGGAGGGAAAGGGGCAGTCAACGTTTCGGATCTGACCCAGTCCAGATGAAAGGCTTCGACCCGAAACGTTGACTGTCCATTTCCCTCCATAGATGCTGCCTGACCTGCTGAGTTCCTCCAGCGTTTTGCGTGTTGCTTCGCTCAAGGGCATCTGGTTTATTAGGAATAAGGAGGTTGGACTTAACAAATGCCCATTAACAAAGACAGGTCAGAGGCCCAGCTGGTCACAGATCGATGACCTCCACTCTGCTTGGAAGGGGCAATAGGAGGTACCACCCCCTTCCTCTGCTGCTCTCCTATTGTTTACCCCTGCTGGGTAGGGTTCCGAGGTTCCCTGCACCTTCTGCAACATAACCATGGGTGAGCACATGCAGAGGCCATCCCGACGTTCCAACACACCCCACCTAGTAGGAATGGTGATCGATCCTCCACTCGCTAGTCTGTCGGCTGCAGTCCCCGTCACACCACCAGA
Source organism: Pristis pectinata (assembly GCF_009764475.1). Taxonomy (NCBI): domain Eukaryota; kingdom Metazoa; phylum Chordata; class Chondrichthyes; order Rhinopristiformes; family Pristidae; genus Pristis; species Pristis pectinata. The sequence continues at coordinate 12,809,384 of NC_067439.1, read as the reverse complement.
ATAGCCAATGAATACCACCCAAGGAATAAACCTGAAACCTTCTGTCTTGTACCAGTTGGAACCACTGGAAAGCTCAGACAAAGGGTTCAGTTGTGGCTCGATGAGGGTTCAGACTCTACTGGAACCTCGAACGTAAAATCTAGGATGATGCTCCCAGAGCAGTACTGAGGGACCATCTCAACTGGCAGCCCTCTCAAGTGAAAAATCCCATTCATTGTGTAGGAAAACACTGAGAAGTTTTCCTAGAGTCCTGGCCAACAGTTAAACAACCAGTATCACTTATTATCTGGCCTTTATTCAGTGTCTGTAGCACAAATTTGACTGCTGCATTTCATTACTGAAAAGAACTGTGGATAACCTGAGTTTGTGAGAGAGTGTATGCAAATGCAAACCTCTTCATTTTGGAGAGATCTTTACGAATGAAGAACAAAATATGATGCCAGTGATTAATACTTATGAATTAGCCAGTCATGTCTGCTGCTGTACTACCTTGAAAAAAATTCCATTTTATAGTCACAGCACCATCAGGCATAATGTGAGAACGAGCGAGATGTCTCGGATGTGATAGTGGAAAGGTATTGCACAGAGAGCAGCTAATCACTGTGTCTGTATCTGATGTCTTGTGTTGGCAACTAATCTGTGTCTAGAATAGAAGCGCAGTGTGCTGGCTTCAAACAGTGCCGGCTTGTGACAAACAGCTCTTTGAACATTGTTTTTCCTTCTTAAAGGTTAAAGAACTTCGAGGCTGGAGGAGCCTACAAGAAGGTGTGGGGAAATAACCAGGATGGTGTGGTGGCCAGCCAGCCAGCTCGAGTGATGGACGACCGGGAGCAGATGGCCATGAGCGGTGGATATATCCGGAGGTAAAATAGTCTGGAAGGAGAGCTGAGGTTGGAGGTTACTGGTGGAGAAGTTCACGTATTATACAGGCTTAGTAACCCTCTGAGGAGATGTTCAGTGAAGAAGGGATAGGGGAGAAACTGGGCATTATAGAGGCAAAGCCCCCCAAATCCAGACTCCTGGGATCAGTCATCATTCTGCCTGCTGTGAGGAAGGATCCCACCGGGAATAAGCCTGGACTGTGGCAGGGTGCAAAAGCTGCATAAAGGTTGCCAGCACTTCAGAATTGTCCTGGAGTTTTAGGGAATTAAGATGTTACCAAGGACAGAAGGCTTACCTCGGTAAAGAAACATAATTTGCAACTGATGAAGAAAATGGGAGATATGGAAAAATGGGGCTCAGTTATAAAATGGCAGCAGGTTTGAAAGGTTGGATAAAACCAAAGTGTGGAAGTTTGGAGGTGTTGGAACCATAGCTCGAGTGGAATGAAGAACATCACTGATGTGGAACTTCATTTGCAACAGTGTAAGAGGCTATTTGAGATTTCAGCTCACAGCCAATCAGGGAGAGCGGAATCAGAAGTGTGGTGAATAGAGCCAATCAGATACAACGGCTCAGCTGCCTCTGTCCCAGACACAGATCTAGTTTCTGAAAATGTCTCCCTAAACTACCCTCCACCCCAATTTATCGTCTCCATATACAACTGTCCCAGTTCCAGTCACCTCTCTTAACTCTCCTATTACAGCTCACTGTTACTTTGGATTAATGTTTTATGTATGAAATGCTCATCTTAGATTTGACCACTTCAGTGAAAATGTTACTTATCTGGTTTTAAATTTCTAATGGAGATTTTTTTTCTTTTGAATTAAGTGACCTCAATGAAAATCCGGGAGCAGTCAGTCTCCTGAACTCTTCGCCCAGTTTAACACTGTTAGGATTTCCAATCTTGCCTTGAGTTGGGTGTAATTTGGGTAAAGGCATTTCTTGGTAAGGACCCAGTTTCAGATTAGCCTATGTAATTTTTCTGACCTCAGGGTCACAGATGACGCTCGGGAGAATGAGATGGAAGAAAACCTGGATCAGGTGGGCAGCATCATCGGCAACCTCCGACATATGGCACTTGACATGGGCAACGAGATCAGCTCCCAGAACGCCCAGATTGACAGGATTGTCACCAAGGTGAGGGGAGATTCACTTCTTCCAACCTAGTGTACCGCAGTCAGTGTTCACAATGTGCCCTCCTCTGTACTGGAGAAACCAAGCACAGACTGGGCGATCGCTTTGCTGAACCCCACTGGCTGAGCATTTCCTGTATTTTCTGTTTTTTAATTGAGAGTAGCGGTGGTTGGGATGTGTGAGGGGTGTGGCTGTTTCAAAATTACAGCAGCAGGGAGATAAATAACTTCTTTAAGGCTGGTTGATTGATAAATAGTATTGCTATTGGCTTATTGTCACGTGTGCCGAGAAACTCTTGACGTCACAACCTACCTCGTTATGGCCTTTAACCTTATTGTCTGCCTGCACTGCACATTCTCTGTAACTGTAACATTTTATTCTGCATTCTGTTATTGCTTTTCCCTTGTCCTGTCCCAATGCACTGTTGCAATGAAATGATCTGTATGGATTTTTCACTATACCTCGGTACATGTGACAATAATAAACCAATTGACCAATGTACCGATACAGTGATAAACTTTGCTTGCATAGCATCCAGGCAGATCGTGCCATAGGTAAGTACAACTGAGGCAGTAAAAAGAAAACAGAATGCAGAATATAGTGCAGCAGCTGCAGAGAAAGTGCAGTGCAGGCAGACAAATGAGGTGCAAGGGCCACGATAAGGTGGATTGGGAGATCAAGAGTTCACATTGATCAGGGTCTTGGGAAAACTTTACCCTTCCTTGAACAGTACTCCCTTGCTGCTGCCCTTGGACTAGTTGGATGATGTGTTCTTTGAAGCAGATAAGCACACAAGCAATAGCTGATCCATTAGAAGAATTCTACTGTTAGATCCCAATATCTTGTCAGCTGTATTTTTCACCACTTTGAGGGAAAACCAGTTGTAGAGCCGGGCTATTTACAAGAGGAATCAAAGAGTACTATTTTTTAAAACAGTGCTCTAATGCAAAAGCCTGTTTAAGGTCATTGAAATCTTCAAGATTAGGAACATGAGGAGCAGGAGTAGGCCACTCTGCCCCTCAAACCTGCCCCAATATGATCATGACTGATCTGACCCGGGTCTCATTTCCTCTTCTGTACCACTTCCCTATAGCTCTCAATTCCTTGAACTTTGAAAAAAAGTTTATCTACCTTCTCTTTAAGTGCCTCCAACACTCAATCCTGTACACCCTTCTGGGGTAGAGAACTCCAGAGATTCACCTCCCTCTGCAAGAATAAGTTCCCACACACCTCAGTTTTAATTCACTGTACCCCAATCCTGTAACTATGTCCCTTGACTGAGAATCTCCCACATCTCGACATCTATCATCTCATGCTCTCTAAAGATCTTATATATTTCAATCAGATCTCCCCACATTCTTCTAAACTCCAAAGAATATAGATGTAAGATTGAACTGGATAGATTTTGGATTCATTGGGTCATTGAAGTATTTGGAACAAAGGCTTATTGAAGTATTTGGAGCAAACACTTAAATGGAATTGAGGTCAAGTTCGGGCCTGGCTTCACAATGAGCGGACAGACAATAGGCTAACTTTCTGAAGGTGGTTTCAGTGGACTGCTCGAGAACTTTAGCAGGACCACAAGAATTTTATACGGTTGGCACGGCAGTAATTGTAACTGAGGTCAACTGGTATTGGTTTATTATTGTCACATGTACCGAGATACAATGAAAAGCTTTTGTTGGTGTGCCATCAGACAGATCATTGCATACATAAGTACATTGAGGTAGTATAAGGGAAAACAGAATGCAGAATATTGTATTATAGTTACAGAGAAAGTGCAGTGCAGGTAGACAAACAAAGTGCAGGGGTCACAACGAGGTAGATTAGGAGATCAAGAGTTCATCTTTTAGCATATGAGAAGTCCTTTCATGTGTTCAAGCAACCTATTTAATCCAAGCTCATTACCTGCAAAAAGCATTAAGCTTTTCAACCTGTGTTGCCTCCACTCCAGAACTAAGGTCACTCCAACTTAAGTGCAATATGCAGACAACACTTACATGTTCTAAATCACCATTATTTGGTTCACTGTAAGGCCTATGGGAGTAGGCACTTACCCTCAGTATCTGGAAAATAAAGGTCCTGTTTTAATCAGCCCCACAGCACAACACTGCCCCCTGGCAATTAGTATCTATGACAAAACCCTGGAAAATAAAGACCACTTCCCACATCCCGTACGGTGGCACAGTGGCGCAGGTAGTAGAGCTGCTGCCAGGTTCAATCCTGACCTCCAGCGCTGTCTGTGTAGAGTTTGCACGTTCTCCCTGTGACCGTGTGGGTTTCCTGTGGGTGCTCCAGTTTTCTCCCACATCCCAAAGATGTGCTGTCGGTAGGATAATTTGCCACTGTAAACTGCCCATGGTGTGTAGATGAGTGGTAGAATCTGGGGGGGATGTTGGAAGAATAAATTGGTTGGGTTGGGATCAGTGTAAAATTGGGTGCTTGATGGTATGTGTGGACTCGATGGGCTGAAGGGCCTGTTTCCATGCTGTATGTCTCTATGACTTTATCCTGGGAGAACATAAAAACTAGGAGCAAATTTGGCACATTGAACTTGCTCTGCTTTTCATCAAGATTGTAGCTGAAGATGTACCTCAGTGTGATTTTCCTGCACCATCTCCATATCGATTTACTCCCTTAATATCCAGAAATCTATTGAACTCGGTTTTCAGACAGCACAGTGTCCATCCGGTAGAGTTGCTGCCTCACAGCCCCAGCGACCTGGGCCCAATCCTGACCTCAGATGCTATCTGTGTGGAGCTTGCACATCCTCCCCGTGACTGGATGGATTTACCCCCCCACCCCACCCACCGTGGACTTTCTCTCTTCTCCCCCCTCCCATCGGGCAGAAGATACAAAAGCCTGAAAGCACGTACCACCAGGCTCAAGGACAGCTTGTATCCCACTGTTGAAGACTATTGAACGGTTCCCTAGTATGATAAGATGGACTCTTGACCTCAGAATCTACCTCGTTATGACCTTGCACCTTATTGTCTACCTGCACTGCACTTTCTCTGTAACTGTAAGACTTCATTGTGCACTTTGTTATCGTTTAACCTTGTGCTACCTTAATCCAATTGATCTGTACAAACGGTATGCAAGACAAGTTTTTCACTGTACCTCGGTACATGTGACAATAATAAACCAATTTACCAATTTAATTGCAGAACTGTAAAGAGCAGAGAAAGGATTGGGTACATACACACGATATGCACTAAACTCTCTGCGTTGCTCTCTGCAGGGTGACATGAACAAAGCCCGTATCGATGAAGCCAACAAGCATGCCAACAAGATGCTAGAGAGCGGCTGAAGGGAAACACAAGCTTCACCCATCCTGCCATACTGCCAGATTCATCCATCATCCATTGCAGCATCTACAAGGTCCAGGAGGGGCAAGTCCCTGTGCTGTGATAGGAAACCGCAAGGTTCAATATCTCTGTACATTATAATTTATTTTATAATTTCTCAGTGTAGCCAAATGTTCCAGTTGTGGAAAGTGTATTTTTTTAAGTGTGGATTTGTATTATGGCCTGTTGAAAGAGTAAATTGTGTATTTAGTTTTTTAATCTTTGTACTTGTCAATGGTTTTTCTGTTTGAGTCTTTCTGTGTAATATTGTGATTAAAATGTGTGCATAGCCAAATGGAAAGTGAGCTCTCTGTGTGTGCAGTTGAACCTCGATAAACACAAGCCAGGTCCAGCGTCCCTCTCTAACCAGAGGGCTTTAACCTCAGACTTGGCCGCTCGTAGTCTATTAACCAAAAAAGTCACAGGCAGATACTCCAGCTGGCAGGGGATGAGCTATATCTTTCCTATAGTCACAGATCTGTTAACTGGGAACCTCCAGCTCAATTTGCTGGGATTTATCCCAGTAAAAAAAAAATCACAATGATAAAATTGTTACAGCACACAAGGAGGCCATTCCACCCACCGAGTCCGTGCTAGATGTCTGGAGGCACGAGTGGCCAGCCATTTCAATTCCACTTCCCATTCCCACACCGACACGTCTGTCCACTGCCTCCTCCACTGCCAGGTCACGGCCAAACGAGAATAAGAGGAACAGCACCTCATATTCCACCTGGGCAGTCTTCAACCTGGCGCCATGAACAGCGAATTCTCGAACTTCTGGCAACCGCTCCCTATCCGTCCCTTTCCCCATTTTTTTTCTTTTTCTCTCCCCTCCTGATCCATTTGGCCCCGATCACCCTCTGTCTTTCCAATCCTCCACCTGCCCATCACCTACACACTCCTCCCTCCAGCTCCCCTCCCCACCTCCCTCCCTTTGTTCCATGCCCCACCGTCCTCTCCTATCGGATTCCATCATCTTTAGCCCTTTGTCACCTCTACCTATCACAGCTTCTGACATCGGTCACAACATCACCTGGATCCACCTATCACCTGCCAGTTCTTGCTCCACCCCTTCCCTTCACCTTTTTCTACTGGCTATCTCCCCCTTCCAGTCCAGGTGAAGGGTCTCGACCCAAAACATTGACTGTCCATTTCCCTCCATAGATGCTGCCCGACTCACTGAGCCCTTCCAGTGCCTCTTGTGTTGATCCTTGACACCTGGGTTTGATGGGTGCCCAAGATTTCTTTTCCACTGCCATTTCAGAACAGTTTGCCTTGTGTACTCTGCCCGTTAAATCTTTGTGACTTATGCCAATAAATACTGTGTTGTAATCACAGTTCCTTGTTTATTGCAAGGGGATGGGAATTGGGACAGTTCAATCCAGGGGATTCCAAAGTGTGGATCAGGGTGAGTGTTTATCAGGATTCAGCTGCAGAACTTGCTATAAAGGAGACAGCTTTTTCCCCAAGTGTTTGCCCTTTGATGGGGTTGGGGTTTCTGCATCATTGTGTAGAGCAAGTCAGAGGTGAAACCAAAGGCTTCTTTTTGTACCTTATACCCTTTAAAGCATAGAAACATAACTTAAGACATTCCGGCCAAATTTACAGCAAACTTGGGGGTGAGAGGGTAATTGGAAAGTCCGGACAGATGTGCTGAGCTACATCCCAGTAGTTTTCCACTTCCTCCGCACACCACACCCCTCCTCTCAACAAGGCACATTCCTTTATTACCCTGGTCCTTCTTCCACTGATGCCTGATATACTCTGACAGATTTCCCTCTACCTCCTGGTAGGCATCTCCCTTGGTCCGATGTGTTTTTTTTGCTGTTTGCACCCCAAAGATTTAGGAGCCAACCCTGGATGCCTCCCTTAGGGAAAATTCACTTCCCTAAGTTCCCCACCCCTCCCCTTCTAGTGGTGTTCCTGGTCCAGGCAGTGGGGGAGCCACGTCTATGGGGGTGGAACATGTCCAGAAGATATCAATGCTGCCCCTTTAAGAAATAGTCCCAATATTAGATTCTCTCTGAGAATAGTTAATTGCAGCAAACTTATTCTTAGAATATTGAAACAACAGATAAATCGGGCACAAGAGGCCTTATACAGCAATTAACCCCTTCAGTCCCTGTCCTGCCTTTGGGAGCTGGAAGTAAGCCTTTCTTCTGTAATGCAATGGGGAGAGGGATGCTGTCTCTTTAAGTGCTTGTTGAGTTGTGGGTTCACTGTGGTCATCTGATGGTTTCTGCAGTGACGGACGTCTTCCCTGCAAACTCATCACGGTCTGACCCCTGAGCCCCAGCCCACTCACACAACTCGCTGGCCTGGTCCAACATCTGCATGCGACCAGTGTGGAAGTGTAACTGGCTTTACTTGTTCCCCCCCCCACCTACCACTTCCCCTTCCCCCTTTACTGCTGTCAGTGACATTGTGGCTGTCCGTGCTCCCTGCGTTCCCAACCCCCTACCCCAGCTTGGAGATCTGCTCTTCCTCCGCCAACTAAGACCGTGCGTTTGTAGACGGTGCATGTCAGTGTCCGTAACTGTTGCACCCTTCTGCTGCTCGCAAACCCAGAGCCTCACCACCTCCTTCACCGCCTGTCTTCACTCAGTCGTGACCTGTAACCATGCCGAGTTACACTGGGTCCTTAAAGCTAGCCTAAACTTAGAGGGAGTTTGCTCTTCGGATCCCGCCTTATAAAGATGATTCTTTCTCCATTTTTTGTTGATAGTTGATTATCTTTCCCTCGCCTGTTGTTTTACTCACTGGCTCGGTCAGTCGTGCTGTGAACCCCCGGATTAACAGTGCGATTTGTGGACTCTTATTTAGTCCAGCAGATAGACGGTTAATTCTCGGCTGGAAATTGGCATCCACGCCTGCATCTCAAGATGCACCAAGATCCGACTCTTCAACCCACTGGGAAATACACCCTGATTCAGATCCTGTTCCTGACAACACCAGAAAACAAAAGTAGTAAAACACTGCATCCATCAAAGCTTTTATTCCATATGTTAGCTTATTGCAATGAAAAAGATCCACTCAGTTTAGCTCTGAGTTGCTCAGTGGAGTAAGATACAGCGATATTGTGCCCTGTATCTAAGGAAAGATGTGCTGGCCCTGGGCATGGTCCAGAGGAAGTTCACAAGAATGATCCCAGGAATGAGGGGCTTAACGTATGAGGAGCGGTTGATGTCTCTGGGCCTGGACTCGATGGAGTTCAGAAGGATGAGGTGGGGGTCTCATTGAAACCTACCGGATCCTGAAAGGCCTGGATACAGTGGACGTGGAGAGGATGTTTCCATCAGTAGGAGAGTCTAGGATCTGAGGGCGCAACCTCAGAATAAAGGGATGTCCCTTTAAAACTGAGATGAGGAGGAAGTTCTTCATCCAGAGGGCGGTGAATCTGTGGAATTCGTTGCCACAGAGGGCTGTGGAGGCCAAGTCATTGGGCGTATTTAAGGCAGAGATTGATAGGTTCTTGATTGGTAAGGGGGTTAAGGGTTATGGAGAGAAAACGGGAGAATACGGTTGAAAAAATTAGCCCATGATTGAATGGCAGAACAGAATCGATGGGCTGAATGGCCTAATTCTGCTCCTATGTCTTATGGTCTTATTAAAGGCCTGGTGTAGGTAGTATTGACTTTCTATTGTCACTGTACTTAGGACTGCATACCTGAAACAAAGAGAGGAAGTCAAGAAGTTGGCAGTAATATTGCCTGCTCCTCAAATGAGAAAGAACAGGTTCATGTTTTATTTGGAAAGTTGTGTATTTCTCTGATTCTGGGCTGTTGAATCTCCAACAACTACTGCTATCAGCAGGCACCTCGGTGTTACTGCAGCAACAGAGCAAAAAGGGCATGGTTTATTTTTGCAATAACTTTGGAAATGCAAGACCAGCGAGAACGATAGGCATAAAAAATTAATAACTATGTCAAACTCCTTCTTTAAGTTTAGTTCCCTGACATTTTATAATAAAATTGTGTGAAGTAATTGTCTTGATTATATGTCGGTTAAGTAACCAGCATAATCATTTCAACAGTGTAAAAAGCACAGATGAAATGTCAATCATGTCTTGCTTAAGCCTGACTTGAATGTTTTGGTATGAATTTGTTTTTAAGATGTTACAATGCCATCGATTAAATATGGGATGATGCATGCCTTACACTTTGTATCAGGAAAATGCAACAACTTTGATCAGCAACCTTACAAGGAGAAAATTAAACCTAGTTTGTTGACATCCTTCCTCTTGTGGCTCCCTCTAACTACCATGGATGCTTCTGGAATGTTTTTCAGTTTCGGGGCAGAGTGTCCTGTATTCACAAGTCTTAGATTGAACTGGAATCTTTTACCTCCTGCTTTGCTAAAGACTTTTAGGTGCCTTCTGATTGGCTGTGGCAATGGTAGTTACTACCTGAGTTAACCTCTTTTCTGGGCCCTGAGCCAAAAACAATGCATGATGGGTGAAGTCCAGCAAAGGTGCAAAGGATGGGAATCATTAGCTGATGGTAAAGATGCCACGGTCAAGGGAACAAAGCTCAGTGTTAAGGTGGACGGCTGTTGAAGACGACGATGTGAAGTCATCCTCCCTTTTCCTCCTTCCAAAAGCTGGTGTTGGGAATCTGAAATTCTGTGTAATTTTTGTTACAATTGTGGTAAAATCTTATCATCTGAATAGCATAAATAAACCAGAGTGTACTGCATCCTGTTGTTTGATGGGTTGGGTATTTTAGTGGGATAGAGTTTAAATATTCATCTCTGTCGTAGCGATGCTAACTCTAGATGGACTTAGGTGACCTCCCACCTTCAACCACTTCATCCAGAAAAACTTTCCCCCTTCCTCTGGTCTTCTATAATGAACAAACAAAAGAACATTTGAAAAGGACAAATTGAGTCTTTAATTGCGAGAAACCTGAGGACAACCCTTGAGAATTGAGGTAAACGTCTTTGCTTGTTGTCCTGGTTTGAGCACTCAATCTAATTTCGTCGTGAAATCAAACCCTGACTGGGAGCTGTGTTGACTGGTGTCAAGGATGCAATGACTCTGCACATTCATCATTTCCCTGAGCCACATAATTGATTTAAGAATGATTGGTTTCATCCAGACTCAGGGACCTAGTGAGAAGGTCGTGGGTTTGATTGTCCAGTTCACAGCTCTGGGCTCATAGTCAACTCCAACTCTCCATCGCAGCACCGACCACTACACTGTCAAAAGTGCTACTTCTTAGACGGGCCGATCTCTTTTACCATCTGGTGATTAGATGTAAGGAAGAAGGAGTTTGAAAGTTTATGCTCTTCCATAGCCTCCTCCAAGATTAGATTCTCTGCTGACCTACCCACAAGCTGGCACTTGACTTGAAGGTCTAGACAGCCTCATTCCCCATGAAATGGAGCCAATGATTAGTTAATAATGCCAACATGCTTTAACCATACTGCCACCTGACATCAGGTTCGGTACACCAGTGTAATGATTATGTGACTGCATTAGTAATCCAGCAATATGGCAGCTTGAGAATTTGTATTTATAGAACCATAGAACAATACAGCACAATTCAGGCCCTTCGGCCCACCATGTTGTGCTGACCTTCAAACCACACCTAAGACTATCTAACCCCTTCCTCCCACATATCCGTCTATTTTAAGTTCCTCCATATACTTATCTAACAATCTCTTGAACTTGACCAATCTATCAGCCTCCACCACCACCCCAGGCAGCGCATTCCATGCACCAACCACTCTCTGAGTGAAAAACTTCCCTCTAACATCTCCCTTGAACTTCCCACCCATTACTTTAAAGCCATGCCCTCTTGTATTGAGCATTGTTGCCCTGGGAAAGAGGCACTGGCTGTCCACTCTATCTATTCCTCTTAATATCTTGTATACCTCTATCATGTCTCCCCTCATCCTCCTTTTCTCCACTGAGTAAAGCCCTAGCTCCTTTAGTCTCTCCTCATAATCCATACTCTCTAATCCAGGCAGCATCCTGGTAAATCTCCTCTGCACCCTCTCCAACGCCTCCACATCCTACCTATAATGAGGCGACCAGAACTGGACACAGTACTCTAAGTGTGGTCTAACCAGAGTTTTGTACAGCTGCATTACCTCGTGGCTCTTAAACTCGATCCCACGACTTATGAAAGCTAACATCCCATAAGCTTTCTTAACTAAACTATCCGCCTGTGAGGCAACTTTCAGTGATCTATGCATATGAATCCCCAGATCCCTCTGCTCCTCCACACCCAGAATCCTGCCATTAACCTTGTACTCTGCCTTGGAGTTAGACCTCCCAAAGTGTACCACCTCACACTTCTCCAGATTGAACTCCATCTGCCACTTGTCAGCCCAGCTCTGCATCCTATCAATAACCCTTTGTAAGCTTCGACAGCCCTCCACACTATCCACACCACCACCGATCTTTGTGTCATCTGCAAACTTGCTAACCCACCCTTCCACCCCCTCATCTAAGTCATTAATAAATATCACAAAAAGTAAAAGTCCCAGAACCGATCCCTGTTGGACTCCACTAGTCGCAGCCCTCCAATCCGAATGCATTCCCTCCACCACAACCCTCTGTTTTCTACAGGCAAGCCAATTCTGAATCCACACGGCCAAGTCTCCCTGGATCCCTTGGCCTCTGACCTTCTGAAGAAGCCTACCATGTGGAACCTTGTCAAATGCCTTACTAAAATCCATGTAGACCACATCTACTGCACTACCCTCGTCAATCTGCCTGGTCACTTCCTCAAAGAACCCTAACAGGCTTGTGAGGCAAGATCTTCCCTTCACAAAGCCATGCTGGCTGTCCCGAATCAGTCCATGATTCACTAAATGCTCATAGATCCTATCTCTTAGAATCCTTTCTAACAGCTTACCCACCACAGACATAAGGCTCACTGGTCTGTAATTCCCTGGACTATCCGTACTACTTTTTTTGAATAAGGGGACAACATTCGCCACCCTTCAATCCTCGGTACCATTCCTGTGGACAACAAGGACTCAAAGATCTTAGCCAACGGTTCAGCAATATCCTCCCTCACCTCATGAAGCAGCCTGGGGAATATTCCATCAGGCCCCGGGGACTTATCTGTCCTAATATTTTCTACCAGCTCCAACACATCCTCCCTCTTGATATCTACATACTCTAGAACATTAACCTTACCAACACTGTCCTCAGCATCATCAAGACCCCTCTCCCCGGTGAATACTGAAGAGAAGTATTCATTGAGAACCTCACCCACTTCCACAGCTTCCAGGCACATCTTCCCACCTTTGTCTTTAATCGGTCCTACCTTTACTCTCGCCATCCTTCTGCTCTTCATGTACGAGAAAAAAGCCTTGGGATTCTCCTTAACCCTACTCACCAAAGCCTTTTCATGTCCCCTTCTTGCTCTCCTCAGCCCCTTTTAATTTCCTTCCTTGCTATTCTATATTCCTCACGAGCCCCATCTGATCCTTGCTGCTTATACCATATGAATGCTGCCTTCTTCTTCCTAACTAGTTGTTCCACCTCTCTCGTCACCCACGGTTCCTTCACCCTGCCATTCCTTCTCTGCCTCACTGGGACAAATTTATCCCTAACATCCTGCAAGAGATCCCTGAACATCGACTACATCTCCATAGTACATTTCCCTTCAAAAATCTCACCCCAATTTACATTCTCAAGTTCTTGCCTTATAGCCTCATAATTCGCCTTTCCCCAATTAAATATCTTCCTGTCCTCTTTGCTCCTATCCCTGTCCATGACAATGCTAAAGGTTATGGAGCAGTGGTCACTGTCCCCCAAATGCTCACCCACTGAGAGATCTGTCACCTGACCCGGTTCATTACCCAAAACTAGATCTAATATGGCATTCCCTCTAGTCGGCCTGTCAACATACTGTGACAGGAATCCATTCTGGACACACTTAACAAACTCCGCCCCATCTAAACCTTTGGCACTAAGCAAGTGCCAATCAATATTTGGGAAGTTGAAGTCCCCCACGATAATAACCCCGTTATTTTTGCATCTTTCCAAAATCTGCCTCCCAATCTGCTCTTCAGTATCTCTGCTGCTACCGGGGGGCCTATATAATACTCCCAGTAGAGTAACCGCTCCTTTCTTATTCCTAACTTCCATCCATATTGACTCTAGAGAGGATCCTTCTACATTATCCACCCTTTCTGCAGCTGTAATAGAGTCCCTAAGCAGTATTGCCACCCCTCCTCCTCTTCTCGCCCTCTCCCTATCCCTTTTAAAACACTGAAGACCAGGAATATTCAATATCCATTCCTGCCCTGGTGTCAGCCATGTCTCTGTAAAAGCCACAATATCGTTCATCACCCTTATTCCTGATGCTTCTTGCATTTAAGTAAATGCACTTTCGCCCATCCACCTTTCTACTTTTATAGCTTGTATTCTGCTTCTCCTTCCTCAAAGCCTCTCTACCTGTTAGATCTGACTTTTCCCCATCCCCTTCTTCCTCTGACCTACCCCGCTGGTTCCCATCCCCCTCGCAAACTAGTTTAAACTCGAACCACCCTAGCAAACCTGGCTGCAAGGATATTGGCCCCCTTTGGGTTCAGGTGTAACTTGTCCTCTCTGTACAGGTCCCACCTTCCCCAGAAGAGATCCCAATGATCCAAAAATCTAAAACTTTCCCTCCTGCACCAACTTCTCAGCCACACATTTATTTGCCATCTCCTCATATTCCTACCTTCACTATCGCGTGGCACTGGCAGCAATCCCAAGATTGCTACCCTTGAGGTCCTGTTCTTCAGCCTTCTGCCAAGCTCCCTAAACTCACTTTTCAGGACCTCATCCCCCTTCCTACCTATGTCGTTGGTACCAACATGAACCATGACTTCTGGCTGTTCTCCTTCCCGCTCAAGAATCCTGTGGACCCGATCAGAGACATCCTGGACCCTGGCACCTGGGAGGCAACATACCATCTGGGATTCATGCTCACTGCCATAGAACCGCCTATTTGTTTCCCTATCGAGTCCCCTACCACTACTGCCTTCCTCTTCTCCTCCCTTCCCTTCTGAGCAGCAGGACCGGTCCCAGCGCCAGAGACCTGGCTACTGCTGCTTGAGCCCTGCAGGTTATCCCCCTCAACAGCTTCTAAAGCGGAAAACCTGTTATTGAGGGGAACAGCCTCTGGGGTCCTCTGCTCTATCTGCCTGTTCGTTTTCTTTCGCCTTTTCTCTCCCCTGACAGTCACCCTTCTATCTACTTCCTGGACCCCAGAAGTACCTGCTCTAACGGGGGGTGACTGTCTCCTGATGTACAGTACCTACATCTCTCTCCTTCCCTGATGATCCGCAGTGTTTGAAGCTGCAAATCCAGCTCATCAATTTTGAGCCGAAGTTTTTCCAGCCTCAAGCATTTACTGCAGACGTGGTCACCGTGGACCACAACAAGGTCCACGAGCTCCCACATCAAGCAGCGGCAGCACACCACCATGTCCTCCATCTAAACTAATTCTTTTTTTCCCCCTACCTAGTTTTTTCCTACTTAAAAATTTATAACAGATAACAGGTAAACCTTACCTTTACTTAACCAGCTACTCACCTGCCTCGCCACTTTAAGCCAAAGCCCGTAGAGCCAAAGCCCAAAACACTCTGCTCCCACTCACTCTGCTGCCCGCTCCAATGCTGCCCGCTGGATATGGCGGTCTTCTTTTTAAACTGTGCGCGTGCTAATGACTGATGTCATGCGCCTGCACAGTTACTCCCCGCTATCTCTGAACCATCAGAAAAAAAACTTATCTCTTCAGAACTCCTCAGCTGCTTCTGTTCGCTGGCCTCTCGCTCCTGATCGAAACACCAAAGACTTCCTTTCTCTTTTTAAACTGTGCGCGCGCTAACGACTGACTGTTTTAACAGAAGGAAATTTATTCCCCAGAAAAGTCCACGAAAGTATCGGATTATCCTAAAGGTCACGACTGCTCAATACTGTCCCTTATGGAGGAAAACAGAATTCCTCTGCAATCTGACCCAGTTATGACCAGGCCCACAGCAACATTACAGTAAAGTTGGCGCAACTGAGAAAACGTGTTGGCACGAAGCTCATCCCAAACTCCCGGGTGTCAAGAAGAATTAGTTAAATTAGCTGACAATGTCAGTTCCACGATGATGGGATACATCTCGGGCTAAGAAGATACGGTTTCACTGGGACCATCCACTTAATATAGTGAAAATAACTTGAGAAAACTTGATAACTTGATTTTGAACCCACCCTTCTCTCTGCTGTGGGTTATGTCATAGAATGATACAGCACAGAAACAGGCCCTTCAGCCCACTATGTCTGTCATGACCATCAAGCACCTATTTAGACTAATCCTACACTAAGCTCTTTTTATTCTCTCCACACTTCCATCAACCCCCACAAGATTCTACCACTCATCTACACATGAGGGGTAATTTACAATGGCAAATTAACCTATCAATCAGTATGTCCTTGGGATGTGGCAGGAAACCCACAGGGAGAACCTCAGTCGGGCCCCACCGTCAGGAAGCACATGAGCTAACACAGTACTGGAAACACAGAAGCTGGGGGTTAGAGTCACAGAGTAAGAGAGAGTTGGGATAGCACAGTAACAGGCCCTTCGAGCCACAAAGTCAACACTGATCATCAAATGCCCGTTTACACTAATCCTTCATCACCCCATTTTATTCTCCCCACATTCTCGTCAACTCTCCTCCCCAGATTCTACCACTCACCTACACACTAGGGACAATTTACTGCAGCCAATTCATCTACCAACCCACACAGCTGTGGGATGTGGGAGGAGATCAGAGCACCCGGGGGAAACCCACGTGGTCACAGGGAGAACATGCGGACTCCACGCAGACAGAATCGGAGGTCAGGATTGAACCTGGGTCTCCGGAGCTGTGAGGCAGCGGTTCTAACCACTGTGCCGCTGTGCATCCCATGCTTGATGATCACATCTCAAAATCACCTCAGGCTCAGACTGTCTCAGAGATCAGTCCTTGGGTTTGTTACACAGCCAATCTCTCAGAACTGTGACTGCATTGTAACTGGGAACAGTGGAGAATACAGGTGGGTAAAGACTTCAAAAACCTTTAGTAGTATTCTAGGGAAATCGAGAGAGTAGACGCATGTGTTTAGAAGTTAATTTGAAAATATACTCACAATAAATACAGGCATCGCCCATGTTACAGTGGATGAGAAACAAAGGACTACAGATGGTGGAACCTAGATGAAAAACACGACGATGCTGGAGGAACTCAGCAGGCCAGGCAGCATCCATGGAGAAAAGCAGGCGGTCAACGTTTCAGGTCAGGACCCTTCTTCAGGACTGAAGATAGGAAAAGGGGAAGCCCAGTATATAGGAGGGAAAAGCAGAGCAGTGATAGGTGGACAAAAGGGGAGGTGGGGTGGGCACAATGTGGTGATAGGTAGATGCGGGTAAGAGACAGTGATGGGCAGGTGCGGGGGAGGAGGGGAGAGCAGATCCACCGGGGGATGGGTCAAAGGTAAGGAGAGAAAGGAGAAAAACAAAGGGGTAAAAAGAAGAGAGAGAGGCTAGGAAAGGGAAGAGAATTCCAAGTGCAAACTGGAGGAACAGGCCCTCATTTTCCGTCTTGGAACCTCGCAGCCTAACGGCATGAACATTGAATTAGGTAATCCCCACCCCCTTTCCCTACAAACCCCTCCCCCCACCATGCTTCTTCTCTTCCCTTGCACATGCGTCAAGAAATGCGAGCTGAAAATAAACTAAAAATTGACACATAAATTCCATGAGAGCGATATTTTATTCCATATCTCAGATTTTTTGGAAGGGATTTGTGAATTCCATAAGGGTGAACTTGTGTTACCCAAACTGCTGTAACATGGGGTTCACCTGTACAGATATTCCCCAATTTACAAACATTCAATTGACAATTCCTTGCTGTAACACCATTCACTCTTTGGATTACATGCCTTTGATTTTCACCGCAGTGAATAGCACAACAAAGTACTCATAACTCATCTCATCCGTCCTTATCAACTTACAAAATTTCACTTAAAACATTTTCCAGAAACATGTTGCTTTGGTGAATCACGAAGATCTGGGTAGAAGCAGGAGTTGGCAATCAGTGCCTTGTGTCTGCTCTTATATTCAATACGATCATGGCCATTCTTCACCCTCACTGCCACTTTTTGGTCTTAATTTCCATAATCTCTAAACTATGACCCAAAGTGAGGGGCAATTTTTTAGCTTGCATGGACAAGACTTGCTCATGCAGATCACTTACAGGAAAGGGGGCGGTGTACATGCGACTGTCTACCCCAATGGTGCTGAGGTCGAGAGGGTTGAGAGCTTCCAGTTCCTAGGAGTGAACATCACCAATAGCCTGTCCTGGTCCAACCATGTGGACGCCATGGCCAAGAAAGCTCACCAGTGCCTCTACTTCCTCGGGAGGCTAAAGAAATTTGGCATGTCTCCTTTGACACTCACCAATTTTTGTCGATGCACCACAGAAACCATTCTATCCAGATGCATCACGGCTTGGTACAGCAACTGCTCTGCCCAAGACTGCAAGAAATTGCAGAGAGTTGTGGACATAGCCCAGCACATCACGGAAACCAGCCTCCCCTCCATGGACTCTGTCCATACTTCTCGCTGCCTTGGTGAAGCAATCAGCATAATCAAAGACCCCACCCACCCAGGTCATTCTCTCTTCTCTCCTCTCCCATCAGGCAGAAGATACATGAGCCTGAGGGCACATACTGCCAGGCTCAAGGACAGCTTCTATCCCACGGTGATAAGACTATTGAATGGTTTGCTTATACGATGAGATGGAATCTTGACCTTACAATCTACCTTGTTTGACCTTGCACCTTATTGTCTACCTGCAATGCACTTCCCTGTAGCTGTGACACTTTACTCTGTATTCTGTTATTGTTTTTACCCTGTACTACCTCAATACACTGTGTAATGAATTGATCAGTACAAACAGTATGCAAGACAAGTTTTTCACTGTACAAGTGACAATAATAAACCAATACCAATACCAAAATACATATCTTACAGATATAGCTTCTGCAGGAGTCATATGAGTAACCTGTGGGTGGAATGTACACCATGAGATTCGTGGAAGTGGTGTCCAGCTGTGACTCCGGCTGAGGACTGGGTAACTTCTTGTTTGAACACATCAGATGCAGCGAGGACCCAGAAGGATCAATATCTGAGACAATTCTTGGACTGGAAATCCTCTGATAATCTGGCAAACTCGGGACTTTGGTTGGTGTCAGATTAGCAGATATTCTGGACTATTGGATCTTATTTATTAATACTCCAACATATTTTTATAGAGTTATAGAGTCATACAGCACAGAAACAGGCCCTTCAAAGTGGTGAAAATTCACATCACATCTTCCTGGGGTAAAATTCCCTGCAGATAAACAGGTTGATAAACAAGTATAACAAGGGAGCAATGAATTCCTTTGTGATTACTTTGCTGTTGGTTTAACTACTCAAAAGGAAGATGAGATGGGGACTTGTTATGGTGCAACTGCATTTAATTCACTTTTTTTTCAAAGTCACACAATCGAATAATAAATTTTACAGTGAACCCGATAAGTTTAAAAGGAGCATAGGAAACAGAATCAAGTGGATTTCAAGGGAACGTTAATGTCATCAAAGGATGGTCCAGGGTGACTGGAGTTCCCTGGAGCCCTGGTTCAGGCTAAACCAATCTACAGTGACATAATGTTAAACAGGAACGTGGAAAGGTGACAACACATACAAAGCTAGTTCAAATCTTATATCATTATCTTTCCTTTTATTAAAGCACAAAATATTTTACTTTTAAAGCCCACTATTTTACCACGAATGGTAAAACATTCAGTTAAAAGTTGGTTCCATTCTTGACAAGAAGCAGCATATTATCTGAAAGAATTGATAGTATATATGTCACAAAATGAGACCAGTCATCCTGTTGGTCTATGGAGACACAAGAGACTGCAGATGCTGGAATATGGAGCCAAAAACAAACTGCTGGAGGAAGTTGATGTGTCAGGCAGCATCTGTGGAGGCAAAGGGATGGTCGATGTCTCGGGTTGTGAAACTGCATCAGTCCTGATGTTGGGTCAAAACTCAAATACTGATCATCCTTCTGCCTCCACAGACACTGCTTGACTCACTGGTAATTGGTTTACTATCATCACGTGTACTGAGATACAGTGAAAAGCTTTTGTTTGCCTGCCATCCAGACAGATCAGTCCATACGTAAGTACATCGAGGTAGTACAAATGGAAAGCAAAACAGCATGCAGAATATAGTGTTTACAGTTACAGAGAAAGTGCAGGTAAGACAAATAAGTTGCAAGGGCTATGATGAGGTAGACTGAGAGATCAAGAGTTCATCCCTAGCGTATGTGAAGCCTGATCAAGAATCTTACAACAGCAGGATAGAAGCTGTCCTTGAGCCTGGTGGTACGTGCTTTCAGGCCTTTGTATCTTCTGTCCAATGGAAGGAGGGAGAGAGAAGAGAGAATGACTGGGGTGGGAGGGGTCTTTGATTATGTTGGCTGCTTTCCTGAGGCAACTGGAAGTGTGGACGGAGTCAATGGAGGGGAGGTTGGTTCCTCCCAGCAGATTGATTTTTGCATCCTATTAGTCTATACAGACTCTTTGATAAGGTTGTTCAACTTAACTGCTCATTTCCCAATGTCAATTCCCCAATTTTTTTCCTTTTAAAGTATTAATCTAATTCTATGCTAAAGGCCTCTCCTTTCAGGTTGTGCATATCAGATCTTAACTTTTCACTGCTTAAAAATATTTTTTTCTTATTTCCCCAGACATTGGTAAACCCCTCACCCTCAGAACACTAATGCTGGTTCTGTTTGAGTTATTAAACTGTGGTGAACTCGTTCATCTGCTATTCTGACATTACAAACACAGAGTGAATATCCACTGCTCAGATTTATTTTGGGGATCTTATATTGTGAACAGAACTATTAAGATCATTTCAGTGAAAGATACAAAAATTTATAATATTATTCTTGATATTTGCTGTTACCGGTTGATCAACAATATTTTTCTGATCTGGACTGATCTTTGTGATTTTTATAAATGACTTGGTTGAGGATGTGGAAGGGTGGGTTAGTGAGTTTGCAGATGACATGAAGGTTGGTGGTGTTGTGGATAGTGTAGAAGGTTGCTGTAGGTTACAACAGGATATTGATAGAATGCAGACCTGGGTTGAGAAGTGGCAGATGGAGTTCAACCCAGAAAAGTGTGAAGTGATACACTTTGGAAGATCAAATTTGAAGGTAGAATACAAGGTTAATGGCAGGACTCTTAGCAGTGTGGCAGAACAGAGGGATCTTGGGGTCCACGGCCATAGATCCCTCAAGGTTGCTGCGTGAGTTGGTAGGGTCGTTAAGAAGGCATATGGTGTGTTGGCCTTCATTAGTCGGGGTATTGAGTTCAAGACCTGCCAGGTAATGTTGCAGCTCTATAGAACTCTGGTTAGACCACACTTGGAGTATTGTATTCAGTTCTGGTAGCCTCATTATAGGAAGGATGTGGAAGCTTTAGAGAGGGTGCAGAGGAGATTTACCAGGATGCTGCCTGAATTGGAGAGCATGTCTTATGAGGATAGATTAAGTGAGCTAGGGCTTTTCTCTTTGGAACGAAGGATGATGAGAGGTGACTTGATAGAGGTGTACAAGATGTAAGAGGCATAGATCGAGTGGACAGTCAGAGACCTTTTCGTCAGGGCAAAAATGGCTCACATGAGGGGGCATAATTTTAAGGTGATTGGAGAAAGGTATAAGGGGGATGTTGGAGGTAAATTTTTTTACACGTAGGGTGTTGGGTGCGTGGAACGCACTGCCAGCAGAGGTTGTGGAAGCAGATGCATTAGGGACATTTAAGAGACTCTTAGATAGCCACAAGAATGAAAGAGAAATGGAGGGCTATGTGGGAAGGAAGGGTTAGATAGATCTTAGAGCAGGATAAAATGTCGGCACAACATTGTGGGCCGAATAGCCTGTACTGTGCTGTAATGTTCGATGTTCTGGACCATGATGGAGGACAAAGATACCTCAAAAACCTTGTCAACAGAGCCACCTAGTGGTAGGAATCTTGCAACTACACTGTGACGGTTTACATTACAAAATTGAATTGGAAATATCACAATTCACAACGGCAACTACAAACAGTGTGACTAGAAATTGTAATAGCATGATGTAAAGTTTCCTGAGTAGGGACCTTGACCTGGAACATTAACTCTGATTCTCCCTCCTTAGATGCTGCCTGACTTGCTGAGTGTTTCTAGCATTTTCTGTTGTTTCCTTCAGATTTCTGGCATCTGCAGTTTTTCAATTTTCAAACTGTTCAATCTACAGAGTCTAGTTAAAGAGTCTTTATGAAGGTCACATAATCGAAATTGCAACAAAATCTCCTGATAAAAGCCAGATTTTTTCTCTGGGAAAAATCAAAGTGTGTTGGACGATTGAATAAATCAGTCCCATTCCAGTTACAACTGTGTCATCTCCAGGCAAGGCTGAAGGGGAGGAATCATCAATTTTCTCTGTTCTGGTCAGCGATAGTGATTTCATTATACACAAACATCAAGTTAATGGTTAACTTGATGCTGGAACTTCGGTTCAAATGTTTCTGGTTTAATGAGATAAGAGATTAAATGAAATGGTTCCAGTTTCAGGCACCTGGACAAAGCTCAAACCCACTCAGATATAGTTTTTAGTTTGCACTGACTGCACAGTTCCCATTTACTTTACACAGTGTTGTGCCTCAAGCACCCAGTCCTCTGCAGTGTCCACGTGACCTATTTTCCACACCTGTTATCAGATTGACTTGTCATGTCACTGACAATCGATGCAAAGTTACAGGTGTTCAGCCGTGGGATTGGGATTAGGGTAGGATTAATGTAAATGGGTGGTTGATGGTCAGTGGAGGCTCGGTGGGCCGAACGGCCTGTTTCCACGCTGTTTGACTCCATGCCTCTAACACTTTGATTACATCTCACGCTTCCCATGGTATAATGAATGGCTTTTCTGAAGCGTTCGCATTAAAATCATTGCTGTCAATGTGTGCATATCAAACTCAGGCAACCAGCAACGAGGTAATTGACTGAGTAAATTAGTTTTAGTATCAGCTGGGGATGAATATTGCCCCAGGGTTACATCTCTGGGAGAAAGCAGTGAGTTACAGTAGGAGATAAATTATGAGTAGAGAAACATGGCTGACAGACAGGCAAAGAGATCTCCCTGATCTTCAGTGCCCACCTGAGAGCTCTGCTCAGGCTTCAGTGTATCTGAGCTGGAAGGCAGTTTCTCTGTTTGCTGCACAGTGTTGGCATCCCTTAACAGTCCTCGACCAAGAGGTTGGATGCCCAGCAGGTAGCTCCATACACATGCACTGCAGGAATTCCGACTTGGAGTCATAGAGTCTTACAACATGGAAACAGGCCCTTCGGCCCAACTCATCCATGCCGACTATGTTGCCCAGTGAGCTAGTCCCACCTGCCTGCGTTTGGCCCATAGCCCTCCTATCCATATGTAGATGGGTTTTAAACGCTGTTAATGTGCCCACCTCTACCATTCTTTCTGGCAGCTCATTCCAAATACGCTCTGCCAATTGCGTGAAGAAGCTGCCCCGGATGTCCTTTTTAAATCTCGGCTCTGATCTTAAATCTATGCCCTCGCTTTTAGCACCTCCTCCCTGGGAAAAAGACGATGTGCTTCACCCTGTCTCTGCCCCTCATGATCTTTCTTTCTTTCTTTTTCAATCCTTTTATTAATTTTCAAATTAATACAGATTAATACATATAACCGGTAATTGTACACGTAATACAAAGAGATCGGGAGGACAATCGTGACATATATAGTCATAAAGAATAAAAAAATATATTCTAGGCCCCACAGTTTCTTGGTAAATGAATATATTACAAAAAAAATCAAAAAGAGAAAGGAAAACATTTATTATATAAAAAAACCAAATCGAAAAAAAATTGTAAGCAATAAAACGAAACAAACTAAAAAAAATTTCAAACGATAAAAAAACTGGACTGATATTTCTCGATGAACAAGGAGCATCATTATATCATCAACTCCACTCCTCTAAGTTCAAAGATTATTGAAAAGGGATGCCCCTCATGATCTTATATACCTCTATCAGGTCAGCCCTCAATCTCCCACATTCCAGGAAACACAACCTCTCCTTGTAACTCAGGCGCCTGAGTCCAGGCAACATCCTGTTGAATCTTTTCTGCACTCCTCCTAGTTTAATAACATCTTTCCTGCAACGGAGTACACAATACTCCAAGTGTGGCCTCACCGATGTCTTATATAACTGCAACAAATCTTCCCAGCTCCTTTACTCAATGCCCCACCAATGAAGGCCAGTGTGCCAAGCACCTTCTTCACCACCCTATCTACCTGAGGTGCTGCTTTCAGCAAACTATGCACTGTACAATCTGTATGAACGGTGTGCAAGACAAGTTTTTCACTGTACCTTGGTATAAGTGACAATAATAAACCAACACCAATAATAAACCAATACCAATAATTGCACTCCTATGTTCTACAATACTTCTCAGGGCCTGACCATTCACTGTATAAGTCCTACCCTGGTTTGATCTCCCAAAATATAATACCTCACATTTATCTGGATTGAAAGCCATTTGCCAATCCTCAGCCCACATTGCACTGCATTTTGTGGTCCAGATCTGACTGCTGCAGATATCTTTATTGGTCACATGTACATCAAAACACACAATGAAATGCATCTTTTGCATCGAGTGTTCTGGGGGCAGCCCGTAAGTGTCACCACAATTCTGGCGCCAACATAGCGTGCCCACAACTTGCTAACCTTTGGAATGTGGGAGGAAACCGAAGCACCCAGAGGAAACCCACGCAGACACTGGGAGAACTTACAAACTCCTTACATACAGTGGCCGGAATTGAACCTGGGTCTCTGGCACTGTAATAGTGTTACGCTAACCACTACACTACCATGCCTGGTGAGAGTGAATGGGTCCTTGATGGCACCCTTCACTTTGGGAGAGAAATGCATCTCCCCTTGTTACAGATTCCACTGACCTATGGAGGATGCCTGAGGACTTTTCTTCCTCTGCACCGATCAGTTGGGAGAAATGTTCCAAACATTTGGTGAGTCAGTGGCGGGTGATCTCCTTGCTGGAGGAAATGAGACCAAGTACCTCCTCCATGTGGGAGTTTACCTGAGACCCACCAAGGAAGCCTAGCCGGTGAACTGGCAGGAGGTGGAAAGCAGGAGGTAGGCACGGTACTGTTGCGGTTAGCGTAACGCTATCACAGCACCAGCGACCCGGGTTCAATACCCGCCGTTGTCTGTAAGGAGTTTGTGGGTTTCCTCCGGATGCTCCGGTTTCCTCCCACATTCCAAAGACGTACAGGTTAGGAAGTTGTGGGCATGCTATGTTGGCGCCGGAAGCGTAGCGACACTTGTGGGCTGCCCCCAGAACTCTCTACGCAAAGTTGCATTTCACTGTGTGCTTCGATGTACATGTGACTAATAAAGAAATCTTATCTTATAGAGGGTGTCATGGTAGTGTAGCAGTTAGTGTAACGCTATTACACTGCCAGCGACCCGGGTTCAATTCTGGCTGCTATCTGTAAAGAGTTTGTATGCTCTCCCCATGTCTACATGGGTTTCCTCCAGGTGCTCTGGTTTCCTCCCACATTCCAAAGACGTACAGGTTAGCAAGTTGTGGGCATGCTATGTTGGTGCCGGAAGCGTGGCGACACTTGAGGGCTGCCCCCAGAACATTCCACACAAAATATGCATTTCACTGTGTGTTCTGATGTACATGTGACTAATAAAGAAATATCAAAAAATATCAATATCAAAAGTCATCAACCGGTTAGGGCACTGGACGGGACTGCTTTCCTACAGGGGCTGAGCGCTTATTGTAAACCAGCTGGTGACCTCCATGCTGTGGAACCGGTTGGTCACTTTGGTCCCACACTCCATCTGGACAAGAGGAAGCACTTGGTCTCTGCCGTGGTTCTGAGTCTCCCAATTGAAGGGGGAAGTCAGTCGCTGGGGTGTGTCTGGACCCGGGTAGGACCCTGCAGAGATACCTGTACGTTGAGCATCCGCCTCGATGGTGTGCACTGGTGACGTACTTCTTCTGCTAGAACACTGCTGTCAGGACAATACAGCACTCCATGACAAGCATCAACTACACTACCCTGCCTTTCTCTGGGACCTCTTCAGAAGTCTGGGACATGGTCCCCTCCTGTAATAGCACTCAATCCCCCTCTGATGAAGGAGGAGTTCTGGATGTCCTGGGTGGTCAGACATTGGCACAGGCCAGACAGTGGAGGAGTGAGCTGGTCACCACTCGGGCCTGTGGCCATGGTCTCCAACTGTTCTGACACAATGGGTGTCGAGAGGGTTCAGGGGTGTAGGACAATCCGGACTGGGCTGACCCCAGCTCAGCCAGAACTGGGGTGGGAAGAGGTGAAAGGACATCATCTCTACCCACCATCCAGGGACCCAAGCAGTTGCTCCAGGTGAAGCAGTGATTCTTCCTGCCTAGTGAACTGCATTCAGTGTTCACAATGTGCTGTCTGCTATATTGGAGAAACCATTTTGTTACTCCCCCTGAACAATGTCTCCTGCCCTCTCCCCTTGGTGCCCACATTTATAAGGATGAGCCCCCATGTTCTGGATTCCCTGAGGGGAACTGCTTCTCTTCGTCAGTGCTGTCAAGTCCACCCGGATTGTCTCAGGACCGGCCACACACAGTCAGCCTGGCTTGTCATTTTCCCTCAGGGTCAAAGTTCATAGAATATGGAACACTACAGCACAGTACAGGCCCTTTGGCCCACAATGTTGTGTCGAAATTTTATCCTGCTCTAAAATGTATCTAACCCTTCCCTCCCACATAGCCCTTATTTTTCTATCATTCATGTGTCTATCTAAGAGTCTCTTAAATGTCCCTAATGTATCTGCCCCCACAACCTCTGCAGGCAGTGCGTTCCACGAACCCGCCACCCTCTGTGTAAAAAAGTTGCCCCTGACATCCCCCTTATACCTTCCTCCAATCACCTTAAAATTATGTCCCCTCATGTTAGCCATTGTCGCCCTGGGAAAAAGTCTCTGACTGTCCACTCGATCTATGCCTCTTATCATCTTGTACACCTCTATCAAGTCACCTCTCATCCTCCTCTCCAATGAGAAAAGCCCTAGCTCACTCAACCTATCCTCACAAGACATGCTCTCCAATCCAGGCAGCATCCTGGTAAATCTCCTCTGCACCCTCTCTAGAGCTTCCACATCCTTCCTATAATGAGGCGACCAGATGACCTCTCAGATGGTTCTGAAAGGTGACTCCTCTGTTAGAACCAAACCACGATCTGTATGGGGGGGGGGGGGCAATCCGATGGGAGGCGTAAGGAATGAAGAAACTCTCCAGTGAGTCAGTGCTACTCGAATATCTCAGTCCAAGCATTACCTGTTTAAGCCCTGCACCAGAACTTTCAGCATGTATTCCAGCTTGGCATCATGTGCAGTGCAGAGACAAGGCAGAGGTGGAGTCTGTTATACAATGCTAAACTACGGTAGTGTAGCAGTTAGCATAACGGTATTACAGCGCCAGCGACCCGGGTTCAATTCCAGCCGCTGTCTGCAAGGAGTTTGTACATTCTCCCCGTGTCTGTGTGGGTTTCCTCCGGGTGCTCTGGTTTCCCCCCCACATTCCAAAGATGTATGGGTTAGGAAGTTGTGGGCATGCTGCGTTGGTGCCGGACGCACGACGACACTTGCGGGCTGCCCCCAGAGCACTCAGTGCAAAAGATGCATTTCACTGTGTGTTTCGATGTACATGTGGCTAATAAAGATATCTTATCTTATAAGATCCCACACCAATACTCAGTGACCAGAGGGGGAGCCCTTCAGGTGTCCAAACCCAAAGGAAAATAGATTTGAAAATAAGACAAAATAAAAAAAGACATTGGGAATCTGAAACAAAAATAGAAAATGCTGGAAAAATTCAGCAGGTCGGGCAGCATCTGTGGAGCGAGGAAAGGGAAGGAAAAGGGAGATTGTCAGCTCATTTCTTCAGCAAAAGACAAACTGTTGGAGGAACTCAGTGGGTTGAGCAGCATCTGTGGAGGGGAAAGAAATTGTCGGTGATTCAGGTCGGGCCACAAAGTCAACGCCGATCGTCGAATGTCCATTTGCACTAATCCTTCACCAGCCCATTTTATTCTCCCCACATTCTCATCAACTCCCCCAGGTTCTACCCCTCACCTACACACTAGGGACATCTTACAGTGGCCAATCCATCTAGTAACCCGCACGTCTTTGCGACGTGGGAGGAAACCCACGCAGTCACAGGGAGAAGGTGCCGACTCCGCACAGACAGAATCGGAGGTCGGGATTGAACCTGGGTCTCTGGAGCTGTGAGGCAGTGGTTCTATGTATCTCCCATGCTTGATGATCACATCTCAAAATCAGGTTCAGACTGTCTCAGAGGGTTTGATACACAGCCAATCCCTCAGAATTGTGACTGTGATCCACATCACGTCAGGACAGGAGCAAGACACAGTGGAGGGAGAGGAATGGACAGTCGACGTTTCGGATCGAGACCCTTCATCTGGACTGGAAAGAAAGAGGGGAGATAGCTGGTATAAAGTGGTGGTGGGGGGGAAGGGGTACATCAGGACAGGGTCTTGACCCAAAATGCCTACCGTCCCTTCACCGCCCCCCCCCCCCCACACACAGATGCTGCCTGACTTGCTGAGTTCCTCCAACAGTTTGCTCTTTGCTCCAGATTCCAGCATCTGCGGTTTCTTGTGAGCTCACACCTTCACACTCAGAGGGCGGTGAATGTTTGGGATCTTCTGATCTGTGGTTGACTGGTTCAGTGGTTGACTGCATTCAATAGAGAGACGGATAGATTTCTGGACATAAGAGAGGAGCGAGGGAAATCGGGGAAATGGGGCCCTGGGGCTGAATTAGAAGGTGCTAGAGAAGTCCAGATAAAGGGTCTCGGGCCGAAATGTTGATCGTCCACTTCTCTCCTGCCCGACCCGCTGAGTTCCTTCAGCAGTTTGCTTTTATTTTTGTTCTAGGGACCGAATTGTCTCTTTCTTGGTATTGGTATTGGACTTGCCTTTTTCTGCCCGTTTCCTCTGTTCATTAATGTTCCTGGGATCTTGCTGCGCACCAGTTGGCCGGAGCTACCCCAGCCACTGCAACACTTGACGGGCTGGCCAAGTTCAGGGACGGACGGCAGCGCCGTGGACACGGAATCAGTGCCATATCCAGAGCGAGGTGTGGTCTGTGCAGCTGCCCGGAGCCGTGTGATTTGGCAGGGAGCTGCTGTCGGATTCCTAGACCCCGGACTGAGTGTCCTTGTCAGCAGCCAGACCCGTGGAGGACAGAGCAACAGCAACATGAAGCACCTTCTGGTAAAACCTCAGACTCACCCTTTCTTAACCCATGTTCTTCGATTCAAATTAAGAAACTTTTGTAAAAGTTTGCTAAACTTTTCCTAGTATTAACATTCACATATGTGTAGGTTATTTAGAGAAATCTGCTTCTTGCATGCCCTGACCCTCACCTTCAAGGAAGCTTGTTGTTTTGAGCTTTTTACGGTGTAATTCTTGTTTTAAAAAACTCACATATTTAAATACTTTCTCCATTCGCGGTGAGTCCGCCCTCCTGCTGGGCTGATTGGTCAGTCGTCGGAGCTCCGCTGCTTGAGTGGCCACTGCTCACGTCAATCATGAGCGCGCTGTGAAGTTAGTTGACCTTGAGTGAGTGGATTGTCAAGAGTCAGGCACCACGTTAAGGCGAGAGAGAGAGAGAGAAAACTAACATACAAATGAGATGTATCGGAGAAGGCTTAATAAAGAGTAACGTTAAAGACCTGAAGTAGGGCTAGATCAAGAGGAGAGCACAAGAACATGGGAGAAGGACTAGGCCTTCTGGCCATATAAGCCTGCCCTGCCATTCAATATTATCATGGCTGATCTACCCCAGGCCTTAACCTGTCCTCCGCACAGGTTCCCCAGAGCCCTCAGTTCCCCAATCTTTCAAAAATGCATCTCCCTCCACTTTAAATGCTTCTGATTTTCTGGACTCCAGAGATTCACTATCCCCTGCAAGGAGAAATTTCTATGTAGCTTGGTTTTAGACTTGCCCCTTAACTTGAAACTACATCCCCTTGTTTGAGACTCTCCCTCTCATGAAAACGTGAGGACATCTATTTATAAAGAGGTTTTAAGGGTTTCCATTACATATAGGAGCAGAATTAGGCCATTCGGCCCATTGAGCCTGCTCCACCATTCGATCGTGGCTGATTTTTTTCAACCTCACTCTCCCGCCTTCTCCCCGTAACCTTTAACCCCCTCACCGATCAAAAACCTATCAATCTCTGCCTTAAATACACCCAATGTCTTGGCCTCCACAGCCCTCTGTGGCAACAGATTCACCACCCTCCAGCTAAAGAAACTCCCCCTCATCTCAGTTCTATTTATTTCAATTTATTTATAGTCACATGTACATCGAAACACACAGTGAAATGCTTCTTTTTGCATTACTGAGAATGTGCTGGGGGGGCAGCCCGCAGGTGTTGCCACTCTTCCGGCGCCAACATAGCGTGCCCACAACTCCTAACCTGTACGTCTTTGGAATGTGGGAGGAAACCGGAGCACCCGGAGGAAACCCACGCAGTCACGGGGAGAACATACAAACTCCTTAAAGACAGTGGTGGGAATTGAACCCTGGTCGCTGGTGCTGTAATAGCATTATGCTAACCGCTACACTACCGTGCAAAAGGGACATCTCTTTATTCTGAGGCTGTGCCCTCGGATCCTACACTCTCCCGCTGATGGAAACATCCTCTCCACATCCACAGTTTCGATACTGAATGCGTCAGGCAGGAATGTTTACGTAACAAACTAAGTTTCAAGTGGAGAACCCGCACTATTCCAAATGTCCAAACTCAAGGAGGCTGTGATCAATAGAATACTGGCCAGAAATCACAAAATTATTTAGGGAATGGAACAACTGGCAACTAAAACTAACTTGGGGCATAGCTTTAAGGTGAGAGGGTGAAAGTTTAAAAGAGACTTGCGAGGCAAGTTTTTTTACACAGGGAGTGGCGGGTGCCTGGAATGCGCTGCCAGGGGTGGGGGTGGAGGCAGGTACGATAGGGGCATTTACCATTCACCTTATCCATGCTCCTCATGATTTTATAAAACTCTCTATTGTCACCCCTCAGCCTCCTGCGGTCCAGGGAAAAAGGTCCCAAACTATCTGCCCTCTCCCACGCCATGATAATATCATCTTCAGAGCTACTGACAGCTCCATCCTAATTCAAGTTTTTATTCACCGCTTTCGCCTGAGTTTTGAGGGTCTGGATGTTTGGAGATGGCTCTTCTTAGCAGGGTCCACTCATTAGTGCACAGAACTCTCAGTCAAAGTGTCTTAGTATCTTCTCTCTCCCCCCCTCTCCAAGTCACACATTGTGAGTTTAACTCCCACTGCAGAGACTTTGAACTCAGAGTCTCGGCTGGTGCATCAGAAAGGAGGTGCTACACTACTAGAGATAGTGTCTTGGTAATTGGTTTATTATTGTCACATGTACTGAGATACAGTGACAAGCTTTATTTCCATGCCATCCAGACAGATCATTTTCAAGGCAGTACAAAAGGAAAGGAAACAGAATGCAGAATATAGTGTTCCATTTACAGAGAAAGGGCAGTGCAGGTAGACAAATAAAGTGCAAGGGCCATGACGAGGGTTTATCATTACTGTACAAGATGATCATACCCTAAAGGTTAACCACCAGGTTGGATTGGCAGTAAGAAAAGCTAATGCTATATTGGCATTCATTTCAAGAGGTATTGTTGTCCTGATTTTAAGTTCCCACTCCTGTCTGCTGCAAAGTAACACAGTGCCACCAGATTGATTCAGTAAAAACGCGTTTATTAGCAGTATACCGCTAGGGAGAGGTCTCTTCAGCGCTCTTTGAGAGTCGCTACCTAAGGTCTCCGCAGCACAAAGGAGCAGACAGTTATTTATACAGATATTGTCACACACACTTAATGAACGCGTCTCCGCGAGTTTCGGTCAGGCCTCAGAGATCCAAAGACAGACATCACACCCATTGTTCAGCACAATTGATTTACAATCAAGAGATTCAAAGACAGGTATCACCCTCATTGTTTAGGACAAGCTTCCCACTCACTGTTTATTACACCCACCACCCTTATCGTCTAGTGTAATTGGCTTGCAACCAAGGTTCTGGACACAATAATTATCACCGAGCCCTGAGTCAGTAGCTTGCCTGTTCTTGCTTGCAAGGTATTTTTCCTTCAATTATATGTACAGTTACAGTTTCTTAACCCTTTACTTCCTCAATATAACGTATAAAAGTAAGGATGTGCTGATGAGGCTCTATGGGGCACTAGTGAGACCTCATTTGGAATACTGTGTGCAGTTTTGGGCCCCTTATCTTAGGAAGGATGTGCTGATGTTGGAGAGGGTTCAGAGAAGAATTACGTGGATGATTCCCGGAATGAAAGGGCTTAAATACGATGAGCGATTGTCGGCTCTTGGACTGTACTCATTAGAGTACGGAAGAATGAGAGGGGACCTCATAGAAACATTTCAAATGTTGAAAGGACTGGACAGAGTAGATGTGGCTAAGTTGTTTCTGTTGGTGGGTGAGTCCAGGACTAGAGGGCACAATCTTAGAATTAGAGGGTACCGGTTTAAAACAGAAATGAGGAGAAATTTCTTTAGCCAGAGGGTAGTGAAATTATGGAATTCTTTGCCATGTACAGCTGTGGAGGCCCAATCATTGGGGGCATTTAAGGAGGAGATAGATAGGTACCTAATTAGTCAGGGTATCAAGGGATATGGGGATAAGGCCGGAAACTGGGGCTAGATAGGAATAGTTTTAGTTTAGCTCATGGAGCAGAATCGATGGGCTGAATGGCCTACTTCTGCTCCTTTGTCTTGTGATCTTGTGAATATAGTGTTCCATTTACAGAGAAAGGGCAGTGCAGGTAGGCAAATAAAATGCAAGGGCCATGACGAGGATTCATCATTATTGTACAAGATGATCATACACGATGTCTAAGCTTTGCCCCATTTGCAGTGGAAAGGTTAGCCTGAAGAAGATTTGGCCTACTTTATCCCTCATTGGTAAATCAAAATAGCTGACCATATCTGGTGCCGTTTGTGGAGTTTGCTATGCATTTCTTACATAACGTCTGTGACCACACATCAAAAATATTTCATTAGCTGTAATGTGTTGTGAAAGGCGTTATAGAAACCTACTGTAATTCTTTTTATACCATGAACAAAATCTTTGCTCTACGAAGTTCTACAAGACCCAAGACTTTATCAACACTCCTGTTTCCAGTGAGGAGCCTTCAGATACAAATTTGACCCTTCCCAAACCTCTCACCTTTGTGCCTTGCTCTCCTTCCATCACAGCTTTGCTTGTCATTTCCCATTCTAACTATACCACTGGTTATTCCCCCTCACAACAGAGCAGCAAATCTGCAACGGAGCAAAATGGGGAAAAATAATGCAAGCTAAAACAATAAATCAGTAAAAAAGTAAGAAATAATAGATCAGGCAGAGCAATAGTGCAGCTGTAGTGAATGTTATTTCCCAGCGAGAGGGGTGACCTCGTTCACTGTTGTTGTGGGTGTTGGCAAGTTGTACTTTGTCCTTTGATACATTTACACCAAATTTCTTTTGCCAGTGCTCACACTGTCCAAACTTGAGATCCTCCTGAATTACGCAGAGTTGCCGATCTTTCCAAAGCACTTACATCAAAGTACAAATATTTTGCACTAGATAAGAAAAAATAGTTTTAAATTGCAGAGGAAATGGTTGGAGGGGGAATAACCTCACTGATGAGTGTTTCCAGCATTTTCTATTTTTATTTCAGATTTCGAGTATCTGCAGTTTTATGATTTTACAAGTGCCTTGAGAATTTAATATGGGAATATTTGGAATTTAATCTGGGAATACTGGGAATTTAATCTAGCCACTGGGGTAGATATTGCCTTTACATCAACACAGTACATGTTATTCCCTTGGCTTTGAACTCCTGTGTCATCAACGCTGAGATGTTTATCATTTAGTTTCTTTGATTAATATGAGCACAGTTTATTTTTGTTTTGCAATTTGCTGGTTGAATAAATAGGAAGCAAGGAAGGAAAAACACATTACAACTCAGCTGGTGGGAAAGCTACTAAGGCTCATGTGATGCAGGGTATGGCTGGGAAGATGCAAGGCTCTGAGGCCAATTTGAGCCCAGTTAGCGATAGGGCTGTACAGTGGTTCTGCTGCCTCACAGATCCAGCAACCTGGGTTCGATCCTGACTTCAGTGTTGACAGAGTGGAGTTTGCATGTTCGCCCTGCGATCGTATACATTCCTCGTGAATACTCCGACAATGCAGAGATGAATTAGTAGTCAAGGCAAGTCATTGTCATGTGCACAAGTACGGTGAAGTAAGATAAGATATGATATCTTTATTAGACACATGTTCATTGAAACACACAGTGAAATGCATCTTTTGCGTAGAGTGTTCTGGGGCAGCCCACAAGTGTCGCCATGCTTCCGGTGCCAACATAGCATGCCCACAACTTCCTAAGCCGTACGTCTTTGGAATGTGGGAACAAACTGGAGCACCCGGAAGAAACCCATGCAGACACACGGGGAGAACGTACAAACTCCTTACAGACAGTGGCAGGAATTGAACCCGGGTTGCTGGTGCTGTAAAGCATTGCACTAACCGCTACACTACCGTGCCTGCCCTGTACAGGTATAATGAAAAACTTGCTTGCAACAGCATCACAGGCAGGTAGATTCAGACAACACTCAGAACTTAAATTATACAAGACAGTGAAGAAAAAAAAGATTGTGTATATCAAGACATTAGTAACACAATCAGATACAAGTCCATGGTAGTGCAAGAGGTGGTCAGTAGTGTTCTGTTGCTGAGGTAGGGTTAGGGGTGTGCAGGTTGGCTCAAGAACCTGATGGTTGTAGGAAAGTAGCTGTTCCTGAACCTGGTGGTGTGTGACTTCAGGCTTCTGTACCTCCTGCCTGACGGCAGCAACGAAAAGAGGGCATGACCCAGATGGTGGGGATCCTTGATGATAGATGGCATCTTTCTTAAGGCAGCGCCTCCTGTAGATGCTGTCAACGGTTGGGTGGGATATGCCTGTGATGGACCATTAGTTAAGTATACAGCAGGTTAATTGGCCACTGTTAATTACCCCAAGTGTAGATGGATAGTGGGAGAATTAGGGACATATGAGAGAGAATAGGTTCAGGGAAATAAGTGGAGAAATGGGATCGATGGGATTGCTCCAACAGACGGCATAGACTCGATAGAAGAATGGCCTCCTATATAGGAAGGGAATATGAGAAGGAAAACAGAGGACTGTAGATACTGGAACCTGGATGAAAAACACAATGATGCTGGAGGAACTCAGCAGGCCAGGCAGCATCCGTGGAGAAAAGCAGGCGGTCAACGTTTCAGGTCAGGACCCTTCTTCAGGATTGAAGATAGGAAAAGGGGAAGCCCGATATATAGGAGGGAAAAGCAGAGCAGCGATAGGTGGACAAAAGAGGGGAGGCGGGGTGGGCACAGGGAGGTGATCGGTAGACGCAGGTAAGAGACAGTGATGGGCAGGTGTGGGGGAGGAGGGGAGAGCAGATCCACTGGGGGATGGGTCAAAGGTAAGAAGGGAGAGGAAAAAGAAGGCTGGGAAAAGGAAGAAGAGAGGAGCATGGTGGGGGGGTGGGGGGGGGTGGGGGGGGGTTGGTGTGGGTTGTGGGGAAGAGGGGTGGGGATTACCTAACATTGGAGAATTCGATGTTCATGCCATTAGGCTGCAAGGTTCCAAGACAGATATGAGAAGAGTTTGTTGTGCAAAAGCTCGGGAGAGAAGTATGTCATTGGACGTGGTAGGGAGACTTACCTTGCAGACTGGGCAGGAGAATGATGACAGGTTAGTGCTGGGCAAGCTCAAGAAGCTCAGATAAGGGTCAGGAATTGTGGCGAATTGTCCGAGGCCGGAAAGCTGGGTCAACCCTAGACCAGAGGTACCAACAGTTGCATTGAGAGACTAGATTCTGAGCTGTAAGGTGAACCTAGTGCGATCTGTTGACCAGCTTTATTCACCCCGGTGACACCACCCAATTCCTCTATGGCCCAGTTTCATCTAGAGATGACTGTTCCTACACTCCCCTGACCATACCCCCAACCCACCTCCTTCCACCCTCCATGCTCCTGAACTCAACCTGACTCTGCAACACATCCTGTTCATCAGTAACCCCTGTGCTTGCTTCCAGATAAGCAATACTTCAATTTTACTATTCTCATCCTTTTTTTTGCAGACCCCTCCATGGCCTCGTCCACGCCTCCATCTCCAAAGCTTCCTCCTGCCCCACAACATCCCCACGTATCTGCGCCTCTCCAATTTTCCAATTCTGGCCTTTTGCTCCTTCTGATTTTGATTGCCATTACTAATCATCCCTTCAGATTCCTAACCCTCTCTGCCCCTCAACTTCTCCCTCTGTCTCTCCCTGTCTCTCTTTGTCTCTGTCTGGCTGTCTGTCTCTCTGTCTGTCTGTCTGTCTCTCTCTCTCTCTCTCTCTCACTCTCACACCTCCATTACAACCTGCCTCTCTCTGGTCAGTCTCCCAATCTCTTTCTCTGTTCCTTCAGCTCCCAAGACCCAATGTTTTCTAACACTTCCCCAGACTGCTGGAGAGAGTGCAGAGGAGATTCACCAGGATGTTGCTTGGACTTGGCTTCAACTGCTCTCAGCCACAGAGAGCAGTGAAGCCAAATAATTAAATATATTCAAGATGGGGTTAGATATTGTTCTTAGGGTTAGCGGGACCGAGGGATATCAGAAGAAAGCTGGAGCAAGGTCCTAAATTTGGATGACAAGCCATGATCATAATGAATGGCGGAGTAGACTTGAAGGGCGGAATGGTCCACTCCAGCTCCTGTTTATTATGCTTCAGTGTTAACTCCAGCAGATTGGGCTGGGGTTGGGGATTAGGACTGTAAATTGTCTCTGATTGTCTCTTTATTTGCACAGTCTTTTTTCTCTCTCTCTTTGCTATCTTGTATAATTTATGTATAATTTATATCCCACGTGTGTGTCGTCTGTACCTACGCGCCTGTGATGCTGCTGCAAGCAAGTTTTGCATTGTACCTGTACCTCACCGCACTTGTGCACATGACAATAAACTCGGCTAAAGCCTAAACTAGGATCGAGATCCCCTGGCTCAGTGTCCACGTCCCTTACAACTTGTACCTCTCTCCTCCCCACAGACCCTGCACCGCCTGGCATCACGACCCTTCTCAACCTCAGTCAGAAACCAGCTAAAAAACAAAGTCTTGGAGAATCAGAAAATCTTTCAGGTATCAGCGACGTGACTCAATATTTTCACTCACATGAACTAAGTTATTCATACTGTGAATGATATGAAGTCTGTACTAACTGAATCGTTTCCAGAGTGTTTTTTTTTGGCAATGTTGCTCTTGGGTTCTTGCTTCTCTTGGAATACACTTTCTTCAAGTTGGAGGATGTCCAACCCAATTCCTGGATTCCTCACTGCAGGGGGCGCCAGTGGGGTCAACCTCCCAAAACCCCATCCCTCCAATGATCCTTAACCACATCAAAGGCACAGTTGTAAGTGCATTAAAGGTTTACAGTGTCCCTACTAAAACGGCCAGGTGGAAATGAGTATGGAAGCCCTGACGCACTCAGCTGGGTGTGGTTCCAGGCTGTTCCATAAGACATAGGAGCAGAATTAGGCCATTCAGCCCATCAAGTCTGCTCTGCCATTCAATCATGGCTGATTTATTTTTCCCTCTCAACCCCATTCTCCCGCCTTCTCCCCGTAATCTTTGATGCCCTTACCAATCAAGAACCTGTCAACCTCCCAATAAATATACCCAATGACATGGCCTCCACAGCTGCCTGTGGCAATGAGTTCCACACATTCACTGCCCTCTGGCTAGAGAAATTCCTTATATCTGTTCTAAGGGGACGTCCTTCTATTCTGAGGCTGTGCCCTCTGGTCCTAGACTCTCCCATTACATCCGCTCTATCCAGGCCTTTCAAGAAAGGGTCCACTACTGCCTGAGGAAACAAAAGGGCCAGGGTGTGAGAATACCCTGGAAGCTGCCCACTGAAGAGCTTACTGCACCCAATGGTTTGCTTGAGAGTGTCCTGGAGTCCTATGTATAATTGGGGATTGGGCAGGTAGGGATATTCAGTAATACCATGGCTTCTGAGACCCTTCCAATGGTGCATGTCCACTGCTTGCTGTTCCCCTGTGACCTCTGGGCCACCAGGAGAAGGAGGCCTGTGAGGAAATCATGGGCAGACCAGAGAAGAGTTGGCCAGGGTTGTCTCCTTCACTGAGGCAAGGAAATTAGTGGCACAGGAGAGATTTGCAAGACCGTGTGATGGTGAATTAGTGTGTAATAGGGGAAGTATGGCACCTGACCTTGCCTGTCCTGGTGAGGTCATTGATCTCTTCTCCAATATCACAGAGAAATTCTCAATGGTAGGCACTTCCCTTCTGCATGCCATCTCCTTTGGTTCCAGCTAGGATAATGGCAGTGTTCTCAATCAGTAGGTCATCGTTTCAAGACTTAAACTAGACATTTGTGCACATAATTTAAGTTGACACTTGAGTGAAGCCCAGCCTCATGAGAGACACCACCTTTTGGATCTGACGTTAAGCCGAGAACCTCAAGTTTGCAAAGATGGTGCCATTGAAGAGGAGGGGTCTTCACTGTGCAAAAAAACAATCTGCTGGAGGAACGAGCAGCGTCTGTGGGAGGAAAGGAATTGTCGATGTTTCAGGTCAAATCCCTGCATTAGGACTGAGAGGGGAGACGGCCAGTATAAAGAGGGGAAAGGGAGTGGACAGACAGGGGTCTGAGGCGATTGGTGGACTGAGAAGCAGTGAAAGGTGACAAGCGGGTGGTGCCAGGTAGGGGAGGGGAGGGGGATGGAGTTGGGAGACAGTGGCAGGCGGATGATAGATGGAGGCAGACAGAGAGGGAGAAAAAATGAGTGGCAGATGGAGCGAGGTGAGGGGAGGGGAGGGTGAAGATTGGAGGCAGCTGCTGGAGGGAGATCAGCAGGAACACAAAAGGTTACCGGTGCTGGACTCTGATAAGTAAAGGAGGTGAGATTTGGAACCATTAGGGGAGAGGCGTATGGCAGTTGGAACCAGAACCAGATAGGGGAGAGCGGGGAGGAAACCTGTGGGTGATAGACCTGTGTGTTCATCCCTGTGTTGTGATTGACACTTCACAGTCCCATCACTAAAAGTGAATTATCCAGTCATTGTCATGTTGTTGGATCTTGCTGTGTGCAACTTGGCTGCTGCATTTCCTGCATTGGAGCAGCAGCCATGTTTCACGAGCGTGCTGGTTGCAGTGACGGGCTTTGGGATGTTCTGAGGGCGTGAAAGGATCGCGGAAAGAGGAACTTCACCCTCTGGGATTGTACGACGGGTAACTTTCAAGGAATGCCAGGGTTTAACTCTGCTCTTTGCTTTCACACTGCAGGCAGACAACAACCTTCCCGTTCACCTGAAGGGCGGTACAGTGGATGTGGTGTTGTATCGTATCACCATGGCCATCACAGTTGGAGGTGGGACTAGTGAGGACCAGAGTAAAAGAGATGCCTGACTTGTTCTCCCTTCTCTACCAGGGTGGCTGAACATTGACACAGGCCATTCAGCCCTCGGGCCTGTTCTATCATTCAACTAAGTTATGGCTGTGTCACAAGTCCATAACTGCACCCTGGTTCCATAAACCCTCAATACCATTTTGTAACAAAAATCTGTCCTGGAGACACAGTGGTGCAGCTAATAGATCCACTGCCTCACAGCTCCAGAGACCCCGGTTCGGTCCTGACCTCAGGCGCTGTCTGTGTGGAGTTTGCATGTTCTCCCTGTGACCACATGGGTTTCCCCCTGGGTATTGGTATTGGTTTATTATTGTCACTTGTACCGAGGTACAGTGAAAAACTTGTCTTGCACACCAATCGTACAGGTCAATTCATTACACAATGCAGTTACATTGAGTTAGTACAGAGTGCATTGATGTAGTACAGGTAAAAACAATAACAGTACAGAGTAAAGTGTCACAGCTACAGAGAAAGTGCAGTGCAATAAGGTGCAAGGTCACAACAAGGTAGATCGTGAGGTCAGAGTCCATTTCATCGTGTAAGGGAACTGTTCAATAGTCTTATCACAGTGGGGTAGAAGCTGTCCTTAAGTCTGGTGGTACGTGCCCTCACTCTGGTTTCCTCCCACATCCCAAAGATGTGCAGGTTGGTGGGTTAACTGGCCGCTGTAGATCGCCCCTAGTGTGTAGGTGAGGGGTAGAATGTGTGGGAGGAGTTGATGGGAATGTGGGGAGAATGTGGCGATTAGTGTCGGATGAGCGGGTGGTTGATGGCTGGTGTGGGACAAAGGGCCTGTTTGTGTGCTGTATCTCCCTTTTATTCTGTGACTCTAATCCCCAGCTTCCATACTTCCAGTGCTTTGTTAGGTCACGTGCTTCCAGAAAGTAGTACTGGGGTGTACTGAGGAACAGAGGGACCCTGATGTACGTCCAAGAGTCCTTCTAGGCAGCAACTCAGGTCGATCATGTGGTGAAGAAGGCATAAAGGATGCTTGCTTTCATTAGCTGGGTATAGAAGAGCAAAGAGGTTGTACTACAACTTCATAAAACATTGGTTAGGCCACAGCTGGAGTACTGTGTACAGTTCTGGTCACCACGTTATAGGAAGGGTGTATTGTATAGGAGAAGATGCAGTTGCCTGAGATGGAACATTTCAGTAATGAGAAAAGACTGGATAGACTGAGGTGGACCTAACTGGAGTGTACAAAATAATGCAGAGCATAGATCGGGTAAATACCATGGCAAAAGTGTCTAAAACTTGGTTTAAGCTAAGGGTTAGATAGCTCAGAGGGGACCTGAGGAGAAATTGTTCCACTCAGAGGGTGGTTGGAATCTGGAATATATTCACTGAGTAGGTGGTGGAGGCAGAGACTCCCACTAAATTTGAGAAGTATCGAGACTTGAATCACCAAGGCATAGAAGGCTCCAGACCAGGTGTTGGTAAATGGGATTGGTGTAGATGGATCCTTGATGGTTGGTATAGACATGGTGGGCCGAAGGGGCTGTTTCTGTACTGTGTTACTCTATGACACCAGAATGGACTGACGTACTTAATGCTGTGCCCTCTTATCCTGGGGTCTTTCAATTGGGGAAATAGTCCTTCTCCTTCTGGGTTATCAGTTGCTTTCTGTAATCATAGTTCCTTCACCTAGAGA
Organism: Pristis pectinata; assembly: GCF_009764475.1. NCBI lineage: Eukaryota > Metazoa > Chordata > Chondrichthyes > Rhinopristiformes > Pristidae > Pristis > Pristis pectinata. Next base: position 12,768,657 of record NC_067439.1, on the reverse strand, counting down.
GTGAGGGGGATCCAGCCTTGCTGTGTGTCACAGAGGATACAAGAGACTGCAGATACTGGAATCTGGAGCAACACACAAGATGCTGGAGGAACTCAGCAGGTCGAGCAGCATCTGTGGAGGGAAATGGACAATCAACGTTTCAGGTCGAGACCCTTCATCTGGAGTGGATGAAGGGTCGAGATGAAGGGTCTTGACCCGAAACATCGACTGTCCATCTCCCTCCACAGATGCTGCTTGACCCGCTGAGTTTCTCCAGCATCTTGTTTGTTGCTGTGTGTCAGACTGATGAACACTGCTGGGTGAGATGGCGATTCAGTGGAGTTGGCTCTAACTCATACGCACACACATATCCAGATCTTGTTCTCACACCCTGCTTGGAATAATTTATATAGCCTCATCTCATTTTTCCTATCAAAATGTAACACTTCACATCTTTCAGCACTAAATTTCATCTGCCACGTGTGCACCCAATCACCAGGCTGTCTGAGTCACACAGCACGGAAACAGGTCCTTCAAACCACTAACCCCAGGCTGTCCATCAACTACCCATGTACACCAATCCTATATCCATCCCTCTTTATTCTCCCCACGTTCCCACCAACTCCCCCCAGATTTCACCACTTGCCTAAACACTAGGAGCGATTTACAGCAGCCAATTAACCTTCATCGGCACGTCTTTGGGATGTGGGAGGAAACTGGAGCGCCCGGGGGAAACCTACACAGTTGTACAGACTCCACACAGACAGCGCCAGAGGGGAGGATCGAACGTGGGTCGCTGGAGCTCTACCAGCTGTGCCACTGTACATCTAAACCTCCTTGGTCTACTTCTACCCTTCTCACAATTCACTGCCTTATTACATCAGCTACAAGTTTGGACACTGTGTCCTGTACACTCAGGTTGCAGTGATCCCCTGTACCGACCACTGGGGAACTCTGCTGAACACTCCCCTCCCATCCAGAAAGAACCTTTTCCTGCTATCCTCCACTTTCTTCTACTTTGCTAATTCTCTCTTTTAACCTTAATAGTGCCTGCTATGTGGCACTTTATCAAATACCTTTGGGAATTATGAGAGGCATAGATAAAGTGGATAGTAACGATCTTTTCTCCAGGGGGAGTCCAAAACTAGCGGGCATAGGTCTAGGGTGAGAGGTGAAAGATTTAAAAGGGGACCTGAGGGGCAACTTTTTCCACGCAGAGAGTGGTGAGTACATGGAACGAGCTGCCAGAGGAAATGGTCGAGGCAGGTACAATTGTACAATTTAAATTTAGGGATAAATTTAGCAATAAATTTGTCCCGGTGAGGCAGAGAAGGAATGGCAGGGTGAAGGAACCGTGGGTGACGAGACAGGTGGAATAACTAATTAGGAGGAAGAAGGCAGCATACGTAAGGTGTAGGCAGCAAGGATCCGATAGGGCTCATGAGGAATATAGGGTAGCAAGGAAGGAACAAGAAGGGGCTGAGGAGAGCAAGAAGGGAACATGAAAAGGCCTTAGCGATTAGGGTTAAAGAGAATCCCAAGGCTTTTTTCACATGTGAAGAGCAGAAGGATGACGAGAGTGAAGGTAGGACCGATTAGAGACAAAGGTGGGAAGATGTGCCTGGAAGCTGTGGAAGTGGGTGAGGTTCTCAGTGAATACTTCTCTTCAGTATTCACCAAGGAGAAGGGCCTTGATGACGCTGAGGACAGTGTTGGTAAGGTTAATGTTCTAGTGCACGTAGATATCAAGAGAGAGGATGTGTTGGAGCTGTTAGAAAATATTAGGACAGATAAGTCCCCGGGGCCTGACGGAATATTCCCCAGGCTGCTCCGCAAGGCAAGGGGGGAAATTGCTGAACCGTTGGCTAGGATCCTCGAGTCCTCGTTGTCCACGGGGATGGTACCGGAGGATTGGAGGGTGCCAGATGTTGTCCCCTTATTCAAAAAAGGTAGTAGAGATAGTCCAGGGAATTACAGACCAGTGACCCTTACGTCTGTGGTGGGCAAGCTGTTGGAAAGGATTCTTAGAGATAGGATCTATGAGCATTTAGAGAATCATGGACTGATTAGGGACAGCCAGCATGGCTTTGTGAGGGGAAGATCATGTCTCACAAGCCTGATAGGATTCTTTGAGGAGGTGACCAGGCAGATTGACGAGGGTAGTGCAGTAGATGTGGTCTACGTGGATTTTAGTAAGGCGTTTGACAAGGTTCCACATGGTAGACTTCTTCAGAAGGTCAGAGGGCATGGGATCCAGGGAGACTTGGCCGTGTGGATTCAGAATTGGCTTGCCTGTAGAAAGCAGAGGGTTGTGGTAGAGGGAGTGCATTCAGATTGGAGGGCTGTGACTAGTGGTGTCCCACAAGGATCGGTTCTGGGACCTCTACTTTTCGTAATATTTATTAATGACTTGGATGAGGGGGTAGAAGGGGGGTTAGCAAGTTTGCAGACGACACAAAGGTCGGTGGTGTTGTGGATAGTGTGGAGGACTGTCGAAGCTTGCAGAGTGATATTGATAGGATGCAGAGCTGGGCTGAGAAGTGGCAGATGGTGTTCAATCCGGAGAAGTGTGAGGTGGTACACTTTGGAAGGACAAACTCCAAGGTGGAGTACAAGGTTAATGGCAGGATTCTGGGCAGTGTGGAGTAGCAGAGGGATCTGGGGGTTCATATCCACAGATTACAAGGTTGCCTCACAGGTGGATAGGGTAGTTAAGAAAGTTTATGGGGTGTTAGCTTTCGTAAGTCATGGGATCGAGTTTAAGAGCCACGAGGTAATGATGCAGCTCTACAAAACTCTGGTTAGACCACACTTAGAGTACTGTGTCCAGTTCTGGTCGCCTCATTATAGGAAGGATGTGGAGGCGTTGGAGAGGGTGCAGAGGAGATTCACCAGGATGCTGCCTGAATTAGAGAGTATGGATTATGAGGAGAGACTAAGGGAGCTAGGGCTTTACTCATTGGAGAGGAGGATGAGGGGAGACATGATAGAGGTATACAAAATACTAAGAGGAATAGATAGAATGGACAGCCAGCGCCTCTTTCCCAGGGCACCAATGAGGGCATGGCTTTAAAGTAATGTGTGGGAAGTTCAAGGGAGATATCAGAGGAAGGTTTTTCACCCAGAGAGTGGTTGGTGCATGGAATGTGCTGCCTGGGGTGGTGGTGAAGGCAGGGACGTTGGTCAAGTTCAAGAGATTGTTAGATAAACATATGGAAGAATTTAAAATAGGGGGATATGTGGGAGGAAGGGGTTATATAGTCTTAGGTGTTGTTTAAAGGTCAGCACAACATGGTGGGCCGAAGGGCCTGTATTGTGCTGTATTGTTGTATGGTTCTATGGTTCTAAGAAGCACTCGGACAGGTACGTGGATGGAGGGTCCTGGAGCGATAGGGGCCAACTCAGGAAATTGGAACTAGCTGGGTGGACAACGTGGTCGGCATGGACTCATTGGGTCAAAGGGCTGGTATCCATGCTGTTTTAATCTATGACAGCTGGATATTTGATTACTGCCATTGTATCTAGTTCAGTCAATCCCAAAGCTATGTGTTCTCAAGGTGGGCTGTCATTGACCAAATTATTGCCTCTGTGTCTGGGTGTGGAACAGTGGAGAGCCCAGAGAATCACTGAGCCATGAGGCAACTTAACACCAAAAAAAATCACCTTGGAATTTCTAGCCCTTGGAGTTTATCCATGTGTTTTCATTATCCATTATCCCGTTGGATATACCAGAGCCCCATTTCCCACATTCCTTTCAAGTCTCCTGGGCCCCAGTTCCCACACTGTCTTTAACTGACCAGGGTCTGTTTCCCATGCTCCATCTCAACTTACTGGGTTCATTGGGACATTTATTATAACATGTCTAAAAAAATGTGAGTTAAAATGTGTTAATGAGAATAGCATCCAATAGTCCAGAAGATCTGGTGGTTGCTCACCACCCAAGTCCAGAGCATGCCGGATTATCAGAGTTTTATCTGACTGGTCTGCATCCATTTTTGAACGTGGGTGTAACATTTGCATCTTTTGGGCACTACCCCTGAACCTATCGATGTTTAGTTGATTAAGGCTAGAGTGTCTACAACTTCCTCCCTCCCCCCGACCCCCCACCAACCTTGGATATATTCCATCTGAACCATGGGATTTATCTACCTGAGTGCACCCGGTATTCCCAGTCAATTTGTAGCTCTTCCGGAACCTCAACTACATCTTCCATTGCTGAGACCACAGCAACATCTTCCTTGCTGGAGACTGATGTAAAGTCTTCTCTCAGTACCTCAGCCATGCCTTCTACCTCCATAGGTAAATCTTTTTTGGCTCTGACTGACCCCACCTCCCATCTTTCAACCCCTTTCCTGCTCAAGTGCATATAGAATATTTTTGGATCCCCTTTTATATTTGCTCCCAGTATTTTCTCACACTCCGTCTTTGCCTCTTTTTCACTTCCTTCTCACAGTGTCGTACAGAGTGGAAACAGGCCCTTCAACCCACTGAGTCCACACTGACCATCAAGCACCCGTGTTTATGCTGATCCCATTTTATCCTGCCCTCATTCCCATCAACTCCTCTCAGATTCTACCCCTCACCTACACACGAGGGGCAATTTACAGTGGGCGATTAACCTGCCAATCACATGTCTTTGGGATGTGGGAGGAAACTAGAGCACACAGGGGAAACCCCACACGGTCACAGACAGCAGCAGAGGTCAGGATCGAACCCAGTCCTCTGGAGCTGTGAGGCAGTGGCTCTACCCGCTACACCACCTTTGTTCTTTCTGTATCAGACTGGTCCTTATTTGTGTTAAGAATCTGGCGACGATCATATGCCTTTTTTTCTGCTCCTTTTTATTTCCGTCTATTTGCTCATCCAAAGAGCTCCAAGTTTAACTTCCCTACCCTTCTCACTCAGGGGAAGGCACCTCAGCTGTGGTTCAATCATTCCACTTTACAGGCTTCCTAACTGCAGCTTTACCAGAGCATTATCAAGGAAAATTTGATCCAGGGATTAGTCAGAGGGATGGATTTAAAGAAGTGGAGAGGTTTCGCGAGAGCCCTTGTGGTTCTGGAAGCAGCTGGTCTCAGACAGTAGCCAGGAGAGGGATGGAGTCAGTGGCCAAGGTATAGGGTTTGTAGCTGGCTTCAATCTGCCTCATCAGTGATTGGAGGAAATTTCTGCTTGTGAACCAACTACAAACCCAAGCAAATTAGGGGGAAAATATCAGGGGAAAATTCTTTGCAGGTCAGGCAGCATCTGTGGAAAGGAGAAACGTTTCAGGTTGGAGACATTTCTGACGAATGGTCTTTGACCTGAAATGTTAACCCTACTTCTCTCTTCACAGATGCTGCCCGACCTGCTGAGTGTTTCCAGCATTTTCTGTTTTTGTTCCAGATCTCCAGCATCTGCAGGTTTTTTTATTTACAGGAAAAATTCCTTTCCAACTCCCTTAGTTGATGAGAATTGAAGGGAGTCACCTTGGATCTGAATGATGCCAAACGTTGCCTGTGTCACCTCAGATCACACTGAAGTCCGTTCTCCTGTATCTTTCACACTTGCTGCTCAGGAATTTGTGGCAAGGGATGAGAATTCCTGAGGGACGAGCACCTTGGTGCTTCGTGGCTGGGTGGGTGGGGCAGGGACAGGGTTTGTTGACTCTGAGTCCCAGCAAGAGTCATTGCATCCGGAGAAGCGGGGAGAGGAATCAAAGCTTCAGGCAAAGCTTTTAAGGTATCACCATTCCATTAATTGTGTCTTTATTGGAAATCTGCATTACTGACGGTGCAACACTTCTCCTACCTTGGATCATCATGATCGCAGACAAACAGAGCAGGATTAATTGTGCAGTTTTCAGAATGTTCCAGCTTTCCCCTCACTCACTTCACTCAGAAGGACACGTGACAGAAGCAGGAGTGGGCCCATTCAGCCCTTGAGCCTGCTCCATCCTTCATGGCCCATCTGATCTTGGCCCCTGTTCCAATTTCCTGCCCGGACCCTTTACATTCTCAATCCCCCTAAAGTCTGTCATAGCCTTGAGTACTTTCAATGATTCACCCTCTGCAGCAGGGAATTCTACATTCCATATTATCTGCTTGGGATTCCCATTGTGAACGTGTAATTCCTCTGAGAAAAGAAATTCCTCCTCATCTCCAGATTTCCAGCATCTGCAATCTCTCTTGTCTCTCCTCCTTAACCTTATGCAAAGAGTGTGCCTCTTAATTCCAGATTTCTGAGAAAATATCCTACCCTGTCAAACCCCTCAGGTCTTAGATATTTGAATTAAATCCCCTTAAAAGTCCCAGAAACATGGGCGCAACCTGCTGAATCCCTCCCCATGCAGCAACCCCTCCACATCTGAAATCAGTCTAATGATGGGACCTTGTTTGTAAATACTGATTGTCCTTTCCTTCCGTATGTAATCGCGCTCTTCTGTAGTTACAAGTCACCGCTATCCCCCAGTGGTAGTTCAATACCTTTCCAGCGGTTCCTTTCTCATCATTATCTTCTCACTCTTTTCCCAGGTACCATGTTCTCCCTGTATCATTTATTCCACGCTGCATTACCCAAACCGAAGGCATGAGGGAGCTCACTTTAGGATGCCCACTGCTGCTCCACTGAGATGAAGAAAGCCAACAATATTACTCCGCGTATGATAGATGATCAGCGCTGAGTAGGAGACCGTTGTGTCTCTCGTGCTCCTGCATTTGCAGTTGTTATTAAAATGTTTTGAGAATAGCAGGGTGAGATCCTCTGTGTTGACTGGGTCAGGATGTGCCAGCTGGCACTGAGGTGGCATGTGCTGGCACCGCTGCATGTGTGTGTGTTCTGGTCCCACACTGGACAAAGGCAACGGTTTGGGTTTGGACAATGCAGGGCAGATCTGCTGCTTCCTTCTCTGAGAGATTTCTCTAGTGCTAATGATAAGAAAAGATATCTTTATTAGTCACATGTACATCGAAACACACAGCGAAATGCATCTTTTGGGTAGAGTGTTCTGGGGGCAGCCCGCAAGTGTCGCCACATTTCCGGCGCCAACATAGCACGCCCACAACTTCCAAACCTGTACATCTTTGGAATGTGGGAGGAAACCGGAGCACCCGGAGGAAACCCACGCAGACACGGGGAAAATGTATACACTCCTTACAGGCAGTGGCTGGAATTGAACCTGGGTCGCTGGTGCTGTAATAGCGTTACGCTAACCACTACACTACCGTGCCTGCTACATGTGGTGGAACTTCACATCTTCTCCTCCCCCTTCTCAGCCAGTCCCTCGAGATCACAGATGTGTGGATTCTGAGGTCAATGTGGGAACTGCAGACCCTTCCACAGATGGGGCAGGAGCTGTCTGATGGGGTGGGTAGTTTGTGAGGGAGTCCACTTCTTCCATGGTGATGTGGAGCCTCTTTATGCTCCCAATGCCTGGCCCACCAACCACTGCCCACTGGGTGCTGCCACAGGAGGCTCCAACACTAGACAACAAACCACTCCCAATACCAATGAATAAAGTGCTAAATTCAACGATCATAACAGGTCGCTGGGCGCTTTTCAAATGTAGTCTCAATAAATGGAACTGGTAGAGTTGTGCTAACACCAACATAACACGGCTGTCGTTGACTGTGTGGTGGGTGGGTGTGGGTTGCAGGTGGGTGTCCTACACCTTGTTACTAGTGGATAACCCTTCTTGCCACCTTCCTGCTTGCGGTGGTGGTTCTAATACAGCTGGCATGGTGCAATGGTGCACTTCTGCCTGGATACCAAGCATTGGCCTTCCCTCAGTCACGGCCACTGAGGTCCAGGTAGGGCAGGCTTACCACAGGGAGCTCACTGTGCAAAGCAAAACAGACTGGGGAAGTCTGCTGTCAAAACAAAGACACACACACACACACACACGTGTCCTCCCTACACCACCCCTCACACAGACACAGGGAGACCCACATACCAACCAAGTGAAAGAAAGAATGGCCACACTAAAAACAAAACAGGGACTCACAAACACACAGAGGGAGAGACCTGTATAATACTGAAAGAGGCAAAATACAGAGGGAGAGGGGGAGAGAGAGAGACCAAGAGAGGTACACAAAGACCAATTGATGACCTGCACACAAATCTAGAGAGTGGAAGACGCACACAGACGGAGAAGGAAACCTCCATACATGCAAACAAAGAGAGGGCAAGGCAGACTCAAAGTTGCTGTGGAGTTAATAGAGGACAAAACACTCCAATAATTTTCAGAAAAGTTGTGGTTGTTGAAGGTCAATCATTCCAGCATCAACATCTCAGTGGGCAGTATCCCTGGCCCAACCATCTTCAGTGGCTTCATCAATGACCTTCCTTCCATCATAAGGCCAGAAGTGGGAATGAATGCACAATGTTCAACTCAATTCTAGACCTAGATGTGGGTTGATAAGTGGAAAGTAACATCTGCATTACACAAGTATCAGGCACTGATAGCCTCTGACAAGAGAGGGGCTAACCATCTCCCTTTGACATTACCACTGCCAAGTCCCCACCAACATCTGCGGGGTCATTAGTGACCAAATACTCAACTGGACCAACCACATCAAGACTGTGGTTATAAGAGCAGGTCAGCGCCTGGGCATCCTGCAGTGTGACCCACTTCCTGATACTCCAGTGTGTTTCCTCCATCAACAAGGCTCCCGTCAGAAGCACGGTGGAGTAATCTCCACTTTCCAAAAGGAATGCAGCTCCACAAACATTCAAGGATCTCAACACCATCCAGGAGAGAGCTGCCCACTCGATTGGCAACCCATCATCCTAAACATTCACTCCCTCCACGGAGTGTCTGCAATGTGTACCATAGAACATAGAATGTAGAACATACAACAGTACAGCACAGGAACACACCCTTCATCCTACGATGTTGTGCCGAACTAATTAAGCTAATTACACCAAATCCCTTCTGCCTGCACATGATCCATATTCCTCCACTGTCTGCACATTCATGTGCCTATCTGAGAGCCTCTTAAACACCTCTATTGTATCTGCTTCCACCACCACCCCTGGCAGCCCGTTCCAGGCACCCACCACTCTCTGTGCATAAAACCTGCCCCACACATCTCCTTTGCACTTACCCCCTCTCACCTTAAATGCATGCCCTCTAGTACGGCACATACCCTCTAATCCAGGCATCATCCAATTTACACTGCGGTTACCAGCCCAGGCTGTTCTGATAGCACTGCCCAAACTCTACCTCCAAGGACAAGGGCAGCAGACACAAGAGATCACCACCACCTGCAGATTCCCCTCCAAACCAAGCAACATCCCGACTTAGAATAAATCGCAAGTCCCTCAATGGTGCTGTGCAAACACATTGTGGGAGTTCCTTCACTAGAAAGACTGCAGTAGGTTGTAACAAAAATATTTTAAAATTCATTCCTTGTTCTTTCCTGATTCAGCAGCAAGAGGTATTCGCAAAGGTTGCACTGTACACGTGTTAAAGGTTATAGAAACTACTTTATTAGAGTTATATAAAGAATGAAATACAGAAAGGAAGAATAATACTTAAAATACAGAAGGAAGCAAAATATTACTTATCAACCAATCAATGAACCGATCTATATAATGGCGGAGGGGACCTCAGGTGTCCAACGGCCTTTCACGTAGCCGCCTTTCTGTGTCTCAGCACTGGTCACGACCCAGCCTAAGGGAAAGTCCCGATTTGCACAAAGGTGGTGCCCCCTTTTATACCCCTCAAAAACTTAACTTTTACCCCAGTACTTTTCCATTCCTTAGTGGTAGCAGCCTGTACCTCCTTATCACTTGTGGCCTTCGGCCTCGACACATAACTTAGAAACAGAGACAACAGGTTTGAAAAGAGGAAAATATTCTTCACCGGTATCTAATCTTAAGGATTGCGTCAGTACTCCCATAAGTTCTCAAAACATTCCCACGTTCTGAGCTGACACCATTTTGTCTTACAACCACCATCTTGTGTTACACACTACTGCACATACTAAGGAGGAATCAAAACCGACTTTTGGCTAATTTAACTCTTTCCTTACATAGGTCTAAGTGGCAGTTTGCCACCACTTTCACAGGGGGATTTTAGGATGTTGGTCTTGCCAGTGACACCCACATCATGAAAAGTGAATTTAAAACACTCAGAGACACAACAGGCAGATCAAGACAGAGAAGGAAACATACACACAGTAAATGGTAGGCCCCTAGGGAGTGTTGTAGAACAGAGAGACCTAGGGGTGCAGGTACATTTTCCTTGAAAGTGGTGATGCAGGTACACAGGGTGGTGAAGAAGGCGTTCGGCATACTTGCCTTCATCGGTCAGGATACTGAGTACAGGAGTTGGGACATCATGTTACAGCTATACAAGATGTCGGTAAGGCCACATTTGGAGAACTGTGTACAGTTCCGGTGGCACTGCTATAGGAAGGATGTCACTAAACTGGAAAGGGTGCAGAAGAGATTTACAAGGATGTTACTGGGGCTTCGGAGGGCTTCGGTTATAAGGAGAGGCCGGATAGGCTAGAACTTTTTTCCCTGGAGCGTAGGAGGCTGAGGGGTGAGGTTATATATGTAAATCTTATAGAGGTATATAAAATCATGAGGGGTGTAGATGAAGTGAATAACTAAAACCTTTTCCCCAGGGTAGGGGAGTCTAAAACTAGAGGGCATAGGTTTAAAATAGGAGTAGTAAGATTTAAAAGGGACCTGAGAGGAAATTTTTTCACACAGAGGGTGGTGAGTATGGTAACTGAGAGAATAAGTTATAGAGGTGGGTACAATTGTGATATAGGCCAAGTGCAGGCAAATGGGACTAGTTCAGTTTGGAAACTTGGTCAGCACAGATGAGTTGGGCTGAAGGGCCTGTTTCCATGCTGTATAGCTCAATGACTATGAGAGAGACAGAGCAAGAGACCTATACACAAAGTGAGATACAATACACAGGCTGAGAGAGAGAGAGAGAGAGAGAGAGAGAGAGAGAGGAGAAAGAGAGAGAGGAGAAAGAGAGGAAGAGGGAGGGGGGAAGAGAGAAGGAGACACACACACACACACACACACACACACACACACACACACACACAGAAAGATAAGAGAGAAAACACAGATACAGGCACATACCTGCAGATTGAGAGAGTGTGGAAGAGAATGTGAGTGTGTGTGAATATGTGCACATGTGTAGAGAGAGAATGTAAGAGTGTGAAAAAGAGTTTGAGAAGTTTTGAGAGAGAAAGAGTGTGAGAGTGTGTGACAGAAAGTGGGATAACACATATTACAGAGAGGGAGTAAATGGCACTGGGTGGGAGAGGCTGCAATAGACAGACCAGAGAGAAAGAAAGAGAGCTGAAAGACACACGGGCTAGAACAGGGACTGAGAGGCCAACACACAGACTGGCTGGGTTAAAGATACAGAGGTGCTGATAGACAAGAACACAGACAGGGGGAGGAGAGTAAAGGGAATAATGTTCAAAGGAGATGGGAAGAGAGTGAAGGGAACTAGCTCAGACAGGCCTCTCACTAAATGAAAGGTGGGTTACTGTTAACTGTGCTGATTCTAAATGGGCAACAGTCTGGATACGAGCTTACAGCAGGGCAGTGTTCAAACCAAGGACAAATGAATGCTGCTGGCAGTTGTGGAAGGAACAAAAGACAGCTGAGGGAACAGGGATTCAGTGCCCGTCACTGCTGAGCAGCTGCTGATTACCTCAGAGCAGACTGTTAAGTGCTCTCTACACACACACACACACACACACACACACACACACACACACACACACACACACACACACACACACACACACACACACACACACACACACACACACACTGAGCGAAGGCACATCTGACTGTGGATGAGATTTGCTCAGCCTCAGACCACATCCCTCAAACCGTTCAGAATACCTCAGCTTTGTCCCAAGGCGCCCCACAGAAGCAGAATCCAACTCAGCTGCGGAAGGAGATGGGCTTCAAGAAGGAAGGCGATCTGGAGAGGCGGAGTGGTTAAGGAAGGAAGTCCAGAGCTCAGGGTCCTGGTTGTTGAAGCAATGGTGGAAATCCAGAGCATACAAGAGGCCAGACCTGGGGGTTGGGGGAGCTGATGGAGACGGTGGGGCTGCAAGGGTTCAAAGCCCAGAGGGTTCTGAACAGAAGAACAAGATTTCCAAATTCAAAGACGTTGCAAATCAGTGGGATCAGAGGTAATGACTAAATGGGATGCTGCAGATCAATGATAGGTAGGGGTCACGGATGAGCTGGGGTTCTGGTGGGTGTGGGACCAGCCAGAAGATAGTTGCAATGGTCAGATCTGGAAGCTACAAAGGTGAGGGAATTGGAATTGATTTATCATTGTCAAATGCACCGAGACACAGTGAAAAGCTTTGTGTGAGTGCCATCTAGACAGATCATTCCATACATAAGTACATTGAGGTAGCAAAAAGGAAAACAGAATGCAGAATATAGTGTTACAGTTACAGAGAAAGTGCAGTGCAGGCAGACAAATAAAGTGCAAGGGTCACAATGAGGTAGACTGGGAGGTCAAGTGTTCATCTTTTAGTGTATGAAAGGTCTGTTCAAGAGTCTGAAAACAGTGGGATAGAAATCATCCTTGACCCTGCTGTACATGATATAAAGCTTTTGTATCTTCTGCCCGATGGGAGGGGGGAGAAAAGAGAATGACCGGGGTGGGAGGGTTCCTTGATTATGTTGGCTGCTTTACCAAGTCAATGGAGGGGAGGCTGGTTTGTGTGATGGACTGGGCTGAGTTCACAACTCTCTGCAATTTTTTGCAGTCGTGGGCAGAGCAGCTGCCACACCAAGCTGTGATGTATCCGGATAGGATGTTGTCTATGATGCATCTGTAAAAATTGGAGAGAGCCATCGGGGACATGCCAAATTTCCTCAGCCTTCTGAGGAAGTAGAGGAGTTGGTGTGCTTCCTTGGCCGTACCCAAGAAAGGTGAGGGTCCCAGTGGCAGGTGGGTTGAGGCACAGAGCTGGTCGTGATGTTGGTCCAGATGCTGGACAGGAAATGGGTTGTGGGGCCCACCTCAAGGTCAAGTAGGAGGGTGATGATACAAACAGTCCTCAGCCAAACAGCCTGCATTTATGTAGCATCCCTACCATGGAAAACATCCCAAGCTGTTGTATTGAGGCAAGTAATTCACTGTCAATAAGTTACACTGAACTGCACAGACAGTACCGTGGGTAATGTGCTGTCAATCTTGCACGTAGGAAGACCACAAACAGGATGTTCAGACCTGGTGTACTTGTTGGCAACTTTGGTTGAAGGTAAACTGTTAGGATACCTGAACTCACTTCAAACATCACTATAGGATTTTTAACCTTTTTAATTTGCAAGGGATGCTACATAAATGCAGGATGCATCATGGCTTGGTTTGGCAACTGCTCTGCCTGAAACCGCAAGAAACTGCAGAGAATTGAGCTCAGAGAACTGCAGCTCAGCACATCACAGAAACCAGCCTTCCCTCCATGGACTCTGTCTACACTTCTCGCTGCCTCAGTAAAGCAGCCAGCATAATCAAAGACCTCACCCACCGTGGACGTTCTCTCTTCTCCCCTCTCCCATTGGGCAGAAGATACAAAAGCCTGAAAGCACCTACCACCAGGCTCAAGGACGGCTTCTATCCCGCTGTTAAAAGACTATTGAACAGTTCCCTAGTACGATAAGATGGACTCTTGACCTCACAATCTACCTCGTCATGGCCTTGCACCTTATTGTCTGCCTGCACTGCACTTTCTCTATAACACTTCATGCTGCATTCTGTTATTGTTTTCCCTTGTACTACCTCAATGTACTCATGTGATGAAATTATCTGTATGGATGGCAGGCAAAACACCGTACCTCAGTACATGTGACAATAATAAACCAATTTAACCTCCAGTTCAAACTAAGAGGCAGCAGACCCCGTCCCATACAGAGGTTGCCTAATACGTCTCATAGGGTGGGACAGTTCTCTATCTTACAGGCACCACCGTTGTAGTTTCCTGCATTAGTTTCAATGGACAGAAGATGGAGATGGAAGGATGGGGAGTTGGGAGAGTGGTGTGTGGGCAGGATGGGGTGTGGGGATGGTGGGGCTGCAGATAATTTGGGGGGGGGGGGGTTGTGCTGTTTGTGGTCCTGGGCCAATGAACGTTATAGTGGTTAAGGTACTGGACTGGTATACTGAGGCTTTGGTCATTGCTCCAAAGACACAAGTTCAAATCCCACTACGGCAGCTGGGGAATTTAACTTCAAGTAATAAAATAAATCTGAAATTTAACTTGCACCAATAATGGTGGCTGAGAAGCTGCCGTAACGTTGTCAGAAGCCATGTGGTTGGGTAATGTCCTTTGGAGGATTGCCTGGTCTAACCTATCTGTGACTTCAACCCAAACCTACCTCCCCTCTAAATGGCCTCAGATTAGACATAAGCAATAAATGTCAGTGAGGTTAGTGTCCTGGAAATGAACGAAAAGTTTCCATGTTCATCCTCTCATACCCGTAAACTTACAGACTCAACAAAACATTCTGCAGTCCAGGGAGTGTCAAGGAGAGGTCACAAGCTCATATTTCCTTACACCATTCGGCCCACTGAGTCCATGCCGGCTCTCAGGGTAATCCCACCAGTCCCATGTCATTTATTTCACAGTAACCTATTCTCCCCACATTCCCATCATCTCCTCCCCAGATTCTACCACTCACCTACACACTAGGGGTAACTTACACCAGCCAATTAACCCACCAACCTAGTGTGTGGGTGAGTGGTAGAATCTAAGGGGGATTGATGGTGCGAATAAAATGGGATTAGTGTAAACGCGTGCTTGATGGTCAGTGCAGACTTGGTGGGCTGAGGGGTCTATTTCTGTGCTGTATGACTCTATAACCAATAAACGCCACAGACAGCCATTTAAATACTTACATGTGTACTGGTCCTGACAAGTATCTCAAGGTCCATCTCAGTATCTCCCCAGGTTTAACAATAACCATTCCTTCACTGCAGATGAATTGTCATGGTTTATGTGTTAGTTGACAGGTAACTGATGAAGCCAACCTCGCTCTGGTGAATCCAATTAATTCAAGGTTGCAGGAGAATGAGATCCCCATTATTCACTGTCAGCCCTGCTCTCTGAGACTGCTGCTGTCTTCGGGATCAGTTTATTTCATTTTGTTGCAGCTTTATTAGCCCCTAGTTTTGTAACAGGATGAAACTGTAATCTCTCCCGATTCGAACATTATCTGGGTTTTGTGCTCATTCGTAAACACTGAGACCAATGTGTTAGGATATTAGCAGTGATGGTGTTGCAGGGATGTTAATGGCACTGGTAGAAATTGCATCTCTTCAGTCATTTAAATCTGCTTTGCAATCAGCAGGTGCCAATTCTTTAGTGCCAAGGATTCATTGGATGGCGTATATATACAACTGAAACCAAACATCAAGAAAACATGTCCCAACCAAAACAGATGGGAAGGAACACAAATTGTAACATTGCATAGATAGGAGAATGCCCAAACACAAGACTAAGCCAAATAATATTCTGCCCAGACAAAGCAGAGGAGACCACATTATGAGCAGTACCCTGGATTGGAACAAGTCACAGCTCCAGCAACCCCGGTTCGATCCCGACCTCTGGTGCTGTCTGCGTGGAGTTTGCACGTTCTTGTGACTGCGTGGGTTTCCTCTGAGTGTTCTGGTTTTTTTCCACATCCCAAAGATGTGCATGTTGTCAAAGTCAAGTTTATTGTCATATGCACAAGTACATGTGTGCACAGGTGCAATGAAAAACTTACTTGCAGCAGCATCACAGGCACATAGCATCAGATAAGCAGCATTCACAGGAAAAACATAAATTAAACAATTTTTACAAAAAAAACAATTAGAACAAAGAAAAGTCAATTTTAGTGCAAAGTGATCGAAGTAGTCATATTGTTGCTAAAATGTAGTGATGTGTTGGTTGGTTCAAGAACCGTATGGTTGAAGGGAAGTAGCTGTTCTTGAACCTGGTCGTGTGGAACTTCAGACGGTAGCTGCGAGAAGATGACATGGCCCAGATGGTGGGGATCTTTGGTAATGGATGTTGCCTTCTTGAGGCAGCGCCTCCTGTTGGTAGGTTAATTGGCCTCTGTAAATTGCCTCTATGGTGTGAAGGTGAGTGGTAGAATCTAGAAGAGGGGAGGTGGAGTTAATGGGAATGTGGGGAGAATAAAAATTGGGATTAATGTAGGATTAGTGTAAATGGGCGGTTGATGGTCAGCAGGGTCTGTTTCCATGCTGTATGACTCTATTAACTCCATGAATAAGTCGTCACTGCATTCCCTCAGCCAGCACTGGCACTATCTTGGTCTCCCCCTATCAGAGGCATTCCCTTTTTTCTCTCCACCCCTCTCCCTTCTGTGCTACTTACAATATGTTTGATTTCTAACTTTACCTGGGTCTTATGAAAGGACTTCAGCCTGAAACGTTAATTCTGTTTCTCCCTTGACAGATGCTGCCTGACCTTCTAAGCATTTCCAACAAGTTCTGGTTTAATTTCAAACTAAACCAATCTACAGTAACCAAATCTACATTGGACTAAACCAACCAAATCTACATTGGACTAAACCAATTCACAATCACTGACAAAAACTGAACCAAACTAAACCAGTCCAGATTAACAGAAAAAAATTAGCTTACGAGGAAAATTAAAAACTGCAGATGCTGGAAATCTGAAATAAAAACAGAAAATGCTAGAAACACTCAACAGATCAGGCAGCAGCTGTGGAGAGAGAAAAACAAAAGTAACGTTTCAAGAGTTCAGATCAAGTTTTGACAGACTTCTGATGAAATGTTAACTCTCTTCTCTCCTCTTCCATTGGGTAGAAGATACAGGAGCCTGAAGGCACGTACCACCAGACTTAAGGACAGCTTCTACCCCACTGTGATAAGACTATTGAGCAGTTCCTTTATACAATGAGATGGACTATAACCTCACAATCTACCTTGTTGTGACCGCGCACCACATTGCACTGCACTTTCTCTGTAGCTGTGACACTTTACTCTGTACTGTTATTGTTTTTGCCTGTACTACATCAACGCACTCTGTACTGACTCAATGTAACTGCAATGTGTGTAATGAATTGACCTGTACGATCGGTTTGTAAGACAAGCTTTTCACTGTACCTCGGTACAAGTGACAAAAATAAACCAATACCAATACCAAAGGATCTTCTGGGGAAGGATAATAATAAGGTAGAATTTCACATTCAATCTGCGAGTGACAAACAAGTCTAAAACTGAAGTTTTAAACTTAAATAAAGGTAGCACGATCTAATTATAAGGTGGTTCCTTTATGATTCCAAAAGGCCTAGTGTGGAAACAGGCCCTTCGGCCCACCACGTCCATGCCAGCCATCAAGTACACATTATACTAATCCCATTTACCAGCACACAGTCCATAGCCTTCTATGCCTTGGCGATTCAAGTGCTCATGGAGACACTGTTTCCTGCCTCCACCACTTTCTTGGGTAGTGTGCTCCAGATTTGCAGGCAATCTGTATGTACCTTTTCCGTATATACCTTTTAATCCCCTTACTCCTCACCTTTAATCTCATGCCCTCTGGGTTCCATTAAGCTGAAAAGTTTCTCACTATCCACCCTATCTATTCCCCTCATAATTTTTTATCCATCTATCCAGCTCCCCCCTCAGCCCCAAGGAAAACAAACCCAGCCTCTCTAGTCTTTCCTCGCAACTGAAACGTTCCATCCTAAGCAACATCCTGGTAAATCTTCTCTGCACCTCATCCAGTGCACACATGTCCTTCCTATAATGTGGGGACCAGAACTGTACACAGCACTCCAGCTATGGCCTAACCAAAGCTATATAAAGTTGTACCATGGCTCCCATGCTGTTTATTGCTTCAGCTAATGGCCATCATCCTGTATGCCGTCTTCACCACCTTACCTACTTGTGCGCTACCTTTAGAAATCAATGAATTTGGGCACCAAGGTCCCTCTGACCTTTAATACTCTCTTATCCAACCCTTATTAGACAAACCCCACCCCTCCCCCCCCAAATGTATCACCTCATACTTATTGGGGTTAAATTCCATCTGTCATTGCCCTGTCCAATTTACCAGTTGACCAATATCGTCTACAACCAAAGATTATTCTCCTTATTATCAACTAACCTCATTATCTGGACTTTAATCTTTAACACCACTAGACTGTTCCTCGTTCTTCTATAATTGAGGGAATAAAAGATGATACATTATTTTCCTTTATGATGTAAAAGGAAGCCATTCAGCCCATCGAGTTTATGGTAGCTCCCAAGACAATCTCATCAATCCCCTTCCCCCACTTGATGGGAGCTCAGGGGAAACACACATTCATTGTCCAGGTTTATAAAGAATGGCTACTTGAGAGAGGGAAGGGAACAGCCACACCCCAGCGAGGAAGAAGTGTTTTCAGGGAAGTGACAAACAAACCTATTGAATTGCAAAGATGTCCCAAGTTACCCAAAACTGAGGAACATGAATGGATTTGGAACCCTAACTCAAGGCAGGGTATTACAACATGCAACGCCACTCAACATTCAAACACTGAAAAGCAGTTGAGTATATTCCAAAATGAAGATCTAGATACAGACACTCGACATAAAGAAGAAGACTAAAGACCCAAGGTTGTTCTAGAAATTTTAATGCATTTCCTTTTTTTCTGTTTCATAGCAGTGCATTGCCAGAACTGATAGTTTAGGTTGTACATTGGACTTGGGTGAATACAATAGTGATATAGCCATTGGTCACACATTTATAATTTCTGTGCATTGAACAGAAGTTACATGTTAAACACTAACATGCAGCAAACAAAGCAGATCATAGATCCACTGACAGTGACTCTCAGACAGGGTCTAAAGGAAGGAAAGCACTTTATCAACCTGTGAGAATAGGAAAAAGTTGAAATGCAAATTCTAAGGGGGAATGAAAGTGTTGGGAGTAAGTATTAGGAATGGCAAGAGTTTTCATCTGAAATACTCAACAAAGACTCGAATAAAACTGTTTGTCTCTGATTTCCTCGCCAATAGCAATAATTTGTGGGACAAATTCTCTAAGGAGCTCCTCAAAGCCTGCATTACCTTAATGCTGAAGTGGACAACACAGAGAGCTTCATGGCTGAGCTCAGTAAATGATAAGGGGATCACTTGACACACACCTGGAAACGTCTAAATATCTCGCACATCAGCTGGGGCAAGTATATACTCTGCCTGTTACCACAAGTCCTAACCACATGCTTAAATACATTAATGTCAAGAGGTCACCTGCACAGTGCTTTCCAGCAAAGATCTCACTAAAACACCATTCACCTACACCCTACTTCCTTAAACACACTCACCTGCACACTATTCACTGAAACACACTCACCCGCACACTGTTCACTGAAACACGCTCACCCGCACACTGTTCACCGAAACACGCTCACCCGCACACTATTCACTGAAACACGATCACCCACACGCTGTTCACTGAAACACGCTCACCCGCACACTATTCACTGAAACACACTCACCTGCACACTATTCACTGAAACACACTCACCTGCACACTTCCTTGAGCTCCTTAAAGTTGCCAAAGCCCACAGGCAGTGGGGTGGTATTGTACAGAAGAACCTTCTCCTGTCTTTGAGACTTCTGCACAAACCAGCTGCTGCCAGACGGGAGTGCTTGAGCATCTTTCTCCAGAGGTCATCCTGAGAGGGCACACAGAGCAGGACAAACTACTAGAATACGGGAGGGATGAGGAAGGTGAGGAGGTCTCTCAGTGAAGGCCATATCCAACTTGGTGATAGAACAACTCTCCTACCTAAATCTAATGGAACAGGGACACGTGTGTAGTTCAGTGAGTTCTGTCACCTGGGTATCCACAGTGCATCTCCCCTCTGAGAGCTGAAGACTGGCTTTAAGAGGTGCTGAGCCCAATACTGAGAGGTGTAGGCCCTGGACTGGTAATACTGACTGGATACTCCAACTACATTAGTTAATAGGCAGCAGTTGTCACATTGCCTGCACTGGAAGTATTGTGTAAGGGGTTAATTTAGTCTGCAGTAAGCTATAGTTTGCAGAGGTTCACAGGATTCATTTACTTCTTGACCAGGTAAGTTTTTACAAGGAATTGCTCTGTATACCCAGCTTCAACGTTAGAAAGGGAAATTTAGATAAATTCCTTCACTAGATGCTCTTTCTCAGTTTCCTTCTTTACCTGGACAACAGTCACAAGAATGGAGATTCGCTCACACCAGTCTACCCTAAACAGTCACACTCAGCTGCAGAATGCATCTCCATGTTGCTCTTGTTGACAGAGTTTCTTACAATCACAATGTTAGCTACATAGTGGATCTTACTCTGTTGCAAACTCAGAGTCCATCAGAGAGCGAGAGATTCACGAACACCTGTCGATCCATCATAGATGTTAATGAGGTACTCATCCAAAGATGCTCACTCAGTCAGACCAGCAAATAGAAGCATTCATTCACACTGAAACTTACCATTACAGAGTCATACATACCCACAACAACCATTAGAGAATAGCCCTCACCCACACTGATCATTACAGAGGTAGTCATTCACAATGACCACTACAGACTGGTCCATCCACACTGACCATTACAGAGTCGTACACACCAACAACAACCACTAGACAGTGGTACTCACTCACACTGACCACTACAGAGGTGGTCATTCATACTGACCACTACAGTTTGGCACATCCACATTGACTACTAGAGTTGTGCACAGCCACGCTGTCCAACAGAGAGTGGTACTCATCCACATGGACCATTAGAGTCATACACACCCACACTGACCTCAACAAAGGTAGACATTCACACTGACCACTACAGACTAATACACCCGCATGGGCCATTAGAGAGTGATACTCACCCACACCGTCCATTAGAGACTGGTACCCACTCACAGGGATCATTACAGAGTAGCATTCACTTAGGACTATCACAGTCAAACAACTTCCTTGGGCCAATCACAGTGAGATGTTCACTCACAGAATCTATAACAGAATGGTATTCATCCACTCACCCCAGGGAGTACTGCCACAGAGTTCTACTCTATTCAGTTTTGTAGCCATTGTCTATACTAAGCCCTGCTGAAGATTGTGAAGCCACTTCAGCAAGTATAATGTGGAGCAGATACGTGTAAGGTGCTTTCAGGCAAGCAGAACTCTCTAAAGATCCTGGTGCCTCCCTATCCTGCTCTCATGGACATTGGCAATAGTGGACATTTCCTACAGATTTTTAAGCTTCTATTAACTAATAAATCCCAGTTTACCTGTGTGCTGAAGCAGGTCTGAGCTTGGAATTCATTAAAGCAATTCATTTGATTAAACAACTGTCTGTTAAAAAAGTGTCATCAGGAGAGACCTGTATATATACACACACACATACAATAAAAAAATAAAAGGGCATATCTGTAAAAGTAATAATTTAACTTTTAAATATACGGCAATGTGCTAG
The DNA here is from genome assembly GCF_009764475.1 of Pristis pectinata. Lineage (NCBI taxonomy): Eukaryota > Metazoa > Chordata > Chondrichthyes > Rhinopristiformes > Pristidae > Pristis > Pristis pectinata. The sequence continues at coordinate 12,747,216 of NC_067439.1, read as the reverse complement.
GTATTTTTGTAAATACTTTTGTGTTTCAACGTAAATACACGGTGTTATGAAGTGTCTTGGAGTTGCTTGGGGGTCTTCATGCTGGCTGGGAGAGATTCTAACTGCTTCAAGCAGAAACCAGTGTTTGCCTCTACTTTTCTGGTGTTGCCAGGAACAGAAACCGAATCAGGGTTCATTTACCAGTGGCTCATGGAGGCAGCTATCTTTGTTCACAAAGTGCATCTTGGCATGCGGGTGTGGACGCCAATTTCCAGCTGCGAATTAACCCTTTATCTGCTGGATGGGATTATAATTAGAGTCCACAAATCACACTGTTAACCCGGGGGTTCACGGCACAACCGAGTGAGCCAGTGAGTAAAACAACAGGCGAGGAAAAGATAATCAACTATCAACAAAAAATGGAGAAAGAATCTTTATAAGGTGGGATTCGAAGAGCAAACTCCCTCTAAGTTTAGGCTAGCTTTAAGGACCCAGTGTAACTCGGCATGGTTACAGGTCACGACTGAGTGAAGACAGGCGGTGAAGGAGGTGGTGAGGCTCTGGGTTTGCGAGCAGCAGAAGGGTGCAACAGTTACGGACACTGACATGCACCGTCTACAAACGCACGGTCTTAGTTGGCAGAGGAAGAGCAGATCTCCAAGCTGGGGTGGGAGTGGCAACAAGCCGTCTGCTCACCACAATGTCACTGACGGCAGTACAGGGGGAGGGGGAGGTAGTGGGTGGGGGGGATCAAGTAAAGCCATTTATACCTTCACACTGGTCGCATGCAGATGTTGGACCAGACCAGCAAGTTGTGTGAGTGGGCTGGGGCTCAGGGGTCAGACCGTGATGAGTTTGCAGGGAAGACGTCTGTCACTGCAGAAACCATCAGGTGACCACAGTAACAGTGAACCCACAACTCAACAAGCACGTAAGGAGACAGCACTCCCCCATCACTGAATAAAAAGACCGTACTAAAGAAACAGAGAAGAGCTACTCCGTATAGAAGCCGACAGCAGCCGTTGATCCAGGCTCCTCAGCCCCCAGGTTTTTTACAGCCTTTTGCCACTATTAGAATATTTGTTGCATCTGAGACTAAATAAACAGATTTCAAACACATTGATTGGAAAGGGGCCGTATTGTCTTGCTAGTTTACAGCATAGAAATAGAACATTTAGGCTTGGCTCAGGCTAGTATTAATGTCCTTATGAGCCACCTCCTGCTCATTATACCCAATCTGCCTTGTATCGTGCTTTTCCTTTGATATACCATGTCATTCACTCCAACTACACCAAGCTCCACACTCTCTTCCCTCTGGGTAAAATAAAATTCTCCTCAGTTGTACATTTTATTTATGATGTTATCATTAGGGCCGCTAAATATTTTTACAGACTTTGAATTATTTCTATCTGGTCTGTGGAAGAGTGGGAAGCCATCTTGGTTCCAACTCCCTGGCCACCATTTTGATTGAGTTGTTACTTAAAGAACCTACAACCAATTCTGGAACCACTCCTATTATCGCCATTTCTCCCTCCACTGCCCATCTGGGGGTGGTGTGGAGGGGGGTGCACCGAACACAGATTATCCGATGCTTTATTTACTCTTTCGTTGGCTTCATGGACCAAAAAAAACAAAGCAATTTTGAACTGTGAAGCTGATGATGAGGGTTCATTAACGCAGAAGGGAACTGAATGAGGAGAAGAATAATAAGGATGTATAGCAAGAATGTGGGAATTAGGTTACTGTGGAGCTGACTCAGTGATAAAACATCCCATCAATCTGCTACAATAAACAAACTGCTGGAGGAACTCAGCAGGTCGAGCAGCATCTGTGGGGGGAAAGGAATTGTTGATGTTTCAGGTCGAAACCCTGCAGGTTTCGTTGACAATTCCTCTCTCCCCACAGATGCTGCTCGACCCGCTGAGTTCCTCCAGCAGATTATCTGTTGCTCCAGATTCCAGCATCTGCAGTCTCTTGTGTCTCCATCAATCTGCTCACATATATGGTGATTCTACGTCATGCACTCCCCAATTCAGCACTCAGCATCACTGAGTGGTCACTGGGTGCAGACTCAGCAGCAACTTGTGAAAGGGAACTAAAGAGAAATTGTTTCAACTAATGAGAGGAATGGAGGTTGCTTGATTTAAGATCAATGGGAAAAGGACTCAGTGGACCAGATGAGGAGAATTTTTTATTTTATACAGAGAATCCTTATGGTCTAAAATATGCTGCCTGGAAGCATGGTGGAATTAGATTCAACCGTAATTTTTTTTGGAGGGAATTGGATAATTACTTGGGATATGTGCAGGGGTACAGGGAAAGGGCAGTGGGGTCTGCTTCCAAGAGCCAATGTAGGCACAATGGGCAAAAAATGTTCTCCTTCATGCTGCTTGGTTCCAACCAGATTAGCAACAGGGAGTGCTGAGTCTCAGGATTCAGCAGTCTTTGAAATGAAATTAAGAGATATAACATATAAATGACATTGTTTCTGGGGATAAAAGATTAAAAGGAGTAGCATACTTCCTCTGAAATGCTTCAAGCTGGATATTTTGTTTGTAATTTGAAATTGGCAGATCTGGGGTTTAATGAGAAATTACATTAACCCAGGGCTAGTAATTTCAACTGGTCACTTTTAATTTTTGCTTGAAATGAAAGCAAAAGCTTCTGGTGTCGAACCAAGACATTTACCCTCAGATACAAAGCCGGAAGGGGAAGAGGGGAAATAGTGTAATGCATCAAGTTAACACTGTTTCTGAAATAAAGGTTTGTACCCAAAATTCTGAGCTTAATTTTGTTTAGTTTTGAGTTGTTAGTGGCATCAGTATTCCAAGCTCTTCTCCGCCAAGAGGAGGGATGAGCAAACTGACATGCGAATGTTTTCTAATTTCAATCTCATGTCTTTCTGCGGGGTACAGGCGAAGGCTGTCTTCAAGTGAACAAGTGCAGCTCAGTTCTGATCAACACTCATCTGATCCCAGCTCCAATTCCCATTCCCTCACATTAAACGGGAATCCTGAGTTTGGCCTCACAGGATGAACAAGTCACTAATGTTGGGCCATAAACATCGAAGAAATAATAACGAGCAAAATCGCAGCTACTGAGAGGCAGAAATAAACTGGGAGGTCTCCAATCACGTGCTCCCAGCTCTGGCAAGCAGCACTGCGAACTGTCCCCACTACAAACTGTGCTCTTTTGTCAAACCTTCAGACTCTGGGATTTCTGTATCAGCCCCAATCTGAGGGGTCCCCTCCCTTACTGCGCTGGGATGACATTTTAAACAAGGGAAAGGGATTTGCTGTACGTTTATCAGAATTCAGCTGCACACATTGAGCTCGATTCATGCTCATGTTATCATGTGGTTACAGAGAATAATTCATTCATAAAAAGAACCAGTCAGCACAGAGATAAAAACTAAATCGTACACTTGGTTCACTCTGGGCAAGCAATTACACATATTGACACTAAAATATACACCTTACACACTGGAACATTTGGCTACACGGAGAAATTATGAAATAAAGTAAAATGTACAGAGATATTGAACCTTGTGGTTTCCTTTTACTGCACAGGGACTTGCCCCTCCTGGACCTTGTAGATGCTGCAATGGATGTTGGGGTGGGTGTCTCTGGCAGAAAGGAGGATTCTCATTTCAGAGCACCTCACAGCATCTTGGTGGCGTGCTTGTTGGCTTCATCAATGCGTGCTTTGTTCATATCACCCTGGAAGAGAAACAGAATGAAGCTTAGGTAGGAATTGGAATGAGGGTTGCGGCTGTTTTGAGTGATTTTGCGCAAGTGTGCAAACAAGTGTTTTTTGTGTGTGTGTGTTTGCGTTGTTGGTAAATTGGTTTATTGTTGCCACATGTACCGATGTATAATGAAAAACTTTGTTTTGTATACCATCCATACAGTACATTGAGGTAATACAAGAGAAAAGCAATAACAGAATGCAGAATAAAGTGTAGCAGTTATAGAGAAGGTGCAGTGCAGGCAGACAATAAGGTGCAAGGCCATAATGAGGTACATTGTGAGGTCAAGAGTCCATCTTATCGTACATGAGGACCGTTCAATAGTCTTATAACAGTGGGATAGGAGCTATTCTTTCAGGCTCTTGTATCTTCTGCCTGATGGAAGGAGGGAGAAGAGAGAATGACCTGGGTGGGTGGCGTCTTTGGTTATGTTGACTGCTTTACTGAGGTAGTGAGAAGTGTAGACAGAGTCCATGGAGGGGAGGCTAGTTTCTGTGATGCGCTGGGCTGTGTCCACAACTCTCTGCAGTTTCTTTGAGTCTCGGTCAGAGCAGTTGCCATACCAAGCCGTGATGCATCCAGATACGATGCTTTCTATGATGCATCTATAAGGATTGGTGAGGGTCAACGGGGACATGCTGAATTACTTTAGCCGCCTCAGGAAGTAGAGGTGCTGGTGAGCTTTTTTGGCCGTGGCGTCCAGGTGGTCGGACCATCACCAACAGTCTGTGTTGGTGATGTTCACTCCTAGGAACTTGAAGCTCTCAACCCTCCCCACCTCAGCACCATTGATGTAAACAGGAGCATGTGCACCACTCTCCCTCCTAAAGTCAATGACATGCTCTTTTGTTCTGGTAACATTGAAGGAAAGGTTGTTATCATGACACCATGTGCGATTGTGTGTATGTGTATACTCATTGTGTGTATATGTAAATGGGTGCATATGTGCTTCTGAGAGTGTGTGCCTACATGAGTTGCCCGATCCACTGAGTGTATCCATCATTTTCTGTTTTTATACTGGAAAGAAATAATAACTTACTTTAACAACACACAGAATGTACAAATCAGATAAAGTCCCACATGAGCCTTTTTCCACCCCCTCTATATCTAACCCATCAACACGCCCTACGCCTTTCTCCCTAATGTGCTATCTGACTTCTTAAATACTATTTGCTTAAAACCCACCAGGTTTGACATTCCCAAACAACAAACAACCTGCTGGAGGAATTCAGTGGGTTGTGCAGCATCTGGGGTCAAAACCCTGCGTTAGGACTAAGGGTGGAGAGGGAAGACAGCCAGTATACAGAGGAGAGGGGGAGTGGTGAGCCAGGGGCCAGGGGTGATTAGTGGACTGAGGAGGGGCGAAGGATGATGGGCAGATCGAGCCAGCTAAGGGAGGGGTAGGGGTGGAGTGGGGAGGCAGGTGGGTGATAGATGGAGGCAGATAAACAAAAGGGCAGGAGGAGCCAGGTGGGAGGAGGAGTATGTGAAGGTGGCGACAGCTAGGTATGTCAACAATTCCTTCCCCCCCCCGCCCCCCTCAACAGATGCTGCTCGACCCGCTGAGTTCCTCCAGCAGATTGTTTGTTGCTCCAGATTCCAGCGTCAGCAGTTTCTGGTGTCTCTACATTCCCATGACTCTTTGGATAAATAAGTTGTTCTTGATTTATTAGTGACTATCACTAATCTGTAACTGTAACACTATATTCTGCATTCTGTTATTGCTTTTCCCTTGATGTACTGATGTTGTGAAATGATTTGTATGGATGGTATGCAAAACTTAAGTTTTTCACTGTAACTCGGTACAATTGACAATAATAAATCAATTACCAATAAGAACAACAGGCAGCATGGACATGTTGGGCCGAAGGGCCTGTTTCTGTGCTGTATGACTCTATGACACTATTAGATGCTTTGACTCACGTTGTCTCTTACTCCTTGCCACCCGGCTGCGATCTCCACTTTGTCCCTCAGCTAGAACTTGCAAGAATACAATCGAACTCTTACCTTGACCACAATCCTGTCAATCTGGGCGTTCTGGGAGCCGATCTCGTTGCTCATGTCAAGTGCCATATGTCGGAGGTTGCCGATGATGCTGCCCACCTGATCCAGGTTTTCCTCCATCTCGTTCTCCCGAGCGTCATCTGTGACCCTGAGAATCAGAACAAGAAATGTGTTAAAACCAGCAGCAGCCTGCTTGCCTGCTGAGGATAATGACAGTTGGCTCAAGCTGGCTCAGATGCACTGAACTCAAAGTCAAATCAGAATGACTGAAGTCGCTGAGCTGAAGTGAACAGTGCTCCTGATTTAGATTTCCTGACAAAACCAAACTCTGCCCTTTGGAAGTAATCCCAGCTGAATAAGCAAAACCCATGCTACACCAAACCACTGACATTCACTGCATTTTTCCAACCTTATTAGCATTTTCCTTTGTAACATATTTTTACAATAAAGTTTCTGTTCAAGATTTACACTCCTCTACATTGTATAGACCATCGCCTTTAATGGACCAACACAGCCTTTGGTCAACTGAGGAAAAGATTTACAAGGATATTGCCAGGATTTAACGGACTGAGTTATAGGGAGAGGTTGGACAGGCTTGGACTTCATTCCTTGGAGGCTGATGGGGATTTGAGATATACAAAATTATGAGGGCCCTAGATAAGGTAGGAAACTTTCCCAAATGCAGAGATATCTAAAACTAGATGACATTGGTTTAAGGCTAAGAGATTTACAAGAATCTTACAACAATTTTTTCACCTGAATGATGGTGGGAATCTGGAACACTGCCTCAGTGGGCAGTGGAGACAAAGATTCCCACAACATTTAAGAAGTATCTAGACGAGCACATGGATCACAAATGGATGGAAGGCTACGTACCAAGTGCTGGGATTGGTAGATAGGTACTTAATTGTCATCATGGACATGGGGGGAGGGGGAGGGGGGTCGAAGAGCATGTCTCTTGCTATATGGCTCAATGACACTTTTCAGTGGGGCCACTGCTGTTGCCACAAGCAACTCTGAGGCAGGTACGCAGAAAGTCGGCTTTGCTCTCACTGATTACCAATGGTCCCTGAATGAAATACCTAAGTGAGAATTTCAGATGAGAGAGCAATCTGCTTTCTCAAAAAGACATGGAAAACAAAGTTTTTCATTGTGTCTCGGTACATGTGACATAATGAACCAATTACCAATCTAAACAGTCGAACAACGTACAATATGCACTTGGATTTAGACACTGGAGGCTTACTTTGAAACTTTAAGGAGTGGTGACCCTGAGACCTCTCAATGATTAAATACACAGCCCTAACATTGGGTGTGCACATACACACATGTACTGGAGGTGCCTTTCAGTCTTCACTGAACCAGAGTTTGCTCCAAAGCCCTCAAAGACTCTATCCTGAGAGTTCCCACACAACAGAGGTCAGGATATTCCAGAGGCCTGGGGTAAGCTGTGTGGATAAACACTTGAATGCTGCATCTGGAGTAATTTAGCAACATGGATCTGATGCAGTAAATAAGCAGGGACAGTTTCCATTGGTGGAGGGGGCAGTAATCGCAGATTAATGGCGAACAGAAGAAGAACTGGAAAATCATTATTTGATCCTGTGAGTCACTGCAATCCGGAATGTATTGCCCACTGAGGTGATGGAAGCACGTTATTAATCTCTGGGTAAAAAAGAAAACAAATTAAGGATACTTTGAAGAGCAAGGAAATGATGCTAATTGTTTGATAGACTCTATAATGGGCTGGAGAGGTATAGTGAGCGAAGAGTCCTTCAGGGCTGTATGATTCAATGATGAGACAAGCCAAAAATTCACATCAAAATGCATGTTTAATTCATTGTAGGTGCTCCAGGGGCTGTGTTATTATTCCCTCAGAAGCCAGAAGAGGAGTACTGCAAACCATCGTCGTGAAAAATGAGCTAGTGATGATCTGAACCATTCTTCAGGTAGTGTATGAGACTACCTCCGCTTTTCCCTACACTCCTTTTCACAAAGCATTAAACTCCACTCAGTGACATCCTTTGAGGTTTGGAGAAGAATTATTTCACCATTTGAGGGAGATGGAATGCCAAACCGAATACTCCAGATCGCAGACTTCAATGGGGCACAATATTCCAGTACTCCATAGGACAACATATCCCCACATACCAAGGGGTGCAATATCTTGGAGTTCCAGGAGAAACTGCATTTCAACACTCAAAGATGGAGCATGGAATACCTGCTTGCTAGCTTTGGGAATGTAAGTATTATTTTAGTAAGAGCCCACGATATTATTAGTCAACATGGTAGTTAAGAGATACAGGCTCCAGACACAGCACATTTCAGTCCAATAGCAACATATATGATATAATGAAGATGGAGAAAATAGCACAAAACGTAAAAATAGGTAGTGAGACCTTCTACAAAAGAGGTTAGTCCCTTAGGGGATGAGATTGGGGAATTAATAATAAAAAAAAAGGAAATGGCAGAGACTTGAACAAATTATTTTGCAACTGTCGTCTTGGAGGAAGATATTGAAAGCCTCCCAATCATTGTAGAAAATCCCAGGGTAAAAGAGAGAGAAGGAATTAAAACAATGGCTAGAGAAAGAGTAAAGGACATACTAATGAGATCAGCCAATCTGCTGGAAGAACTCAATAGGTTGAGCAGCATCTGTGGGAGGAAAGGAGTTGTCGACAGAAACATTGACAATTCCTCTCCTCCCACAGGTGCTGCTTGACCCACCGAGTTCCTGCAGCAGATTGTTTTTTGCTCCAGATTCCAGCATCTGTGTCTCTAATGAGATCAAAGGCTGACAAGTGCCCTGGACTTGAGGGCCTATGCCCCTCGCATCTTAGAGAGGTGATTGCAGAGATAGTGGGTGCATTGCTTGTGATCTTCCAAGATTTTATAGATTCCAAAAGGTTCATAGTGGATTTGAAAACTGTAAATATCTTGTACAGAGGGATCTGGGTAACCTCAGGCACAAAACATAAGAAATTAGCATACAGGCCTTTATTACAAAGATGATGCAATAGAAAAGTAGGGAAGAATTGCTACAATGGTACTGGGCATTGATGAGACCACATCTGGACTACTGCATAGAGCTTTGTTTCTCTTATTTAAGGAGGGATATAGTTGCACTGGAGACAGTGCAGAGAAAGTTCACTAAACTGACTCCTGGGATGAAAAGGTTGACTAATGAGGGAAGGTTGAGCATGTTGGGTCGATACTCATTGGAGCTCAGTAGAATGAGAGGTTACTTCATTGAAACATGCAAGATTGACATGTTTCAATGGATCAAAAACAGAAGATGGTGAAAGCAGCATCTGTGGAAAGAGAAACCAGTTAACGTTTCAGATCAGGGACCTTGAGACCCGACCACAGATGCTGTTTAACTGGCATTTTCTGTTTTTGATTCAGAGTCCAGCATCTGCCGATGTATTTGTTTTCCAATGCTGAGAGAACGTTTCCCCACATGGGAGAGATCTGCAACCAGGGGCCAAGTTTTAGAATAAGGGGTTGCCCATTTACAGTGGGGCTGAGGAGGAATTGTTTGTCGTAGATGTTTGTGAATTTTTATAATTCTCTACTCCCAGAGAGCCAGAAGGCAAACTCATTGAAAATAATCAGGACCAAGACGAATTACAGCAAGTCGAATGTGCAGGAACGTAAGAAGCTGCAGGGAGTCATGGACTCTGCCCAATACATCACAGGCACATCCCTCCCCACCGTCGGTAGCATCTGCATGAGGTGTTGCCTCAAGAAGGCAACATCTATCATCAAAGATCCCCTTCATCCGGGCCATGCCATCTTCTCGCAGCTGCCATCGGGCAGGAGGTACAGATGCCTGAAGTCCCACACCACCAGGTTTAAGAACAGCTACTTCCCTTCAAACATTTGGTTCTTGAACCAACCTGCAGAACCTTAATTATGACCTCAGTATAGCAACACTATGACCACTTTGCATGATAATGGACTTTGTTTTTTTTTGCTCTATTTGTGTTCTTCCTTGTAAAAATTGTGTATAACTTATGTTTTATGTTTCTCTTGTGAACGTTGTGTATCTGATGCTATGTGTCTGTGATGCTGCTGCAAGTAAGCTTTTCATTACATATGACAATAAACTTGACTTTGACAGACATATTTTTCGTCTACAGGCGATCAAGGGCTATGGACAGCTGGCAACAGAAATTGGAGCTGAGGCCAGGGTCTTATTGAATGGCAAAGCATGTTCAAGGGTCTGAATAGCCAAGTCCTTCTCCTCTTTCCTATGCTCTTATTATGTATGTTTCAGCACATAAGGACTAATATGCATTGTAAACATCCTATTCCAGTGAATAGAAAGAACGTCTACTGATCCTTAATCCAATGAAAAGTAGGAACGTCGGAACATCCCAAGACAAAAACCATTTTACCTCCGGATATATCCACCGCTCATGGCCATCTGCTCCCGGTCGTCCATCACTCGAGCTGGCTGGCTGGCCACCACACCATCCTGGTTATTTCCCCACACCTTCTTATAGGCTCCTCCAGCCTCGAAGTTCTTTAACCTTGGAAGGAGAAAATGTACAAGGAGTTTGGTTGTTTCAAAAATCTCCATGAGGTAAAGCCAACACCTTCCTGGTTATAGACTGTGCCCAAAGATCACATTAGGATCGCTTATGGCACAACAGTTACCATTAGTTTGTCGGATACATTTTTTATATTAAGGTATGTCTTCCAAGAGGTTTCGCTTGATGTCTATCCAAAAGATTTCAGTGTAAGAAGCTGAAACTAGGCAACCAATGGCTTGAAACTATAACCAACCCAGAGCATGCAGACATGCCAGCAAACCCAGTCTCATCGACTCTCTACTGCAAGCAACGTGCAATCAAAGTGTTTCACCAAATATGCACACCCATAAAAAAGGTATTTATAAAAACACTCTTTTATATAACTGTGTTGGGTGGGTACCCGTTTTTTCTTTCCCCATTCAATTTTCCCTTCTTCTCTCCTTAAGATGTGCTCTATGTGTTGGCATTTAGGTGACCAGGAAAAATATTACAGCCCTGATTTGAAATAAGGCTGCACAGAGTGACAATGCTATTCCAAGACAGAGTGGGCGCGATTGAGCTACATTGTCAATCGAGCCTGTCATTGAGTTCCTTTAAGTGGCTGAGACTGAACTGAAGCACAAAATCACCGTGTAACTATCCTCCATGCCCTGCATCACTGGGGAAGTAGTCTGCTTAGATTGGCAGCTGTTGCTGTCGTTCCTTAGTCAACTTTTCTTCCTTCCTCTCTGAAAAGGGCCATTTCTAGAGTAAAGTGGCATTGCTATTTTTTCAATCAACTCTTTGCTGTAAATAATTGCTGATGCCTTTTATGGAGAAAAATTAAAGTTCTTATACTCATTGTTCAAAATTGAGTGGATGACGAACAACTCCTGGCCACTAGTTTACTTATTTTGCCATATTACTTAGTTATACTGTTGCGTCAACATTCACTAAGTTTCTCTAGATTACACAGTGAATACACACAATGGGTCTAAAGTGCTTTGGGACCACCTTGAAGAAAGGGCTTTATAAATACAAGTCCATTTTTCTTAATTTAGTTTTGCCATGTCAGTTGTCACAATGATGTAATTGCAGACAGAAGCCACCAAGCAACTCAGTGGAGTATGTTTTTGAAGCCTTTCTTCCAAAAAAAGTCAGCAAACTACATGCGAAACAGCTCAGAATCAACTAAAAAAGGCTAATACTCTTCTAATTGTATAAATTCTTTGGTAACTTTTACAAAAAAGGAAACAGCTGCATGAAGTTATATATTTCTTTCAATTCCATTACATGAAGTTAGAGTCATACAGCATTCATACAGCATACATGGATACATACAGCACGGAAACAGGCCCTTTGGCCCACTGTATCCATGCCAACTATTAAGTACCTATTTATACTAATCCCATGTACCAGCACTTGGTCCATAGCCTTCTTGGCCTTGGCATTTCAAAATACTTCTTAAACTGCTTCACCACTCAATCAGGAAGTGCGTTTCAGATTCCAACAACCCTTTGGGTGAAAATCTTCTTCCTTAGATCACCTCTAAATCTCTTATCCTTTACCCTAAACCTCTGCCCTCTAGTTTTTGATGCCCTTGCCATGGGCAATAGTTTCCTACTATCTACACGATCAATGCCCCTCATAATTTTGTATACCACTACAAGGTCCCCCCTCTAAAAAGCTCCACAGATGAGACAGAAAGGGTCAGCTTGAGAAATCGCCATCACAACCGAATTCAGCAGTGGTGTGCAATATACAGACAGCTCTCTAACACTATAAGGAGCTCGATATTCTTAATGCTGTCTTATAGAGTGGTCATGGAGTCATACAGCATAGAAGCAGATACTTTGGCTCACTAAGGCTGCTTCAACCATCAAACATCGATTTACACCAATCATTTTATTCTCTCCACATTCCCTTCAACTCCTCCCAGATTCTACCACTCACCTACGCACTATGGGAATTCATAGTGGCTAGTTTACTTACCAAGCTGCACATCTTTGGGATGTGGGAGAAAACCAGAACAGTAGAGGAAACCCGCACGGTCACAGGGAGAATGTGCAAACTCCATACAAACAGCACCAGAGGTCAGGATGGAACCCCGGTCCCTGGAGCTGTGAGAAAGCGGCTCTGCTTGCTGCGCCACTGTTCCGTTCACCTGCTTGCACCAGGGCAAGCTCTGTATATTTAGTTAACTCCAGCCAGATATGTACACCTCTGTAAACCTACTGCCAGCTCAGTGTACCTACAGCCATCGATACAAACCACAATCTACTTCGTATATTTATGATCAAGCTGTGTAAAACTATGGGTAACGATGTGTAACTAGTTACACATTTTTATAAAAATAGAAAATGCTGGAAACATTTAGCAGGTCAGGCAGCATCCGTGGAAAGAGAAACAGTTAATGTTTCAAGTCCAGGATCCTTCATCAGAGTTAGTTTAGGTAGCTGAGAAGATTGGAGAAGGGGATGGATAGAACAAAGGGAATATATCTGATAGGGTGAGACTGGATGGCCTAATGTGGCACATAAGGGATAGTTAAAATCAGATTAAGCTTCTTTTTATGTGTAATGTGTTGATAATGTTGTACAGTCTGGTCTACTGGGACATGCCCAGCAGGGCAAACTGGAATTGGAATTGGTTTATTGTTGTCATGTATACTGAGATACGGTGAAAACCTTTGTTTGCGTGCCATCCAGGCAGATTATTCCATACACAAGAACGTTGAGGTAGTAAAAAGAAAACAGACTGGAGAATATAGTGTAGCAACTACAGAGAACTGCAGTACAGTTAAACAAATAAAGTGCAAGGGCCATGACAAGGTAGATTGGGAGATCAAAAATACATCTTTAGCAAATGAGAGGTCTGTTCAAAAGTCTAGTAACATTGGGATAGAAGCTGTCCTTGAGTCAAATGAAAAAGAAAAAAAAAATCATGGCAGGCAGCAATAGCCAGTTCTCATAAAAACAGAAAGAGCGAGTTATCCAAAATTGGAAAATTTCATTTTGAGTCCTGCAGGCTGCAAGATCATCAAGTCTCAACCTATCAGACATTTTCCATTCGATCCACCCACCTCTCCCCTACTTACTATTGAAAACTAACTTGTTTTCTCTCTTTTCAATTCTGATGAAGGGTCCCAGACCGGAAACATCAACTGTTCTTCTCTCCACAGATGCTGCCTGACCTGCTGAATATTTCCAGCATTTTCTGCTTTTATTTCAGATTTCTGTAGGTCTTTTCTTTTTGATTTTTCATTTATGTTTACCCATTGCCTCGCTTGTACAATTACATTCAGCTCTGTAGACCCATGGTTCTGAGAGGTAACTTCTGGTTTTCCATCTTTGTCTGCCTGTAGTTGTGTTACATGTGAGTAACTCTGCTTGCACCATTATGGTTTGTGCGGGTTGCCTGTACAGTGGGTTCTCTATTTCATCCTGACATTTGGAAACCAATTGCCATTCCTCAGGCAAGGGCATAAACCTGATGGTGACTCCTCCAGGCTGTCCTCAGGCATCACCTAACAACCATGGAGTAAGCCACTTCTCCAAAGCTCCTTTACAATGAGGACTGCTGGTACTGTCAACAAAGGGATAATGGGAACCTAAACTGGAAAACGAAAATTATTTTCCTCTGTGTGGACTAGAAGATGTGGCCAAATGCTAACCAGTCCTTTTCTATTAACATAGTGAACAGAGAAACTGTATAGAAGTGGTTCAATACTTAACAATCTGGGTCTGGTCTGGTTGGGCAATTGGTGGCATGATGTTGAACTAATTTTATGTTCCAGCCCAATCTTGATGGTGGTATCCTAACTCTGGTGGAATTTAGTACCATGGGACATTTCTATTCAATATATTCCCAAGAAGATTCAATCTCACTGGGCTGAATAAGTGAAAGTAGACATATGCCATTCCCAGTTCTGGTTGGACAGTAATTGCAACGTTATAATACTGGCAGCTGAGGGTGAAAGAGGAAAGAATAATATTAATTCCTTCAAGCAAGAAGTAAACCTGCTTTTGGCTGGGGTGGAGATTCTTAATGTTATGTTGAGTACTGCAAGGAATTCAAGGCTATAGTGCACTAAGATCCCACCTCTGGAAGGGACTGGGGAGATATTTCCCAGAATTTATTTTCCCTTAAATTAGTCACGGTGCTTATCTGGTGTATCCACCTCTCCCATTTTTGGTAGGATACGAAGTATATCTCGAACATTATTAAAATCAGGCCGGACAGGCTGGTTGGAAGGAAGACTGATTCTTTTTCATAATTGTTCTAGTATAAAGGAGGACCTTCTCATACACTCTGATAATGGAAATTATCTACACTCCACAGTGGTTTTGCTTCTGTATTGTGACATTAGTGTAGTTTTCAAGCACTAGGGTGTGCCTACTCACTATATGCAGATGCTATGCACATGTCATTATCTTACAACGTGTTACCAAAACACACTGATTGGAGAAATTCAAATAGGTCTTTGGCTCATTGCTGGCCCAATACTGACACAGTAAAGTTATAACTGCAAGAACTTCAGAAATTCATGATATTGTGAACAAACACTAAAGCAGAGAGGTACCTAATGCTCATCAGTACATCTCAAAGACTGGCTAAACGGTGTGGCCACATCACAGATTCACAAATAGACATAGAGATGGAAATAGAAACATAGATACTGATGGAGATTGTGGAGCTGTGTGAATTGTGAACACACCTCTGAGCACAGCAATTTTCTTTCCATTATTTTCAAGGACACAAGCAATGCTGTCCATCCCTAGTTGCCCTGAGAAGATACTGCTGGATTGCCCTGGTGAGGTGCAATTAAGGTGCTCAAATAGTGGTTGGGAGATGTAAGATTCTGACCCAGTAACGATAATACGCCCAAGTCAGGATGCTGTGGGACTTGGAGAGGAATCTGGTTGTTCTGCTGTTCCCGTGCACCTACTCTCCTAGACCTTTGAGGAGGAGAACGTGCTGTTGGTGAAGTCTTGCACATGGGCTGCCAGTGGAGAGAAGAGTGCATGTTTAATATGGTGACTGGGTTTTATCATAGAGTCATACAGCACAGAAACAGGCCCTTTAGCCCACTGAGTCTGTACCAACTATCCCAGTTTTATTCTCCCCACTTCTCCTTCAACACCTCCCAGATTCTACTACTCACCTACATACTGGGAACAATTTGCAGTGGCTGATTAACCTACCAACCTGTATGTCTTTGGGATGTGGGAGGAAACCTCAGCACCTGGGGGAAACCCATGCGGTCACCGGGAGAACATGCAAACTCCACACAGCTAGCACCGGAGGTTAGAATTGAAACTGGGTCACCACAGCTGTGAAGCAGTGGCGGTTCTGCTTTATCCTGGGTAGTTTTGATCCTCTTGCAAATGCACTCATCCAGGCACACTCCATTATAGTTGTGACATGTCTTGTAGACGATAGAAGCTTTGGGGAGTCAGCAGGGGAATTTTGCTTTGAAGAACCGCCACCAGTCCAGGATTTTAGGCTGAGACCTGATCAGGGGAGATGTGAGCCACCAACTCCACTCCACCTCCCCCCACCCCCAACCAGCACAGAGCTGCTGGGTATCTGGAAGGGAGAATTGGGAGGGAAGAGGGAGTGATTAGAGGTAGCCCAGTAGATGTTTGATATGTGGACCAAGGGGAAGGGGTGGTCCAGGGGACTAAATGAAGTGTCCCACCAGGAACCCTTCATACAGAGAATGCTACGATTTTTCAACCAGCACACAGCTGCAGTCTTCTGCTCCCAAATTCCCGCTTCAGTCTATAGCCCAAGTGGTGAGAGTGGCTGAGTTTGAGCAGGGGTCTCGGGTTATTTGTTCATACGATGTCCAATCATGCCTTTTCCAGGCAGCTGCACCCACTCTGTGAACTGAGTGGGTGTGGTGATCTTCATTACATTCTGTGCAACCTGGGATGCAAAGTTAAGGAATTGCCTTGCTGAGAAACTATTCACTGTTCACTGAAATAGATTACACACAGGCATAGACGGGCAATAGATAGGCAGCTCGATGTTATTGGACAATGAGGGATCAAACATGATAACGTCCTTTATCATTGCTACTAAATCCACTAAACTGGGGCACCTCAGATTATGTCCTGTGAGTTCACCTCAACTTGTAGTTTGAAAATGTTTCTGGAAGTGAGGACAACAGGAGCTTGCTGAACAATGTGACCAACAACCAACCTTCTTAACTAAAGAGGTTAAAAACAAATGATATAGAAGGAATACAGCTAATTAAAATTGAGATAGATTCAGAAAGAGAAGTACAGATAGGATCAGGGGAAAGAAAAATTGGATTAAGGGAGAGAGATAAAAGAGACAGAAAGAAAAAGCAAAGAAAATATAAACCTAAATGCGAAAAATCTCCTGATAAAACTAATTGTTGGAATGAGACTCAATGAATCCCCCTCCATAGGCCAGACGTGGAGGGGGATTGCAGGACAGTAATCTCACTATTAATGGGGTCCTTATATTGTTTCTTACCCACCCTAATTTCCTGCTTTACTTAAGGCCACAAATGCAGCATTCTTGTTAACAACTCATGGGAGGTTGATAGTGAGCTGACATTTTCACGAGGATAATGGGACAGCAGTGGATGTTGTTCAGCGACTTGTTGTGAGATGCAGCACAGACAATCCCTCTCTCAGCACAGGGCAGTAATAATGGGGGACACATTAAACTTGTTGTTATATTCCCAGAAAATTCTAAGCCTTTTCATTCTGTACAACTTGAAAGTTACCTTACAATCTCACGTCTCTTTTACAGTCCTGCCGTGAAGCAAGAAAAGATTGTCAACTTGTAGGAAGTGAAGCAGGCACCTCACATCCCATTACTCATTTGATTTCTATGTACAGCTCTCATAGAATATAGCACAGGAACAGGTCCTTTGGCCCACAATGTTGTTCCGAACTAATGAAATTTATAATTAAATGCCTAATTAACCTAATCCCTTCTGCCTGCACAAAGTCTATATCCCTCCATTCTCTGCGCATTCATGTGCCTATCTAAGAGCCTCTTAAACACCTCTATCATATTTGCCTCCACCATCATCTCTTGCAGTGCATTGCAGGCACCCACCACTCTCTGTGTAAAAAAACTTGCCCCGCACATCTCCTTTAAACTTACCTCCTCTCACCTTAAATGCACGCCCTCTGAGAATGCATTCTCAGAGAATCACAGAGAGAACAAGCACTCTTCTGTGTCAGAAAGTAAGACCAACTTAATATCCACTGCAGTACTGAGGATGGGCTGCACTGTTGGAAAAGACTCCTGAGTGAAATGTTAAATCAAGCCCTTTTGTGCCATTTCAGGTGGATATAGAGGATCCCACGGCACGACTTTGAACAGGACGAATATCCTCTAATGATCACATTTTGAAAAATTCATTCATTTTGCAGGACATGGGCATTGCTCGCAAGACCGGCATTCACTATCCATTCCTGCTTACCCTTGAGAAGTCAGTGGTGAGTGACTGCAGTTCTTCTGGTGAAGGTGCTCTGAGGGTGTGGTTGAGGAAGAGCTTCTAGGATTTAGACTCAGCAATGATGATAGGATGATAGGCCAGGACTCAGCAATGATGATAGGATGATAGGCCAGGACTCAGCAATGATGATAGGATGATAGGCCAGGACTCAGCAATGATGATAGCCCAGGATTGCATGTTACTTGGAAAGGAACCTACACCTGCTGTCCTTTTCTTTTCTAGTAGCAAGAGATTGTGGGTTTGGGAGGTGCTGTTGGAGTAGCCTAGATAAGCAACTAAAGTTGTACACACTGTAGCACATCAGTGGTGGAGGGAATTAACATTAAAAATGGTAGATGGGTTATCAATAAAGTGGACAGCTTTGTTCTGGATGGCGTCAAGCTTCTTGAACGTGATTGGACCGTTATCATTTGGACAAGTGGTGAGTATTCCATCAGACTCCTGACGTGTACCCTGTAAGTGGTAAACAACACTGGATACCCAGCCTCAGAGCTGCTCTTATAGCTGTAGGGTTTATGTAGAATTTCTAGTTAATGGTGAAGCCCCTAGGACATTGATGGTTTGGCCCTTTTGTGGACCTGACATTATTGTCCAGGTCTTGCTGCGTGTAGGTGTGGAGCTTTGCTTTAGCCAATCAAGGGAAGTGGGCTTCGCAGGCTGAGCCAGCATTTAATTGCCCATCCCTAGCTTCCCTTGAGAAGGTGGTGGTGAGCTGCCTTCTTGAACCGCTGCAGTCCTTGAGGTGTGGGTATCCCCACAATGCTGTTAGGGAAGGAGGGAGTTCCAGGATCTTGACCCAGAGGCGGTGAAGGAACGGCGATATACTTACAAGTCAGGATGGTCTGTGGCTTGGGGGGTAACTTCCAGGTGGTGGTGTTCCCCATGCTTTTGCTGCCTTGGTCCTCCTACCTGGTAGAAGTTATGGGTTTAGTCGTGAGTGTTTTATTAGCTGAGGATGGAATGGAATTGAACACTGTGCAATAATCAGTGAACACCCCCCACTTCTGACCTCATTGATGAATCAGCTGAAGATGTTTGGACCTGAATCCTGAGGCTTGGATGAAAGGCCTCCAACAATCACTACCATCTACTTTGAGAGAAGCATGACTCCAACCATTGGAGTGTTTTCCCTTGATGCCCAATGACTAGAGTTTTACCAGGGCTCCTTGATGCTACACAGTCAACTACTGCCTTGGTGTCAGGGGCAGTCACTCTCACCTTACCACTGAAATTGAGGTCTTTGGTATATGTTTGGACCCAGGCTGTGATAAGGTCTGGATCCAACTGATCCTGGTGAAATCCATACTGGGCACTGATGACCAGGCTTTGGACAAGTATGTGTCACTTGATAGCACTGTCAATGACACCTTGCTGATGGTTGAGAGTAAACTGGTTGGTCAGTGATTAGCCAGATTGGATTTGTCCTGCATTTTGTGAACGAGACATACCTGACAAATTTTCCACATTGCCGGGTTGATGTTAGTCTTGTAACTGTACTGGAACAGCTTGGTTAGAGGCAGAGCTGGTTCTGGAGTGCAAGTGTTCAGTAACGCAAGCAGAATGTTGTCCAGTTTCAGAGCCTTTGCTATATCCAGTGCTCTTGGCCATTTGTTGGTGTAACATGGAGTGAATTAAAATTTGCTGAAGACTGGCTCCTGTGATGGTGGGGATCTCACGAGGAAGCCAAATCTGATCACCACTTCAGACCTAACGTGACTGTGAATTCTTCAGCCTCGCGTTTACCACTGATATGCTGGTCTTGGCCCTCACTGAGGATGGGGATGTTCTTGGAGCATCCTCCTCCTGTCAGCTGTTTAATTGTCCACCACCAATCTTGACTAGACATAACCAGAGTGCACAGCTTTGATCTGTTGGTCGAGATGGCTTAGCCCTGTCTACTGTGTTCTGTTTCTGAGGCTTCACTTGTATGTGGTCCTGTCACCAGGCCCTCACCACACTTTAAGGTAAGCCTGGGAAGGACTTAACAAGCCCTGCTCTTTTCATCACACAGGAAGACTGCCCTGGCACAGTCACACTGGTACAAGTGCAACCTTGCTGGGAGCAAGTTGGCTACCACATCTCCTACATAACAAGTGGTTACATTTCAAAAGTACTTCATTGTTTGTAACGTACTTTGACATATCCTGAAATTGTGAAAAGTGGTACATAAATGTAAGATGTATTTTCTTATAGGAGCTGGTTGCCAGGCAACAGATAGAAACTACACCCATAAAAACACATAAAATATAATTTAAATTATGAGTAAATTCATTGACTTTAAGCTCCCAGGCATGAGTCATGTTTGAAAGGAGCATAGTCACAGATACAGGCCTATTGTACAGACTCTGCAACTGTGCTCTCTTTGAATATGACATCTTGCTGGGAGCATGTAATCAGCCAACTAACATGTTTGCGTTCAGGTCTTACCTTACACATCTCCTGTCCATGGCTTTCTCTTCTATACTGCGCCGTCCACTATTCTCATTCCTGGCTTTCTCAAGATTTGAGAGCTGACCTTTAAAAATGTTTTATGTTTCTAATGTCTGGTGGATGGTTAAACCCTTTGCTACAATGCTTATCAGTTTTGAGGATCTTAGGAGACACCAAATGCACTTTGAGCTGTTTCCTTACCAAGTGTGTTTGCCACGATACAGCCAGTAGAACATCTTGAACATAGCTGCAGCCACTTGGTTCAATGGTAGGAGGTTTGCAAGCTTGTTGTTGGCTATCTTATTTCTGAGGGTGACATTCTGAGCAGGCAACTGATCTTGACTAATGTTTGTCACAGAATTATTCTAACTCTTTGCAGTGCCGACCCCACACACCTTGCTTGCTTGTTCCACACTAGTGACAACAAATATATTTTAAATGTATTGAAGTCTGTTAATGGATTCCCTCCTCCCTTTGATTTTAACATGCTTCAGCCCTAGAACCCTCTGAGATCTTTGCGGTCTTCCAATTCAAGCCTCTTGCACTTTCCTCATCTTATTTTTTCTTCATCAACAGCCTTGCCCTCAGCTGACAAGGTCTCCATTTCTGCAATTTCTTTTCCAAATCCCTCTGCTTCTACACGCCTCTCTCTTGCTCTGAGATACTGCTTAAAACTCTTTGACCAAACTTTGGATCACCGTCATCTATGGATTCAGAAACACAACTAACCTTTCAGGTCCGAGATCCTTCGTCAGACCTGAAATCTTGACTCTGTTTCTCTCTCCACAGATGCTGCCTGACCTGCTGAATTTTCATTTTTATTCCAAATTTCCTGCATTTCTTGTTATTTTAGATATTGGATGTCCAGTCCTAATATCTCTTTATATGGTTCAGCGTCATATTTGGTCTTACTGACCACTTGTGATATGGCTTGGCACATTTTAAATACATTGTTGTTTTGGTCTTTTCTCTTTCAGATCCAGACTGACTTGCTGCGCATTTCCAGCTCCTCTGTATTTCATTTATTTCGGTGGAAATTGGGAATTAATTTCTAAGGGAATGAAAAAACTGGCATATTTGCAGACTGCTTCTCAAAGTGCTACTTGTTTAAGAGTCTGTCAGCAGCTAGATGGAACCGTGTTATTTCTCAGCAAGCAGCATGCAGGCAGGCAGGCGGCCTCTGGGACCGACAGTTGACACCTACTTATTGCAGGGGCAGGAACAAAGACCACAGCATTTGCCCAGATCCGACAGATTTTTTTCTGCTTCTTTCATGTCCTTATTGATCTGATCCATTCCCTCTTCAATCCTCTCCAATTGCTCTGAATGAGGAAGATAGTTAGTTTCCACAGACAATGACAACATACAAGCGAGGGACTGGTGAAGCCCCAAACTGATTGGGATTGAACTGGCTCTTGCAAAATGTGTACTGGTGCTCATGGGGAAGTTTTGAGCTATTTCTATCCCCAGTGAACACCAGTATCATGCTATAGACCAACCACAATCAGTATGGGATTCTCTCGTCCCTCTGAAGGAACAGACTTGAGTGAAGGAAAAGAGAGAAAAAGACAGACAAAAAAAAAACAGGACATAGACACAGGAATTTCTTACATAACTTCGACTGAACAGACCCAAAATAGGCCCATAAAGTCTCTTTCAAATCCAGTGGTTGAGGGATAAACAGAAAGCTGCAAACACTTCTGGCTGTGGATGTCTGGGCTCATCCGAGATGAATGTTAGTTCTGGAGTTTCAGTATAACGTAAAATCGACTTCAGAGAACAGATCCTTTTATTCGGACCCATAAAACAACGGCAAGTTTAGATAAAAAAATATTTAACTTTTTTATTCCATGCTCAAACTATGACGGCGACTTAGGAAAAGCTTTACTAATTTGATGAGGCTTGGCTAACTTCAATTTACAGCTGGAGGAAGACTCATTTCCTAGTCTGAGTCAGGTTAAAAAACATGGATCTCAAAGTTAAAGCTCTTCATAGTCACTTGACATGTCTCAATGATTCTCAGGTCTGTCTCAGTCCCACCCACCTTAACAATCCGATAAAGCACAATCCTAACGTGGGATTTTCAATTTCAATTTATTAATGAGTATCTCAAATTTATACCTGCCTGTGGGGCAAACTAAAACTAGCAGACATAAAGGCAATAAAGAATTTGTGAGAAACCTGAAGTGGTTAGAATGTGGACTTTGCTACAATAGAGACATTGATGTAAATAGCATGGAGGCACTTAAGGGGAAGCCGGGAAAACACATGACAAAGGAATAGAAGGTTAGATGAAAAGGATTGGGAGGGGAGCATCACCTAATGGCATGGACTAGCTGAGCTAAATGGATGGTTTACAGTAGTTTTAAGTGTAGCACAAATGCATGCGAAACTGCCACTGGCTGTTGGCTGTATTAGCAATCAAATACTCAGTGTGTTTGGATGGGTCAAATAGGAAGCAGTTTTACACTGAAGATCGGCTGCAGTAACTTTTAGACTAAAGCTGTAATGGTAGATTATTAATTTTATGATTGCCCTGGAGAACCATAGTGGCATTTATGTTTGTCTGATAGATTGGATGAAACAAGCTCTTCTGTGTACGGTTGTTACCTTGTTACGATGTTCAGTTACCCGTGCTGGCTGAACATGAAAATCAGAGGAATCAAATCCTTCATGAAATGAGAGTGGGGAGACTGGTAGATCCTTAAGATGACTTGTGGGTACTGGTGGCATTTCAATACCAATGGGGACACTAATCACAAACATTCCAACTCGATGCTTAAAACCAGTAGCAGGTGGACTGGAGCTAAACTTGTGCCTACTTCGTCCAGGAAGTGTCTGTAGGAAGCTTGGTCCTGTGCTGTGCTTTTCAAAGAAGGATCCTCCTGGTGGTCTGACAGATAAAAGTACTGAGCCACCCAGTCTATCTTGTCCTACAGTACTGACAGTGTGTGCTGAGCTGGGGTGGCAGTGAAACTGAAGTATCTCCTGCATCAACAATCTAGGAAAGTGGGTGGGGGGGAAGGAGTGGGGAAAGAAAGGGCAAGTAAGAATGTAAATAATATGAGCATTCATGCAACACTGTCACCCAACATTCTTCAGGTCTTCTTTATCATTACCTAGCTGGATTCTACATAATGATTTCCGAGCTGAGATCCTCTCTCTGTCTTTATCCCGTTCTTTATACCAACCATCCCCCTTCTAATCCAATTTACCAAGTTCTCCTAAAACTCCAGAATCCTGGATATTCAGTTCCCAAACACGGCCACTTAGAACCAAACCCTAGTGATAGTTGTAAGATCAAACCCATTACTACCTACCGTCTGTGCTATCATTTCATAGATTTTGTCCTTTCCTCTTGTTTCTTTAAGGCCCTGTTACATTTGTTTCTCTCTGTTGCTCCTGGCACATACAGATTTTTTTTCCCAGAACAAATTGCTCTATTTGCTTCCTCTTCTTTTGAACTTATTCTCCTCTGAACCCTCCTGTCTGCTCTCACCATTAGTATCTGCCACCCTGACTGCTTGATTTACCGAGATACAGCCCACGTTAAAGGAAAACTTCCCTGCTTAGCCCAATGAATCGAAAGATTTTCGACCTACAGTGCTAATTTTTAGCCTCAATGCTAATTTATGCTTTATAATGATCCAGATATTATTACATGTGTGGTTCTGTGCTTTCACTAGAAGCATCCAGTCCTGGTTATACCTACACCGTTGCTTCCTCTCTGTGGACCACAACACATAGGTTCTCCCCTTCCTACTCTTCCAATAGTAAAATCATGACCTTAACCTTGGCACCACAAGTTCTGGATAGTCGTGGATACTGAAAACAGTATCTGTTCCTCTGGCTATATTCATCTCAACACTTCTAGAGTTCCATCTGCTCCCCTCACATGAATGGTTTTTTGTGTGGTCAATCTGTCATCTGCTCTAGTTATAAGGAAAGATTGGGTTTATTCTCACTGGAATGTAGGAGGCTGAGGGGTGACCCTATAGAGGTTTATAACATTTTGAGAGGCAGATATTGGATAGATAGTCCAAGAGTCTTTTTCTCAGGGCAGAGAGTCTAGAACTAGAGAGCACAGGTTTAAGGTGAGAGGGGAGAAATTTAAAGGAGATCTGATAGGTAAGTTACTCATGCAGAGGGTGATGGTTATCTGGAATGAGCTGCCAGAAGAGGTGGTGGAGGCCGATACAATTACAACGTTTAAAAGGCACTTAGATAGGAAAGGCGTAGAGGGATAGGGCCTTAATACAGGCAAATGGGATTAGCGTAGATAGGCATCATGGTGGGCATGGATGAGATGGCCCGAAGGGCCTGTTTCCGTGCTGTATGATTCTATGACTTTATATATTTGATTTCATCTAAGCAGGCAGCAAAAAATCTCTATTGTTGGATAAGGACAAAGGCTGAAGCTCTTTCCACCAGGACTGATGCACAGTCACACCTCCTGTTCCTAACCTTATGTATCCTATGGTTAATTACCCTACTATTTGTACACTGAGTCACTTCGAACCATGCCATTGAATCCATCACAGTGGATGGATTAACATCATTTTGGTTAGCCCATGGATTAACAACTGTGGGAACTATAATCCAGAAACTGAGTTTAACATAAGCAAGTTGTGGTGCAGAGGAGATCAAGCCATTAGGTTGCTGTGTGAAGAATGGGCAGATGGATGAGGTAGAACAGAGGACAGGTTGAGCTGCAGAACTCACTCCCGTTAGACGAGTTGGCAACTGTTGGAGAGGATCGGGCAGAGATGGAGGAAGATCAACAATCAATAATGCAGTAGTAATTAAATCCCAAAACCACAGGCCAGTGGATTAAGGTGTACGTCTGAGAGCTACAGTAAATTGGAAGGTGGATCTCTGTCAACACCACAGAGTTTGGGGCTAAAGGGAAAGGTGCCATCAGGCTGAGAGTCTATTCTTCAATGGGTTCTTGCTCTGGGCAATCAGCCAGTCAGCCACAGCAGATGGAAAAAAAAATTTGCATCTCACAAGGTGGATGCTGAAAAGAAGCAATGGCAGAATTTTACTGATAAATCGGCTGTTGTGAGAGAGAAAAGATTGGTGACTGTAACGAGTTAGCAGGCAGGGAACGTGCAGAGGAGTGGGTCTAAAAATGTGGCACAGGCATGTTAGGTGGACCGTCACCCTTTGATGGTGAGATGTGGGGCTGTCGGCAGCGGTGATCACTTAAACGCTGCCTTTATTTCCTCAGACACTCGATAAGGAGTTGTGATTTTGCTTTACTTTCAGATTCTCTACTTTTATAGCTGTTCTCTCCTGCATCAGCACTGCTAGCAGATGAGCACCTCCTCAGGAGGGGCCAGACAGGTACAGAGACATCCACAGTACCCGCTTACCCATGCTTGCCAGAGGACTGATGTCTGCCTGTGGGGAATGTTGGCAGGTGGCAAAGGGAAGCTGAGGTTAACCTCCCTGCACCTTGTTAAAAACTCCATCACCTCCAGATATGACATCCCACACACCCTGTACACCAAGGATTTCAACTACTTCTAACTGGGGCCCCTCCTTAGCCTGGGGATTTATGGCATAGCCTGCTGCTTCCCCAGCATCGCCACCCCAAGTCCATGATACGTGAGAGAGGTCAAAGTTACCTGCCTTACGGTGCCAAGGGTGAACTCCCGGAGGTAATGCTCCGGTAATAATGTGGAATGCGACACCACGTGTTGTGGTTCAGATGTATTGAAGGAAAAGCTAGATAAATGTATGTGAAAGGATTAGCTGCTCAGATTGGGTTAGAGGAAGCAGGGTAGCTAGAAGCTTGTGTGTAGCATAAATGGGAACAGACACTGTTTGGGCTAAAGACTCCTGTGCTGTTTGGTCCATTATATACACTGTATAGCACAGAAACAGGCAACTCAGCCCAACTAGGGACCAGTCTAACCAGATTCTGGTAGTTTTCTCTGTAGAATCTCCCCCACTCTCCTCCAATGCAAGAGTGGCCTCCTCTCTTGAAACCTTTGTATTTATACCTTGAACATTTCTGGCTGAGGACCCTCGTCAGGTCCATTCCAGCCAACCACAGTGACATCGTGTGAAGGAAGGCACTTGTCTCACCCTGTTTGGCTCCACCTTCCACATACCAGCAAACTGACAGCCTCTGGCCAACCTGTACCCCAGCCACAAGATGTGGGCTTCATTGGCAAGGCTGATAGTTGCTGTCCATCCCTGATTGCTGCTGAACAGAGTGGCTTGTTGGACCATTTCAAGAGAGCAGTTGAGAGTGAACCACACTGGTGAGCCTGGCGTCATGTGCAGCCAGACTGTGTAAGACTGGCAGGCTTCATTCCCTGAAGGACAGTAGTAATCCAACTGGGATTTTCTTTATGTCACTCTGGTTGGTTCATAGTCATACTGACTTATATTTATTGCAGATATACTCAGATATACGAGCTTAAATGCCTTGGTGAAATCTGATTTCATGTCTCTGCACTGATAGTCCAGCCTTTTGGATACTGGTCCTGCAACTTAACCGCGGTGCTTCTGTAACCCTCAGCAGATGTTGAGCTGCATGATCTGCAGCCAAAGGACATCTGGGGTACAGACAGAGTTGACACACTAACGCCAACCTTGAGTCTGCAATGGAAAGGTGGGTGGGCAGGGAGTGGCAGAGTGCGAATGTGGGGTTGTGTACAGGATACTGTTGAGTCTTTCATGATGTGGACACTGGCGTGGTTGCTAAAGCATTCTTGGTAAAGCTGGCTCCAACCAAAACTGCCCAATTTTGCAAATGTTGTCTTCAAGCAGGAGTTATGTAAATGCAAGATAAGATATTTATCTAGTGGACGGCTCCGGCAATCTAGATTCAATCCTGACCTTGGCTGCTGTCTCTGTAAAGTTTGCACGTTCTCCCTGTGACAGCGTGTGTTTACTCTAGTTTTCTCTCACGCCCCAAGGACGTGCAGCTTGGTGGGTTAATTGGCCGCTGTAAGTTGCCCCTAGTGTGTAGTAGAGCGGTGGAGTCTGGGAGCAGTTGATGGGGAATGGGGGAGAGTATAATGGGGTTCATGCAGGATTAGTGTAAATGGGTGGACAGTGGGGTGAAGGGCCTGGTGCTGTGCTATTTTAATGAGGTTTGTGGGCTCTGCTTTAACCTCGTTTATCAGCCTAACATTGGCTTTCCTGTCTCACTGGATCTTCAGGAACAAGGAAACTGAAGGGAGCAAAGAAATAGCTTCAGGGAGAAGGTGAGTGCTTCCGGCTGCCTCAATCTCCTCCATCTCGTCTCAAGCCTCATTCCACCTTGAAGTGGGGTAGCGAGAACCTCCTATCTCCCCTACCCCGTTAGCGATCGCAGTCTCCTCCATAGTGCTCTCCACCTGACTGAAAGATGATTGGACGGACTTCCAGGTGGGGAACCAGTCAAAGCCAAACCATGTACAGTGGAGTGAAAACTCAGCAGCATGTGAGGAATCCCAGCAGGAATTCCCTCCGATACAACCGCTGATGTAGCCTGCCCCTGTCAAATGATCCTTTGATGCACTTAACTTTGAATCTCTTAACCCCAGTGGGATTCTCCCTAGTCCAAGTAACTGAAGTTAAATAAACTATCTGTTACCGATTAATTTTTTGGACTGGGGGTGTTAAGCAATATTGCACCTTCCACTTGCAATGGTCAGCATCCATCTCACACACCTCTGGATCTTGTAGAACACGAGAGACAATATTCCGTTTGCCGTCCCAACAATGGGATTAATGAAGCCACATGTATCGGTGGGAAACTGCCACTGAAATCATTGTTGAGGATGATCAGGCTGGATGCCTGTAGAATACCTTAAGGGATCTGGATGGGAGAGTGATGTCCGATGCGAGACTCAGCATTAAAGTTATCCCTTTTTATTCAGCAGCAGGTTGCTGAAATCTAGATGTGCTGCCTGAGAGGGTGGCAGAAGATTCAAACTTGCGTGGCTTATGGGGAAAGAATGGTAGAGTGGGATTAATTGGATATATCAAACAATGATCCAACACAGGCATAATGGGCTTGTTCTTGTGCTGTATGATTCTAGGATCCTGATACTGATGGAGGGTTGGATAGTGTAGCGAAAGCACATAAGTGGGTAAAGAACCTGACAGGATCAAGGCATGGGTATAGTGTTAATTTTAAGGGAATAGTGTTGAGATACTGATGGGGCACCTTCAAGTGCCTGACCAACAGATGGGAGGAAGAACAAGTGGAAAGGAGTCCTGAATGAAAGTTGAGCATGTAACTGAGTACAGGGGCTGCAAGTGGGAGGCTGAAGGTTAGGGTTAGTGCAGAGATTGAGCAGTGGGGCCAGTGTGGTGGTTTAGCTGGGCAGGAGGTGTTCTGAAGGAGGTTGGTGATTGGGACTGGATTGGAAATCATGGCGAGGTGAGGATAGATGGTGGGGCAGTGGGGTATTGTGGGTGGGAGAATGATAGGGACCAGATCTTTCATCCTTACCTGATTGATAGGTCAGGTCTTTCTCACACTTCTAGTTAAAGGTGGCACGATATCAATGGATTGTAACATGAATTTGTAGGTGTCTTGTCAGAGGCCAGATTGCTACTTAGAAGGGGAGGAATAGACGGAGGTGCAGGATTCTGATATTTAGCCCCTTGCTTTCTCCTGCCATCAAGAGGAGGTTTATACCAAAGCCTACAGCCACAATGGTTAAAAAAAATCACCTTGATTTACTGAACCAGTATAATGTCTTTCCAATTCTACACCAGCCCTGAGTGAAATTGTTTGGAAGAATCGATGCCAGATGAGTTATACATTGGACTATGGTGCCAATCTCTTGGATATAGAGTTATATAGCATTGAAACAGGCCCTTTGGCCTAAAACGTCCATGCTGACCAAGATGTCTACCCAAAGCTAGTCCCATCTGCTTGCATTTGGCCCTCTAACCTTTCCTATCTGTATACCTGATTAAATGTCTTTTAAACATTGTAATTGTATCCGCTTTTGCCATCTCCTCTGGCAGCTCGTTCTACATACCCACCACTCATGTGTGAGCTAAATGGCCAGTTAACTGTTGCTCACCCAGGAACGAGCTACCGTAGGAGGTGGTGGAGGCAGATACAATTACAATGTTTAAAAGGCATTTGGATAGGTACTTGGATAGGTGAGGCATCGATAGGTGTAATGTAGGCAAGTGCGATTAGTGTAGAAAGGCATCACAGTCAGCATGGACAAAGTGAGCCAAGGTCCTGTTTCTGTGCTGTATCATTCTATGAATTAGTTCTACCTTCCAGTGCTTTTCTCACAGCCTGTAAATGCTCACTTTTTAATTATAGATCCTATATTCCTTGCTATAATATTATGGAGTGGTAAGGTGATGGAAATACAAAGAGGATTCTACACTTGGACCAAATCTACTTCTCAGCCAACTTATCTGTCAAAATTATTATCTTGTCTTAATCAAAACCTATTTAGGGAGGGATCTAAATTGAATTGTGGGTTTTATCCAATGGGATGCCCGTGTTTATGGCTGGAGAATTGGTGATCATATGGCTTGGACAGGTGATCACATGGTTGGAGACTGATGATCACATGGTTTGAGAATTGATTGACAGCATAGTTGGGGAGGAATTGGTTATCCACTAATCACACGCTGGGGAAATGGTGATTTGGGGCTCAGCAACATCATGGTTAGGAGGAAATTACAGTTGGAGGAAGCAGCAATTAAATGGCTAAGGAATAGATAACCTAAGGGTTGAGTTTTGGTGATCTCACTGTTACTGGATTCTTGGGCATAGAGGATTTGTGATCGCTACTGGACTTTTGGTTGAGGCATTAACTGTCTTCAGCTTTTCTCTAATTCCTTTAGTTACCATTTCAAAATATTACTCTCCCCAAAAAGGTTTGGATAAATTGCAAAATTCTTAATAAATTACTTCCGTTTTTTGATGAGCAGGAAGATTGTTTATGATCCTAATCTCAATAGGTCTGTTTAGTAGGCTGAAGTGGTCCTACAAGTAGTTTGGTATGATTTGCCTTCTATGCAGCTGAAGCCTTTGTGTGGCCTCCACCTTCTCCCCCTCATCTTCAGTACCTTGCCCAAGTGTCCATTCTTCATATGTGTTTGTGTGCATGTGTGTGTGTGCGAGGGAGAGAGAGGGAGAGAGAGGGAGAGAGGGGGAGAGAGGGGGAGAGAGGGGGAGAGAGGGGGAGAGAGGGGGAGAGAGGGGGAGAGAGGGGGAGAGAGGGGAGAGAGAGGGAGAGAGAGGGAGAGAGAGGGAGAGAGAGGGAGAGAGAGGGAGAGAGAGGGAGAGAGAGGGAGAGAGAGGGAGAGAGAGGGAGAGAGAGGGAGAGAGAGGGAGAGAGAGGGAGAGAGAGGGAGAGAGAGGGAGAGGGAGGGAGAGGGGGGGAGAGGGGGGGAGAGAGAGGGAGAGAGAGGGAGAGAGGGAGGGAGAGGGAGGGAGAGGGGGGGAGAGAGAGGGAGAGAGAGGGAGAGAGAGGGAGAGAGAGAGAGAGAGAAGGCTGTCTGACTTGGATGCAGGCACAGCTGAACATTCAGTGCCTAGCAATCAGCAGGGGGATCTCTGGCTGATTCCTTCCATGGTTCAGGGGTGCAGAGAAATAAGTATTTGCAGTGTCTACCCTATCTGCTCTGAAC
Organism: Pristis pectinata; assembly: GCF_009764475.1. Lineage (NCBI taxonomy): Eukaryota > Metazoa > Chordata > Chondrichthyes > Rhinopristiformes > Pristidae > Pristis > Pristis pectinata. Next base: position 12,716,414 of record NC_067439.1, on the reverse strand, counting down.
TAAATCAGCATAGGCTTGGGACTGAAACCAACCATTTCATTCGCATGGCTTGGTACCATCAGGAAGGTTCATTTAACCTCTGAACTAACTGATGAAACTGTGTTCTCCACTTGAGTTTTATCACATGGAATAAACCTTTTGGTCTAAGCATTGCTAAGATGGGCACTTTTTAACTTGGTCTCCTCATCAGTTTTCTCTACCCTGATATGTAGTATCTCTCTCAAATTCACTCACCTCCTTGTTCGTCCAGCATGACCAGAGTCCTGATCCCGGCATCTTTGCTCTGTTTGAGGTGAGAAGAAAAAAAGAATGTGAGTGGCGGAATGGGAATCAATTGAATAGGAAACCAAACTGGTCTATAAATCAGTAGTCCAATCCCTTTCATCATCCGGTTCAGTAGATCCCTGATAAACATGTAGACAACATGTCCTGGGACGTCACAGATCAGCAGCAGGAGTTAAACCAACTACATACAGTATATGCATTAGCAGTGGAAGATTATCTCAGTCATCACTATCCCACTGCATTGACATGCTCTGTACAAATTCGATTCTGGATAGAAATTAAAGCTGTTCAGAACATTAGGATACAGCAAGGTCGTTCTCACCAGTAATGTCTTCTTGAAATATAGTCACAGTTACACTAATTCTGATCTAATTATACCACACTGGGAAGCGCCGGATCCTTGGAACTAGATGAGAAGTGACAATTTTATTCAATTTATGTATTTTAATTTACAATATTAATGTGTAGACTTTGGAAGGAACATGTATGAAAATGAAGCTGCAATAATGCATTTCATGTTATGGTGTTACCTCAGAGCTCCTGTAGAATGATTTCATTTCAGAGATTTGATTTAACAGCCTCCCTGCAGGCTCTATGAGTAGATCCTGCCTTGACCCAATCTACATGTTAGCTTTTGGATCTTCTCCTGTAGACTTACTGAAGAGTGCCGAAGATGGTACTTGCAGGGTACTACCAGATTAAAACGGCTCTATGCACGGTAAACACATAGTAGAGGAAACGCAGCATGTAGTAAAATGGAGACACAAGAGACCACAGATGCTGGAATCTGGAGCAGAAAACAAGCTGCTGGAGGAACTCAGCAGGTTGAGCAGCATCCTGGCCAGCTCCCTATCACGCAGTTTCTTTCCCCTCCTCCATTTACCCCATCTGCCCGTCACCCACACATTCCTCTCACTGGATGCCCTATCCCCTTCCCCCAACTGTTCCCATTCCCTCATTTCGTTCTTCTCTCCACCTTCCTTGCTTAGCAGATTCCATCATCTGCAGCTCTTTGTTATCTCCACATCATCTCCGCCCCTCACTTCCTCCATCTACTTATCTCCCGACCTCACCTGGATCCACATCACTTGCCAGCTCTTGCCCCAACCCTCCCCCCACCTCTTTATACTGGCCATCTCCCCTCTACTCTTTCAGTCCCTAAAATGTTGACTGTCCATTTCCCTCCACAGATGCTGCCTGACCTGCTGAGTTCCTCCAGCAGCTCATTTTTTGCACAGCACTGAGTAAACACAGACCAGAGCGAACACAGACCAGAGCGAACACAGACCAGAACGAACACAGACCAGAGCGAACATAGCCCTGAGTAAAGTACAGCCAGAGCCAGGTAACCATAAGAAATACAAGCATGACTTTGAGGAAACACCGCCTGACTAAATCAGGTTAATAACTCAGCAAGAATAATGGACAAGGGCTGAAGTACACATGAAGCAAAAGTAACAGAGACCAAGGGAAATATAACCAAAGTGAAATGAAAGTAAAATACTGCAATTCTAGAGAGAGATCTGAAATAAAAGCATAAAATGTATGAAGTACACATGAGGTCAGGCAGCATCTGTGGAGAGAAAAACAAAGTTAACATTTTGGGTTGATGACCTTTTATCAAAGGGGAACTTATTCAAGTGATGAAAATTTTTTATCAGATAAAGTACCTGTGAGGTCCCTTCTGATGTATGACTGCATTAAAGGCTTTACATAAATCTAACACTGTTTAAATAGTTAATTGACTTCTGACTAAGAGCGAGCAGCCTCTTTCATTCTTGTTTTTCCATTTCGACTTTCTTCTGGATGTCAGATGAAAGAGGACTTTTGTTTGTATTAAAAAAGTCTCTCTGAAACAGAAAGCTTCTTCATATATAGGCACAGTTCACTGAAACATTGTTTACCCAATGCTGAGACCAATCAACCTAATCAGTCTTGCATACTAATTTTCAAACCGTGTCAGGAATGTTTAGATGCCTTATACATCTCCTGTAGCTAGGCAGATTGCAAGAGTGGACATCTGCCTTAGACAGCACAATAGCACAGCGAGTAGAGTTGCTGCCTCATAGCTGCCAGGTTCTATCCCGGCCTCCGGTGCTGTCTGTGTGGAGTTTGCATGTTCTCCCTGTGACTGTGTGGGTTTCCTCTGGATTCTGCAAATTCCTCACACATTCCTAAGACATGCGGGTTGGTAGCTTTGGGCACTGTAAATCGTCCCTCGTGTGAAGGTGAGTGGCAGATTCTGGGGAAGTTGATGGGAATGTGGGAAGAATTAAATGGGATTTGTGTAAGATTAGTGCAGGTGGATGCTCGATGGTTGGCACGGACTCAGTAGGCCGAAGGACCTATTTCCATGCTGTATGACCCTATGACCTATGAAGGTGATTCAAAATAGTATTCAATATTGTCTGAGGAATTCATAGAGTCATAGAGTTATACAGCATGGAAACAGGCTCTTTGGACCAACTGGTCCATGCCGACCAACATGGACGCCACGGCCACTCAGGAGGCTAAATGTCCCCATTGACCCTCACCGATTTTTATCAATGCACCACAGAAAGCATCCTATCCAGATGCACCATGACTTGGTATAGTAACGGCTCTACCCGTGACCGCAAGAAATTGCAGAGAGTTGTGGACACAGCTCAGCACATCACGGAAACCAGCCTCCCCTCCATGGACTCTTGTCTACACTTCTCGCTGCCTCGGTAAAGCAGCCAGCATAATCAAAGATCCCACCCACCCCGGACATTCTCTCTTCTCCCTCCTCCCATCAGGCAGAAGATATAAAAGCCTGAAAGCATGTACCACCAGGCTCAAGGACAGCTTCTATCCCACTGCTGTAAGATTATTGAACAGTTCCCTCGTACGATAAGATAGACTCTTGACCTCACAATCTGCCTCATTATGACCTTGCACATTGTCTACCTGCACTGCACCTTCTCTGCAACGGTAACATTATATTCTGCATTCTGTTATTGCTTTTCCCTTGTAGTACCTCGATGCACTGTTGTAATGAATTGATCTGTATGGACGGTATGCAAGACAAGTTTTTCATTGTACGTGTGATGATAATAAGACAATTTACCAATTTATGTTTATCTGAGCTAGTCCCACATGCCTGTGTTTGGCCCATATCCCTCTAAACCTTTGCTATCCATGTAAGTAAAGAGTGGCTCAAAGGCTGCAGTGGGATTACACAGGTTTCACAGTTAAAGGTCCCTTGTTATATGTGATACTTGTAACATGATTTAGATTTAAAAGTATGGGACATAATTAAGACACTTGCAAATGATATAATAATTGCCACATGTTTTAAAGTGAGGTAAAAACTGTAGACTACAGGAAAATATCAATGGTCTGCTTCCAGGGCAAATTGTTCATTCGGGGGCATGATGTTGCTGCCACATCATTCCAACAACTCCAGATTGTAGCCAGATCCTGTGTGCTATTCGTGTGGAGCTTGAATATTTTCTCTGTGACTGTGTGGGTTTCCCCTGGATGCTCCAATTTCCTCCCAATAATGTGCTGGTTGGTAACTTACTTGGCTGCCGTGTTGCCCTTGATGTAGGTGGGTGGCGGGTCCATTAGGGAAGGGTTGATGGGGTGTAAGAGAGAATGGGTTACTGAGAAATAAATGGGGAAATAGGACTGATGGGATTGATCTGAAAGCCGGCTCTGACTTAATGGGCCAAATGGACTCCTTCTGTGCCACAGAGTCGGAAGATCAGAAGTGTGAGGTTATAGGGAGAGCAAATAGGGCAAAGCAAATACACAGTAAGTGGTTCAACACTGAGAGGTGTAGAGGAACAACGGGACCTTGGAGTTCACATAAACATCCCTGAAGGCAGCAGGGTGGATAGATTATGTGATTAAAAAAGGCACATGGGATACTTGCTTTACTTAGAGTCATAGGGTAATACAGCGTGGAGACAGGCCCTTCGGCCCAACTCATCCATGCTGACCATGGCACCCACCAAGCCCGCATTTGGCCCATATCCTCTAAACCCCTCCTATCCATGTACTTATCCAAGTGTCTTTTAAACATTGTTATCGTACCTGCTTCAACAACTTTCTCTGGCTGTTCATTCCATATACACACCACCCTCTGCGTGAAGAAGTTGCCCCTCAGGTCCCTTTTAAATCCTTCACCTTTACTTGGTCATGGCATGGAACGCAGGAAGAGGGAAGTCATGCTGGAAGTGGAAGTGTGTCAAGCCACAGATGGAGTTTGTCTACAGTTCTGGTCACTACAGGAGGGATGAGAGGAGTACTGGAAAGGTAGTACAGGAGTTTTATGAAGATGTGGCAAGCCCTAGAGAATGATTGGCGAGGTTAGTGCTGTTTCCTTTCGACTACTGGGACCTAATGAGAGGTTGAAATTATAGAACATAGAACATTACAGCACAGTACAGGCCCTTCGGCCCACAATGTTGTGCCAACATTTTATCCTGCTCCAATATCTACCTAACCCTTCCCTCCCGCATAGCCCTTCATTTCTCTATCATTCATGTGTCTATCTAAGAGTCTCTTAAATGTCCCTAATGTATCTGCCCTCACATCCTCTGGTGTACAAGTGGTGCTGTCTCAGGTAGTGTTACCTCACAACTCTAGTGACCCAGATTCGATCCTGACCTCTGGTGCCGTCTGTGTGGAATCTGCTTATTCTCCCTGTGACAGTGTGAGTTTCCTCCAGGTGCTCCTGTTTCCTCCCATATCCCAAAGACGTGTGTTGGTGGATTAATCGGCCACTGTAAATTGCCCCCAGAGTGTAGGTTGGTAGTAGGATAACAGGACTGGTGGGAGGGAGGTGCGTGTCAGGTTTAATGGGCATATTAGGGAGAGCGTATTGCAAACAAATAAGTGGAGGAATGGATTTGAAAGACTTGCTCTGAGAGTCAGTATTGACCGGAGGGGCTCCTTTTATGCTACATATAATTATGAAATAAAGAGAGACCGAGGTGGGGTAAAATAAGGATAACTTTTCTGTTAGTAGAAAGATGTGAATTTAAAGTAATTGCTACAAGGCTTAGAGAGCATTTAAGTGAAATGAATTTTTGATAGCGATCTGGAACTCACTCCTGACAAGGGTTACGAAGACACAAGAGACTGCAGATGCCAGAATCTGGAGCAACAAACAATCTGCTGATGGAACTCAGCGGGTCGAGCAGCATCTGTGGGGGGGGAAAGGAACTGCCGACATTTTGGGTCAAAACCCTGCATCAGGATTATGAAGGCAGAACCTTCACTGGACGTAAAAAGTACCTGGTTGATGTGCCATAATCTGTAAGACTGCAGACTGAAGGCTGGAAAGTGGCATTAGATTCAATAACTCTTTCTTTGCTGACATGAATTTAATGAGCCAGATAGCCTCTTACTGTGCCATACGTTTCTACGAGTGTTCGATTCTATGAAGACTTCCAGCATTTTCTATTTTTATTTCAACACTTACAGGTTTTGCATTTGCTTCTGTAAAGTACATTGCCAGTTGTCTGAGCGCCGGCAATGATACAGCCTATTCACTGCAGGAATCATGGCACTGTCTACATTTTTGCGGTCACACTGCAGGTCTGTGCTGCAATGCTAGTGCCTGCCTTTTCACTGAGTGGTGTAACTGCAGTGTGCGAGACAAAGAGGACAGAGCCTCACACAGCCCAGGGAATTTATATAAATACTTAAATCCATTTAAATATAACTCTTCAATTCCTCGCATCCTTTGTAACAGTGAAAACTTTACAAGCTCCCTAGTGAGTCAAGCACCTGAGATGAATTGCCTGTTAGGTGGGAGAGATTGCTCCTTCTCTGCTGATGTTTAAAGCTCATGCCACAACATTGCTAGTTCCTATTCACCTCATCCTTCTCAGCCAGGGCACCGCCCAACATGTGCTATGTGGGCACCCCCAAACCCTGAGCAACCACTGCACATCAAGTGGTAGGTTAATTGGCCACTATAAACCGCCCCTTAGTGTCAGTAAGTGGTAAAAGAATTAATGGGGAGTTGAAGGCATGTGACAGAGAAAATAATTTACAGGAGAACAGGAAAATAAAGGAGAGGGGGAATGGGATTGCCCCAATAGGGCAAATAGCTTCCTGCTGTTTTAAGAAGCGCTCTCACCATACTGTGTCCAAACGGGAATTTGTAAGTACTCAACTATCACTGATTTCAATCTAAATGAAAAAAAAACCTGTAGATGCTGGAAGTTTCCAAAATTAAAGCAGAAAATGCTGGAAACACTCAGTGCATCGAGCAGCATCTGTGGAGAGACAGTGCATTGATTTTAAGATTCCTGACATCCTAACTGCTCCACTAAAGTGCCCTGTAACTTCACCTCTGTTTCACTGGCAACTTTCCTGACTTCTGTTGAACTGTGTGGACTGTGCTAAATAACAGAGTCAACTCTTAGTGGCTCGGTCTCAAGATGCAAAAGGTTTACTCACGTGCACACTAGGAAACGCTCTCCGCTGAGTTACAAGTAGTCGTGATTTTTAGACAAAAGAAACTCAGCTACCGGGGCGGCACGGTAGCGTAGCGGTCAGCGTGGTTCAATTCCTGCCACTGTCTGTAAGGAGTTTGTATGTTCTCCCTGTGACTGCGTGAGTTTCCTCCCACATTTCAAAGATGTACAGGTTAGTAGGTTGACACGGGTGTAATTGGGCGGCACAGGTTCATTGGGCCGGAAGGGCCTGTTACCGTGCTGTATAAATAAAGCCTTAAAACCTATGCAGTCAATATGAGTGGCCAAATGGCCTTTGATACATTTATTACTGGGTCATCCACATTTGTTACCGAGTTATCCCCATTTATTACTTCCACATTTATTACTGAGTCTTGAGACTGTTCAGCTCGTAGACTGCCTTCACTACTTTGTCCTATATCCTATACACAGGCTGAATGGTCAAACTGCATTAGGTGACCATTCTTTGTCTCTCTGCAGTGTTAATCCCTTCAGCTTCTGTTGAAATGAACCACCTTGTTCTTGGAAAATGACACAGAGCTAGTTCACCACATCAGGCTGTCAATGCACTGTTGGAGCCCTATTAAAATACATTCCTCTCTTTCCATAATGGAGCAGTTAGGCTCCCGATAAACCATGGGACATAATGGACTCTGGTCTGTTGCCAAATTAGAATCAAGCTTCATTTCCAGAACATTGGCTCGCTGCACCATATCTTGTTTAAAACCAACTCTCTTGGCACCAATCCAGCCCACTGTTACTCTTGGGTGAATGGGAGATGGGTGGCAGGAGGAGGATAAAAGGTGGGTTGATCTTCAGTCGGCAGAAGTTTGGTTTCACTCACTGAGGTAAGTAAAACTAATTACATGGAAGCAAGGTCGGATAATTCCCTCAAGTCCCTGGCCTGCGTGGAAGGGAAGGAAGAGCGAGGCAATCTTACATATTCATGAAAGACCATTAGAAAAGGGAAACAGCAGAAGAAAACGAGGAGACGGCCAATGTGATTCCTACATTGCAAGTTCAGCAAAATGCAGACCAATTAATTGAACATCAGTGGTGGGAGTAATAGAAAATCAGTTAGCAATTAAAATAGTAGAGTAGTTGGCGATTTTGAAGGAATAATAGTGCTAGTTAAATCATAGAACCAAAGCATCATTATGGCACAGAAGGAGGCCATTTGGCCCATCAAGTTTGAGTCAGCTCCTGAGGGAATAAAAGGAGGAAACTGCAGAGGCCCTGACCATAATCTTCCAGGATTGTCTCTGAAGACTGGAAAATTGCAGATGTTACATCCTTGTTCAAAAAAAACCGATGATGCAGGGATGAACCCAGTAACTCCAATCCAGTCATTTTAACCTTGGTGTTGGGCAATGTTCTAGAAGTAATAATCAGGAAATGAATTAACAGTCACTTGGAGAGGTGTGATTGAACTAGAGAAAACCAGCATGGGTTTGTCAAAGCTAAATGAAGTATGCACATACACTGTCTCTAATGGCACAGTAGCATAGTGGTTAGCATAACACTATTACAGCACCAGCAACCTGGGTTCAATTCTGACCACTGACTGTAAGGAGTTTGTACGTTCTCCCCGTGTCTGTGTGGGTTTCCTCCGGGTGCTCCGGTTTCTTCCCACATTCTAAAGATGTACAGGTTAGGAAGTTGTGGGCATGCTATGTTGGTGCAGGAAGCGTGGCAACACTTGCGGGCTGCCCCCAGAACACTCTACGCAAAAAAGATGCATTTCACTGTGTGTTTCAATGTACATGTGACTAATAAAGATATCTTATACCGCTTTTTGGATTAAACCCTCTCGTGTTTACGGCCTCTTCTCATTCTTCCCACCTTTTCTCAACGTTAAACTTCATCTGCCACCTATTCATCGTTCTACCACCCTGTCTGTACCAGGAGTTACACGAGGGGATTTTACACAGCAAGTGTTTAAGGTCTGGAGTGCACTGCCAGGGGAGTGGAGACCAATTCAACTGAAGTTTTCAAAAAGTTGTTGGATAAGTACGTGAAAGGAGGGAATTTACAGGACCAGGAGGAGAGGGTGGAGGAGTGGGTCTGGCTGGATTTCTCATGCAGAGGTGGTAGAGATTTGACAGGTTAAATTACCTCTTTCCATTCTGCAATCATTCTGTGATTCTGTAATTTGTAAAGATTAACCTGATTTACAGCTTCATTGGGAAATGACTAGAGTCTATTATGGAGGAGAGAGTGACTGAACCCTTTGAGAATCTTCAGCTGATCATTGACAGCCATCACAAATTTGTAAAGCAAGGACCACACCTGAAAAACAGGACTGAACTTTTTGAAGAGGTCACTGTAGTGTACTGGACAGAGGAATATCTCTGTATGTTATTTAGTAGACTTCCAGAGATCTGTCAAAAAAGGCTGAAGACGAATCCCATAGAAACAAGGGCAAATTACTGACTTGGTTAGATGCTGTATAAAAGCGAAGAAACAAGGGGTAAAGGTAACAGGCAAGTAGTCTAACTGGCAGGATGTGACAGAGTGTAGATAAGATAAGATAAGGTATCTTTATTAGTCACATGTATATTGAAACACAGTAGTGTGCTGGGGGCAGCCCGCAAGTGTCGCCACGCTTCCGGCGCCAACATAGCATGCCCACAACTTCCTAACCCATACGTCTTTGGAATGTCGGAGGAAACCAGAACACCTGAAGGAAACCCAAGCAGACACGGGGAGAACGTACAAACTCCTTACAGACAGTGGCCGGATTTGAACCCGGTTCGCTGGTGCTGTAAAGCGATACGCTAACCGCTACAATACCGTGCCTTCAAATATTCCAGGTCAACATTAACAACTTAGAGACAGGATAAAAAGCCATATAACCCAAATTTTCCCAAGACACTTGGAGAGGTGGCATTGGAAGCATAAAATTACAGAGATATTGGTGTTCAAGGTAACAGGCAAGACTGTGGCAAACAGATTTCAATGTCAGCAAATGTGGTGGCATCTGTTTTGGACCTAAAATGATTATTTTCTAAATGGTGAACCAGCAAGAACTGTGGAGACCCAGGTACATTTAGGATATGTGTACAGAAATGGTTAGAATGTCACAGACTGGAAAATAATTGAAGAAGTGAAATGATGCACTTCACATCTAGAGGGCCAGAGTACAAGTAACGCTATAGCAACAGAAAGCACCAGTTAGGTCACACCTGGGGTTCTAGACATCGCACCTTAGGAAGGAACTGCTGGTCTGGAGGTAGTGGTGTGTGGATTAACGAGGCCAATTCCTGGAATTAAATTCTTAGGTAAGACAAGCTAAATTGTTCAATAGTGCCCACAAAGTTCTTCACAAAAGGGAGTGAAAAATCTCTCCCTACTCCTCCCGATAAAGATATTGAGGCTGAAAGTGTGAAAATTTCAGACTTTTCATTGGTGATCATGGGGTATGGATGCTGGGTTGGTAAATGGAGTTGTGTATAAGTCAGGCATGAGCTAAATGAATGGAGGAACAGGCTCAGGCAGCTGAATGACCTGCTCCTAGTCCATGTTCTTTCTACATACGCTGAAAATGGCTGGGTTGTACATACAGTAGCATTCTGTTATGAAGGACTGGCAGTCACATGCACTCACTTACTTGAAGTATCTTGTTTAAATATTTAAATTAAGAATTTCTCAGTCAGCAATTTCTTGAATTGCACTCACAGGAGCAATTCTGCTGGTGAGAGAAGACATATCCCTGGTTCTTTGGCTGCTGGTGTTCTGCTCATTAATGGGTCCAAAGTGTGGAAGGCATGAATAAGTAATGACAGACAGCCCAAAACACTGCTCCTTAAGATGAATGCTGTCTACAAATAAAATATCAAATCCACAAGCAAATCCAGCAAAGCTTGCAATTATCTAACTTCATTCCACAGCTCTCAGAAGTGATCAAAGTGATTCACATTTAATTCATTAGGCTGAAGTGCAGTGGGCATTGACTTGTAGGCAAACACATTAATAATTCTGTACACAGCAAGATCCTCCGAATAGTAATGAGATAGATGAACAGTTGATCTATTCTTGATTGCATTAGTTCAGTAAGAGAGTATGACATCAGAGCAAAAGCCCTTACTTTCAATTAAATGCTGTCCCAAGCTTCTTAATGCCCACTTGTGTGTCTTCAGTCTGTCACCTCTGACAGTATAACACTGCCTCAGTACTACACCTCACCCTCAACCTACTTAATGTGCTCAATTCTCCAGAGTACAGTTTAAATCTATAAATTTCTAGCATCTGAAAATGAATTATAGAACATAGAACAGTACAGCACAGGAACAAGCCCTTCAGCCCGAGATGTTTGTGCTGAACACAATGCCAAAGTAAACTAAATCTCTTCTGCCTGTACACGATCCATCTCCTTCCACCCTGAATATTCATGTGTTTATCTAAAAGCCTCTTAAACATCACTATTGTATCTGCTTCCACCACCACCCCTGGCAGCCTGTTCCACGCACCAACTGCTCTCTGTGTAAAAAAACTTGCACTGCACATCTCCTTTAAACCTTCCCCCTCTCACCTTAAATGCACGTCCTCTAGTATTTGACATTTCTACGCTGGGAAAAAGATTCTGACTGTCTACCCTATCTATGCCTCTCATAATTTTATGAACTCCTGTCAAGTGTCTCCTCAGCCTCTGACACTCCAGAGAAAACAACACAAGTTTATCCAACCTCTCTTTATAGCTCATACCCTCCAATCTAGGCAGCATCCTAGTAAACCTCTTTTGTACCCATTCCAAAGCCTCCACATCTTTCCTGTAATGGGGCGATCAGAATTGCACACAATACTCCCAAGTGTAGCTTAACCAAAGTTTTAAATAACTGCAACATGACTTCCTTACTCTTATACTCAATGCCCCGACCAATGAAGCAAACATGCCATATGCCTCCCTTACCACCCTATCTACTTGTGTGGTCACTTTCAGGGAGCTATGGACTTGAACCCCAAGATCCTCTGTACATCAATTCCCTCTGTACAAAATTCTCTGGGATATGGATGTCACCTTAAGGCCAGTGCTTGTTGCCCATTCTGTTGAGAGGATGGTGGTGTGCCACCTCTTTATCACTTCAGTGCATGTGTTCACAGCAATCTCACAGTGCTGTTCAGCACAGTTCCAGGAGGATGAACCAGTAATGATGAGGGAATGATATCTTTCTATGTTTGGACATGTATCCCAGGACATTACTTTTTTCTAATTGCAGGTCAGATGAGCTCTCAACCTGCAATATAGGCGTTGGCTTCTATGTACCTGAAGTTCCCTGAAAGTGGCGATACAGACAAACAAGGTGGTGAAGAAGGCATATGACACGTCTGCCTTTATTGGACGGGGCACTGAGTACAAGAATTGGGACATAATGTTACAGCTCTTGGTGAGAACTCACTTGGAATATTGTGTGAAGTTCTGGTCGCCATACGATAGGAATTACGTGACTAAGCTAGAGAAGATGCAGAAAAGATTCACAAGGATGTTGCTGAGACTGGAGGGCTTGAGTTATGAGGGGAGATTGGTTAGGCTGGGACTGTTTTCCTTGGAATGTAGGAGGCTTAGGGATGACCTCACGGAAGTTTATAAATTCATGGAAAGACATAGATAATAAAGACCCAAGAGACTGCAGCTGCTGGAATCTGGAGCAAGCATTGATCTGCTGGTGGAACTCAGTGGGTTGAGCAGCATCTGTGGATCTCCTGATGCAGGGTTTAGACCCGAAACGTCAACATTTCCTTTCCTCCCACAGATACTGCTCGGCCCACTGAGTTCCTCCAGCAGACTGCTTGTTGGGGCATAGGTAAGATAGATTGTCACAGTCTTTTACCCAAGGTAAGGGTATCTAAAACTAGAGGCCATAGGTTTAAAGTGAGAGGGGAAAGATTTAAAGGGGAGCTGAAAGTGAAATTTTTCATGCAGAGGGTGGTGCGTGTATGGAACGAGCTGCCAGAAGTAGTGGTACAGGCAGGTACAGTTACAATATTTAAAAGACATTTGGACAGGTCCATGGATAGGAAAGGTTTAGAAGGATATGGGCCAAAGGGCCTGTTTCTGTGTCGTATAACTCTATAACTCACTGTCCGATGTCCTGTTACCAACTTCAGTTCATTTGGATCACGTGGACTACAAGACACTGCTCAGAATCGTTTTTTTCAGCAGTCACATAAGAACCGTATATTTTTCATCATCTCTTTACTGTCTGCAGGCAGCCACTTTGTTTCCATTGTAATCACTCAGCCTGACAAATCCCGTCTGTGTGTTGCTCATTCAGTGTAATGGGACCATTTCCAACCACTCAACAGTATGACTGCAGTGAGCTCTCACCATTTGCACACTTGCACATAATGAAACCTATTTCTTGGATAGGCATGCAGGCTAGAAAACCTAGCACTTGCACCCCTGTGCAAATCTTATACAAGTGCACAAGCGAATGTCAGAAAACAGGAATAATTTGCTTGATTTTTTTTCATTTACTAGAACTGGGAATTACTTCTGGAAGCAAACTGTCTGTTTTGAAATTGGACAGCAGGACAGAGCAATGAGGCACAACGATTGTTCCAACTCACCGTAACCATTGGAAAATATAGGTAGCACACAGGGAAAGGGAACCAAAATCTAGAGGCATAGGTTTAAGGTGAGAGGGGAAAAAGGATCTGAGGATCAACTTCATGCAGAGGGTGGTGCATATATGGAACGAACTGCCAGAGAAAGCAGTTGAGGCAGGTACAATAACAACATTTAAAAGACACTTGGATAAGCATATGAATAAGAAAGGTTTAATGGGATACGGGCCAAACATGGGCAAATGGGACTAACTTAAGTGAGCACCTTGGTTGGCATGGACCAGTTGGGCAGAAGGACCTGTTTCCATTCTGTATTTCTTTATGACTATGACTCAACACACTACTGATGGGCATTTGTATCCATATCATGATAACGATATGTCAGTGGTTCATTACCTGTTTCTTCTGTACTGGATGTATCTGTGTGGTGTCAGCCATGACTTAGTGGGACCTCACCTCTGAAGCATGGATTCCAGTCCCACTTCACTGACTTGACCAAGAAATCCATACTGGCACTCCAGTGCAGTATTGTGGAGAGGTTTTGATTATACTTCCCCTTTCACCTAAACATAAAAGATTCTATGGGACTACTTTGAAGAACAGCGGGGGAATTCTCTCTGGTACCCTGCTTGGTATTTAACCAACTTCACTCAGTTGGATTATCTGGCCATTATCTCATTGTTGTCTTTGGGAACTGCAAATTATAACTCAAATTAACAATGAACACTCTTTAGAGCAAAAAAATGCAGATGCTGGAAATTCAGAACAGAGGAAATGCTTGAAGCACCCAGCAGGGAAGAGAAACTGAGTTGATTTTAGGATCCTTAATCAGAGTGGGAAAATTGAGTAAACAAGTGTATTTTAAGTTTTAGAGAGGGGGAGGGGAGGGGTGGAGAGAACAGAGGGATTGTCTGTGAATGAGTGCAGGTCAAAGTTGTCAATTACTTTATAAACCGGCAATTAGAAGAGAAATAAAACAAAGCGATTTGAAACAGAAAGGTATATATGTAGAGAAAGGCAAAGAAAACAGAGCGATTACTTGAAATTGTAGAATTCAATATTGAGTCCCAAGGGCTGCAACAAGCCTAGTAGAGGATTAAGTCCAGATGAAGGGTCTCAATCTGAAATGTCAACTGTCCATTTCCCTCCATAGATGCTGCCTGACCCACTAAGTTTTTCTAGCTCTTTGTGCTGTTGCAGAGGATTGGGCACTGTTCCTCGAGCTTATGGTGGGTTTTGTTGCAGCAATGTAGGAAGCTGAAGCCAAAGAGGTCAGAGTGGGAGAGGGATGGAAATTTAACATGACAAGTAAATGGAAGCTCAGGGTCGCCCTTACAGAACGAATACACTTCATGTGGTTGTGAGCTCCACTGTCACATTCCGTGGTTCTCAAAAGCACGAGTCTTTCTTCATGTTTTATTAATTGTGCTGCTCATTTATATATTAAAAATGAAATGGAGAATTTAAATGTTTGAACTTGGACACATTCCAGTGGGCAACTAGAAGATTTGAGGGGATCACATAATCGGAGCTATCATGTTAATTACAGATCAGAAAATCAGTGCTAGCTCTTGGACTCAAAAAAGTAAGCATAAACTGGCTGCCTCTTGGTCTCCGTAGGGTTCTATGCTGGAGCTGGAAGCAAAGAGCTATTGAAGTGTGACATTCCAGCAGACTGTGAAACTGCAATCCAGTCTCTGCAGGCTCTGTGCAGCAACAAGAGGATAAGGAAAACACAGTGCGCTTTTTCAGGCTCTGGACAAGCAACGAGTGTAGGGTTTTGCCTGGGAGCCTTGTACATTGGCACTGACAAGGAGATCAAAGTTATACTGCCAGCTGCTGCCACAAGTTCTCACTAGCGATAATTGTGTTCTACCCATTAATGGAATCGTGCACTCTAGTATCTGTATCTTGCCTGAGACCTGATTATCATGCAAGCTCTTGATAGTACATAAAACCATCCAACTGCAAGTGCAAAAGTGGGAGCTGCCCTCCAACTGTTTCATTTACATCTTCATTGAAAATATTGAAATCTTGGCCCTCTGCCACCTGCCTCCCTTGGTAATGAGGACACTGCCAGCATTAGAGTTGTAGTCATATTGTAATAGCATAGAAAAAGGCCCTTTGGTTCACCTCATCCATGCCAACCATCAAGTACTTATCGACACTAATCCCATTTAGCAGCACTTGGTCAGTAGCCTACTATGCCTTGGTGATTTGAGTGCTTGTTTAGATAGTTCTTAAATGCTGTGAAGTACCTGCTCCACCGCTCATTCACGCAGTGCATTCCAAATTCCAATCATCTGCTGGGCAAAAATGTTCTTCCTTCCATCTCTTTTAAACCTCTTACCCCTAAACCTATGCACTGTAGTTTTAGACATCTCTGCAATGGGGAAAAGTTCCCTTCTATCTACCTTATCTATGCACCTCATTATTTTGTAAACTATCAGCCCCCCCACCCCCCTCTACTCTAAGGCAAACCCAGCCTATCCAGTCTCTCCTCATAGCTGAAACATTCTATCCCAGGCAATATCCTGTTTAATCTTCTCTGCACCCTCTCCAGTGCAATCACATCTTGCCCGTAGTGTGGTGACCAGAACTGTACAAAGTGTTCCAGCTATGGCCTGACCAATATTTTATAAAGTTTCATCATAACCTCCCTGATCTTACATTCTATGCCCCAGCCAATGAAAGCAACTATCCATATGCCTTTTTCATCACCTTATTTATCTGTGCTGATACCTTCAGGGATTGCTGGGCTTCTACACCAAGATCCGTCTGCTCTTCTATACTCCCTAAGGTCCTTACATCCATTGCGTATAACCCCTCCTTATTAGTTGTCCCAAAGTGCAACACCTCCCACTTATCAGCGTTAAATTCCTGCCGTTGTTCTGTCCATCAACTGATCAATATTATCTTGTAGCCCACGACTATCATACTCACTATCAACACCACCAGACTTTTGTGCAATCTGCAAATTTACCGATCATTCCAAAGGTATGCAGGTTCATAGGTTAATTGGCTGCTGCAAGTTGCCCCTAGTGTGTGAATGAGTCTGGGAGGAACCTGGGAGTTGTTACTGGGAATGCAGGGAGAATAGCCGTCCCAGCATCTTTTATCATAACCATATCGACACATGAATGATAGAAAAATAGGGGGCTATGTGGGAGGGAAGGGTTAAATAGATCTTAGAGCAGGATAAAATGTTGGCACAACATTGTGGGCCGAAGGGCCTGTACTGTGCTGTAGTGTTCTATGTTCAAATACAATGGGATTAGTGTAGTTGGTGTGGACTCTGGGTTGAAGGCCCCATTTCTGTGTGTGACTCCACGACTCCACCCCTCCTACATTCTCCATAACATGTGTGGTAACTGCCTTCTCTGTGGTAAGGTGCCCTCTCTGCCCGCCATGGGAATTTACAAAGTCCACTCCCAGTCTGTACTGAACTGATGAATCTCAGGAAGTTAAAGGTTCTCCGAAAGGTGCAGCATCTGTGTTTAAGAGGCTCTTAGATAGGTACATGAATATGCAGAGAATGGAAGGATATGGACCATGGGCAGGCAGAAGGGATTAGTTTAATAAAGTGTCATTAGCATAATTAGTTTGGCACAACATCGTGGGCCAGAAGGTCTGTTCCTGTGCTGTACTGTTCTATGTTCTATCTCTGGAGTAACAAGGGGAGGAGGACGATCACTTTCACAGTCTACTGATTCCTTCCATCAGTGCATTAGCACAGCTTGGTGTACCACATCATACTCAGCTCTGACGAAGTCCCCACGGCTCAATATTTACTTGTCACACTTACACATGAAAATTGTCCACTGACATAGAATTAATCAGAGGTCACGGTGTAGAACAGGCCAATTGCCACAACCAGTTAGTGATGTTAATGCTTCAAAAGAGCAGTAATGTTAATCCCACATGCCTGCCCTATTCTCATATCCTCTCCATTTGAGCAAACTACAAGCAATGCCAATGATACCACACTCCCTGAAAGTCTACACTTAATATAGGAGATAGGTTTAACAAAGAGAAGGACTCTGATTGCAGAGATTCATGACAACTAACATTTTGTATAGCACTTTTAACATTGCAAAATGTTTCAAGGCACTTCACAGCAGCATTGTCAAATCAACTGCGTCTCTGAGCCATACAAAACATGCAAGTTTTAAGGAATGTCTTAAAGGAAAGTAGCAAGAAGAAAACGGGTTTAGGGAGGGAGATCCTGTATTTGGGACCTGGTCAGCTGAAGAAGTGGTTGCCTGTGATGGAGCACCCAAAACTAAGGTTGGACTAGAGGCCAGAATTAGAGGAGAGCAGAGATCTTAGGTTTTGAGGTTCAAAGAGATTAGAGCAATACGGAGGAATAAGATCATGAAGTTTATAGTGAGCTGGTAATGATAATTTCATTAAACATCATTTTATAATTGAAATTTGTACCTTTTGAAATCAGCCAGTGAGAATCTACTTGACATATGAACATAAGAAATAGGAGCAGGAGTCGGCCATCTGGCCCATCAAACCTGCTCCGCCATTCAATAAGATCATGGCTGAGGTGGCAGTGGACTCACCTCTACCTACCTGCCTTTTCCCCTTAGCCCTTGGTTCCCCTACTATGCAAAAATCTATCTAACTGTGTCTTAATTATGAAAAACACAATGATGCTGGAGGAACTCAGCAGACCAGGCAGCATTCACGGAGAAAAGCAAGCGGTCAACGTCTTGGGTCAAGACCGTTCTTCAGGACTGAAGATTAGAAAAGGGGAGCCCAATATATAGGAGGGAAAAGCAGAGCAGTGATAGGTGGACAAAAGAGGGGAGGCAGGGTAGGCATAGGGTGGTGATAGGTAGATGCAGGTACACTAAGAGATGCAGGTAGATGTGGTACACTAAGAGATGTACTCTTACCTGCATCTATCTATCACCACTCTAATGCCCACCCCGCCTCCCCTCCTTTGTCCACCTATCACTGCTCTGCTTTTCCCTCCTATATATTGGGTTTCTCCTTTTCCAATCTTCAGTCCTGAAGAAGGGTCCTGACCCGAAACGTTGACCGACTGATTTTCTCCACAGATGCTGCCTGGCCTGCTGAGTTCCTCCGGCATTATTGTGTTTTTCCACTAGATTCCAGCATCTGCAGTCCTTTGTTTCTCCTTGTGTCTTAAATATATTTAATGAGGTAGCCTCTACTGCTTCCTTGGGCAGAGAATTCCACAGATTCGCTACTCTCTGCGAAAAGCAGTTCCTCCTCATCTCTATCCTAAACCTAATCCCCCGAATCTTGAGGCTATGTCCCCTAGTTCTAGTCTCACCCACCAGTGGAATCAACTTTCCTACCTCTATTTATTTATCCCTTCCATAATTTTATATGTTTCTATAAGATCCCCTTCTAAAAGACATTTAGCAGTCAAAATGACTTAGAAAAGTCTTGACTGTAACATTTGAAAAGTTTTAAGCTTTAATGTCCAGGAGACAGATCAGACTTCTAGCGAAGTCAGAGATGGTTTCTGTGACTTCCACCAGTAGGATGGGATAGCTGGGCCACTGAACTGACCATCAACACAGTAGCAGTAGAAATTACAACTGGCACTATAACGTGAAGATGTTACATTGAGGTTTTACACTTGGAACATAGGATTAGGAGGTGGTCATTCAGCCATTTGAGCCTTATCCACTATCCCATCAGTTCATGGTTGAGGTGAGTCTTGGTTCCATTCCCCCACCTTTGTTCAGTATCACTGGTTATTGCCAAACCCATTAACTACTCCTGTGAACAGATGATCCAGGGTTGCTGTTACCCGTCAATAAGAAAATCCTTGCCACTGTGCATTGTGGATGGGTGGAATACATTAACTCTCCTGTATAGGCTAAAAAATAACTATACAAGGTAAATTTGGTAAATTAACATTAATACATAAATGTTACATAAAACTTTAAAAGCTTACACAAGCAGCCTTTTGACATGACTACAAACCATGAAACAATTGCCCATTACGAAGCAGTAAGACAAATCCATGAATCAAATTTGTCCAGACATGTGCTGGCACCCACAGACAGAGACAGTAGAGGCCCCTGGTTGCATTGCTGTCATTTAAAAGACCACTCCAGACTAACTTTAGAATGAATCAAAAAACAGCCGACGCTGGAAATATGAAATTAAAACAGAAAATGCCGAAAGTACTTAGCAAATCAGGCAGCGTCTATGGAGAGAGAAACTGAACAAATGTTTCAAGTTGAAGACCTTTCATCAAAACCTTCTGGTTCTGACGAAGAGACTTCAACCTGAAATGTTAATTCTGTTTCTCTTTCCACAGATACTGTCCAACCTGCTATGTGTTTCCAGCGTTTTCTTCTTTTATTTCCGGCTAAATTGGTTGATGTGTGGCAGGTGGCTTGACTGGCTAGCTCAATGTCTCAAAGACATATGAGAACAATAGAGGCTAATAAACAAATTTACAGTGGACTGTTTTCCTTTGCATCAAAGAAGGCCAAGGCGGGATTTAATACAATCAACATTATGAAGAAGTTTGATAATAATTAACAGGGAGGAAGTGTTATCACTAGCAAGAAGGCCAGTAACTCGAGAACAGGGCTTTAAAATACTGAACAAAGTTACCAGGTATGAGGTGAGGAATAATGTTTTCAATGTATTGCCGAAACTGGTCATACAGGTAGATTCAAAAGTAACGTTCACAATGGAATTGGATAAATACATAAAGAGAATCATTTGCTGGGCTGTGGAAGTAAAGCTTGGGGAGTGGAATTATATGAATAGATCTTTCAGACTGTTGGCACGGATATAGAATTATAGATAGAATCACAGAACGGTACAGCACAACGGGCTGAATGGTCTCCGTCTGGAATAAAACAACACAGTGAGCTCCCTTTCATTTAGTTAATTTCATGATGAATTAAGCAACTTTAGATCAAGTGAGATGTTGTCAATCCAGGCCCAAGGATATGGTGATTGTGACGTCAATTTCTCAAAGCCTGAATCCTAGGGCAGTGAAGCACTGGATTATAGATGGAGAGGAAGTGCCACTGGAATTGGCTGCTGTGTAATACCTCAGGGCTGCTCTTTTCTTTGTCGGGGAGCAAAGCTAATTGACCAATAGGTGATGCACCTGACTCAGCGTCTCCTATTGGTTCAGGTTTCTGCTCAAAGTCACACGGTTAAGAGCACAAGTTCTGCTCAGCCTCTCTGCCTATGGTGCTCTTCACTCATACACTCACACACCATCCCCCGTGTCATGCTGCAGAATATTAAATAATCAAGTGGGCTCATCTGCCACTGACTCCTGGCTTTCACCTTCTTAGCTGAGTGTTCAGATGGGGTTTGAGTAAAATATTCATGAACCTTTCAGCATCACAAGTAGATTAATAACCACAGCCACTCTCAAGTCAATATTTTCTTCAGGCACTCTCTGAAGCACTGGGACCCATGCCTTCAGCTTTTAGCAACCAGCTGGCTATATTTAACACAATGAAAATCAAAAAAACTGCAGATGCTGGAAATCTTAAGTAAAAACAGAAAATATTAGAAACACCCAGCAGGTCAGGCAGCATCTGTGGAAAGAAAAATTGTTAACATTTCAGGTCTGGGACCCTTCTTCAGAACTGTTAGTTTTAGGTAAGAAGAGAGGATGGGGGAGGGAATGGGTAGAACGAGAGTATCTCTGAGAGAGTGAGACCAAATGAGGCAATTAAGTAGCAATAAAATCAGATTATGCTTCTTTGTCTGTGTAATGCGTTGCTATGGTAAGGATGTAGGACATGCCAGCAAGACAGGCTGAAGAAAAAAAAGAAACAAGGGTAAAATACAAAAAGAATTTGACATATTATTGCTTGCAATTGCTTTCCTCAGAGAATGTTAAGGAGAAAATTTAATGTTCGAAATTACGATTGATTTTGATAGCACAAATAGAAAGAGACTGGAAGAGAATTTATGTTACAATCTGGAAAGCACTACCTGAAAAGTGGTAGAAGAGATTCAACATTAGCCTTCAAAACAATATTGAACAAATACTTGAAAAGGGGAAAGATTGCAGGGCTGTGGCTAAAGCATTGCGAGTAGGAGTAATTGGCATTCAGAGAATTGGGATTGCTATAATGGGCTGAACAGCATCCATCTGTACTGCAAGGTTCTATGAACAGTGTATTGTGAGCATTTCCTCACAACAAAAATAAAAAGAACATGTCCTTTAATCTAGAAATGGGCACATAATAAAGAATCAAAGTTGGGGGTATTAGAATGTGTGAGGAAAAGTCTGATCTAAGATTTGGGTTTTGAGAGGAGCATATGGTACTGAGACCATTTGGACAATACTGTAAGGTGGGTAATTTCAATATGGATAGTAATTGGAGGGGCCACGCACAGATAAGGTGAGTCAAATTTGAAGGTTTGAGGATGAAGGATATAAAGATAGTGGGGTAAAGAAGATGGAAGGATTTAAAATAAGAATGTTATATTTGGACTGAGGGCATTGGAATCAATGTAGGCCAGCAAGAGGAGGAGTGTTGAGTGAACAGGATGTTGTGGGATAGGGCAGTCTTAGTGGAATTGTGGAAAAGGTTGAAGCTTATGGATAGAGGACACCAAAAGCAAAAACAAGAGTGAGAGAAAAAGACAGAAAGAAAGTCAGTATAAATGATTTAATATATAAAGCATTCTGACATTCACTTGAGAGAGCAAATAGGTTTTGGTCTATTGTTCCATCTGAATGTTTGCACACTGACAGTGCAGCACTACACTTTGCCGAAAGTGTACACAATACTTCAGGTGCAATCTCAACTAGGTCCTATATAACTGCAGACATCTTTGCTCCTGCATAAAAATCCTCTTGTAATAAAACTTAACATACCCATTTGCCTTCTAATTACTTGCTGTGCCTACAAGTTGGCTTTCAGTGAATTGTGTACAAGGATATCCGGGTCCCTTTGAACAACATTACCCAATCTCTCTCCATTTAAAAAACTTCAGATTTTTCCCCACATCTTCCATTTTGTTCCTCACTCAGTCAGCTTCTCACCATCCCCTTGAAGCCTTTTTACATCTCCTCCCTATTCATAATCGCCTCCTCGTACAGTCATACAGTTTAGTGACGTGTTTTGTGAAGGAACGACATTGACCAGCACAGCTGGGAGAACTCCCCTGTCTGGGAAAACTTTTAACCTGAGATGGGTCATCTGAAGAACAAGCACCCCAACACTGCAGCATCACCCTCAGCACTGCACTGGAAGTATAGGTCTTAATCATATTTCTGAATTAGGATTCGAGGGGAGATCTGATACAAAACTATGAGAAGCATTGGTAGGATTGATAGTAAGAAACCTCTCCCAGTGGCAGAGGTGCCTAAGACCAAAGGACATGTTAAGGTGAGGTGCAAGAGGTTTAGAGGGGGTCTGAGGAAGAATTTACTTCACTCTGAGGGTGGTTGCAATATGAAATGCACTGCCTGCGGGGGTGGTGGAAGCAGAGACTCTCACAACATTTAAAAAGTATCTGAATAAGCAATTGAATCGTCAAGGCATAGCACACCACGGACAAAGTGCTGGAAAATGGGATAAGTATACATAGGTACTTGATGGTTGGCATGGACAAAATGGGCCTGTTTCAGTGCTACACAACTTTATGACTTGAATCTATGCTCTTTTTATTCAGCATTACAGTGGTGAGAGATTGGATAATCCAACAGGGGTTGCTATGCCTGTGATCAGGGTTGGGGAGCTCTCACTTGCCCAGTGATATGAACAGCAATTTTATCACTTAGTTCAGTAAAGTCACGCCATGGGCACTGAGTGATGCAGCATAGGAAAGGATCTCATATTTTCAATAGTGCATCTTGGGATTATGCAGAATGTGAAGAGAATCCAACAGCCTTCTTTATCGACTGTGTACATTATAAAATGCAGACACATTCAAATGAATTGCAAAAAATGAAAATGTAATGTGATCATCAAGCAAACACAAGTGTTCTTTAGTTGTGAATAGCAAGTAATTTGTTGCTTGCCGCAGTGGGGCAGGCACAGTAGTGTAGTGTAACTCTATTACAGCACCAGTGACCTGGGTTCAATTCCAGCTGCTGTCTGTAAGGAGTTTGTACGTTCTCCCCTTGACTGCGTGGGTTTCCTCCGGGTGCTCCAGTTTCCTCCCACGTTCCAAAGATGTATGCGTTAGGAGCTGTGGGCATGCTATGTTGGTGCCGGAAGCGTGGTGGCACTTGTGGGCTGCCCCCAGAACACTCAACGCAAACGATGTATATCACTGTGTGTTACGATGTACATGTGACTAATAAAGAAATCTTAATGCAGTTGCAAAGATACCTGCTGTGTGTGCACTCCCATTAATTGTAAAATTGGATAATTCATTCTGAGATCTTTGTTCGGTCAGTCTGCAAGGGGAGGATCTCTGTCTAGCTCAGGTTTTGCCCTTAAATGTTCCTCTTTAGGCAATCTGGCGAGGCACCAAGATTTACAGTGGCAGGATAGATTTACGGATGAGTGCATTTTCAATTTCCGTTCCCGTGGTCTGTGCTGTAGAGAGGTATGTAAAGGAAGAAAGTAGGACAAAAGAAAGTATGTGACTGTGTAGAACAAACTCTATTGTCATTATTAATTAAAACAGAAAATGCTGGAAACACTTAGCAGATCAGGTGGCATCTGTGAGAGAAACAGTGAACTCAGAACTGATACAGGGTCCTGGGCCTGAAATGTTAAATGTTTCTCTCTCTGCAGATGCTGCCTGACCTGCTGAGTGCTTCTAGCTTTTTCTGTTTCTATTTCAGATTTTCAGCTTCTGCAGTTGCTTGATTTCCATCTATTGTCATCACCACTGAAATGAGCTGTGTATGATTACATTAACTGCACTAACTGCACCAAGATGAAAGTGGAAGTAGAGCCTATGTTCTCCAGCATTTAGCATATTTCACGGATAGAAACAGTCATTGAGGCCTGTGATGCAATCAATCTGTTGACTGCGCTACCTCATAGCTCCAGGGACCCGAGTTCAATCCTGACCTCGGGTGACGTCTGTGCAGAGTTTACCTGTTCTCTCTGTGACCATGTAGGTTTCTTCCAGGTGCTCTGGTTATCTTCCCACATCCAGAAGACATGCTTATAGGTTAATTGGCTACTGTAAATCACTCCTGGTGTAGTTTCATGGCAAAAAGAATCAGAAAGGTGAGCTGATGAGTACGTGAGACCATAAGATATAAGAATTGGGCCGTTCGGCCCATCGAGTCTGCTCTGCCATTCAGTCATGGCTGATTTGTCTTTTTAAACCCCATTCTCCCACCTTCCCCCCATAACCCTTAACCCCCCTACCAATGAAGAACCTATCAATCTCTGCCTTAAATACACCCAATGACCTGCCTCCACAGCCCTCCGTGGCAACAAATTCCACAGATTCACCACTCTCTGGCTGAAGATATTCCTCCTCATCTCAGTTCTAAAGGGACGTCCCTTTATTCTGAGGCTGTGCCTGTGAGGGAGAGAATAAGTTGCAGGGGGTACACTGAAAAAGGGAGAGGGGGAGTGGGACAGATGGGATTGCTTTCCTGAGCCAAACTGCCTCCTTCTTTGTTGTTATAAATATATATCTTTTATGGCCACAGAGAGATAAAATTTCTTTTGAGCAATGGCACAAAATAAGCAGTTCGAGTTCCTCCAATTCATGCCCCACCGAATATTCAGTGTTATTGACTTCAGCAGAACAAGTACACAACCTTAAGTTAGCTTGTACAGCTCTGGTCTCCAGTTTACAGAAAGGAGATACATGCACTGACAAATACAAGAAAGATCCACAAGAACTAGACCAGAGGTTATACCTATCAGAAAGGGCTGCACAGGCTGGAATCTTGTGTCGAAAAGATTTGAGGGGTGACCAGATAAAGTTCTTTAAAATTAAGAAGGTTTCTGACAGAGCTGATTGGCAATAGTACCACATGTAGGGAGACCAAATCTGGTTGCTATAAATATAAGATATCCACTTACTCATGGGATGTAGGGATCACTGGAAAGAACAACATTTATTGTCCATCCCTAATTGACCTCTGAATTAACTGGCTTACTAAGCCATTTCAAAAGGCAGTTAAGCACCAACTTCATTGATGGGTCTGGGGTCATAGGGAGTCTGGGATGGCTGAGAATGACAGACTTCCTTCCCTAAACAGCATTAGTGAACTAGCTAAGATCTTAATCAATAATCTATTACTCTATGAGACCAATCCAGTATTATCATGGTCACCTGGGTTTTTATTGCAGAATTTATTTAATTTTTTGATATTAATTTTCATCACTACCATTGTGGGACATATGCCTCCAGATGAATAGTCCAGATTTCTGGTTACTAGTTCAGCAAGTTAGTCCCTATGTTATGGTATTCAAAGTCAAAGTCAAGTTTATTGTCATATGTACATGTGTGCACAGGTGCAATCAAAAACTTGCTTGCAGCAGCATGCCAGATACATAGCATCAGATAAACAGCATTAACAAGGAAAACATAAATTAAACACAATTTTTACAAGAAAGAACACAATTAGAACAAAAAGAAGTCCATTTTAGTGCAAAGTGATTGAAGTGGACATAGTGTTACTAAACTCTAGCGATTAGGATTGTGCCAGTTGGTTCAAGAACCAACTTTCTAGTGATATTCTATTCTAGTGAAAGTCACTAGTAAACACAACAGGAAATCCAAGAGAAACTTCTTTATGCAGAGTGGTAAAAATGTAGAACATGCAGCCCCAGAGAAGGTTCAGCCTGGGTACAAAAGAGAGGAAGATGGATAAGGACATGAGGAAGGGAGGAACAGAACGGTTGGATGAAGCGGGACAAGAGGAGGTCTATGTAAAACATAAACCGTGGCAGGGGCCATTTGGACTAATTGAGCTGATTATTAGAATCACAGAACGGTACACTACTGAATGAACTGTTGGAGGATCTCAGTGGGTCAGGCAGCATCTGTGGAGGGAAATGCACAGTCGACGTTTTGGGTCACCCTTCATCTGGACTGGAGGAGGTTATTTAACCCAACATTTTAGGGAAGAATTTCCTAACCAATTTTAGCACAGTATATTGGCAAGGGAGTATTTTATGGAGCAGAAAGGCGGTCAAATCCCAATTATAACTCCTCCTAGCCCTCCTTACCACCTGTTGAAACTATCCAGCTCCCAAATGGTTCAGCACATTCAGCTGGTCGAGTAAGCCACCCTCACCCTATGGGGACAGATCAGTCCAATGGCTGAAGGTGCTGACCCACTGGGTGGTGCATAGTGCAATAGATGGGAGGAGGGCTGGGAAGCAAAATCAGGGCTTGACCTTTTCCTCCCTGCTCAAGAATCAGCAAGTGGTGCATCTGATCTACCTAGTGCCCTTTTAGTTGCTTCTTGTTTGACTATGGAGCTATGGAGGGACTTGCAACTATGGAGGGAAATGGACAGTTGATGTTTCAGGTTGATGAAGGGTCTTGACCTGAAACGTCGACTGTCCATTTCCCTCCATTGATGCTGCCTGACCTGCTGAGTTCCTCCAGCGCTTTGTGTGTTGCTCCAGATTCCAACATTTGCAGTCTCTTGTGTCTCCAATGAAATGGCTGTCCTTTCAGTTCCAGTTCATGTAATGTTTGTTGTGCTAATTGCTCCCAATCTGTATACAGGCCATTGACAAGGTTGTGATAATCAGTTAGAACAACCTTTTCGCACGTTAATAGAATCACTTGCATCCTTTGATATGGAACAACATAACAGCTTATAGAATCTGTCTGCGAAAGAAAATTTTAAAGTAGCTGTTAAGTCATGAATTGTTCAATCTTAAGTAGCTCCTGTTCCACTGGATCGCTTTATAAAGACTCTAAGTGATAAAAATAAATCATAGCTGTGGGTATTTCATTCCACAGTGACCCTTCTCTGCCATGACAGCATGCAGATCTTACGTAAGAAATGAGTTTACTCTTTGGAGAGAGGGAGGATGAGAGGAGACATGATAGAGGTATACACTAATATTAAGAGGAATAGATAAGAGTGGACAGCCAGCGCCTCTTTCCCAGGGCACCAATGCTCAATACAAGAGGGCATGGCTTTAAAGTAATGGATGGGAAGTTCAAGAGAGATATCAGAGGGAGGTTTTTTACCCAGAGAGTGGTTGGTGCATGGAATGCACTGCCTGGGGTGGTGGTGGAGGCTGATACGTTGGTCAAGTTCAAGAGATTGCTAGATAAGCATATGGAGGAATTTAAAATAGAGGGATATGTGGGAGGAAGGGGTTAGATAGTCTTAGGTGAGGTTTAAAGGTCGGCACAACATGGTGGGCCGAAGGGCCTGTACTGTTCTATTTTCTATGTAGTGGGGATATAAAAGTGAAGTCTCATCAGGACTCAGCATTGCTGTATCAGAATGTCCACCCGTTTTAGATCTTTTCTCCAGATATAAAGACCACTGCTCTTTTACCCTTTTCCGTTATTTTCTGTAACTGTCCCTAATACTTTAATAATCTAAGTGCATCAACCTCAAGCTCTTCTTGGAATTCTATTGCTGTAACCTTTTCACAATTTAGAAAGTACTCCATCTACTTTACAACCAAAGTGGAAAACTGAACATGTGCCTATCTTGAAAATCATTTGCCACAGAATTTTCCATTCACTATCACTTTGCTATTTAATGTTTCCATTGACACTGCTTACATTGCCCATTTTGTTTGGCTCTCTATTCCATCAACTAAATTGTTAATGAAGTGTGAATACTGCAGTCCCAATACAGATCCTTGTGGGACACTATCATTTCCTTCTATAAGTTAGTATAACTAACATGCATTGTGGAAGAAATAGAATTAACACTTCACAGTTAATTATCCATATTTCTTCATGACACAGAAGGAGGACATTTTGGCCCATTGAGTCTATGCCATTTCACAGAGCAATCTTATCCCCCAGGTAACCCTTCATCAAAACTGGCGATTGACCTGAAACATTAGCTGTTTCCCTTCCCATAGATGCTGCCTGACCTGCTGAGCATTTCCAGCACTTCAGATTTCCAGTCTCTGCAGGGTTCTGTTTTGGACATTCTGCATTCCACATCTTTAAAGAAAGATTCACTCAGGTTTAAGTGTGGCCCCAAATCCATGCTGGCTCACACTAAACAGATTTTCAAGTGTTTAGTCAGAATTAACCTCCTGGACTTTGTCACAAACAGTGTAAAAGGAAAATCATTAGCAGCGACTGTGGTTGTTTCTCTGAACATCTTCACTTATGACAATAAAAATACCAGCTGAGAAAATCAAAGCTGTTTGATCAGGTGCAAAAACTGCCTGGAATACATCATACCAGAGCTGGATAGAGCAGGGCCAGACTATTTCAATATAAGGTGCACCTGACTTATCTGCACATATACATCCCCTGACAAGAAACACTGAATATTGGGAAGCAGCAAGAACTTTGGCTTATTTCCTTGCTGAGCCAGGACTGGTGGGAGAGGGGAGTGGTGAGCAGGTGGGGGAAGTTGTTGGGTGGGGGGGGGGGGGGGGGGGTAGGGCTGCAGAGGCCTGACTGAGCAGGTGGGCCTTATCAAACATAGCCGGTGCCTGTGTGCCAACCCAGTCATCTTGTATTGACTGTGCAATGCCACAGAGACAGCTCAGAGCTGAAGTGTACTGCAGTCTCAGACAGAGGCACAGCCAATTCCCCTGATTTCTGGTCAGCCATTCCATTTCAAGACTCAATTTGCATTCTGCCCCAACATACAAATCTGATGCAATCATTATGTTTATCCATATATAGAAGCATCATTCCACCAACCACTGGTGGGTACATACTACTATTACACTGTGCATACTGCCCACAGATGCCAGTTATACTGTCAGCAGCACATTAGACTTTGACCATTGGTAAAGGAGCACCTACTTTGACCTCTTTTATGAACTTCCCTTTAAAATTTGCTGCAGCCTTGTCACATTGAATCACAGGCATGAGGATGCATCGTTATCTAGGATATATCAATGTGTCAAATAAACAAAGTTTGCTGATACTGTACCTCCTCCACCAGTTGCAGCATACGGCGAGTGCTCTCCAGGGACTGTGGGAAGAGAGAGAAAAACACAAGTTAGATCACAGAAGATAAACAATAATGTTTCATTTTACCATAATGTAATAAAAAATACACCCAGTCCATCAAAGCACTGTTTATTACCACTCTGCACAATTTTAGTGTCCATGCTAGAAAATGGATGTGGAGGGCTTGAGATGATACCAGAGCAAGGGGTGTGTAATGATAGAGGTCTATAATATTATGACGGTGGAGTCACAAGGGACTGCTGATGCTGGAATCTGGAGCAACACACAGATGCTGGGGCAACTCAGCAGGTCAGGCAGCATCCGGGGAGGGAAATGGACGGTCAACATTTCGGATCGAGACCCTTCATCTGGACTGAGCCAGTATAAAAAGGTGATTGGGAGGGGTGGAGCAGGAGCTGGTAAGCATGTGGGTTTCCACTGGGTTCTCTAGTTTCCTCCCACATTCCAAAGTCATGCGGATTGGTAGGCTAGTTGGCCACTGTAAATTGCCCCTAGCGTGTAAGTAGGGGAGTTGAGGGGAATGTGGGGAGAATAATATGGGATTAGTGTAAATGGGTGCTGGTTGGTTGTCACGGATTCAGTGGACTAAAGGGCCTGTTTCTGTGCTGTATGACTCTATAACTGAGAATGACATATCTTAATCTAATACATTCCTGGAAATTCTACTGCATCTCAGAATAGGTTTAAAAACCTGATCCTATATGCTGATCTATTGCTTTGCTTAAGTTTAATGTGCATTTATACCCTAATGTATAGGCTGTCCCTGGGTTAAGAATGCTCAACTTGAGCACAACCCCTACAAATGAACGAGCTCCCATAATAGTATTAATTTCAAAAGTCCAACATATGTACATACATTTGCTCCTATGAACAGCAGAACTAGTTCCCCCCCACCTCAATCCACTGTTAGTAATTGTTCTTATCAGTCTTATTATGTACTTTTGATGCCATTCATTACAATACTGTGGAGGTCTGGTTACCATATCGAGTGACTTTTGTATTTTCCGACTTATGGACAAAATTGACATGGACATCTGTAAAAATAGACCTGTTCATTACCAGGTGACAGCCTGTATTTTATATAAAAGGCATGTCTATAGAGGTGCTATTATAACTATATGTTTTTTGTTCCAGTAAATGTCACCACCCTCTTATGTATAACCTCCACAAAGAATGCCATAGCAAGTTACAACATGGAAACAGGCTATCAGCCCAATTGGTAAATGCTATGAAGTCACCTCTGACTCTACTCCACCAGACCTAATCAGGGAACTCTGGAGAAGCAAAGAAGCTTAGAAAAGGAGGCATTGGAAATGTTTGATGAGAATTTTTATAAAGGAAGCAATGCTGGATTGGGTCAAAATTTCATAAATAAATTATGGGATAATTGCATTTCCTTGCTGGAAAAAAACAACTGTAATATATCAGTACACTGTAGCACAGTATATTGTGTACAGATCATTATTTCTTTTAGAGGTCACAGAGATGCCATGGGTTGTACAGCTGAGTCCTCCTTACACATAAATTGCAGTCTCTCTTTGGAAATTCGAAACACCATGCAATCTAGAAGTCACTACATATCGCAGACGTTATAATTGAATTTATTATATCGTTGTATTACAGTTTCTCTACAGTGGAGCTATTGTGCTGTATAATACATAGAAGCCGTGAGTGGTAATAAAACAAAAACTGCAATTCTCTTTCTTTGAAATATAGTATTGACCAGAGGCCTACTGCTGGCCTTAAGTCTTTTGTAAGATTTAATCATTCTTGTTCCCCACTGGGATCTAATTTGAAAATCCCATTCATTCTTTCCTAATGATAGTTGTTTTATTTTCACTTCTCTTCATTCTCAAGGCTCTGCACCCACACAGTGACTAGCTGTCAGCACTAATTATCCCCTAGTCCTTCACTCACCGTGAGCTTCCATCTTAAATATCTCCTCCGTCCTGAAGGTTAAACCTCCCGATTTCTCAGTATTCACTGCCCTTTATTTGCAGTTGCAGAACCCTCTGGGGGCTCTAAAATTACTGCCGGACACTCAGATGGAAGAATTCTCTGCCACAGAGATCACATTTAACAACCCTGAATCAGAACTCCAGCTCCTCCCCTCCCCTCTCTGTTTTCTATTGTTGCCTCTGATTTTATAATATTGCCTCTTGGAGCAGTTTTCTCTTCCTTTTATCTTCCTCTCCCACACATTTAGTTTCATTTCCACAAGTAATAACTAGGCAGAAGACTTATTTATGCAAGTTACTGCAGCCTTGGTACAACACATAGATCAAAGAATTCCAGAGGCGAGGTCAGAGTGACTGTCCTTAGCATCATGGCAGTAATTGGTAAAATGGGTAAATTGGTTTATTACTGTCACATGTATCGAGTGAAATACTTTGTTTTGTATGCCATCTATACAGTATGTAATGTTTTGCATTTCATCACATCAGTACATTGAGGTAGTGCAAAGGAAAAGCAATAACAGAATGCAGAATTAAAGCGTTACAGTTACAGAGAAAGTGCAGTGCAGGCAAACAATAAGGTGTAAGGCCATAATGAGGTAGATTATGAGGTCAAGGGTCCATCTTATCATACCTTTCAATAGTCTTATAACAGTGGGATAGAAGCTGTCGTTGAGCCTGGTTGTATGTGCTTTTAGGCTTTTGTATCTTCTGCCCGATGGGAGGGGGGAGAAGAGAGAATGTTCGGGGTGGATGGGGTCTTTGATTATGTTGACTGCTTTACTGAGGCAGCGAGAAGTGTAGACAGAGTCCATGGGGGGGTGGGGGGGGGGGGAGTCGTTGACTGAGTGACCCTGGTGAAATTGAAGGAGGAAAACACTCCACTAGCTGGAGACATGCCTCACACAGAATCTGTTATAAAGGATGTGATAACAAGACACCTTGCAAGTTATAAGGCCAATCACATCGGGAGATGATGGCTCGTGAGAGAGAGTGAAATCTTTTGAATAAGCAAGAGAAGAGACCTGAGTAAAATATTCAGTCACAAACAGAATCCTGGGCTGCACAGGGGGTCTTGAGAGAAACAAACTGGTACCAAGCAAAGCAGACCATTGTTGATGCCTTGCAAAAACCCAATGACTTCAAAAGTAAGCAGTTCAACAGCAAGCAGTCATGTCTGCCTCACCCGGAATTAAAGCAGGAAACCCCAATCTTTACGGGTCAATATGTGTGGGGGCCAGTAAAGCAAGTCTCAATAATGGTTGCTCTGGGTGAATCCATATGCCTACAGCAGCAACAAATTGTGAGAATCTAATCTGATGGCTACCCCCAATCAACACCAACCACTGATGAAATCAATATCACTGCCACACATATACCCTTACTCTAACTATAATTCAAGTTCTAAAAGGTGAACCAGAACTAAAACAAGAGGTGGATCAGGGACTCCTGACCAAGGTCACAATGGTAGTCATCAAGACCACTTTGCGTAAAGTACTGGGAACAGGAAGCACTGACTTCCATAATGTCCTAGCCAAGACAAAGCAGAACCTATCGAAAGCCTAAACAATGCTGATCACCCAGGAGGACGTATCTTATCAAAACTTGAGGTTGACCTAGGATTCACAAATGTTATTTAAAATGACCACTGCTACTGAGTCCCTTAATGCAGTAAAAGGAACATACAGTAGATTCAGTTTGTGTGGAAGTCTGTTGGAATGTTTTCCTGGACGTTCCTTATTTGAAAGTATGTCTTTGAAAAGAGTCTGCTGTTTGGGTTCAGTATCAGTTATTCTTCTGCTCACAGCTGAAAATTGCTAACTCTTTGTGGTCTTATCATTGTTGTTGGCAGTGTTCAGCTCTGCATGTGTAACTTTTATTTTGTTTTTGTCAGTGATTTAATTAGTGTTCATGACTCGTGAGCTCACTACCTTGAACCATTTCTTAAAAGTTAA
This sequence comes from Pristis pectinata, assembly GCF_009764475.1. Classification (NCBI taxonomy): domain Eukaryota; kingdom Metazoa; phylum Chordata; class Chondrichthyes; order Rhinopristiformes; family Pristidae; genus Pristis; species Pristis pectinata. Next base: position 12,683,141 of record NC_067439.1, on the reverse strand, counting down.
CAACTTTTTGAGTTCCTGATCTATTATATTTGCCTACTTTTATAAATTATCAGAAAGGATGTTTATTTCTTGATGTTAAATGTTTTACTTTGTACACCCAACCTTAGAAAAAATCATTTAAACTAAAGAGTAATGATTAAAGCTTTAATTGTGGATGTTGGCATGCTTTGTTTACATGGGAAGTCTCCATGGCTTTGATGAATTAAGAAATGTTAGAGATGTCACTCTGAAGCACAAACTTTAAGTTGTAGGTCTGGTTTAAAAATGATTGGGCTACAGCTAGTAGTTTCTCTTGTTTTATGCAGTTTAAGTTGTGATGAATAATTTGCACCATTATATTCATTTTTTTAATCTACCGGAAGCTATCTAAAGGTGCCAGAACCAAGAATAGTAACATATTGTTATTTACTAGGTTTGTTTACAAGCACATGTTAGTCTATTATTCTTTGTATCATGTCAGTTAATAACCATTGATCTGGATTAAAATTTGAAGAAACTGAATTCTATAATGGTCATGTGAAATCCCATGAGATTCCCACATATTAAAAATTGGCAACTATTGAATAACGTGAATAGACATTTTCATACAATTGAGTTGATCTTGCTGTACCAACTACTTTCTGACTCAAAGGAAAAAAATTGAGTGTTATGTTGGAATTTAGGAAAATTGAAGATTATCCTACAAATTAACTCTGTGGCCAAGCCAGAATGGATTTATTTCTTTTTTCCAAACAGGTGGCTTCACTGTTCAGGAACCACAAGGGGCGTAGTGAGAGGACCAGTTTTGACAATCTAAGAATTTACCAGCAAAGGATACAACATGGTGGTAATCTAAAGTTAAGCCTTTGGCTTCAAGAGGCTTGGGCTTTACATATTGTGGATTATTTATTATTTTCCAAAATAAATACAACAAGACAATGATTAAATCTTGATTGGAAAAAATGAACTGCATTCTGTGTGTTTGCTCCATTTCAACAAATGAAGTTTTAATGACAGACTTTCTCAAAACTTGATTTTGAGAAAATCTGTCAGTCCAACAATGCTTAGATTTGGGATTTGAAATAAAAGTAATGAACAACGATACAATATATTGTGATATTTCTGGGACACACAGAGCCTTAAGAAAAACAGGAATATGCTAGTGACTTGGCTGATTAAAGTTTTAAAGATGTTAAGGAAACACTGTAATGGACAGTAAAGTTTCTCCAAAGGTCTTGAATAAGAAGAATTTTTTTTTTAATCAGTGAAATTATTTTCATCAAATAGGAAGTTTTCCAAAATTGTTTTGGAATTCAGTTACATTACCTTGTTTAATTCATCAAGAGATATCAATTGTACATCGTGAACCTTGTGTCATGGTGTCAGAACAACAGCCTGGCCCTTAAAGTCAGCAAGCCAAAGAGCAGATTGTTGACCAAAGGAAGGGGAGGAGGTGAACACAACCCTGTCCTCATCAATGGAGCTGAGGTAGAGATGGTCGACAGCTTCAAGTTCTTAGGTATCTATATCACCAGCAACCTCTCCTGGTCTCTCCACACTGATGCAGTGATCAAGAAAACACATCAGCATATGTACTTTCTTAGGCATCTGAGAATATACAGCTTGTCCGTGAGGATTCTCTCAAACTTCTACAGATGCACTATAGAAAGTATCCTGATGGGTTGCATTTCAGCCTGGTTTGGTAACTTCTCTGCTCTGGACTGTCAGAACCTGTAGAGTGGTAAACACTGCCCAGTCCATCACAGGGTCATCACATCCTTCCATCCAGTCCATCTTCATGAGGCATTGCATCAGGAAGGCCAGTAGTATCATCATGGATGGCTGCCACCCTAGCCATTCCCTTTTCTCTCTTCTACCTTCTAGGAGAAGATACAGAACCTTAAAAGCCCAGACGACCAGACTCAAGGACAGCTTCTTCCCCACTGCGATCAGACTTCTGAACCAATCACCTCTTTCATGTCCCCTTCCCAGTGGTGCTGCCACTCAAACCCTTAATTCTACCTCTTCCCTTATTGTCAGTTTAGCATTTCATTTTTCAGTACTTCAATCTGCACTACTATACTTTGCACCATTCTGCTGTATTTATTATTCCCATGTACATTGAGCTTCACATGAGCAAGGAATTTCATTGCACCCTGGTGTATACGACAATAAACTAATCTGAATCTGAATTTAAATCAGAAAAATTGGAGTTAAGGTTAGTTAATTAATTATTCTTTCCAGGAGTGGTTTGTATTCTTATAGATGAATATTTTGAAGGAACTACCTGCAATAGGCTGACCACTACACAAGACAAGGAGAAACAAGCATAAAGCTCTGGATTTGCCATTGAAGGCTGAAGGGTGGCTTGCACTGGATAACACATGTGGCATGATACTGGGATACCATGTTGAGTGTGCAAATGTGAACAAGTGCGTAGAAATACATGAGGGTGCAATGAAGAATAGCATCGGTCATGCATGGTTACTTTAACACAGCAGACCACAAATGGTTAGTGTGGTTCAGGAGTGAGAGACTGACACATACACCATAGAGAGAAATGATTTTGAATCAAGACATAAATAAGAGTTGAGAAAAGTTGGGGAGCACAGTGGAGCAGCGGGTAGTGCTGCTGCCTCACAGCTCCAAGAATGTGGATTCAATCCTGACTTCCGGTCCTGTCCATGTAGAGTTTGTATGTTCTCCCTGTGACTGCGTGGGTTCCCCTCCAGGTGCTCCGGTTTGTTCCCACGTCCCAAAGACGTGCTGGTCAGTAGGTTAATTGGCCGCTGTAAATTACACCAGTGTTGGAGGGTGGCAGAAGAAAAAGGGTGGAGGTGATGGGCATGTGAGAGGGAATAGGTTATTGGGAAATAAGTGGGAAATCGGATTGCTCTGAAAGCTGGCATGGTCTCAATGGGCTGAATGGCCTCCTTCCATGTCATAAGGAAGTATGAAAAATATGAGAATCAAAGTTGGGAAATTAGCACACATAATGCGACAGAGAGCCAATATTATGCAATAAACCCCAAGAGAATGGATGCATTTGGAACGAAGCACTGAAAACATCTTTTACGCCCATTTTTGCATGAGTCACTGTGATTTTTTTTTGTCAGCATATGTTATTTACAGGTTTTAATTGAGAAATTAAGGAGGTGAGCATGAGACCTGGAAATGTCTCATGCTCACTTGTTCAGTATTGCATCCAAGAATTCAATTAGGGTAGGAGTTATTTATAGGTCAGCAAATAGTTTGTCATAATATTGGGCACAGCATAAATCATGGGCATTGAAACAGGGATAATACAGTAACCATGGCGGGACATTAATCAAAATATAGACTGGACAGGTCAAATTAGCAGTACAAGGTGGAGGACACATTTATGGTGTATATATATAAAATGGGTTTCTATATTTATATATTGAGGGAATAACTAGAGGAGAATTTTAATTAATTATTTTGCTATTAGGGAACAATGACCATCATACATAAAATCTTACATTGAATTCAAAGTGATGTATTTCAGTGTCTTAAAACTAGAGCCTTAAATCTAAACACATTATGGAGTATGAGGGGTGCTGGCTGTGATTGACTGGGACCAAAAGGCTATTAAAAGGTGCTTGGGCAACAGCTGGCACTCAATGAAACAATACATCATTTGCAAAAAGATGTATATTCCTTTAAGGCACAAAAATTCAACAGGAAAAATGATTCACATGGCTGATAGCAGAAGGTAAAGATAATATTAGATCAAAGGAAGAGGCTTATAAAGTAGCAGTAAGTCTGAGGATTGGGGGCATTTTAAAATTCAGCTAAGGACAAGAAATTAATAAAGGAAATGGAGAGTAAGTTGTCAAGAAACATCAAAATAGTCTTAGGTAGGAATATAAAAAGGAAAAGAGTAGCAAGGGCATATAGAGTCATTGAAGAGGGTCCCTTACAGCCAGAAACTGGAGAATTTATAAAGGGGAAGAAGAAATTAAATTGTGTCTGTCTTCAAAACAAAACTCAGAAATATTAAAGGGTTCAGTGAGATTGAGAAATTGAAGGAAATTAGTATTAGGAAAAAGTTAGTGAGACTGTGAGTAAAGGATGGGATTAAATGGATCTTCCTCAGGTTGGCAGACGGTGTACTGGAGGGGTTGGTGCTTGGACTCCAGCTATTCACAATCCATAATCAAGGACCAAATGTCAGATTTCCATGTTTAGCTGATGATACAAAATTAGGAAGGATTGTGAGTAGTGGGTGGGATGAAAAGAGGCTTGAAGAGACTAAAGACAAGTTAACTGAGTGAACAAGAGCATGGCAAGTGGAATATAATGTGAAACCATCCACTTTGGTGCAAGATAAAGAAAAGCAGAGTATTTTTTCTGGTCATCCATGGGAAATGCTGATGATCAGAGACCTGGGTGCCTTGGTACACATTCACTAGAATGGCACAGTGGCACTGCAGTTAAAGATGCTGCCTCATAGGTCCTGGGATCCAAGTTCAATACTGACCTCAGGTGCTGTGTGTGTAGTTTGCACATTCTCCCTGTGAGCGTATAGGTTCCTATGCTCCGGTTTCCTCCCAAGTTCCAAGAATGTGCTGTTAGGTTAAATGGCCACAGTAAATTACCCATCAGTATAGGTAAAAAGAAACAAAGGGGAGTTGATGGGGCATGTGAGAATAAGTTGTAGGAGTGCAGATAAATAAGGAGGTGGCAGTGGGACTGATGGGATTACTCTGTTGGGAGCCAGCATGCACCTGATGGGCCAAATGGCCTCCTTCTGTATCTAAGTAAGCAATTTCACTGAAAGCTAACATGAAGGTCAGCAAGCAGTTAAGAAGACAAATGGTATGTGGCTTTTAATTGCAAGACGATTTGAATACAGGAGTGAACACGTCTTACTGCAGTTATGCTGTATAAGACCTTGGTGAGAGTGTACCAAGAATATTTGGTTTGTTTTGTTTTGTTTTCCTTATCTGAAAAAGGATTTTTTTGCCATAATGGAAGTAAAGCAAAGAGTGTATTTCGAACAGTAACCTTACTAGTCTGATTCATGGGATGGTACGAGGAAAGACTCAGTTAACCAGGCTTGTATTCTCTAGGGTTTGGAAAAATGAGAAGTTATCTCATTGAAACTTACTAAAGTCTTACAGTGCTTAATGGGATAGATAAGGGGAGGGTGCTTCCCTTGGCTGAGGAGTTTAGAAGCAGAATCAGAATAAGGAATAAGCTGTTCAGGACTGAGATGAGGAGAAATTTCTTTTCTTGGAGGTGGTAAATCCTTGGAATTCTTTTTCCCAGAGGGCAGTGGAGGTCCTGTGATTAAGTTCATTCAAAGCAGCGATTGACAGTACAGGAGATAGAATAGGAAAATGTGCAAAGGTAGAAGATCAGCCACAATCTTGATAAATGGTAGAGCAGACTCAAAGGGACAGATGGCCTATTCCTACTCCTAATTCTTATCTTCTTATATCCTTAGGGTATCCCATTCTCAACACAGAGAATATGTAGAATTTGTGCACAGCATTATATAAAAATTGAAAGTTAGATAATGAATTAGTTGGTAGAAGTATAGATAGAAAGACTGAAGTACTCATTGAATGAAAATATTAACTACATACTTCAATAGTCATGATATTGCGACTGAGGAGAAAGCCACATAAAGAAAGCAAGAAACAAAGGATGTTTAAACAAAGGATGTTGATGCTGCATCAACGGATGTACAACTCCAGAAGTAACAACTTATAACTCGGTATCTGGGTAAGGCCAGGAAACATTTGTTCTGGGAAGATAAGACCATAAGATATAGGAGTAGAATTAGGCTATTTGGCCCATTGAATCTGCTCCGCCATTCAATCATGGCTGATTTTTTTTTCAACCCCATTCATCCGTCTTCTCTCTGTAAACCTTAACCCCCTTACCAATCAAGAACCTATCAATCTCTGCCTTAATGACTTGGCCTCCACAGCCCTCTGTGGCAACAAATTCCACAGATTCACCATCTTCTGGCTGAAGAAATTCCTTCTCATCTCATTTTAAAGGGATGTCCCTGTATTCTGAGGCTGTGCCCTCAGATCCCGGACTCTCCCACTAATGGAAACATCCTCTCCATGTCCACTCTATCCAGGCCTTTCAGTATCTGGTAGGTTTCAATAAGATCTCCCCCCCCCCATCCTTCTTAACTCTGAGTACAGGCTCAGAGACATCAAATGCTCCTCGTACATTAAGCCTTTCATTCCTAAGATAAACACAAAATGATAGGTGGAGTGCAAAAAAGGAAAGGGAGATCCTAGTTTCAATCTCTTAAGACTGTTTATCTGTCTTAGTTTTAGAGGAACAATGCTATAGATCTATTTCAGCACTGAATCTGCATGGCTGCAGTTGTATCTCAATATTGCATTCACAGTGCTGTAGGACTGTCCTAGTATTGGATCTAGTGTGTCATCACTCTCACTCAGTGATTGGGTAGCACAGTGGTCCAGCAAGTAGACATGGCTTCAATCCTGACCTCTGCTGCTGTCTGTGTGGAGTTTGCACACTCTTCCTGCAACTGCATGCGTTTCCTCCAGGCGCACTGGTTTCCATTCACATCCCAAAGTGCAGGTTATTGGTTAATTGGCTATTGTAAATTGCCCCTAGTGGTAGGTGAGTTGTAGGATTAGTGTGAATGGGTGCTTGATGGTCGGCATGGATTCAGTGGGCCGAAGGGCCTGTTTCTGTGCTGTGTGACTCAATGACCACATTGAATGGCAGAGCAGGCTTGATGGACCATGTGGTCTACTCCTGCTCCTATTTTCTAATGTTCTTTTTTGCCTCATCCAATCCCTTGTCATCCAGGGGGCTATAATTTCCTGTTTCTCAGTGTACTGAATCCACAGTGTTTGGTATTAGCTCTAGAGCGCTGTAACCCTCTCAAAATATGGGACCCATGTGGTGAAGTCCCATCTCAGAATATTGGCTATACAGTGGCACAGTGCTGCAGTTCTCTCGCAGTAACGGACCCACAGTGGTGTAGTGTATTGCAGTGGTGAAGTGTACCTCAGTAATGGATCCACAGTGGTGTAGGAGTACCTCAGCAATGGATCCACAGTGGTGTAGGTGTACCTCAGCAATGGATCCACAGTGGTGTAGGTGTACCTCAGCAATGGATCCACAGTGGTGTAGGTGTACCTCAGCAATGGATCCACAGTGGTGTAGGTGTACCTCAGCAATGGATCCACAGTGATGTAGGTGTACCTCAGTAATGGATCCACAGTGGTATAGCTCCACCTTTGTAATGGATTCACAATGGTGTAGCTCCATCTCAGTACCAAATCCACAATGCTGTTGCCCTGCCCTGGTATAGGATGCTACAGCTCTATTTGTGTATTAGATCCAACATACTCCAGTACTATCTTAGCAATGGATGCATTGCATTGGTTAGTACTGGAACCTGTGGGCTGTTCCCCTGCCTAGATATGGCAGTATCCATGTGTTGTAGCTCTATCACTGTTTTGGATCCACTGTCAAAAGAATGTTTAAATAGCATCCACCAACTCAGTGCTATGATACCTAACAGTGGTATTAATTTGTAAAGTTTCTAGAAGCCATAGGATAGAAGATGATTTAAAAGAAGTACTGAAAGTGTATCAAACAGTAAACTAAAACTGACTGAAGTGTAGGATAGAAATACCGTGATGAAATCCCTCTTTTTTTAATGGCTCTTATTGTCAGTCTTGGCTGGTATGAGCCGTGACCCCAGGATAAAAGGACACCATATCCAAACACTAATATTCAGGACCCAGGAGGTCTTAAAATATATTGCAGCATGAAATCAATTTTCTATTTCCTCCTCAAAGCATAATGCTCCACTTACTTAAGTTGCTTGTCAAGTTATATTGGTAAAGACCCAGAGAGACTCACGTGATAATGGTGCTGGCTGCTATGTTAGCTGAAGCTGGTATTTGTCCTGGGTTCCTCAAATATTCTGAGAGCAGAAGTTGCCAAGCTACTCCTTTCCAACAAAATCCAGATATATACTCCTATCAACATTCCTTCCCCTTCTGACCTAGGACAGGTACAAGTGGAAGCAAGGTTGCTTGTTCTCACTGTGACCACGTGAGTTTCATTCAGGTGCTCTGGTTTCCTCCCACATCCCAAAGATGAGCAGGTGGGTAGATTAATTGGCTGCTGTAAATTGCCCCTGGTGTACAGGTGAATGAGAGAATCAAGGGGGAGTTGACGAGAATGTGGGGAGAATAAAGAAAATGGGATTAGTGTAAATGAGTTGTTGATGATTGGCATGGGCTTGGTGGGTCGAAAGGTCCTGTTTTTGTACTGTATCTCTCGATGAGTCAATGACTCTATAATTGTGTAATTAAGCTTTAAGGAGTACGTTGATCCTGGGCTCCATTCCAAGTTTTAGTACTGTAGTTGGAAGAGGAAAGAAACCAACGTGATTCCTGTTGTTCACCTAACGTTAAGTCTGGGAACCTGCACTGGATGTTCGAGCAGGGCCACAGATTTTAAATTCTCGCCTTCATGTTCCAGTCCCTCGCTGGTCTTGCTACCTCCCCTCTCTGGGAACTCACAGTCCTCACAGATCTCTACTCTCTCCAATCTAGCCTTATGAACACCTCTGATTTCCTCCACTGTTGGCGATCAAACATTCAGTGATCTTGGCCTCCCCTCTGGAACAATCCCTGAGGATCCTCTTCTCTTTAAGGCACCCTTGAATACTTACCTCTTTAGGCAGTCCTAATATGTGCTTGATGTCAAGTTTTTGTTAAATAAGAACAGAAAGACATGAGGAACAGGAGCAGGAGTAAGCCATATGGCTCTTTGCTCCACCATTCATCAAGATCATGGCTGATCTTCTACTTTAAGCCCATTTTCCTGCACTATCCCCATAATCCTGGGCATTAGAAATCTATTAATCTCTGTTTTGCATTAACTCAATGATTGAGCTTCCATAGTCCTCCAGATTGAGAATTCCAAGGCATCTTCGTCCTAAAAAATACAGGTCATGGGTTTAAGGTGAGAGAGGAAAGATTTAAAAGGGGCCTGAGGGGCAAGTTCTTCATGCAGAGGGTGGTGTGTATACAGAACGAGCTGCCATAGGAAGTGGTTGAGGGAGGTACAATAACAACATTCAAAAGGCATTTGGATAAGTACATGGATAGGAGGGGTTTAGAAGCAAATGGGATCCAGGACTATGGGCACTATGCTCAGCATGGACAAGTTGGGCTGAAGGGCCTGTTTCCATTCCGTATTACTCTATGTCCCTCTGAATGAAGAAATTTCTCCCCATCTCAGTCCTAAACAGTCTACCTTTCCTAGTAATTGTTTTGGAACATCTTGCTTTGTAGTTCTTGTTCCTTCTGATGGAGGATGTGGCTCAGCCATTTTAGGTGAGGTGGGCAAAATGGAAGGGCGGGGAGCAGGGTTACAACTAAAGATAGAAAATAGGAGACACAAGAGACTGCAGATGCTGGAACCTGGAGCAAAAAACAAACTGTTTGATGAACTCATTGGGTCAGGCAGCATCTGTGTAGGGAAATGGACAAGTCGGCGTTTTGAATCAAGACCCTCCATGTGGATAGAAAATAACCTTTTCTTTTAAAAAAACAAACTCCCAGTAACGTTCAAAACGGGTATCTTTGTAGGGTGATGTCTGTAGGAATTAAAGATGGTGTAAGGAGGGATTTTGAATAAACTCACCCTCCTTGTATTAGTTTGACACCAGCAGATATCCACTGACCTAGGCCCAGCACATTTAGAGTCTACTGACCAAAACAGTATCTGGGTTCACACTAGTGCTAAATTCCTGCTGTTACACAATCCCAATGGGAAGACATCTGATCTTTTCTGGGGAGCTCATGAAGCATGGACCAGTTGGGTTGAATGGCCTGTTTTTGCACTGTAAACTTGATGTAATTGGTGGTTGCAAAGTCTACCACTTTCAAGACAAAACTATGATAAGACACAAATAGGAAAAGAGTCTGTGCAGACGTACTACCTTATACATCCACACAGCATTAACCTATACACAAAATGCAAAAGAATGTTATATCAGAACAACGTAACTTTTCGACTGGTGGATTGAAACTCCTCCCATCCCAGTGGAATCATTATGGAAAGACTTCATATTACATTAGCACCTCCTTGCTTAAAACTAATTCAATTTATTTAATTGTGCTAATGCTATTTACATGAGTTAATTTAAAAATAAATTAATTTGCAAATCGATTGATATGAAATGTCAAAGGACCTCCCAGTCTCCCTCAAAGGCTGTAACATGGCAATGATACCAATACATTACAACTGGAATAGTGCACATTAGCAGACCAAGGTTTATCTCCTTGAACAATGGATTTGAGCAGATTATTCAGCCTGACACTCCCCAGCACAGTACTGCTGGTGTGGGGCAATGGCATGGGTGATGGCTTTCAAATGAGATGTCAAATTAAGGTCTAGTCTCCCTTCCCAGAAGGGTGCAAAAGATCCCACGACACCTGTTGGAATGAGGCAATTTGTCCTGCCTATTATTCTAAGTGTCACTTTGATGTCTGTGGGAGGTTGCAGCACACCTAATAAGACACAAGAGAGACTGCAGGTGCTGGAAATCAGAAGCAACACACACAAAATGCTGGGGAAACTCAGCAGGTCAAACAGCATCTATGGAGGGAAATGAACGGTCAACATTTCGGGCTGAGACCCTTCATCAGGACTGTAAAGAAAGAGGGCAGAAGCCAGAATGAAAGGGTGGGGAGAGGGGGAGGAACATGAGCGAAAACCAACCAAGGGGAGGAGGAGAACCACTCTGGTAACCTCCCCCCCACCTACAGTTTTCCCTTATCCCTCTGGCCCCTTTAGCCTTTCTCTTTCCCTCCCCCACCCTCACGACCTGCCCATCACCCACACCTTCCTCCCTCTGGTTACCACCTCCTTCCCATGAGATCACCTCTCCTATCAGATTCCATCTTGTTCAGCCCTTTACCTCTTCCACATATCACCTCCCAGCTTCTCGCATCATTCCCACTCCCCCCCCACCTACCTTCCCCCCTCACCTGAATTCACCTATCACCCGCTAGCTTCTGCTCCTCCCCCTGCCCCCACCCTTTTATTCTGGCTTCTGCCCTTTTTCTTTCCAGACCTGATGAAGGGTCTTGGCTCGAAATGTTGACTGTTCATTTCCCTCTATAGATGCTGCCTGACCTGCTGAGCATTGCCTGACACTAATAAGATGCCTCATTTTCTACACTGCAACAAATGGTTACGTTTTTATAAGAGTATTATGGAGTCAGAGTCACACAGCATGGAAACAGGCCATTCGACCCACCATGTCTGTGCTGACCAACAGCCACCCATGTACACTAACCCTACACTCATCCCATTTATTATTCTCCCCACATTCTCATCAACTTCCCCCAGATTCTACCACTCACCTACAAACTAGGGGCAATTTGCAGTGGCAATTAACCTACCAACCTACAGGTCTTTGAGGTGTGGGAGGAAACCAAAGCACCCACATGGTCACAGGGAGAACGTGCAAACTCTACACAGACAGCACCGGAGGTCAGGATTGAACCTGGGTCTGTGGCGCTGTGAGACAGTGGCTCTACTAGCCGCACCACTGTGCCGACCTTCATTATATTTGGCAATGAGAAGCTGTGGGATGTGGTGAGGTCTCTGAAAGTCACTATATAAATATGAATTCTTTCTTTGCAATAGTGTCCTTAAAATTGCTGCCTTTGACCTTACTTTTGGCCACTTTGCTGAATGGGAGACTCTGTTATAATGTAAGTTGGTCTTGCTTGAATTATTATTACTGTAATTATAGTCTGTGACATATACTCATCGATCGATTCTCCAAATGGCAGTTGTCCAGTAAAAAAAACTCATAAAAATTCATGACTTCCTGTTACTTGAGATGTGTCTTGCTCAGAATGAGGCAAAGATGGCCAGTTGCCTGTTATGCGTGCTGAAGCTGTGTTGATTTGGTCTTTCACAGAATGCAGCTTCCTTTACAGCCTTTGAAAGCAGCTCATTGATATTCATAGCACTCTGCCTTTGAAATACTGTGACTGTTATTAATGGTCCATTATTAATCTTTCATACGAAGCTAGTTAATATTCAGTAACTACATCAGAGATTTGGTTTTATGACTGGCTTGCTTACTAAAGAGCACTACCAGGGATTACACTAAGTCACCCTAAATCCTAAAGGAGGTGTCAATGTCATAAAAATCTTGGTGAGATATTCAGTCACAAGCCATATACCTGCAAAATGGAGCCAAGAGTCTGCATTAATTTCTCCCCACATTCCCATCTATTCCCTGCAGATTCTACCACTCACCTACATATTAGGGGCGATTTACAGCAGCCAATTAACATACCAATTTGTAGGTCTTTGGGACGTGGAAGGAAACCGGAGCACCCGGAGGAAACCAACAGGGTCAACATGCAAACTCCACACAGACAGCAGCCAAAGTCAAGGTTGAAGCTGGGTCCCTGGAGCCACGAGGCTGCAGCTCCACTAGCTGTACCCACTGTGACATCCTTCATTACCTTTGGCAACAAAGAGCGGTGGGGTGCGGTGAGGTATACAAACCAGGTATTATCATCCAGATACACAAAAACCATGTACCATGTCTCAGGTCCCATAAACATTCACTCATCCCAAGGACATAAAGAGATAGAAACAGATTTAATGGAAGCTTTCAAAGAGCGGTTAAATAAATATTTGGTACAAAAAAAACCCTGGACAACGGGGAAAGAAGAGGGAAACATATTAACAGCAAGGGCTCCTTCAAAGAGCTGGAACTATTATGATGGGCCAAAAAGCCTCGCTCTCTAAATTTAAAAGCAGCATTTAATTCTACTAATGTTATTTTCATGGATTAATTTAGAAATAATTTGCAAATTGATTGGTATGAAATTTATTTCAAAGGGTCTGTTCTAGTGGTTCCCCTTTAATCTTTTCCCCATTTATATCTTCATTGCTATTCTGCAATTGTGGGATTTTCTAGTGTTCTCTCTGCTGAGATGCCTGCCAGCCTTTACAACGGCAGAGAAAGCTCTCTACCTAGTGCTATGGCACAGTGGGCAGCACTCTCAACTCTGAGTCACAGACATGAGTGCAAGTACAGAGTGGAGTGCTGGATGAGTGCTGCTTCTCAGAACTGAAATTATAGTGAAGCCCTTTATGTCAAGTAGATGTAATATAAAAAATCCCTTGACTTAATTATCCATCAACCAACATCTAGAAGAGATTGTCCAGTCATTATTTGTTGGATTTGGACTTTAGCACATTGCTGTTGCTGCATTTTGTACAGGGTGCTTTGGGATGTCCTTCAGTCTCATAAGGGCACTATAGAAATGTAAGCTCATTGTTTTCCCTTAAGTAGGGGTTGGTCTTCTTACAAAAGCCCCAGGTGACCGTGCTCTCCTCCACACTGAAGGAACCAAACAAACCGATGAGGACAGTGAGGGCAATGCTGTCTATGTGGAGTTCAGTAATGGCTTTGCCAAGGTCCCATGTGGGAGACTGGTCTAAAAGGTAACAGCCCATGAGATCCAGGGCTAGTTGGCAAATTGTCAAAACTGACTTTGTAGAAGGAGGCATAGGCTGATGGTGGAGGAATGTTTTTGTGATTGGCAGCCCGTGTTTAGTGGTGTACCATAGGGATCAGCGGTGGGACCCTTACTGTTTGTTACGATCATTAACAATTTGCATGTGAATGTAAGAGGTATGATTCGTGAGTTCACAGATCACATAACAATTTTCTTCAATATTGAGGAGGATAGTCTTTGGTTGTAGGGTGACATCAATGAGTTGGTTAAGGGCAAAGCAATGGCGATGGAATTTACATCTGATAAGTGCAAGGTTATGCATTTTGGGAGCACTAATAAGGTTAGGACATACACAATAAATGGAAGGGCCCTAAAGAGGAACAAAGGGACCTCTGTGTACAAGTACAATGATCCCTGATATTGGCAGCAAAGGTGGTTAAGAGGGCATATGGGATACCTGCCTTTATTAACCAGGGCATAGAATACAAGTGCAAGGAGTTCATGGTACAGTTTGTAAGACATTGATTAGTTGCCACACTATAGGAAGATTGCGATGGGTCTGAGGGGGTGCAGAGGAGGTTCACCAGGGAGGGAGTGTTTCGGTTAGAAGGAGAGACTGGATAGGCTGGTTTTGTTTATCTTGGAGGGGAGGAGGGTGATGGCGAACCTGATAGAGGAACACAAAATTATGAGGGGCATAGAAAGGCTCGATTCATCATAGCAAAGGTGCCCAAAAGGTTAAAGGCAAGTGGTAGGAGGCTTAAAGGGGAAGTGAAGGTAGCTGGGATCTGGATGCACTGCCTGAGTGGGTGCTGGAGGCAGAAACTCTCATAACAGTTAAAAAGTTTCCAGACAAGCCTTTGAATCACCAAGACATAGAAAGTTATGGACCAACTGCTGAAAAATGGGATTACTATACATCAATACATGATGGTCGGTAGGACCATCTCCTACTTCTGTGCTTATATGACTCTATCTTGTTAAATGGCAAGGTGGGCATGAGAGGCTGAGTGGCCTAGTCCTGCTCCTATTTCTTATGCTCTTCAATGAAATCGGAATCACTGTGGGCTATTCCATGCAAGCTGCTCCACAACAATTTGCATTTATATAGCACCCTTAAAGTAATTCTAGAAACCAAGACACTTTTTCACAATCTGCCACTGACACACAAAGAGAGACACAGGGGACCAAAGGCTTAACCTAAAAGCAGTTTAAGGGAAAAGTCATAGGTATATAAATGGAGAGGTTCAGGGAAGGAATTCTAGAGGTTTCAGCTTCGATAGCAGAAGCACAATGCCGAGAAGGTCAATGATTGCTGGAGGAAGTCACAGAAATCTGAAAGGACAGCCCTGGAGAGATCTGAACACAAGGATGAACATTTTAAACTGGAGGCACTGTCGTATCAATCATGAAAAGAGAAAAAAAAAATCATGGAACTGAGGAGATATAGGGACATTGCCCTGCCCTAAGCAACCTCAGACAGGAACACTCTGCACATTCCACAACATTGATTCCAGAGAAAACAAAAAACTACTTCTTGCAACCTTCAATGGGCTTCACAAAATAAATCAAATAAAGAATAAGGCATGAGAATGGAAAGATGAAGAACAATAATGAGAGGGGCAAGGGGATAGAGATGGAAAAGAGCTGAACAGTAATACAATGACTTGCATTTATATAACACCCTTTATGTTGTAAAACCTTCTAAAGTACTCCACAGAAATTTATTAGCCCACTTCAAGCAAGGAGACAGAAGGACAGACTGCCAAATTCTTGACCAGAGAGGTAAGTTTTGAGTCAAATTTTAAGGGAAGACAGAAAGGCAGAAGCGTTTCCTGAACTTGGAGGCCAAGAAACCAAAGGAATAGCTCACCAAGGGCACAATGATGATAATGGGAGACGTGCAACTGGCCTGAATGATCTCTCATGTCTATCCATCAAAGTTATAGGCTTTTCCATTGACTGATACAAACTGGCTATGGCAAGATCCCAAAAACTGCATGGTCTACCCTTAAAATTTATACCTGGAGAAATCTGGGTTTTGTTAAACATAAAGCACAGAAGTTTGATTTGCAGGTATCATGGGTCCTTGGAACGCAAGTAGTATGATGTCCTTTTTTGCAGGGTATTAGAGTATGGGAATACAGAAAGCGGGTTAGAATACTGAAGACACTGTAATTGTACAAGACTTCACTGAAGCATCTTCTAGACTAATGCTTGCATTTCTGGATTTCACACCCATAAAAAATTTGGAAGTGGTGCAAAAGCAAGTAATTCTTGGAAATGAGGAGGCTGGGTTGTGACAAGGAAGAGAGGTGATCTCATTGAACCTGAGGGGGCCAGGAAAGCTGCTAAGAAGCTAGAGCTACTAACTGAAGTATGTAGAACTTAGCAGCATAGCGTCAAGTAAGGGGTCTGCTATTTAAGACTGAAAAGAGGAATTACTTCACTAGAATGATTTCTTTAGACTTTTCTATCTGAGAGGATTGTGGGTGCTTTTGGTAGCACCAAGACTGAAATTTATAGATTCGTTGACTCTTAAAGCAATCAAGGGATGTGGGAAATGGGCTGGAAAGTGGATGAAATGGATGATCATCTATGGTTTTTCAACACCGGAGCAAACTCAAGCAGCCAAAGGGCCTTTACCTGTTTCCTTAACTCTTTCGTTCCAACTGAAATCTCTTCATTGTCATAGTCAAAGAGTCATACAGCACAGAAACAGGCCCTTTACCCGACCACTTCTAATGCACCCTTCTATAATCCCAATTACCAGCTCTTGGTCCATAGCATTCTATGCTTTAGCCAATTCAAGTGCTTGTCTAGATGCTTCTTAAATATTGTGAAGTAGCTGCCTCTTAGACATCACCACCATAAGATTAAAACCTATATAACGTTACCCTGAATCTATACTTTTCTGGAAAAATGAGTCTCAGTTTCCTTTGTCTTTCGTGATGGTTGTGAGTCTGAATCTTCCTTTCTCCATTTTTAAACTTGAGATTCCTTCTCATCAAGGCTAAACTTGAAATAAACCTACATCAGCACAGAACCATTTTAGATCCTTGGAATCAATGAATGACTCTGTGCAGAAGACAACTGTTAGGCCCATGTCTATCATTATCTGTTTTCAATCACTACATCATTGTAAATTTTGACATTATTCCCTTATGTAATATAAAATGCAGTGGTCTGATCTCTGGGAAACACTGTCAATTTTGAAAAACGATTGCTATTCTGTTTTCTGTATTTTAGCTAATTTAGTATCAATATTCCCAATATCTTTTTATCCCATGAATTTTGCTAATGTCTGTTATGTGGCACTTTAATTCTCCTATATCTCGTGACATGGAAGGAGGCCATTCAGCCCATTGAGTTTATATGATTCTCAGGGTGATCCCAACCATTCCCTCACTGGTCCCTGTAACCTATTCTCTCTCAGATGCACATCAACTCCTGTCCGATTCTTCTGCCACACACCTACACTAGGGGTAACTTAGGGACCGATTAACCTACTAACAAGCACGTCTTTGGAATGGGGGTGGAAACCAGAGCACCCGGGGAAACCCCACGGTCACAGGGAGAACATGCAAACTCCATGCCAGAGGTCAGGATTGAACCAGGGTCTCTGGAGCTGTGAGGCAGCAGCACTAACTGCTGCATTGCTATGCTCCCACGTTATCAGACATTTTTAGATACAATAATAGCACTGTCCTCCCCAGCTACTCAATGTTACTTCATCAAGTAATTCAGTCTTCAGACAAATACAATGTACCTTGCTTTCATTCGCTGGTTCATTCTTTTAAAAATGCCGCAAATTTTGTGCCTGATTATTGTCTCTTACAGTTTCCCCAATGTGCACATTAGACTGACTGGACTATAATTACCAGGATTATTCCTTTAGCCATTTGTGAGCAGAGGTATAACACTGACAATCATCCAGCTCTCCGGAACCTGCAATTTCAACGCCTCAACAAACCTGTCACCTAAGCAGATGACTTACCTACTTTGAGTATCCTTTTTACGTACTTTGCTTTCTCTGTTCTTAATCACATCCAGTATCTTTTATTCCCCCTTCTTCACTATGACATTGATCTTAGAGTGATAGAGTCATACAGCATGGAAATAGGCCCTTCTGCCCAACTCGCCTATGCCGACCAAGGTGCCTTCCTGAGCTAGTCCCATTTGCCTGCATTTGGCCCATATTCCTCTAAACCTCTCCTATCCATGTACTTATCTAAGTGACTTTTAAATGTCCTGATGAAGGGCCTTGACCCGAAATGTCGACTGTCCATTTCCCTCCATAGCTGCTGCCTGACCTGCTGAGTTCCTCCAGCATTTTGTGTGTTGTTCCAGATTTCCAGCATCTGCAATCTCTCTCACTTTTAAATGTTGTTATTGTACCTGTCTCAACCACTTCCTCTGACAGCTCATTCCATATGCCCACCACCCTCTGTGTGCAAAATTTGCCTCTCATGTCCCTTTTAAATCTTTCCCCTCTCACCTCACACCTATGCCCTCTAGTTTTTAGTTCCCCTTCCCTGGGAAAAAGACTGTGTGTGTTCACCCTATCTATACTCCTCTTGATTTTATACATGTCTTTAAGGTCACCCCTCAACCTATGTTCCAAGGAATAGTCCTAGCCTGCCCAACCTCTCCCTATAACTCAGGCCACCAAATCCTGGCAGCATCCTCATAAATCGTCTCTGAACACTTTCCAGTTTCTATAAGATAGTTAAAAAGTGCTCATTCTGGCTTTTGCATCCGTAAAATTCCCTTTTGGTTTCTAATCAGCTCCATCACTACTACCACTACCCTTTACTGAATTATACAAAGCATTCAAACTTCCCCTTACAACAGTTAATCTATTCTCATACTCTTTCTCTGCCTCTCTTTCTTGGTCCTCCTCTCTATCTTCACTTTTTGGTGTAGAGCTCTCCTGAATTATCAACCTGCCATTTTCTCATTCACAGAACAAAAGCATTGCTGGCCGGGTAAATATTTATTACCCATTCCCAGTTGGTCCTGAACTGAATGGCTGACCTGACCACTTCAAAGAGTCAACCAGGTTGCTTTGTGTCTGGTGTCACATAAGGGCCAGACTAGACAAAGAGAGCAGACTTCCTTTCCTGGAGGACATTAGTGAACCAGATGGGTTCTTGCAACAACCCAGTAGTTTCATGATGCCCATTACTGATAATATTTACTTAATTACTCAAATTTAAATTCCCCAGCTCCCATGATGATATTTGAACCCATGTCCACGACCCTCCTTCAGAAAATTAACCACCGGGCAAACATATCATGTTTTAACTCCGTGTTTAGCTGACTCTTGACCATCAAGTCTGGAAGATTGGCCTAACACCGCTCTTAAGCAACCCCTCCACTGCACATTGATCACTTACCTCATCTGTGATCTGGTCCGCACATCTCTGCATCTCATCCTGTTCCGACCTCGGATCCATATTGTTTTCCAGGTTATTCTCCATGATGCTTCCTATTGCCGACCTTTGCGTGACAGCTATCACTCAGCAGCAGTGGTGTTCAGCAGGGTCCTCTGAGAAGAGACTGAAAAACAAAATGGGGAATCTTTTAGGCTATTGGCCATGTCTTGAACAGAGTCCATAACAAGAACTGGGGAGTCCACAAATAATGTTGATATTACAAATTTGTTCTGGAGGTGCAAACAAGTTTTGCAGAATGGTTTACAAGATTCCATTCTCCAAGTCCTCCACAGCAAACTGACCTCACTTCCACTCAGCACAAGGTTTGCATTTATACAGCGCCTTTATATCCTCAGGACATTCCAAAGTACTTTACAATTAGTGAGGCAACACACAAAAAACTGGAGGAACTCAGCAGGTCAGGCAGCATCTATGGAGGGAAATGGACGGTCGACGTTTTGGGCCGAGATCCTTCATCAGGACTGGAAAGAGGGCAAATAGCCAGTAATAAAAAGGTGGGGGGAAGGGGTGGAGCAAGAGCTGGAGGTGATAGGTGGATCCAGGTGAAGGGGTGATAGGCAGGTGAGTGAACTTTTGAAATGTGATCTTTGTTATGGTGTAGGAAATGTGGCACAGCAAGATCCCTCAAGGATCACTAAAATATTGACCAAAGGCATTGAGGTGATTACCATTGATATTCCTTGAATCTTTTGATCATTTGTTTTATGTCTTCCTGAGTGGTCAAACATTGCTTTGGCTTAACATCCTCATTTTTTTTCAATCCTACTCACTATTTCCACATATCTATGAGTTCGTCTCTTGGATCCGGGTGGTGGGGGGGGGGGGGGTGTGTAGGGGGTAGGGGGTTGGTGGGTAGGGGACTGTCTGATGATATAGCTGCGGGAAACACCGAGATGTTAAAGCACAGTCCCAGCTTAATTGTCAGCATTCTCATTTCTCAGTCAGTTACGCTGTGGGTTGAAGATCCACTCTAGTGGCTTGAGTACCTGAGGCAGACAGCTGTTCCAGTGCAGTACTGAGGGAGCACAGTACTGCTGCAGACACTGCTGTTTTTTGGGCATGACATTAAACCAAAGTCCTTTCTGACTCTCAAGTGCATTAAGGAAATTATTCTTAAGAGAAAAACAAGGATCTCCAGAGGTACTGTATGTTTGTATAATTTATGTTTAATTTATGTTGTTCTTATGTTGTTGTGTATAGATATAGGTAAGTTTCAGATATTTATTTATCAGTCACATGTACATCGAAACACATAGTGAAATGCATCTACTTGCATTACTGAGAATGAGCTGGGGGCAGCCCGCAAGTATCTGACGCTATGTGCCTGTGATGCTGCTGCAAGTAAGTTTTTCACTGCACCTGTGCGTACATGTACTTGTGCATATGATAATAAACTCGACTTTCGACATATCCAGTACTTCCAGCATTTTCTCTTCTTTACTGCAGTGTCCTGGCTGATATTCATCAACCAACATTGCAGGAACACATGAACTGGTCTTTATCACTTTGTTGCTTGTGGAATCTTGCTGTGTATAGATTGACACCCATGTTTCCTAACCACACATCAATGTCACAACCCTTTGCTGGGAATTTGGAAGGAAACGTTATAAATTCCTTTACTTGGTGCTGAGGGTATAGCCATGACCTTGGTGGAGTTAACAGTTCCCTCAGTTGGAGGGGGGGGGTGGGGGGAAACAAACAGCCAGAGGTGTGACTCCCAAAACCATAGGCAAGTGCCAGTGGATGCCAGCACAGGTGCAATGCCTCCTTCCAAAGTCAAATAGCCTGGCCGTTCTAAGCTCAGACTTGAGAAATGGCAACTGTGCGAGATCCCAATGGCAGGCTGGTGTCTCTGGAGCTGCAACCTGCTGTCAGCGAGAGGAATGCAAAGAAAACCGCAGAGTTAATGAGTTGGGGAACAGGCCGTGTTTATTTTCAGTCTCTGACTCTCATTTGCTGAGACATAACAAAACCCCTTGTTGGGATTGCAAATCAAAAGAGCAGAGGCAGCTCGCTGTTTCACCGCATTACTTCTTTTGTAATTCATCCCCCTCCCCTCCTTCCACATCCCCCCCCCCCCCCCCCCCCGTTTCTGTTGCAGTCGAGTTGCTGAGTGACAGTGCAGGAGACAACCCCCATCCAGGCCCATCTCACCAACGCACTGCACCACCGGGGCCACCCCCACCCCAACCCCCTCTCCGGCTGCCAACACATTAAGAGCCCTGCAGAAGGTTTCTTCTGCAGCAGCTTCAGGACAGATTTCTGCATCGAGAAAACCTGCAAGAAGGGGATACTCACCGGGTGTAGGGGGGGGTCTCGAGGGGTTAAGGGTTGGAAGCAGAGATTTGCTTTGTGGTACTAACATCAAATAATAAATTATAAATAAACAGCTCCTCGCACGACGCTTGCAACAAAAAGACTGGAGCATCTGAAACATTGCAATTAATCATTTAAACAGTCTACAGCAATCTCGCCCATTCAAACTGGAGGAATCACTTGCTATTTCACAAACTGGATATATCCAGCATAGGGGATGTACCTTCAAGGAGAACAGCACTGTACCAAATTGCCACAGAACCCAGCGTATTATTATAAAGAATAAGATGGTTCTGTACTCACTGGTCTGTCTCCTCTCCAGCTGGTGATGTTCTCCTGTGTTATTCCTCCACACTGCTGGTTAGATGGAGACTGGGAGCTGACATTGTGTGTGGAAACTCCTCTTCTCTGACATCACCAAGCTCCTCCCCTGTGACATCACAGGGCAGTGTTGAGAGTGAGAGGCAGCCCCCTCAATTCATGGTGGCACAAGCATTAAGAAACTTCCATGAGGTCAGCAGAAAAGGGGTACAACGTGTTTGCCCCTCTAACCAGCAGTCTGACAACACAGCTGCAGGGGAGAACTGAGGAGATCCAGGAAAGGTACAGGCATCTCACTTTATAGCATTAGGGCTTCTCCTGTTATCTCACACCAAGATACAGCAGAGAAGGAAGCCACTCAAACCAACACGTAACATTGTTCTTTCATCCTCCTGAACAGATCAGCACAAATTAAGGTGCAAAATGCCAAACTCTGGATAACTCAGAGTCAGAGACTCAAAGCATCATACAGCACGGAAACAGGTCCTTCAGCCCACAAGTCCCTGTCGACAATCAAGCACCTATATACATGAATTTCTCTTTTTTTAAATTCACACACGATCCCATCAACTCGACCCAGATTCTACCACTCACCTACACACTATGGACCAATGTACAGCAACCAATTAACCTACCAACCTGGATAATTTTAGGATGTGGAACGAAACCAGAGCACTCAGTGGAAACCCATGCGGTCACATGGAGAATACGCAAACTCCACACAGACAGCACCAGAGGCCAGGATTGAACCATGGATGAACCTCAGCAGTAACTGAGGGGAGCTATTTAACCATACAGGTATCACAGCCAATCTTCTCCACAGTCAAAAGAGACACAAGAGACTGCAGATGCTGGAATCTGGAGCAACAATCTGCCAAAGGAACTCAGCGGGTCGAGCAGCATCTGTAGGAGGAAAGAAATTGTCGATGTTTTGGGTTGAGACCCTGTCCCGATGCAGGGTTGAGACCCAAACCATCGACAGTTCCTTTCCTCCCACAGATGCTACTCAACCCACTGAGTTTCTCCAGCAGATTGTTTCTCCGCATTCAAGATCTGCAGATTAGAATTAACAGCGGAAACACAGCAGCAACCCTATGTAACATCTTATCCCCTTCCCCATTTGCCTGCTGCCCCTCATCAGGACCATTAACTCATGATAAGTATCAATAAAAAAGACCGCCTTGTTATGTTCCTTTTGTTTGTGGGAGCCTGCTACTGGGATACTGGCTACTGCATTTCTCACACTACAACGACAACTTCATAGTTAAAAGTACCCCAATGGCTATAAAACATTGAGGTCATGGTAAGGTATGCCATAAACACATCTTTTCTTTCCTGAAGCTTGTCAGTTGAGTTTGAAACATAATGGAGTTCACCTGGATCACTTGCATGGAAAACAAGAGACTGCTATCTGTTAACCTTCAGCCAGTACAAGCGTTTAGGATTCAGCAACAATTGCAGGCACAGGTGCCACATAGAGTGCAGATTATCTGCATTTAATTAGACTGATACAATTTCACACCTGTGTTACACTTTATGAATGAAATATGCACGCCTCACTGGTGCTGTGCAACATCTCAGATCTTCTGATTAGCTGATAGATTTTTCTTTCCCCTTTCAGATCTGTCTTATATTAGTACATGTCAAATTCAGATACTACAAGCCATGCTTTCATGGTGGACCCTTACATACAAGAAGTGTGCATATATAGCAACATCACAACTCCTGGTCAGGTTGGAGATGATTTGGTAATGTTCCTTCTGTGGCGACTCACCGTCTAGTCGGGCGAACCGGCTCGGCAGTCGGGTCGCGCGGCGTCGGAGCGACGAGGCCCAAGATGGCGGCGGGCCTCGTCTTTCCGAGCGACGGGGAGAACCCGCGCGCGGGAAAGTCCTGATGACGTAGGACTTACGTCATTGCCGGTTTTTTTGGGCGGGAGTTTTTCTCCCTTAAAGGGCCCACACAAGGCGGGAAAATAAACCAGTTCTGTTTGGCAATCCTCCAAGTAGAGTCTTGTTTTATTCCGCGGTAGCAACTGCTACACTTCTCGATTATCAGAAACCCACATTACTAGAGGTAACCAGGATTGACTGTATACACAGAAACTATATCATGTAACTATCTTCCATTCAATGTATTTTGCTAAAGAAATACTTCTGCTATAGTCAGGATGCTGCAATAGTTTTGATTATGAGTTCAGAGATCCTGCTGCATGGGTCATGGGTTAGAAGGCTGTTTGCTGTAGTTTCAGTCACAACTTCGGAAATGTCTGTTGCAGTTTTGGTCAGGGATTTGGAGATATTGCTGTAGTTACATCTCCAACTTGCTGTCGTTCCAATCACGGCCTTGGATATTTTGTCACGCATTGGTTGTTACCACTATAAGAGTTATAGTGTCTGACCAACCACTTTCTGTATGTTGCTCCAATGCTTCAGTGAAAGAGCTTACAGAGGTTGCCTGACTGTAGAGTAAGTCAATGCAAGAAATGATGCTTTGCACAATGCAAGTTATTTTCTGCTTCCCTTTGCTGCTATCCTCTGGTATCATAGTAAACGAGCAAGAAAAGATATTGAGACAGACACTATTTTCAGTAGTTTTGCTCATGGTTGCGAAGTCCCACCGCAGTAATAACTTACTGGCATCAGTTCTGCTCTGGCTCTAACTCTATGGCTGACAGTCACAACCCACTTTGATCAAAGTGCTCTATGAGTCATCTGCTGGGATACAGCAGTGGGATTTCAGTGCAAACCTTGGGGAGGTGGCTCATAAGCACTTGTTTCTTGAAATCCAAATCAATACAGCACCAGCATAAAAGGAGTACAAGACAGTGCCCATAAGGTTCACAAGTACAGCACCTTGCATTGAGGTTCATCCATCCTCCACAGCAGTGGGGAAAGGGCTCTATTAACACTAATGGGACCATAAAAATGGGAGACATTCCATCCCTAGAATTAATACCTCTTCTTTAATGAACCACAAACCTCAACCAAGTAAGTTCTCATTACGTAGTCCAATCTTGTGTTCATTAGGATGACAGATGCCAGCAATAGGGATGAAACACTTATACATTTACGCACCTGGTGTCAGCATTAAACATTCACAGGCCAGATGTAACTTGACTAAATAAAGCTCATTCTATAATAAATGACTCCAGCAATGCCAGAAGAATATTTTCCACAGTGTTACTATACTGTTTGCCATTCACTAACAATCATGCATATTCTACAAATGAACTAATCAGCAACAACAAAATGCATTTCTCAAATAGTAACCAAAGACATTTCCTGAGCACCATCAGGAAAAATCCGATACCAAGCCTTATGTAAGATGTTACTTGGACAGGTCAAACATGAAGCCTTTAAGGACCACTTTAAGAAGCTGAGGTAGAAAGTTTCAAAGTCAAAGTCAAGTTTATTGTCACATGCACAAGTACAGGTGTGCACAGGTGCAATGAAAACCTTAAGTGCAGCAGCATCACAGGCACATAGCATTAGGTACACAACATTCACAAAAAACATAAATTATACACAATCTTTACAAGAAAGAACACAATCAGAAAAAAGAAAAGTCCATTGTAGTGCAAAGTCGTCATAGTGTTGCTCTACTGAGGTTGACATTAGGGTTGCGCAGATCAGTTCAGGAACAGAATGGTGGAAGGGAAGTAGCTGTTCTTGAACCTGGTGGCATGGAACTTCAAGCTTCTGTACCTCCTATCCGATGGTAGCTGCAAGAAGATGGCATGGCCCGGATGGTGGGTACCTATGATGATAGATGTTCACAGAGGGGATTCAGAAGCTTGTGGCCTAGGCAGCTAAAAATATGACCAAATTAAATTTAGGATGAAGAAGAGGCCTGAATTGGAGGAGTGCAGAGATCTCGACAATTTTAGATCAGAAGGAGGTTAGAGGGACAGAGGAGGGTCAAGGCTATGGCCAGATTTCAAAATAAGGATGAGAATTTTGAAATTGGATTTCCTGGACTAGGAGCCAAAGAAGATTGATCAGCAAAAGGTCAATGGATCAGGTGCGAGTTAGTAGAGTGGGAAAAGTTTTGACACTGCAGTGGAGATAGGGTATGCAAACCCATCAAATGCACTGCAATAATCATTTTGGGATTAAAATGGCACAGATGAGGATTTGAGCAGTAACTGAGTTGACGCAGATGTAGAGGCAGATGGCTTTGGTGATGGTGAGGATTTGGAGTCATAAACTCAGTTTAGGATCAGATAAGACAGCAAGGCTGTGAATAGCCACAGTATGCCCAGGTTGGCAGATGGAAACAGTGGCTCCTGCTTTAGTACAATACTAACTATTCATTAACCATCCTGCAGCCTCTCCATTGCTAACCAGACTACTGGCAATGTCACACTGTTCACCAATGGTCACAAAAATGGCAAGATGCAAACTCTTCTCTTGAAGCAGCCTGCAACCAACTGAGAAATCTAAATGTAGAATTAGAGATGAAAGGTCATTTGCTAACCCTCTGCTTGAACAAAGAGAAAAGTCGAAGATAACAGGAGAACTGGTGCTGTGATGTCTCTGGAACCTGGGTTTAATTCCAACTCCAACTGGGATAAGAGTCTCCTGCACATAGACCATCTGGGGTTTGTAAATGAGTCCAGCATTTTAGGCGGTCTCTTCGAAAGAATTTCTTTTAAACATGTCTGTGCTATCAGGTGCTCTGATGGGTTCAATACATTTGAAAAGTGAGGTTCTCAGGCATTCTCACTCCACTAGGGTGAGAAAAATCATAAATTTGTCCCAAGTGTTGTAGGTCTCAACCTTGACTGTGGTAGGATGCCATAGTTAGCATTACAGCTACAGGCATGTGGAGGGTAAATCAGCCAGGGTTCCTGTACACAGTCTCTTTCCAGCAAAGCTCAGCTTAAACATCTTTAATTAAATCCCAAGTAAGGACTTTGGGAACAACAGAAGGCCATTCAGCCCCTCGAGTCACTTCTACCAATATCTCGACTTCATTTTGCTGCATCAGCCTTTAATGCAACAGAAACATTTCAATCTCAGTATTCAGATAAATGATCCCCAGCCTCAACAGTTTTTGGAAGAGAGAGTTCCAGATTTCAGGTTGTCACAAAGGGATAATATAATTCTAAAGAGTGTGGATGAACAAAGGGATCTAGATGTATGTCACGTGGTATGACTCTGATACATTATTGTAACAGGAAACCCTGTTGATTTGAGAGTTACTGCCTTCAATAAAAGATGTTCTGTGTACAGCTGTGCCTGCTTATTTGCTTATGCTAGCAGCAATGCAAAGCCACAGGGGCATGGCTAGCAGAGCCACTGCTTCACAGCTCCAGCAACTCAGGTTCAATTCCCAACAACGGAGCTTGAACATTCTCCCCGTGACTGTGTGGGTTTCCCCCGGGTGTCCCAGTTTCCTCCCACATCCCAAAAACGTGCAAGTTGGGTGGTTAATTGGCTATTGTAA
Source organism: Pristis pectinata (assembly GCF_009764475.1). Taxonomy (NCBI): domain Eukaryota; kingdom Metazoa; phylum Chordata; class Chondrichthyes; order Rhinopristiformes; family Pristidae; genus Pristis; species Pristis pectinata. Next base: position 12,656,071 of record NC_067439.1, on the reverse strand, counting down.
ATTGCCCCTAGCGTGTAGGAAAAATTGATGGGAATGTGGGGGAATAAAATGCAAAATTAGTGTAAGATCAGTGTATATGGGTGGTAGATGGTCGGTGTGGTACTCTGGCTGAGGGCCTGTTTCCATGTTATAGCTGTTCTGTGACAAAGAAACTGCATAGGTTGGGGTGTTGCTACTTGACAGAGTAGCAGAGTAATATTCTTGGGTGAGGAAGATGAAGAACAGGTGTCCTAAGTACAGTGATGGTGGTAGACAGCGGATGAACCAAATATAACACAAGCTTGGCAAGTATAAGCAGACACAGCCATTTGTCCTGTGCATAGAACTTGTGAAATTGTTAGTTAAGGTGAATAATGCCTTATGGAACAGAGGGTCGTAAAAACATAGAGACAAAGGAATGTAATGACACATGAGGAGAGAAAAGTGGTGCAGTTGCTAGCAGTAGGGTTGGGAATATACGAAACATTGGTGAGCCTAATGGTATCAGAAGCTGCTCCTGAGGTGTACGAGGACGTGATGCAGACCTTGAGGGGATATTTCAATCTTACGTCATGAGAAATAGTTGAAAGAATTTGGATAAGACAATTTAATATGGGGAACCTAATGATTGAGGAAACGTGAGATTGCCACCGCTGTGGAACTGGTGCTTAAGAACGTGAGACAGCTTTGCTCAGAGTATAATTGTGAGGTGCAAACAAGGGTCCACAGGGTCTGTAGTGATGCTATGTCTTCTTCATCAGGCCCAAGCTGAAAGAAGGTTCTGCAGAAACCGGGTCACGTGTGCAAAAGGTGGGAACGTTATGGGGTGGATAAAGAGAATGACTTTGCTACAGCCTTAGACTGCCCAATCAAAGTGGCTTGGTGTTGCAGTTGTCATAGCATAGGTCACAGAGTGCAAGCATTTAAAGATGGTAAAATTCAAGTCCCTATAAGACAGAGAGGCAGGTCTACTTGCTTGGGAGTTGGAAATACAATGGAGTCAGAGGGCAAACTGTGGAAATGGGAATGCTGAATGGTATGTACACACGTCGGAAGATGTCGACAAAGGTGATAGATTTATGTCACCACAATGACAGAAGAAGCAACCATAAATATCCAATGGACAATATGGCATCCTCATCTTTCACATTTTCTTATGACATAAAAGGAGGTTATTTGGCCCATAGAGAAAATGCTGGCTCTCAGTGCATTCCCATCCATCCCATTCCCCTACTTATTTCCCTGTAATTTATTCTCTCTAACAAGCCCATCAACTCCCGTCCCCAATTCTCTCACTGCCAACCTGCATGAGGGATAATCAACAGTGGCCAAGGCCAATGAACCTCACAACCAGCATGTTCTTTTGGAAGCCAGAGGAAACCCATACTGATGCATGGAAAATGTGCAAAACTCCACAAGAGAGCACGGGGGTCAGGACTGAACCTGGGTCGCTCGAGATCTGAGACAGCAGCACTACCTGCCGAGCCAATGTGCTGCATGATAGGACAGAGCAGGTACTTGGAATACTTCCACTGCTTTTCATCTAGGACATTGATGGCTCCTGAAATACATACAGAAAATGCTGGAAACACCCAACAGGTCAGGCAGCATCTATGGAAAGAGAAACAGTTAATGTTTCAGGTCTGAAACCCTTCATCAGAACAGGGAGAGAGAGACAAAACAAGCTGATTTTTAGTAGCTGTGAAGGCAGGGGAGGGGTGGGTAGAAGAAAGGGAATATTTCTAGTAGAGCAAGACCAAATTAGTAAATGTAGCAGCAGGAGTAGCAGTTAGGATCAGATAATGTTTCTTCATCTCGGTAATGTTTTGTAAATGGTGAGGCTGTGGGACATGCCCTGTAGGCCAGACTATACTAACAGAAAAAGATAAACAGAGCCAAAAATGATGACAGGCAAAACTAGCTGATTCAGATACAGACAGGAAGAGGTAGAGTTACCTAAAGTTGGAGAATTTGGTATGGAGTCCAGAAGGCTGCAATGTGCCCAGGCAGAAGATGAGGTGTTGTTCCTAAAGCTTGCATTGAAATTGTTCTAACAGCGCAGGAGGGCACAAACAGAAAGGTCAGAGTGCCAGCGGGATGGTGAACTAAAGTGGCAGGTAACTGGAAGCTCAGGGTCACTCCTGTAGACTGAACACAGGTGCCCCAGAGCATTCACTTCCTATGCATTTGGTTTCTCCAATGTAGAGGTGGCCACATTGTAACACTGATTGAAGTACACAAGGTAGGAAGAAGTGCAAGTAAATCACTGCTTCACTTGGAAAGACTGTTTGGATCCCTATATGATGTGAAGGGAGGAGGTGAAAGGACATGTTGGATCTCCTGCAATTAAATGGGAAAGTGCCTTAAGAAGGAGAGTGGTAGGTGGGACGGAAGAGCGGGACCAGGGAGTTATAAAGGGTGTGATTCCTTCAAAATGTTCAAAGGGGAGAGGAGGGGAATATTTATCTGGTGGTGGAATCGTGCAAAAAAATTGCAAAAGTGGCTTCCCCTCTATGTTGGTGGACAGGGCATGAACACTAGTTCCCCTGGTTGCCTCCCTTCCATCCCACCAGCCTCTGCATTCAATGGATCATCCTTTGCAACTTCAGCCAGCTCCAACAAGGCTCCACCACCAGATGTACATTCCCCTCCCCTCTCCTTTCAGCATTTCAATGGGATCGGTCCCTCTGTGGGTCTATTCTTCTGTTCCCACCCTGTCTTATGGCAGTGACCCACATAACCTCCGGAAATGTAACACCACTTGCTTCACCTCTTTCCTTTCACACTATCCAGGGACCCAGGCAGTCTTTCCAAGTGAAGCAACGATTCACTTGCACTTCTTCCTACCTTGTGTACTGCATTCAGGGTTCACAGTTTGGCCTTTCTACATTGGAGAAAATGAATGCAGATTGGGTGAATGCTTTGTGGGGCACCTGTGTTCAGTCTACAGGAGTGACCCTGAGCTTCCAGTTACCTGCCACTTTAGTTCACCATCCCACTGGCACTCTGACCTTTCTCTTTGTGGCTTCCTGCACTATTCCAAGGTCCAATGCAAGCTTGAGGAAAGACACCTCATCTTCCATATGGGCACAGTGCAGCCTTCAATACTAAATTGATACCAAATTCTTCAACTTTATATAACTCAAACTTTCTTTCTCTCTGTATCCAAATCGGCTATTTCTGCCAGTCATCATTATTGGTTCCGTTTTTCTTTTTCTGTTAGTATAGGCCTATAGGGAATGTCCCATAGCCTCACCATTTACAAAATATTGCTTGGACAAAGCAGCATTATCTGATCCTAACTGCTATATTTACTCACTTGATCTTGCCCTATCAGGGATATTCCTTTTGTTTTACCCACCCCTCCCCTACCATCTCCATTTGTGAAAACTAACTTATTCTCTCTTTCCCAGCTCTGATAAATGGCCTTGGACCTAAAACAAAACCTGTTTTTCTCCCCACAGACGCTGCCTGACCTGCCGTTTGTTTCAAGCAAATTCTCTTTTTAGTTCAGATTTCCCACAGTTGCAGTTTTTTGGATTTTCATTGTTGGCACCTACTTTAAAGACACCAATCCAATCATGGGTGAAATGGATTATTGGACAGTTCACCTCTCAAAGTGCAGATAAATCCTTCCTCCTGGGAAGAGAGTTTGTGGTTAGCCTATTTCACAACTCCAATTATCTGTGGGAGGCTTTGCTGAGCTGACAAAGCTAAAATCACTTTCCATTTGTAAGTTGGTGTGGTCGGATATGTTGTGATAGCACCACTCCTCTCCACAAAGGCTGAGCATTCTGAACACAGGCAGCTTCAAGTGATTTTCCACTGCATCAATGAATGGAGTGTCAACAAGAACAATGCAGAGCACAATTCTATTAAATCCAGCCACATCTCTTTTATCTGGGGTTAAAAGATTGAGATAGTTCTAATTAAAGAATTGATCTGCTTCCTTCTATCAAAACAGGGGAGGCACTGTCCTTTGCTGGAGTGTGGATGTGTGACATGGGCTAAAGGATCAAGGGATCTGGGGAAAAAGCTGGAAGAGGGTATTGAACTTACACAATCAGCTGCGATCATATTGAATAGTAGAGCAGGCTTGAAGTGTCATATGGTTTACTGCCAGTCCTATTTTCTATGTATAATGTTATGTAGCCTACAAACATCTACTATCAAAGCCCAGACATGAATAACAATGTGTTGGGATACCCTGGACCTCTTCGGAACATTACCCCAGCAGGAAGGCAGGAGAGGAGACAGAAAAGAATTTCCATTCATCCAAAGTTTCCATCCTTTAAAGAAAGTTGAATGAATCATGTTGGGGTGTCTATAGACACAGTGTCTTCTCCTTTAAGGAGATTTTGATGGAAGCAAAGAGTCAGAGCGCCCTGGTATCATCTTTGACACAACACTGCCGCATGACAGGCACAAAGTGCTGGAACACAACCCACAACTTCATATTTAAATACAATGAAATCAAACAAGGCTTGTCAAAATTTTGTTCATGAAATTATTGTTACTCGGGATTAATTGAGTGTTGTCTGTAATTCTTATCCCTCCAACCTGGGTTCAAATCCAGACACTTTGCCTCTGCGTGATCACCGTTACATCTTATGAGAATTGTTTTCCGTCAATACAGTTCTAAGAAGGAATTTGATGCCATACTTCCCAACTCTACTTTGGAATGTCCATTCTGATGTTTAAGTTCTTTCCATGTGCCTTCACTTAAAATTGAGAAGCTCACAGTGAAAAGTTGAAAGGTGTGTGTGTGTGTGTGTGTGTGTGTGTGTGTGTGTGTGTGTGTGTGTGTGTGTGTGTGTGTGTGTGTGTGTGTGTGTGTGCGCGCGCACATATGCACGCAGCTGCATCTGCAGGCATGTATATTTCATAAAACTCCGATAATCTGATATCCGACTATTCAGAAATCCTGACGGTTTGGCATCTGCCTCACCAGATGGTGTTTGCCATGCTCCCCTTCTCACCGGGACCACAGTTCTTAAACTCTTTGAGACACGGTTTATAGTTTTACTCTTTAAACTTACCAGGTTCAATGGAAAATTTATTATATCTTGTTTTAAAAAAAGTCAATTTAAAGCGCATTGGAGTATTAAAAGAAATAACACACAATAGCCTGGGAAATCTGCTAGTCTGGCACCAAAGTTCCATATTACCGGAGTTTTACTGTTCCTTTCTGGATCTCTGCATCTCCATCTCAGGAGACAGACTTGCCAATGACATCTTCTAGCTTACAACCAAATGATATAAATGCTGAACAATTTCAGGTAACGCACACCCCTGGTGCTCTCCTCCCACACACACTCAGCTGTCCACCTAGTTTTCTTCTCCCTTTGTTCATCCCTCCCATCCCCTCACCCACCTGGTTCCACCTGCCCATCATCCCCTCCCCATCTGGCTCCACCTATCACCTACCAGCCTCTATCCCACCCTCTGCTAATATACTGTTAACCTTTACTATTCCTTCTGAGTCCTGATGCAGGGTCTTCAAACAAAACATCAACTTACACCTTTTGCCTCACAGATGCTGCTTGACCCGCAGAATTCTTCCAGCGTTTTTTTTGTTCTAAATTCTAGCATCTGCAGTCTCTTTTGGTTTCCTTTTACTGTAGATTACATTGGGTCACACGTTAGGCCACACTTAGAGTACTGTGTCCAGTTCTGGTTGCCTCATTATAGAAAGGATGTGGAAGCATTGGAAAGGGTGCAGAGGAAATTTACCAGGATGCTGCCTAGTTGGGAGAGTATGCATTATGAGGAGAGACTAAGGGAGCTAGGGCTTCACTCTTTGGAGAGAAGGAGGATGAGGGGAGACATGATAGAGGTGTACAAAATATTAAGAGGAATAGATAGAGTGGACAGCCAGCGCCTCTTTCCCAGGGCACCAATGCTCAGTACAAGAAGGCATGGCTTTAAAGTAATGGGTGGGAAGTTCAAGGGAGATATCAGAGGAAGGTTTTTTATCCAGAGGGGTGGTTGGGGCATGGAATAGGCTCCCTGGGGTGGTGGTGGAGGCAGGTACATTGGTCAGATTCAAGAGATTGTTAGATAAGCACATAGAGGAATTTAAAATAGAGGGATATGTGGGAGAAAAGGGTTAGATAGTCTTAGGTGACGTTTAAAGGTCGGCACAGCACTGTGGGCTGAACGGCTTGTACTGTGCTGTACTGTTCTATGATTCTAGATGTGTGTGCATTTGTGTGGCTGTGCCTCTTTGCATGTTTGCATGCATGCATACTTTCTCTGCTGCTAGTGGCTATCCTGGGAGCTGCCTTGAGCACAAGGAAGGTGGCTTTGGAGCACTGAAACACGTAATGTTTGTACTATAAAAACGTAGCTAAAGGACGGTGCACGTAGGCTTGGTATCAGTCAATAAATAGTGTGATCGCGGGCAATGGTACACAAGAGCAATCACTTTTCCCAGGTCGATCACGCGTGACCTGATGCATCGTAATAAGTGCCAGCTGCAGGGCATGCTGTGCAATTGAAGACAGGCTGGTCTGATGTTCTGTCCAGGGGAACAGGAGCCAGTTCCTGCCGCATTGCTCTCGAATGTAGCATTTGCAATGCAGTATTACATTGATCAAGGACCCAATGTACTCACTTTAAAAGCTTGCAACAAAAATCTATATTTAAGGGGACAAGAATTTCCTCAAACCCAGCCAGGCAGATAGTAAATTTTGCAGTCCTTGCATTGCTGGAGCCAGGGCAGAGCTCCTGCATTATTGTAGCCTGTGTTCAGACCAACAGCATTTAGTAATAGCAGTTGTGAGGATCAGTAGTAACATCTCCTCCTCGCTGACAATCAACACAGGCGCACCTCAAGGATGCGTGCTTAGCCCACTGCCCTACTCTCTCTACGCTCATGACCGTGTGGCAGAACATGCCCTCTCCTCGTTACTTCCATCGGGGAGGAGTTACAGGAGCCTGAAGACCCATACTCAATGATTCTGGAACAGCTTCTTCCCTTCCGGCATCAGATTTCTGAATGGTCCATTAACCATGAACACCACCTCATTCTTTTTTGCACTATTTATTTATTTTTGTAATTTATAGTAATTTTATGCCTTTGCACTGTACTGTTACCGCAAAACAACAAATTTCACATCGTACAAATCCGATTCTGATTCCTTATTAACAACCACAACTCTAAGCACTCTGTAAAAGCCTGGTTGTCATCATTGTGATAGGACAAGGCTCATCAGGTTCTCAGCTTCTCAAGTCATTTAGTTAGCTCATGCCTCAGCACACTTCCCAAACCGAAGTCTGTCCAGTTCTGAAAACTTGCAATTTTCCCCTCAGGCAACTAACCAGCATCCCAGGAATCAACCTGGTCAACCTTAGCTATCACAAGTAAATCCATCCTTAGGTAAGGTGACCAATCCTATGCACAATATTCCAGGTGTGGTCTCACCAGAGCTCTATATAATCGGAATAAGAACACAAAACACTCAACAGGTCAGGCAGCATCTGTGGAAAGAGAAACAGTTAACATTTCAAGTCCAGAACCTTGTATCAGAACTGGGAAAGAGAGAAAACAAATGAGTTTCATCCAGCAGAAAAGTTTAGGTGCAAACATCTTTGATAGGATGAGACCAGATGAACTAATGTGACAGTTAAGGAGCATTTCTACTGTTGTTCAAATCCTCTTGAAATAAAGGCCAACATACCATTTGCCTTCCTAAATTCCTGCTCTATCTACATGTTAACTTTCAGTGATCTCATCATTTCATCCTCTCATCATTTAATATAAATTATCTTTCTATTTTCCCCATGAACCTGGATGATCTCATGTATTTCTACTTATGTTCCATATGCCACATACCCCAAGGCAGCTCTGCATCCTCCTCACAGCCCACACTGCCATCCAGCTTTGTATCATCAATACACTTGGATATACTATACTTGGTCCCTCATTTAAATTGATTTGGACAGAGAATAACTGGGGCCTCCATGCCAATCCCTGCTGCAGCGCACCCCAATATGAAAGTGAGCTGGTTTGAGCTGAAAAAATGCCAACTAATTTATCAAACATGATTTCATAAATCCATGTAATCTTTACCTAATCCTACTGTTATTTTCCAAGTCTTCTGTTACCTACTCCTTAATAACAGATTTCAACACTTTTCCTACTACTATGTACCATTTCTACCATCCAGGTTGATTAAATATCACCAAAGCTAACATGGTGTCTTCAATACTTTGGAAAACTCTTAAAACCACTAAAAATTTGCTGTCTTAAGTTGTTTTACTTTGGCGAAGATTAAAGGCCCAACAAAAACAAATAATCTGCATTTATTTAGCATCCTTTACAGAGTAAAACTCCTCAAAATGCTTCAGAAGAGAGAAAGTTTGAACAAAGTTTGACACAAATATCAGGACAGTTAACCTAAACCTTCCACAGATATAGGTTTTACGGATGGAGAGGTTGAGTGGATGAGGGGGAAATCCCAGAATTTAGGAATTGGCAGTGAAGCAGTGGTGAAGCAGTTAATTTCAGGGAAATGCAGAACACCAAAATTCAAGGAGCGCAGGGATCTCAGATGCTTTTATGTATGAAAGAGGTGAGAGAAATAGGAAGGGGAGAGGCCAGAGAGATATTTGAAAACACAATGCAGAGTTTGGAATTGAAACACTGCAAAACGTGAAGCTACAGTCAGTCAGTCAGCACAGGGAATGAGTGCACATAAGGTACAGGAAGCAGAGTTTTAGGTGAGTTCTAGGTTAGGTGAAAGTTGACAGGCAGGTCAGGAGAGCAAAGTCAAAGTCAAAGCCGAGTATATTGTTATCTGCACAAGTACACGTGTGCACAGGTGCAATGAAAAAATTACTTGCAGCAGCATCACAGGCACTTAGCATCAGAGACACAACATTCACAAAGTAAACTTTAATTAAACATAGATTATACATAATTTTTACAACATAGAAATACTTACCATGTTTCAATTTAATTTTTTTCCCTCCATTATTTTACTTTAATATTGTTAATGTTCTGTTTGGGTAATAATTAAGAATTTAACTGAGTGACTGATTGCTTTTTTCTCTTTGAAATTAAAATGTGTATTTCTTAAATGTCGACTGTTTATATTTGTGACTTTGTTGAACTTTCTTAGCAAGTCTGTTTACATTTTGAAAAATTGCTTTGGGTAGTTCTACCTTCATGTTTAGACTATTGATGGTGCCTTGCATTCTTTTCAACTTGGAGATTTGCCACCAAAAGAGTTGGGGTTAAGTAATAGTGGGTAGCATTCTGGCTGCCTATTGGCCAGTTTTCAGGCTTTGGTGGGTGGGGGTGGGGCTGTTTTTAGGTTAGTTGTTTTTTTCTTCTTCTGGACTGATAAACTACTAATACGTCTGAATTGTCGTCATATCCGGCTCATCTTTAAACTTTTTTTCCTCTTCCTGTTAATGAATCTCCCATGCAATAAGGTTAACCCTTTACATACCATATGTTTTTTTTAGTCTATTAAAATGGACAAGATGATTAATTTTGTTACATGGAATACAAATGGCTTGAATAATCCAATTAAGCGCAAGAAGATCTTTAAAGTTTTTCATAGACTGAATGTTCAGATTATTTTTGCACAGGAGACTCACATCAGGAGAGAAGATAATCAGCGCTTTTTTAGATTTTGGAGGGGTCAACAGTTTCATTCTAACTCACAAGCAAAGGTGAAAGGAGTCTCTATTTTTATAGACTCCTCAATTTCATTTGTTCATCGTGACACAATTTCAGACCCGAATGGCAGATTTTTAATAATTACTGGCTTACTTCATAACAAAAAAGTTGTTATGGTTAATGTTTATGCACCTAATGTGCATCATCCTGACTTTTTTAAACATTTATTTGCATCTTTTCGTAATTTAAACGAATATATGTTGATTATGGGTGGAGATTTCAATTGTTGTTTAAACCCCTCGATGGATAGATCTGTGTCGAATCTTGTAATTCCTAACAAATCTGCTGTCTTTATTAATTCCTTTTTAGTTGATTCCGGAATTTTAGGTTGTACTTGCATTCAGTGATAGACCTGGAATAGTCTGCAGTTTGGGCAGATGAGAGATGACCCCAAAATGCTCTGTTAGGTTCAGATTCAGATAACTAATACGCATACTAAATTCCTTGCTATGTGAAGCTCACAGAGTAAACAGCATACATGGTAATAATAAATACGACAATAAATACAGCAACAAGCACAAAACAATGGAATGGTGCAAAGTATAGGAATGCAAACTGGGGTAGTGCAAAAAGAAATGCTGAAGTGACAATAATGGAAGAGGTAGAATTAAGTGTTCAAGAACGCGGCAGCAAAAATGGGAAGGGGACGTGAAAGAGTGATTGGTTCATAAGTCTGATAACAGTGGGGAAGAAGCTGTTCTTGAGTCTGGTTGTCTGGGCTTTCAAGCTCCTATACCTACCACTCTGCTTTTGCAAAAGATTTCCTTGATCTCCATATTTATGGTTTCTGCTATTTTATCTTTTCCTGAGGGTGTCAGCAGACAACTCCCACCAAGATCTAGTTTCATTATATTTCTCAATTCAACCTAATCAGTTACTACTCCCCGCTTCCTTCCTTGACATCCCTTCTTTCTAATACTGCACTGTATGACAGCAGAGTCATTTGTGTTGCTTGCTTTATGTAATATGGAGTCTTATCCCTCAAGTAAGAAAACAGGGAATATGCAGCACTCTATTCACTAATGCCACTGGGCTGGTTTAGTCTAAACCAACGATGTTTATCACAAAACCCAGGAGCAGTCCACAGAGCACAGGTGTCAGCACTCTTTATATCTGGACAATGAGATTAAATACAGCTGAGTTTATGACATGAATGTGACCTCTTCCTGACAACTATGCAACAATGAGCTTGAGGCAGAGGCACCACTAAGTGAATGCGAGTTCACAGCATGAAGCAGCTCCCAATTCAATGCAAATTGACAAATAGGGGAAGTTAGTAATCCATGGATATTAAATAATCCTTTAAATTGGGATCAGGGACAAGAAGAGGGTGGATTTCATTTGTCTTCTCCAATGAAGGCAAGGAATTCAAGTCTCACAATAGCACCAAAAGTCTTAGCTCCCACCAGTACTTCATTATTTGCTTATGAACTCAGACCACTACCAACAGCCATGCTTCTCAGACCTGTTACGCATGGATCAATGGGGGCACCCGTCTTTCTGAATGGAAGGCTGTGGGTTCAAGTCATATTCCCAAGACCTGAGCATGCAACCTAGTCCGACACTTCCAGAGCAGTGCTGTGCTGGAAGTGACGGGTTTCAGGTCTTACGTTAAACTGAGACGCTGCCTGCTCTCCCTCAGGTGAGCATTAATGATCCCACTGCAGTACTTCAGAGATGGGCAGCAGTTTTCTCCCTGGTATCCTGGCTAGCGATTTAACTCTCATCCAATACTGCAAGAAGAGATTCCGCTGTGAATCTCTGGAATTCTCTACTTCAGACTGTTGTGGTATCTAGAATAATGGGAGGTAAATACATTTTTGGAAGATCAGGGATTTGTGGGCTATGGGGATCTGGCACAGGGAAGGAGTTGACGTGTGGGATAGATCAGCCATGATCACACTGAATGGCAGGGCAGGCTTGAGGAGCCAAGTGGCCTACTCCTGCTCCTATTTTCTTGTGTCTTATGTGACCTTGCGGTGTAATGATTAGCTCTCATGTACCCTACATTACAATAATGATTATACTTTAAAATATTTAAGGGGCTGTAAACCAAATTGGGACTCCTGAGGTTATGAAAGGCACTATGTAAATGCAACCTTAACTTCCCAGTAAACATCACAAGCAGCAAATATTAATAACATTAGTTTTGCTTAGCACACCCTATCCCCATGGATCAGCTAACTCGGCCAGTGAATCTATTTAATGCAGTCACATTGTATTGATTTACCAATACTGCAGAGTCCTCTTAAAGCTGCAGAGTCTCAGAGTACACAGCATCTCTCACTGACTAATTTTTAAAAGGCTGTTTTTCATATATAGTGCTTTTCAAGCAGTTTTTAGGACATTCCAAAGCACTTTGAAGCCAATGAAGTGCTTTGAGGTGCAGCCACTGCAGGATACACAGCAGTCAGTTTACATTCAGCAAGCTTTCATAAACAACAATACCTTAGAGAAGCCAAACACCAGCTTTCAGACACCTCCACTGAACAACAGACCATTACCTCCCAGTCAATACCTTCATTTCCTTAGCAGATATTTCCTCCACAACCCCCAGCCTAGTAGTCCCCAACATTGCACTCCTCCCCAAGATCCACAAGCAGGCCAAGAAAATCTGAAGATGCTTCAGATGCAGACTTGCAGCAATTGGAAATTAAAAACACAAAATGTTGGAAATACTCAGCAGGTCAGGCAGCATCTGTGGAGAGAAAAACAGAATTTATATTATATGTTAATGACCCTTTGTCAGAATTGGGTGAGAGAGATAAAAAAAAGTTTTAAGATGCAGGGAAGGTGGAAGATGGTGATTCCACCTCCTCCCACTCTGCTTCCTGTAAGGACCCCATTCCATCTTCCCAGTTTCTCTGCCTCCATCCTGTCTGCTCCGATGACAAGACATTCCACACCAGTGCCTTTAAGGTGTCTTCCTTCTTCCTTATTTGTGGCTTTCCCCTCTATCATTGTTGACAGGCCCTTTGACTGTGTCTCCTCTATTTCTCACTCCAGTTCTTACCCACTTTCTCCCAGCCAGAACAAGAATAAGCTACCCTTATTGTCACTTTTCACCCCACCTACCTCAATATTCAACAGGTCACCCTCCATAATTTCTGCAGTCCCAGTGGGACCATCACCAAACAGCTTTCCCACTCTTGCCCTTTTAGCAGTCGGTTCCCTCCATGACTCCCTGCTCCACTCTTCCATTTCCAACAACAACCCTCATGACACTTTCCCATGCAAGTGCAGGACGTGTAACACCCACCCTTTCACCTCATCCCTTCCTGAACCCAAAAGACTTTCCAGCTGCAACAGCAATTCACTTGCACTTCTTCCAATTTAGTCTATGGCGTTCGGTGCTCATGATGTGGTCTCCTCTACGCTGGAGAAACCAAACATAGGTTGGATGAACACCAGCGTCTGCAAGGGTGACCCTGAGCTTCCAGTCTCCTGCCACCTTAACTCTCCACCCCACTCACTCTCTGACCTGTCTTCAGCCCCCTACATTGCTGCAACAATGTCCATGTTAATCTTGAGGAAGAGCTCCTCATCTTTCATCTGGGCATGTCACAGACACTGGGACTTAATCAAAGTCAAAGTCGAGTACATTGTCATCTGCACAAGTCCATGTGTGCACAGGTGCAATGAAAAACTCACTTGCAGCAGCATCACAGGCACATAGTATCTTATAAGCAGCATTCACAAGAAAAACATAAATTAAACATAAATTATACATAATTTTTACAAGAAAGAACACAATTAGGACAGAAAAATACAAAGTCCATTGTAGTGCAAAGTGATCAAAGTGGTCATAGTTTTGCTTTATTGAGGCAGTGATCAGGGTTGTGCCAGTTGGTTCAAGAACCGAACGGTTAATACTGAATTTAACAATTTCAGGGAGCCTTTCTTTTCTGTAGCTGTACCTTCTGCCTCGATTTGTACATTTTTTTCTTCTCTCTCTCCAACTGCTGGATTTTAAACTATTAGTTATCTTGATGGCTTTGGTCTGCATCCTATCACAGACAATCTCTCTGTTCTCTCCACCCTTCCCACGTGTACAACTAAAACATGCCTACCTTCTTACTTTTCCACCTCTGATGAAGGGTCTTTGACCTGAAATGTTGACTCTGGTTGTATCTCCAAAGATGCTGCCTGACCTACTGATTGCTTCTAACATCCTCTGTTTTTATTTCGGATTTCCAGCAACTGCATCTCTTTGCTTCTCTAAAGAACAACATGTTAATATTTCCTTACAGCATAGCAAGAGACCATTTGACCCACATCACTGAGCAATCCCATTGCCCCACTAATTTTCCCTGCAACATCTTCCCCAGATTCTACCATCAAGGGGCAATTCAGAGCGGCCAATAATGGGAGGAAATTAGAGCAAACAGTAACGGAGAACATGCAAACTCCGCACAATCAGCACCGGAGGTCAGGATTGAACCCGGGTGGCTGGCACTGTGAGGAAGCGGCTCTACCAGCTGCACCACTGTGCCAGCCAGCTAATGGGGTGCCCCGGTCCCTGCCAGCCATGATTGCCCCAAACTGTTCTGATGACTCTACCTGGAGCTCAATGGGATGGCACGTACCTCCATAGATCTCCCAGCTCTCAGGTTGGAAAACCTGCCCAATGCCTGCGTGCGTTAGTTTAAACCTGGCACAAGCACACAAATCAATCAACATCAACTCCTAAGATAAGTTAAAATAGTAATATAGTTTATTGTTTATTTAATTTAGTTTTAATGATTTCAATTGATTTTAGTGTTTCTTCCAATTTTTTAAGTATATTTGTTCTTCATTTTTTACTTCTCAAAGGCATCACAAAGGTTGGCACAGACTCAGTGGGCTGAGGGCCTGTTTCCACTCTCTATGATTCTAAAACAGTGCAGCACAGGGGGCAAGATCTTATACCTATGACAACAGAAGGAGGACACGGCCACTGGGTCCATGCTGGCTCCCAATAGAGCAATCCCATCTCTTGCATTCCCATTCTCCTGTCTCCCTGTACCCCTGCAATTTATTCTCTCTCATGTGCCCGTCAACTCCCCTTTGAATCTTTGCCACTTACCTACACCAAGGGGCAATTTGCCAGCACATCTTTGGAATGAGGGACAAAACCAGAGCATCCAGCATTAAATATATCCAAGGAGTTAGATATTGATAATTATTATTATTGTCCCATGTACCGAGATACAGTGAAAAGCTTTGTTTTGCCTGCCATCCAGACAGATCATTCCAAAACACAAGTATATTGAGGTAGTACAAGGGAAAAGCAATAACAGAATGCAGAATATACTACTATAGTTACAGAGAAAGTGCAGCGCGGGTAGACAAATAAGTTGCAAGGGCCATGACGAAGCAGACTGAGAGATCAGGAGTTCATATTTATCATACAAGAGGTCCATTCAGGAGTCTTATAACAGCGGGATAGAAGCTGTCCTTGAGTCTAATGGTACGTGGTTAAGGATATGGGGTACTGAATTTGGATGATCATCTTGAAGGGCAGGACAGGCTCAAATGGCCTACTCTGCTCCTATTGTCTATGTAAACCCAAGTGGTCATAGGGACATCATGCAAACTCCACACAGACAGCACCGGAAGTCAGGATCGAACCTGGGTGACTGGAGCTGTGAGGCAGCAGCACTGCCAGATGTTCCACTGTGCAATTTGACGTTGAGTGAAGATAAGGAATGGCCAGAACATCAGGGAAGACTCCCCCTGCTCTTTGAACGAGTGTCAAGGGGACTTGAACATCCCCCTGAAAGAAAATCTGGGCTGCAATCTGCCACCTCACCCGACAGATGGCATCACTGACAGTGCAGCAACAGTGGAGGTTATTACTTTTGTCTCTGGAATGGGGCTCGAACCCAGAATGTGCAATTCAGAGGTGAGGGAGCTTCAAGTGACACCGAACAACATGACCAACAATGACCTTACACTGATATAGCACCGTGCACATTGCAAAATCATCCCAGGTCTTTCACAGGGGCTTAAATGAACAAAAACAAATTAACATGGAATCACATCGTGTAATATTAAGGCATCCGTGATAAGGATCGCTGGAAGTACTTAGATTTGGAAAGTTTTTGACTTTTTATCTTCAATGCAGCCAAGCTTAGCTGACACTGCAGAGATCAGCAATAAAACCTGGCACTTGCCAACTCTCCATGGCTCAGAATCACATCACACGAAGCATTTATCACTTGGCTATCAGGGAAGTCACAATTTGCAAAACATTGAACCAAGTACAACCTGCTAACATTGTGACAAACAATTAATCAGTCTGCATTATGATTTGTGGGAACCTGTGAATTCACTTTAGATTCCAAACACAAGGCAACAATACGGAATTGTGCACAGGACATTAGGAAGATGAACGGCTGTTGATTCCAGTTTTTACTATTTTCTTTTTATTATTCAACTTTTTATTCAACAAGCTGGTTAGAGTTTTCTTGCAAAATATGGAGATTCTGGTTTCTAAGATAAAATTTTATTTCATTGATAAGTTAATTGATTTGCGACCTCATTTCATGATAAATAGCAAACCCAGGAAATAATACACCATAGATTAGAAATTGGACCTGAGAAAATGGATCCTTGTGTGGACAAGTTTTATATGTAAACAGTGCATAAACAGAATTTTACCCAGAGCAGACTAACTAGTGATTACTTCCCAGTAAAATTGTGCCTATTGAGAAAGAGCCGATGGCACTTCCAGTTGTGATTCATTTTGGCTCGGCTGATGTTAGCCTGGCTTCAGACACAGTTAATCTCATCATGGCTTGTGCAGTGTCTGTTTTCTCCAGAGGAAAGTGCTTGCCCACCACCGCCTCCACCCTCCGTGCCCCCCCCCCCCCCTCTCAGCCAGATCTGCCTGCTAGAGCCCTAGCCTGATTGAGCTGATTCATAACTCGAGGGCCATGAACCATTAACTCTTGACCTCACCATCTACCTCGTCATGGCCCTTGCAACTTATTGTCTGCCTGCACTGCACTCTCTCTGTAACCGTATCACCTTATTCTGCATTCTGATATTACTTTTCCCTTGTACTACCTCGATGAACTGACGTGATGAAATGATCTGTATGGATGCCACGCAAAACAGTTTTTCACCGTACCTCAGTATATGTGACAATAATAAACCAACTTACCAATTAAACTCTTCCCCATTCCTTGCATTTCCTTCCTTGCTGTGTCAACTTCCTACCCTCTAGCTCCATTCCCCCTCCTCCCAACGTTTCTTTCATCTTGTGGGCCCAACACATTGATGCAATCACAACGAAGGCATGCCATTGGCTCTACTGTGTTAGGAGTTTGAGGAGATTTGGTATGTCACCAAAGAATCTTGCAAATTTCTACAGATGTACGGTGGAGAGCATTCTGACTGGTTGCATCACTGCCTGGTATGGACACTCCAACGTGCAGGATCGAAAGAGGCTGCAGAGGGTTGTAGACTCAGCCAGCTCCATCACGGGCACAACCCTCCCCATCATCGAGGACATCTTCAAGAGGCGGTGCCTCAAGAAGGTGGCATCCATCATTAAGGACCCTCACCATCTGGGACATGCCCTCTTCATGTTACTACCATCAAGGAAAAGGTACAGGAGCCTGAAGACCCACACTCAACGTTCCAGAAACAACTTCTTCCCCTCCACCATCAGATTTCTAAACGGTCCCTCATTATTCCTCTTTTGCACTATTTATTTTTGTAACTTATAGTAGGTTTTAAGTCTTTATGTCTTGCACTGTGCTGCTGCCGCAAAACAACAAATTTCATGACATACGTCGGTGATAATGAACCTGATTCTGAATAATGCTAACCCATTTCCCAAGGGTCAGCGTGCCAATGCAATTGTTGTTGCCTCTCTAACCAGCCATAGGAGGTACTTACATTGGTATTGGTATTGGTTTATTATTGTCATTTGTACCGAGGTACAGTGAAAAACTTGTCTTGCGCACCGATCGTACAGGTCAATTCATTACATAATGCAGTTACATTGGGTTAGTACAGAGTACATTGATGTAGTACAGGTAAAAACAATAACAGTACAGAATAAAGTGTCACAGCTACAGAGAAAGTGCAATGCAATAAGGTGCAAGGTCATAACAAGGTAGATCGTGAGGTCAGAGTCCATCTCATCGTATAAGGGAACCGTTCAATAGTCTTATCACAGTGGGGTAGAAGCTGTCCTTAAGTCTGAAGGTACGTGCATTGTGCAGAAGGTGCAGCTTGGGTTTTAACATCTCTTTGTGAGCAAATCACACAAAGAGATGTTAAAACATGTCTTTGGAACAGTGGAAACAAGGATGTTCCAATTTCAATTTTTTTGGTGATTTCAGATTTGGCTTTAGTGCTGACTTTAGTGCACCAATAATGTGTGCAGTCCAATTCAGAGGCACAAGAATCTACTTGCACTATGTGATGATTTCAGAAGTAGGGTGCATAGTCCCAGGATATAGGGTTGGCCATTTAACAGTAGAGGAGAAGTTTCTTTATGCAGGAAGTTATAAATCTTTGGAATTCTTAACCGTTGAGGGCTGTGGATGCTTAGATATTGAATGTATTCGAAGGTGGGACTTTTAGATCAATGGATATGGTTACAGGGTGAGAAAAAATGAGCACAGAATCGTACTGTATACATCCCAGATTTGTCCTTCCCACACATCAAAATTGCTGCATTTTGTCTATATTGACACTCCTCGTTCCTCTATAGACAGAACTAATCACTGATCAAGGACATAAAGATGAGGATATCACCATCAAGTTAGGCAAGTTATTCGATATCCTTATTCCTAGCAGGAAAGGGTGTCCTATTGACTCCCAGATCTCTACTGATTTCACTCAGAGCCCACTAATTGGTAATGGATGAAAGCAGCTTGAAATGACATGCTCCTTTGCAGAAGGAGCAAACGACAAAGAGAAAAATTAAATTATCCTTCACCCCATCTCAATTAAGTACATTTGAAGTGTACTTAAAATGTTCTTACACAGCCAATTGCTCCCACAAACAATAAAAGTCAAAGACCAGAGAGTGTTGGTCACAACTTTTTGCCTCGTGTTACCCAGTGAATCAAAGGAATCAGTTGGCCATACTCTGTACTGCTTTTAGCTGCCGAGACCATCAATTTTCTCTTCACTCCTCCCTCCAAGGAAGGTGTTGATTCCTACGTATCCCTGTTTCTTTCCAAGTGCATCACTTGTGATTATCAGCTGTGTGGTTACTCAAAAGGGACACCGCAACGCTGAAGCCCCAGCTCTGAGAATCAATGTCACACACGGTGTGAATACACAATCATGCTTCACGACTTTCTGAACAACAACGTCAAATAGGTACGAGTCCAAACCTTCCTGCCAAAGGGTCTGCAAAGAACTGTCAACACCTGCCTCCATAACTGTTCAAAACATTGAACAGTACAGCACAGGAACAGGCCCTTCAGCCCACAACGTCTGCCCGAACATGATGCCAAATTAAAGTAAACCTCTTGTA
Source organism: Pristis pectinata (assembly GCF_009764475.1). Taxonomy (NCBI): domain Eukaryota; kingdom Metazoa; phylum Chordata; class Chondrichthyes; order Rhinopristiformes; family Pristidae; genus Pristis; species Pristis pectinata. Next base: position 12,636,917 of record NC_067439.1, on the reverse strand, counting down.
CATGATCCATATCCCTCCATATTCGTGTGTCAATCTAACGGCCTCTAAAACACAACTATCATATCTGCTTCCACCACTACCCCTGGCAGCCTGTTCCAGGCACCCACCATTTTGTAAAAGAAACTTGCCCCACCTATCACCTTTGAAATTTCCTCCTCTAACCTTAAATGCTTGTCCTCTAGTACTTGACATTTCTCCCCTGGGAAAAAGATTCTGACTGTCTACTCTATCTATGCCTCTTGTAATTTTACAAACTCTTATCAAGTCTTCTAAACGTTCAGGAAACCAGCACAAAGACAAAAGTTCCTGACTTCAACATGACAAATCATCAGGAATTTCCCAATCGCACTCTGAGATTTCTTTTCACACTACCTCAGTTTGCATTGATATACTTTGCACCATTCCGTTGTTTTTGCACTCGTCGCTGTACTTACTGTTGTATTTATTATTACCAAGTATACTGTTAACTCTGTGAGCTTCACATGAGCAAGGAATGTTATTGCACCCTAGTGTCTATGACAATAAACCAATCTGAATCTTAATCTGCTCTCCTCAAATCCAATGGCCAGGTGTGAATTTCCACAGATTCCCTGCACTTAGACTGGGAAACCTGCCCACTCAACCTCAGGGCTGTGTGCTTAGGTCCCTGTTCTACTTTCTCTATACCTATGACTGTGTGGCTAGGCATAGCCCCAATGCCATCTACAAATTCGTCAACGACACCACTGTTGTTGGTGGAATCATGGATGGTGACGAGGAGGTGTACAGGAGTGAGGTAGGTCAGCTGGTTGAGTGGTGTCGTAATAACAATTTATTTTATTTATTTACTTACAGCATGGTAACAGGCCCTTCCGGCCCAACAAATCCGCGCCGCCCATTTTAAAACCCAAATTAACCTACCCGTACGTCTTTGGAATGTGGGAGGAAACCGAAGCACCCGGCGGAAACCCACGCAGACACGGGAGAACGTACAAATTCCTTACAGACAGCGACGGGACTCCAACCCCGATCGCTGGTGCTGTAATAGTGTAGCACTACAATCTTGCACTCAACATCAGCAAAACCAAAGAACTGACTGTGGACTTTAGGAAGTGGAAGTCAGGTGAACTAGCACCAGTCCTCATTGAAGGGTCTGCGGTGGAAAGGGTGAAAGGTTCAAATTCCTGGGTATCAACATTTTAGAGGATCTATCCTGGGCCTAGCACATAGCTGCAACCAGGAACAAGGCGCGCCAATGTCTCTACTTTCACTGGAGTTTAAGGAGATTCAGCATGTCATTGAAGACTCTGACAAACCTCTTATCAAACTGAAATAATTTATCCTTCCTTCATTAAATCACTTAGGAGCTTATAACGTTTAGAAGTGTGGCAATACTCTCATGCTGCACACACAAATGATAGATGAGCTTAAAGAGGGTAACCGCCCATGGGTCCATATCCTGCTGAATACCTTGAAGAGGGAAGGCAATGAAGCTATTGCAGCAGACAAAGAAGTGTTGCTATATTATCCTGGGAACTTATTTGATGAATGGAAACTATCGAATTCTGAGTTGTTCAGCATTTCTCCATCATTATATTTTCTTAATTTTTTTTGCTCTCATGCGCCATTAATATTGCAGGGTAACCATGAGTTTGATCACAGGCTAAGTTCAAGTGAACAAAGTCATTTAGTCCATTTAATTTTATTCTATCCACAGAGTGAACCTGGCGTCTGCCCATTACAGCACATTGATTTTTATAAAGATGCTGACGGAGCAGACAGACTGGCCTCTGCAGAACATTAATTACGCTGGTCGGACATCACACCCAACAATACAGCACCGGGTGCCACAAGTGTACTGAAGTCCCCGACGAGGGCTCAGATTCAGCCATCGCCGAACCAGTAATGAGACCTGTCAATCAAGCTAAATTAGCCAATGGTCTTGTGAGACTTGGTGACTGTGCATTCGCACGGTACAGTAGTGCAGTTAGTAGAGCTGCCCCTTCACTCTACCAGAGATCTGGGTTCAATCCTGACCTCAGGCACTGTCTGTGTGGAGCTCGTACATTCTCCCTGTGACTGTGTGGGTGTCCCCCCAGATGCTCCGGTTTCCTCCAACATCCCAAAGATGTGTGGGTTGGTAGGTTATTTGGCTGCTATAAAGTGCCCCTAGTGTGTAGGTTGAGTGGTAGAATCTGGGTGAAGTTGATAAGAATGTGGGGAGAATAAAGTTGGATTAGTACAGATGGGTGGTTGATGGGTGACGGGGAGTTGGTGAGCTGAGGAACCTGTTTCTGGACTGTATCTCTCTATGACTCTAGGGCTTTCTCACCTCGTGTGTATTTTCTTTATTCTTTTCCATTATGCTATTACGCTAAAGTGCGGTCACCTTCAATGTCTTATCAATATACTGATTCCAGGTGGGGAAATGAGCCACGGTACATTTCTTCTATCAGGGATTTGTCTACTCGTGTGGTAAGCTAGCTGCTTTCTCCTACTTAGATCATGTTGTATTAGTCCCCAAGCACAAAAATTAAAAGGAAGCCATTCTCCAGCAATCAATGAATAAAAGGCTGTGACAAATCTATAACCTCTTTTTGAAAAGCCAAAAACTGCAGATGCTGGAAATCTGAAACTAAAACAGAAAGTGGTAGAAATGCTCAACAGGTCAGTCAGCATCTGTGGAGAGAGAAAGAGGGTTAACATTTCACTCATTGACCTTTCCTCTTTAATATCATTAACCCTGGAGTTCCTCCCACCCAGCTCTGTGTAACTCTGCCAATTATATAATGGTCTCACCGGAATAGTGTCGCGATAAACTATGCCAGTTAAACTAATGGGCTAAACTCCTGCACTACCCTTAAAGATTATTGGTAACTGGTTTATTATTGTCACATGTAGCAAGATACAGTGAAACAATATTTTGCTTGCCATCCATACAGATCATTTCAAAACATAAGTACATTAAGGTAGGACAAAGGGAAAAGCAGTAACAGAATGCAGAATATAGTGTTACCATTACAGAGAAAGTGCAGTGCAGGTAGATAATAAGGTGCAAGGGTCACGACGAGATGGACTGTGAGATCAAGAGTTCATCTTTATCGTACAAGAAGTCTGTTCAAGAATCTTATAACAGCAGGATAGAAGCTGTCCTTGAGCCTGGTGGTGCATGTTTTCCAGCTTCTGCCCAATGAGAGGGGGGAGAAGAGAGAATGACCAGGATGGGAGGGGTCTTTGATTATACTGGCTGCTTTCAGAGGGCAGCGGGAAGTGTAGGCAGAGTCCGTGGAAGGGAGGCTGGTTTTCTGATGGACTGGGATGTGTCCACAACTCTCTCAATTTCTTACGGTCTGTTACAGTCATGGGATGAGAGCTTTGGTAGCATGGTCACCATTTATTCTCTATTCCTTGCAGCCCTTAAGGTGGTGGTAGGAAACCTTCTTCTTCCACCTCTGCAGTCCTTACAGTTAACCTGCTTCTACAGTGTGGTTAGATAGCGAATTTCAGGATCTTCACCTGGTAATGACGGAAGACTGGCTGAAGTATTTGCAAGATGAAATTTTCATGACTTAGCCAGATGGTTGAAGGTTCCTACCCTCCAACCACCCTAATCATGGCAGTGTAGCAGTTAGTGTAACGCTATTACAGCGCCAGTGACCCTGGGTCAATTGCGGCCACTGTCTGTAAGGGGTTTGTACGTTCTCCCTGTGTCTGCGTGGGTTTCCTCCGGTTGCTCCAGTTTCCTCCTACATTCCAAAGACGTACGGGTTAGGAAGTTGTGGGCATGCTATGTTGGCGCCGGAAGTGTGGCCCCAGAACACACTACGCAAAAGATGCATTTCACTGTGTGTTTCGATGTACATGTGACTAATAAAGATATCTTATCTTATCCTTCTAGGTGGCAGAAGTGGTGGGTTTTATTGGAGCTGGGTCTGAAGTCTTGGGTTTTACAATGTGTTCGGAGTTCTCCAGACCTACATAAGTGGAATGAGTACCTGGGGAAGCAGTGCATCAGGTACATGTAAACCATCAAGGATATGACAGTGGCCATATATTAGGCACCAAGCTAAGAAGCTACAAATCTTCTGATTTGATGGACACTTATAGCATTTCCTATTCCTATTTCAGCATTCCACTATTTCTTACGAATGTATCTCCACTGATCTACCATACGCTTTCTTCCATCAAAGGGATTTTTAAAAAGGTACATTCATTCAGAGAGCACCCAGCTCAGCTAACATGGAGTCATATAGTTATACAGCTTCAGCCCACTTGTCCACACCAACCAAGTTGCCTAACTGAGCCAGTCCCATTTGTCTGCATTTGGCCCATACCCCTCTAAACCTGTCCAAATGTCTTAAATATTATAATTGTACCAAACTCTATCACTTCCTCTGGCAGCTCGACCCATATATGCACCACCCTCTGCGAGGAAAAAGTTGCCACTTAGATCCCTTTTAAATCCTTCCCCTCTCACTCTAAACCTATGCCCTCTAGTTTTGGACTCCCCTACCCTGGGCAAGAGACTGTGGCTATTCACTTTATCTATGCCCCTCATGAAAAAAAAATTCTCATCACTGGCTCAGCAGACCCTGGCCTTGAGCCCTACTTGTGCACTTTACAGTAAAGGAAGTGCCCTTGAAGTGTAGTAATGTAGGAAACATTAGGGAGTTTGTGCACAGCAAGCTCCCATCAATGTGACAATTGTTGTAGCGCGCATAATGTAGCACGTAAAAGGTACTTGGTCAGGTACATGGATTGGAAAGGTTTTGAGGGGTATGGGGCAAACACTGGCACATGGGACTAGCTTAGATGGGAATCTTGGTCGGCACAGACCAGTAGAGCTGAAGGGCCCATTTCTGTGCTGTATGACTCTGTGACTCAATGTCTTGTGATATTGATTGAGGGATATCAGGGGAACTTCAACTTATTTTCTTTAAAATACTTGTCGAGATTTTTAATATTCACTGGAGTGGATCTTCAGGTGGAGTCTCAGTTTAACATCTCATTGAAAAGGTGGCACCTTTGACAGAGCTGCAGTCTCTCAGTGCTGCAGGATGAGTGTCACTCTGTGGCTGTCATTGCATCAGGTAGTCTGAATCAAGTAGGTAAGCCAATTGTTTTGCCATTCTGCTGCCATGGCACACAAGCTACCAGCACAAGAACTGCCATCAGGCATACCCTATCAGGTTGGAGCCTCAATCCACCCCATTCCTCGACCTCCTCTCATCAAGGCCCATCTCACTGAATTAGATGACCAACTTCAAGCTTCCTCATACTCAAGGTCAGGGATTGATCATTGTTGCAGAATCAGCAGGGCAAATACTCAAGAGTAAAATCTCTACCTTACAGAATAAACATGAGGAATAGGCAGTAAGTCCATCAGAATTTTGTCTGTGATATCATGTCACATTTGTAACAAAAAAAATTATGTCACCTAATTTTTCTGATGCAAATGGTACAACCCAAGGCACTACCGAACACTCCCTCCACCTCGCACCATCTGCTTCCTTTGTTTTTGTCTGCCCCCATCTATCATCCACCTGCATCTGTCTCCCAACTCCACCAACTCCCTTAGTTGTAGCGGTTAGCATGACGCTATTACAGCGGCAGTGACCCGGGTTCAATTCCCGCTGCTGTCTGTAAGGAGTTTGTATGTTCTCCCCGTGGGTTTCCTCCAGGTGCTCCGGTTTCCTCCCACATTCCAAAGACGTACAGGTTAAGAAGTTGTGGGCATGCTATGTTGGTGCCGGAAGTGTGGCGACACCTGTGGGCTGCCCCCAGAACACTCTACGCAAAAGATGCATTTCACTGTGTGTTTCAATGTACATGTGACTTAATGGATTTCTTTATTAGACTCCATTAAGACCTGGTTTGATCTGCCCAACATCCTTCACACCCCTCCCCAAGTCCACCAATCACCTCTGGCCCCCATCTCGCCACTCTCCCTCTTCTCTTTACACTAGCTATCTCCCCTCTCGGCCTTAATGCAGGGTTTCAAAATAAAACGTTGACAATTCCGTCCCCACCCCACTCCCCATAGATGCTGCTTGACCCACTGAGTTCCTCCAGCAGATTGTTTGTCAGTCCCAAACACTGTTGCCTCAGTATTGGACTTCAGCCATTTCTGGTGCACTGAACAGGTCATGTGAGTGGGCTTAAATCCAAATCCAAAATCATGAGAAACAAATTGTGAAACTGGAACATGTTACTTTAAGAAATCATAATGATGTTTTATTTCCCTTTAAGCGCATGAAACACTGACCCAGGCATTTCACAGATGGTGTCAGTTTCCCAGATGGGCAGCTGCCATATCTTTTGTTTACTGATCATTGTAAGGGGCTCAGCATTGCAAAACAAAAGTCTTGCCACGGCAGTGTGGGGAATGGGTCGGTATTAAAACAGGGCTTGGAGGCAGTGAAGGGACACAAGTCTCCTGGAGGAGACCCACTCAACTCCTCCACCCTCGATTATGGATCACACCCCTTGGACACAAGTGGTCCCAAGCTCCCACAACCATCAACAGCGTTGGATGAAAGGGACTGTGCCAGCCAATATTTTTCATTGCAAATAAATATGGTATCCTGGGGGTCACTTTAATCACATGTAGTTCACTACATGGAGACACAAGAGACTGCAGATGCTGGAATGTGGAGCAAAAAACTGCTGGGGGAACTTCAGTAGTCGAGACCCGAAACGTCAGCTGTTCATTTCCCTCCACAGATGCTGCCTGACCCGCTGAGTTCCTCCAACAGTTTGTGTTTTGTACTTCATTCCATTCAGTGTGATATGCCTCTGATTGTTTACAAAGACTGGAAGTTGTGTATTCCTGATCCAATTTCTGTCATTAAGTGAATAAAGTGGCCTTCATAAGTTGATGATGCAAGCACACCTGCAAAATACCGGGAGGGAGATGAAACCTGTGTTGAAGTGAATTGCAAGAACCAGTGCCCAATCCAGTGGAAATTCAACAGGAAATCAGTGCAAATCTTACACATTGGGCACAAAATGTGTTACGCATCAAAAAAACAAGCGCATATGGGTCCAATTTCTGGGCATTTGTCTTTAAGGGGAAGCTAGTTAAAAGTTAAAACTAGGAGAGGGGATTTGAACATAGAACACTACAGCACAGTACAGGCCCTTCGGCCCACAATGTTGTGCCAACATTTTATCCTGCTCTAAGATCTATCTAACACTTCCCTCCCACATAGCCCCCTATTTTTCTATCATTCGTGTGTCAATATGGTTATGATAAAAGATGCTGGGACGGCCAGATGTGGGAGGAGGTTTGTGTGGAGCATTAAAATAGGTGGCATTTCATTCAGTAAACGCAAGTCCTCTATACAAAAAAGGAAATAAATCAATAGACGTTTTAAAATTTGTGCTTCTCTTTTGCTTCCCCTAGTACTTTTAAATTAAATAAGATTGATGTTTCAGAAATCCCCCTTTACTGAGTCCCCATAGCAACGATTTCCCGCCGCAGGCTAAGTACATCAGTAGTCTTTAGGTGTAAAGGGCTTAGCAAAGTCAAACACCTCCTGAATTAGTCATTTGGATTGCCTGCACTGTGCTCCCGCAGGCTGGCTGAGCAGACTAGTCTAAAGACGTCACTGTCCATTGACGTCATGTGTGCACTGAAGGTGGGACTTGGCAGCATTGCCTAAATGAAATGCGATGCACAATCTACACTGCTAATAAACTCAAACATTCTGTGAGACCCGAGGTAACACTTTACAGCAGAGCTTTGTGTACACAATAGGGATTGGGTAAAGGATCCCAGAATAGTGGAAACCTGTGATCAGCATTAAAAGGATCTGTGCTACTTAGGAAAATGTCTTCCATACATGGAGCTGAATGCCATAATAGTTTTCCATTAGAAGTCATAGCAAAGATTTAATATTATGTGAGTAACGCAGGTCATGGTTATACTAGATCAAATTACAAACATGTGCAAAGGTGGAGTACCAATGCATCAAGTACACAAGAAGAAGCAAGAGCAGGCCATCAGGCCTTTTGAGCCAGCTCAATTATTCACCAAGTTCATGGCTGAATCTTCTACCTCCACATTTACCTGCACTAACTTCTATCCCTTGATACCCTTAACATCCAGGATCTATTGATCTCTGTTTTGAATGAACCCAATGACTGAACCTCCACAGCCCTCTGAGGTACAGAACAACAAAGATTCAACATCCTTTGCATGAAAGAAATTTCCTATTTCAGTCCTAAGTGGTCTATTCTTTATTGTGATACTGCGGCCCCTGGCTCTAGACTCCTCTGCCTGAGGAAACCGTCCTCCTTGCATCCAGCCTGTCAAATCCTGCAAGCTTCAATAAGACTGTATCTCATTCTTCTAAATTCCAGAGAATACAAACCCAGTTTATTCAATCTCTCCTCATATGGTAAACCCACCATCCCCAGAACCAGTCCAGTAAATGTTTGCTTCACTCCTTCTGTGGCAAGTATATTGTTTCTTGGGTAGGGAGACCAAACCTATACACAATATTCCAGATACAGTCTCACCAAGGCCTATACAACTGCAATAAGATTTCTGTGTTCAAATTCTCTCGTAATAAATGCCAACAGACCATTTGCCTTCCTGATCACTTGTAGCTTGTCAAATCAGATATAGCAATTGGACCATGTAGGAAACACTTGCATGTCTGTAGCACCTTTAAAACCTCAAGATATTCCAAAGAATTTACAGCCAAGGAATTTTGCAGGGTCCCCTGCTTTTCTTGAAATAGTCCACCTGAGAGAGAAGACTGGGCCACAGTTTAATGTCTCATCTGAAAGACGGCACCTCCAACAGAGCAACATTTCCTCGGTTATGCACTGGAGTATCAGCCAAGATTTTATGCTCAAATGTCTGGATTGGGGATTTGAACACACTCTATTCACCAACAGATTGACATAAACTGTGCAGACAGCTAATTGCACTGAAGTTCCCCACTATCCAAAACCTGTGTGTTCTGGTCACCTCAGATAAAAGTAGAGAAACCTCAGGTACTTTATTTAGCTTCTTTCATCTAGTGTTTTTCTTTTCTGCACAAAGAAATAATGGCAGCTGGAAGAAAATTTTAAAAATTAATTTGTTTTATTGACCTTCTTCAGCTAAAACTCTTTAATGATAAAGTTAGCTGTGACTCAGTTTCCTTGCATTTCCGCAGTGATCTGCTTCATCGCAGCTTTGGGTGAGTGTTACATTGTTGAAGGTACCAATTATTGGATCAGACATTACACTAAGGCCCTGTCTGCTAACAGAAGTATAGGTAAACGATCGCATGGCATGATCCAAAAACAGGATAACTTAACGAGGCAAATAAAGGGCAGTTAAAATCAGATTAAGCTTCTTTCTCTGTGTAATATGTTGCTAATGGCAAGGCTGTGGGACATGCCCAGCAGACCAGACAGTATATGGTAAATTGGTTTATTACTGTCACATGTACTGAGGTACAGCAAAAAGCTTGTCTTACATAGCGTCCATACAGATCAATTCATTGCAATCGTGCATTGAGGTAGTACAAGGTAAAATAATAACAGAGTGTAGAATAAAGTGTTACAGTACAGAGAAAGTGCAGTGCAGGTAGACAGTAAGGTGCAAGGTCACAACGAGGTAGACTGCGAAGTCAAGAGTCCATCTTATTGTACTAGGGAACCATTCACCACTGTGATAAGACTATTGAATAGTTCCCTTATACAATGAGATGAACTATGACTTCACGATCTACCTTGTTGTGACCTTGCACCTTATTGTACTGCACTTTCTCTGTAGATGTGACACTTTACTCTGTATTGTTATTGTTTTTACCTGTACTACATCGATGCACTCTGTACTAATCCAATGTAACTGCACTGTGTAATGAATTGACCTGTACGATTGGTATGCAAGACAAGTTTTTCACTATACCTCAGTACAATTGACAATAATAAACCAATACCAATAGTCTTATAACAGCGGGATAGAAGATGTCCTTGAACCTGGTGGTACGTGCTTTCAGATTTTATATCTTCTGCCCAGTGAGGAGGGGAGATAAAAGAGTAAATGCTATGCCAAGATGTTGGCAGGAAAAATGAACCAATTCTCATACAAAAAGAGAAAAAGAATGAGTTATGTAAGGTTGGAGAATTCAACATAAGAGTTCTCCAGCCCGCAAAGTGCCTAGACAGAAGATGAGGTGTCGCTCCTGTGGGCGACTGTGCTTTGGTAATGACTATGTAGTAGATCAGAATCTCAAATGTCATGGTATCAGCTGGTTGCTACAGTCAGAGAGAATTTCCCTGACAAACCACTGACCAATGTGTGTAGGAGAGAAACATGTCAATTACTGCACCAAAGTCAGCCATTCAGTCTACAGTATCCATTCCATGCTAGCTCTTTAAATGAAGCCAATTACGCTATAATTCCATGTCATTACTTCCTTTCTGAAACCTAGCCAAATCCTTTTCAATGCATCGCAATCCCAATAGATTTAACCTTCTGCACTCACTGGGAGATTCACATCAGCAGACCAAAAGCATTGTATGATTCTTATTATAAGGTAAACAATGGGTTAAGTAGTTTTAAGGGGTGAGCTGCTGTTTTAGAGCAACATCAGACCTGGCTTGGCTGTGTATGCACAGGAGGCCCTGCTGAAAACTCAACCAAATTGACTATTAATATGAAGATAAGAACGGACCTTTTATCCCAATAGCACTTCTCTGTTCAAGTGTTACTCCTCTGCTAGGAGTACCACCTGCTCAGTTTATAGCATAATCACAAACCTAGTTGACACTAATCTGACATTTATTGTCATAATTATAAGTTGGATGGGTTGGGATGTGTCTTTTTATTTATTCATTTTTTGGATGCTTTTGTTGCTGACAAAGCCATCATTTATTGCCCTTAGTCATATGCAACCTTCTTGAATTGTTGCAATCCTTTAGGTAAAAGTCCTTTCTAAGGTAGGTTTCAGGATTTGAACCCAGCAACGATGATTTATTTCCAAGTCAGAAACTTTGAGGGGAACCTGCTGGTGGTGGTGTTCCCATGTACCTGTTACCCTTCCTCTTCTTGGAGGTTAAGGTCATGGCTTGGAAGATGTTGTCAGGGTAGCCTGATCAAATAGCTGCAAAGTATTTTGTAGATAATAACCCTACAGCTACTATTCACTGAAGCTGAAGGGAGTGAATGTTTAGGGTAGTCGATGGTGTAATCAAGAAGACTGCTTTGTTCTGGATGGTGTTGAGTTTCTTGAGATTTGTTGGCTTTGCACTCATCCATGCAATTATTGAGTATTCCATCACACCTCTCCCTTGTGCCTTGGAGATGGTAGAAATGCTTTGGGCTGCCAGGAGGTGAGTCACTCGCCATAGGATACTCAGCCTCTGACCTGCTCTTTCAGCCATGGTACTTAGGTAGCTGTCAAAGTGAGCATCAAGGATGGGTGGTTAGATTCCCACTTGATGGAAATGGTCACTGCCTGACCTTTGGTGGCACAGACATTCCTTGTCACATATCTGAATGTTGTCTACGTCTTGATGCATGCATGCACAAGCAACTTTATTTGTTGAGGAGCAGCAAAGAGAATGGAGCATCATGCACTCATTGGAAAACATTTGCAGTTTTGATCTTAGAGGAAAGATTGTCATTGATGAAGCAGTGGAAGATGGTTGGTCCTAGAACACTGCAGTGATGGTTGACCTCAAACAACCACAATCACCCTCCTCTATGTGAGGTAGAAATTGGACCATTGAAGTTTTTCCTCTTGAAGTGTTTTACTCCGATACCCATTGCCTTCAGTTTTACCAGGGCTCTTTGATGCCACATTCGATCAAATGCTGTCCTGATGCCAAGGCCAGACACTATCTCATTTCATGGAAGTGGGGCTGAAGGGTCCTGGCAAAACCCAAAAATGGGCATTGGCAAGTCAGCCATTGGTGAGTAAGTGCTGCTTTATAGCATGGTCAACAACACTTTCTGTCACTTTGCTTATGATTGAGAACAGATTGATTGGGTAATAATCCAATTTCTGATTGCCTCTGCCAGCTAAGTGTTCTCTTCTGCAAATCAAAACAGGTTGCCTTCATAGGCACAGGATCAACACTGCCTGGATTCACAGGCAAATCTCTCATACTTGATCACTAAAGAAAGGGATGTTCATGGAGTTTCTGCTTCCTATTAAACTGTCAACATCTCTCACAAATAGATGAAATAGAATAGTAGATCTTTGATTTGATTTATTGGTTCCAACAGATTACTTAGCATGCTGCTTCTGCTATCCACTATGACACAATGGTACTGCTAGAATAAGGGACATGTTGGGCCATGAGATTATGGATTATAGTGGAATGAATTTCTGCTGCTCCTGAATGCTCAGTATTGAGATACTAGACCCATTAGTGCCATACATGATGGGTCTGCCCTGAATATGAAGATGCTCTATTGTCTGCTGAAGAACTCCTTCAAATACTCTCACGGCACCAATGTGTCCCTAACAGCTATATCAGTGAGGACAAGGTCATAAAGACGTATTCCTCATATTAATTTGCTCACCATTTGCCACAAGCTCAGACAGGCAACTACTCCTTTCAGGACTTGGTAGCTCAGTCATTTGATGGTGCTACCAATCCAACCTCTGTGATGGACATTGAAGTCCCCCAGCTTCTTCCAAAGTGGTATTCAACATGGTGCAGTACTGACTCACCAGCTGACTGAAGTCAAGTGGAAGAAATTAGAGAGTTTTCCTTGCCCATGTTTGACTTGATGTCATAAGACCAGGGGATCCAGAGACAAAGTGAGTTTCATTTCCACAACAGCAGTCAACAATATGAAATTAGCTTTTAAAAAAACTGTTACAAATAAAATTGGTCCTTGGAGCTATTGATTGTTATGAAATCCCGACTGGGTCACAACTGTCTCAGCAGACTTATTACATGCAAATCTATTCCCACGTGGTTGACTCTTAGTTGTCCCCTGAAGTACACAGCAATTCATTCAGTTGTATCAATGTTATTTTTAATGTTATATAAAAGCATAATATACACACACATATAATTGTCAGAGATGAGAACAAATTCTTCCATTGATAAAGGAGTCTCCAAAATCTGAGGCCAATTTATGCTTCATACCATCTACCTCTTTGTCAGTTAATCTCTCTGGCCTTGCACTGCATCACATACGGTGATGGATGATCTCAATCCTTCCATTTTGGTATTCTGATGAAAGGTCATTCAGCTGAACCATGAATGTGTTTCTCTCTCCACAGAGACTGCCTGACTTGTTGAACATTTTCTGTTTTCAATTCAGATTTTGAGTTCTTTCCATGTCGCAAATGTTGCCTTCTCCTTAGCAAAGCAATTCCCTATATAACCCTACTTCAATCATCTTCACTGCTTCCACACCTGAGCAGACTCTTCACCTCTGACAGTTTTTCACCAGATTAAGGCAGATAGCAAGAATCCTTTTCCCATGGTAAAGGTGTCTTAGAGGGTTAAAGTGAGAGATGGGAGGTTTAGAGGGAACCTTGGGGATGTTTTCACATAGATTGGCAAGAATCTGGAATGCACTATCTGAGAAGGCAGTTGAGGCAGATATACTCAAACATTTAAGCAGCATCTAGACAAATACTTGAATCACCAATGCACAGAAGGCTATGTACCTAATGTGATGTATGGGATTAGCATACAAAGGTGTAACGGCCAGCTTGGACGTGGTGGACCGAAGGGCCTATTTGAATGCTGTATGACTCTATATGTCTCTGTGAGATTGGCAAAGCATCTGATTATGTGAAGGTGTCCTCTGCACTCTTCTTTCTTTTGAGCTCTAAGCACGCTTCCCTCTTATAACCTCATTTCTGCGCCAATTTGTTGTCATTTGCTATAATGAAATCTTTTCCACAATCTCTAATGAATGGACTGCTTTAACATCCCCATCCTTTCCTCCTGTTATCTACTGGCTTTTAAATTGAAGCATGGTGACAACCAACAAGCATATCTAGACCTTTTTCTGCCTCCCTCTATGACTTCATTCTTAGCCCTTCACTTATGCGTCTCAATTTATAAAAGTTTGAGTAGCCGAGCCTGATTCCAGTTGTCCTTACATAGAAATTAGTAGGCCATTCAGCTTTATTGTGGCCACATTGACCCTCTGAAGGCACTATTCAAGCAGCCCCACTTTCTCTGCTCCCACGAAATGAAGGATGTTTCATTTTTGAAGGTTATCCAAATCCTTTTTCAAATCTTGCACCAGTTTCCTTTCGGGCATTCCAGATCACCAGAACTGACAGTGTAATACAAAATGTCTCTTCCACTCTCCACTGCTTCTCTTACTAATCGCCTCAAATCTGTGCCCTCTGCTTAATGACCCGCCTGACACCGGGAACATTTCTCGTGCATGCTCTCTCAAAACCCATCACAATTTTGAGCCCCTCTACCAAATCTCCCCTTAACCTTCTTTGTTCCAAGCCAGGAAAAATGATCCCTTGCAAGTGGGAATAATCCTTCAAAAAAAACATACTGCCACTTTAAAAAGACAAATTATGGGATGTATGATTTTGAAAATAATGAAATATTGTGCAGCAAGCACAATACTGAAAATCTAGCACAAAGCTGGATTTGAGGTTATTAATATTGTGCTAGTCTTTAACTGAAGGGTGATCTCTTCCTTCTCACCCCTCCAAAGGACTTGAGATCTGGAAAGAAATTAATGCCTTCAGAATAGTTGTGGTGCATTGATCACTGGAGAGTAATATGCTGCAGCAGTCCAAGAAAATGGCAATCTTCCAGCACATAGCTCGTTGGGTTTCTGTGAGGTGCATACTAAGGCTGATGGTACTGGCTCAGAGTCACCGATTTCACCGCACAAATGAGATTTATAAATCTGTTTTGCTGCTCCCAAGACAGCATTGCTGTAGCAACAACCCCTCCCCACTCTGATTAATTCAAAATGGGCTATCAGTAGTTCTGTTCTAATTTACTAGGAGAATTTCACTTCCATCTCAATATGGGGACTGTTATTGTCAAGAAATGTACAATATGCAACTGACCCAGCTGCAAACACTGCAATTTACCACCTGCCACCCACACATGCTCCCAAATCACTGCCAAACTACTCCCACTTGTGAACCAGTGCAGACACTATATCAAGTAAATAAAGGGAAATTCTTTCCATCAGGTGTGGGGTCGATAATAAGAGGGCACAGATTTAAGGTTAAAGAAATTGCAGATACTGGATATTTGAAACAAACACAGAAAATGCTGGAAACACTCAGCAGGTCAGACAGTGTCTGTGGAATGAGAAACAGTTAATGTTTCAGGTCTGCAACCCTTCGTCAGAACTGGGAAAGAGAGAAAAACAAGTTCATTTCTGCAGGAGAGATGGTGGGGGTGGGATGTGCAAAACAAAGTGAACAGTTCTGATAGGCTGAGACCAAATGGGTTAATGGGGGCAGTTACAAGTACATTGTGCCTATTTGTCTATGTCCTGTGTTGTAAATGGTGAGTTTATGGGACACACCCAGCAGTTCAGACTATACGACTAGAATAAGAAAAACTGAACCAACAGGATGACAGACAGAAGTGGTCAGTTCTGATACAGAAAGAAAGGATTGGCTAAAGTTGGAGAATTTGATGTCTTGAAGGTTGTAACATGCCCAGACAGATGAGGTGTTGTCCCTCAAGCTTACATTGGGCCTCGTTTGAACAATTCAGGAGGCCCCACAGAAAGGTCAGAGTGGGAACAGGATGGAGAATTAAAATGGCAGGCAACCGGAAGCTTAGAATCACCCCCTGTGGACTGAACACTGGTGCTCTGCAAATTGTTTAGTTTCTCCAATACAGAGGAGACCACACCATGAACATGGAATGCAGAACACTGGATTGGAATTGGTATTGGTTTTATTATTGTCACAGGTAGCAAGATACAGCGAAAAGCCTTTGTTTGGGTGCCATCCAGTCAGATCATGCCACACATAAGTACATCGAGATAGTAAAAAGAAAAACAGAATGCAGAATATAGTGTTGCAGCTACAGAGAAAGTGCAGTGCAGGTAGACAAATAAAGTGCAAGGGCTCCGACGAGGTAGATTTGGAAATGAAGAGTTTATCTTCAGCCTATGAGAATCATTGCTTCACCTGGAAAGACTGTTTGGGTCCCTGGATGACCAGTCTTGATCAGTAGAACTAGAATAGCAGTCAAAACTAGGGCTTCCCAAGTCTGAATGGCTCCGCTCAAGTTTTGAGAAAGAGGGACCCCACACTCCGCCATCCCCCAAACACGTTTCATCATAAAGTAAGTGTTTTTTTTCCCACCCCTTGCCTCAATGAAGCCTTCAATCTCAGGGCAATGGTTCAATTCCCACTTCAAGACTTGCACACATTATCTGGACTGACAACACAAATGCAGAAGAACATAAAGGTGACGTGACACTGCCCAAAGTGCTGCCTTTCAGAGAAGTCAAACAAAGCCCATACTCAGAACACTGCACTTCCACACAAAGAAAGCCAGCTGCATTGCACAGGTAAATGGTTTCACAGGCAGCACAGTGGTGTCACTGGTTGCACTGTTGTCGTACGGTTCCAGCGAGCTCGAGTGCTGTCTGTGTGGAGTTTACACATTCTCCCTTTCACCGCACAGGCTTCTTCTCTGGTTTGCCCCCCACATTCCAAAGTCACGTTGATAGGTTAATTACCCTGAGTGAAGGTGGGTGCAGGAGAATCAGAGTGGAGTTCATGGGCATGAGAGAGAAAAGAGGCTACAGGGAAAATGTGGGGTGAATGCGACTGTTGAAAATGCTCCGAGAGCCAGTACATACTCAACGGGCCAAATGGCCTCCTTTTATGTTGTGAGAAGTTTAATGGCCTTGGTACCATTATAACAGTCTGACTGGGCAGCAATCTCTTTACTGTTTATGTTATACACACAATTGCTTTCCATTGTTACATAAAAAAATAGTGACTGCTCTTCAAAAGCACTTCACTAGTTGTGAAACACATTAGCATACCCTGGAGAGGTGGTAGGTGCTATATGAATGCTGTTCTTTCATTTAATATTAATGCAAGATTTTTTCCCAGCCATGTTTCTTGTGGAGTCTCTGACTCCTAAGGCGATCTCTCCCTAAGGCCATGGGCATGTGTTAACTAGGGGGAGAATGGGCCCAATGTCACCTGATAGGAGTGAGTGCCCTAAGTGCCCATCGAAGAATATACACTCATATAATAAAAAAAAGCACATGGTCTACTCAAACCAAAATATATCTAAAATTGTCCCAACAAAAAGCAAAGTAATAAAGTACAAATTAGTAGAAGGTCGTGCAGCATCTCGTGTCTGCGGCACTGTTGAATAAGATTTTGGCTGACCTGAACTTGGCCTCAGCCGCACATTCGTGACTGTTCCCCATAACCTTCCGTTCCAAAAATCTGTCTGCCTCAACTCTGGATAGATTCGATGAATCCAGCTCCACGGTTATAGACCGATTTACAGTGGCCAATTAACCTACTAACCTGCACATCTTTGGGATGTGGGGGGAGGGTGGGGGAATTCACATGGCCTCAGGGAAAAATGCGTAAACTCCATGCATACAGCACCGGAGGTTCAGGATCGATCCCGGGTCATTGGAACTGTGAGGCAGTGGATCTCCTAGCTTCCCCACCGCACTGTCCTGTTCTCTGGTGCAGAAAATTCCAAAGATTCAAACTCTCTGAGAAGGAATTCCTCCTTAAATGGGCACCCCACAATTTTTGAAAATAAGCCCCCTAGTTCTAGAATCCTTCATGTGGGGAAACATCTCTCAACATCTACACTGTGAAGCCCTTCATGATTTTGTCTGTTTCAATATGACCAACAAGAAGTCTAACAACCAGATCGAAACATCAACATTAGTGTCCGTTGGGTGCCCGAAACTCTGGCATGCTCACTGGTAACAGAAGACCACAGGGGCACTGTTATGCATCAGTGCCCCACCCAGTCTTTGAGGAACCATGGGAAGCATCCATGACAAGTCAATCCCCAATAGCCAAGGTTATGGGCAAGAAAATCTTTCATTCAGGTCAGCAATACCACTTAGAAATCAGATGCCAGGAGCTGAGTGGTAGCTCTCGCTTCCTGACCTCCACTCATTGTTTTTCTGCAGTAGGCAGGTTTGTTGGTAACTACGTCTGATCATGACTAGAGTGCATAGCTTATTTTTATTTTTATAGTGTATTCATTTTTTGTTTACAGTTTCAGCCAGCTTCAAGCAGCCAGGTCTCAGAGTCATAGAATTATACAGCGCAGAAACAGGCCCTATGGCCCAACTTGTTCATGCTGACTAATATGCGGCACGGTAGCATAGCGGTTAGCATAATGCTATTACAGTGCCAGCGACCTGGGTTCAATTCCCGCTGCTGTTTGTATGTTCTCCCCGTGTCTGCGTGGGTTTCCTCTGGGTGCTCCAGTTTCCTCCCACATTCCAAAGACGCACAGGTTAGGAGTTGTGGGCATGCTATGTTGGCGCCAGAAGAGTGGTGACACTTGCAGGCTGCCCCCCACCATGTTCTTAGCAATGCAAGAAGACGTATTTCACTGTGTGTTTCGATATACATGTGACTAATAAATAAATATCTTATCTTATATCTATCCAAGCTAGTCTCATTTCCTGTGTTTGGCTCACATCCCTCTCAACCTTTCCTACCCATGTAGCTGTCCAAATATCTTCCAATTGCAATTGTACCCACCTTTACAGCTTCCTCGGTGTGAGAAGGTTGCCCCTCAGGTACATTTTAAATCTTTCCCCTCTCACCTTAAATCTTTGTCCTCTAGTTTTGGACTCAGCAGATTAACACAAAACCAAAGTTTCCAGAGAATTATCAGGAGGAAGCAAAAAAACAAACTGTTGGAGGAACTCAGCAGGTCAAGGAACATCTATGGAGAAAACAGACAGTTGATGTTTCAGGTCGAGACCTTTTAAATGTACCAGCATCTGCAGTCTCTTGTACCTCTATTATCAGAAGGGATCCTGATAAGTGTTCACCCTCGCTAGCCCAAGGCACAGTGGCCAACACTAGCACACCCACTTGCAGGCAGGTCAGCACAGGTTGGTTGTTGAACCTGGAGTGTACATACTTGAATGGTGCACAATTAGGGAAAAATCAGCAGCACTGAATCTGTTAAAAGATGTTTGTTCAATTATTGATGAAAACTGCTAGATATATTGGCATAAAGAGAGAATTAAGTACACCTGGAGCGAAATATGTTCAGGAGTAAGAAAGAGAGGCTGGAGCGTGTTACACATATGTTTGGTTTGCTTCGGTATTTTTAGTTAGGCATTGTAACCAGACTGGCTCCAGACCCTGTAAGATTACCCTATGTTCTCTCTGCTCAGCAGCCCTGTTCTGAAGCTTCTCCTGCACATCTTAGCTTTTATTTTTGACTACTGGCTGGGACCCTTTAATCTCAAAGGAACATTGCCACTTTCTTTCCATATTGCCTGGGGTACCTCAGTAGATTATCTTGCCATTGTTTGTGGATCGGATATGCATTCTGAATGCTTCATTTCCTACTGCAACCATAACTAAACAACAAAGAGTACTGAGGTTTACAATGGAGGCTCAAGAGACTGCAGATGCTGGAATATGGAGCAACACACAATCTGCTGGAAGAACTCAATGGGTCAAGCAGCAGGAAGGGTGTAAGATGACAGGCAGTTAGTGCCAGGTAAGGGAAGTGAGCGGAGGTGGAGTTGGAAGACAGTGGCATTCAGCGTACACCCCTCCTCAGTCCACCAGTTGCCTCAGAATCCTTTCTCACCACTCCCCTTCTTCTCTTTATACTGGCCACCTCACCTCTCCACTCTCAGTTTTGATGCAGGGTTTCGACCCAAAACGTTAACAATTCCTTTCCTTCCACAGATGCTGCTCAACCTGCTGAGTTCTTCCAGCAGATTGTTTGTTGCTGAGGTTGGCTATTCTTTTTCCTGCTGTGCTTCAGGATCTGTGTACTCAATGGAATGGGTCGTCCAAACCGACACCCAGTGCCAATCACTTTGCAGCTGCAACCACAACATTCACCGCTTGGGAAACATTGGCAAGTCTGTTGAACTTCTGGCTGAATCCAGCAGGTGGACTGTGCACCACACTCCACATTGCTCGGCATTATCAGCTCTTGGCGGAAGCTCAAGTGAACAGACTTCATTTCACGGATAACTAACAGGGATACACTAGGTGATCTTATGGAATGGGAAATAGTCTCACTTGTGCTCCCGTAGAAGGATACAGCCAAGAAATTTAATTCATTTTCAGGATCTGCACATCCCTAATTACCCTTGGGAACGTGGTGACAAGCTGCTGCAGTCCTTCTGGTGACGTACTGCCACAATATTGTTGGGTTGGGAGTTCAAGGATTTAGATGTTGAAGAGAAAGAAAGGACTGCAGATGCTGGAAGCTAGATGAAAATCACGATGGTGCTGGAGGAACTCAGCAGGCCAGGCAGCATCCGTGGAGAAAAGCAGGAAGTCAACATTTTGGGTCAGGACCCTTCTTCAGGACTGAAGACAGGAAAAGGGGAAGCCCAATATATAGGAGGGAAAAGCAGAGCAGTGACTGGTGGACAAAAGAGGGGAGGTGGGGTGGGCACAGGGTGGTGACAGGTAAATGCAGGAAAGAGACAGTGATGGGCAGGTGCGGGGGAGGAGGGGAGAGCAGATCCACCAGGGGATGGGTCAAAGGTCAGGAGAGGAAGAAAGGGAGTAGAAAAAAGATAGGCTAGGAAAGGGAAGAAAAGGCGAGGCATGGCTGAGGGTGGTGTGGGGGGGGGGGGTGTGGAAAAGAGGGCGATTACTTAAAGTGGTAGAATTCAATGTTCATGCCGTTAGGCTGCAAGGTTCCAAGATGGAAAATGAGGTGCTGTTCCTCCAGTTTGTGCTTGGAATTCTCCTGGCAGTGGAGGAGGGTTGAGAACTGACATTATCTGTGATAGTGTGGGAGGGGGGAGTTGAAGTAACTGGCAACGGGGAGACGCAGATCGCAGTTACGGACAGAGCTCAGGTGATCTGCGAAACGGTCACCTAGTCTGCGTTTGGTCTCGCCAATGTAGAGGAGGCCACACTTAGAGCACTGAATGCAGTAGATGATGTTAAGGGAGGTGCAGGTGAATCTCTGTCTCACCTGAAAGGACTGTTTGGGTCCCTGGATGGAGATGATGAAGGACAGGTGTTGCACCTATGGCGGGGCAGTGGAAAGTTCCCAGGGTGGGGAGTGGGATGGGTGCGGGGGGGGGAGGAGTGAACTAGGGAGTCACGGAGAGAGCGGTCCCTGCGAAAGGCAGAACGGGTGGGGAGGGGAAGATATGCTTGGTAGTAGGGTCCTGTTGGAGATGGCGGAAGTGGCGGAGAATGATGTGTTGGATATGTAGGCTGGATACGTAGACAATGAAGGATGGCAAGTTATTTCCAAGTCAGCATGGTGTACAATTTGGAGGAGAACCTGCGGGGGTGGTGTTCCCATGTGCCTGCTGCCCTTGTCCTTATTATTAATAGGGATCACAAGTTTGGGAAGTGCTGTCAGAATAGCCTAGCTGAGTAACTGCAGTGTCCTTGGCAGATAGTATGCTCTGTAGCCAGTGTGCACTGCTGGTGGAGGAAATTAATGGTCGGGGTGGTGGATGGGTGCCAGTCATGCAGGCTGCTTAGTCCTGGATGGTATCGAGCTTCTTAAAGGTTATTTTACCTGACACTCATCCGGACAAGTGGACATTATTCCATCTCGCCTTATAGATGGTGAAAAAGCTTTGGGGTCTCAGAAGGTGAGTCACTTGTCACAAGACACCTAACCTCTGATCTGCTCTTGTAGCCAGGGGATTTACATGGCTGTTGCAGTTCAGTTTCCTGCTAAGAATGACCACAAGATACCAATGGCGGGGTACTTCCACGTCAATTATATGGGAGGAAAGAGGGTGCCAGAAATTTTGAAAAAATATTTAATAAAATATGAGGGCTGAGTTCTATCTTCATTAATTATTTGCCCAAAATACCTCACTCTGTTGGCTGGTATTATGTGCACACAATTATATGGGATCCATATGACACAAATTATTTACTCTAGGTCTGCTGCACAATAATGTGCAAGCTATAATCCTAGCTGACAGGTCTACCATAGATGGTGCAGGTGGGTCAAGGGTGGTAGCAACTCTTGCAGCAGTACCACACCTCATCTCAGAGTGGAGTTAATATACAGAATGAATAGGAACTAGTCAACCTTCATCGTTGTAGGAAAGGACGGCCTCAGACTAAAACATGTCCACCACCTTCCTGACCCTGCTACACAACTCTGCCCCTTACAATCAAGATCCACGATGAGACTCTGGAAAATGTGAATCACTATCCAAATTTCGGAGACACGCTTCAGTAAAAGCAGACACTGATGAAGATAGTCATCAGTTTCAACAGCTACTTCCTTTCAAACATTCGGTTCTTGAACCATCCTGCACAACCCTAATCACTACCTCAGCATAGCAACACTATAACCACTTTGCACTACAATGGACTGTTTTTTTGTTCTAATTGTGTTCTTTCTTGTAAAAATTTGTATAATTGTTTCTCTTGTGGATGTTTTGTATCTGGTGCTATGTGCCTGTGATGCTGCTGCAGGTAAGTTTTTCGTTGCACCTATGCAAACATGTACTTGTGCATGTGACACTAAACTCAACTTTTACTTTGGCTCACTACCACTTCTGGTATACCAGCCAACCCATCGGCCAACTAAGGAGAACAGAGTTCAAAGAACAAGACCTCAAACCTGCCACCAAGCCCACAGCAGCATTGATCCACACTCTCCTGTATGCATCAGAGAGATGGTCAACCTAGATTAGGCACCTTGAAACACTGGAGAGTACTACCAATGGTATCTGCACAAAATTTTCCATATTCACTGGCAGGATAGGTGAACCAATGTGGGCATTCTCTCCTAGGCCAACAGCCCCAGCAACAAGGTTCTGATCACTCTAATGGACAGGCTATGGTATTCACATGCCTGAATCCCAAAGCAATCCCTCTGCTCCATCACAGTATGAGAGTTCAAAGACAGAGAAAACGTATCCTCCATACCTCCTTGAAAAATGTAACATCCTCACCAAATCGTGGGAATTCCTGTTCAAGACATCTTGAAATGGAGGAGTATCTGGGAAGGTACCGAGCACTTCACAACTTCACAACAGGAACACACTGAGGCCAAGTGCAAACAGTGGAAAGAAGGAAAACAAAGCATTCACACCCTCCTGGAATAACACACAAAGTGCTGGAGGAACTCAGTGGGTCAGGCAGCATCTATGGAGGGAAATGGACAGTTGACATTTCGGGTCAAGACACTAAACACTGACTGTTCATTTCCCTTAATAGATGCTGCCTGACCTGCTGAGTTCCTCCAGCACTTTGTGCATTGTTCCAGATTTCCAGCATCTGCAGTATCTTGTGTACTCATACCCTCCTGCCTTACTTGCAGCTGAATCTGTGAATCCCTCTTTAGTCCCCCATAGCCCCCAGAACTAAAATGAAACTAAATAATCCTCAAGCCTCAAGACGTGCCTAAGAAGAAGATGAGTGTAAATCTTTCTTGCCCTGTTGTGCTTCCGGGCTTGAGCATGCTTTGTTTCACCACAGTTTCTCAATTTGCGTTGTCAAGTCCTTGTATATCGTTCCCTTTGTGTTAACAATGTGCACATTTTGTGAAGCCAATGTCAATATTAGCTTTGCTTTTAGTTAAACTGCTTACAAGAATAGAGCAGTTCCTCTCATCTCCCCTTGCCTTTGTATTCATTGTTACCTGCTTCATAAATATTGATGAATTTTCCTAACTGCTGCTTCAGAGAAAACCTCAGCATGATTTGTCTTGTGATCTGAATCTGTAGGACTGTTCAGCCCTTCTTTGTATCCTGCCAGTTGGTGCAAAGTCACATCCTTGATCTGCTGCAGTGAAGATGGTGGATGCTACATGGCAATGACCTCTTCGGTCAGTGACTCAACCCAAGTTCAAGACTGAACTGGAGGACAAGCAGTAGATAAAGTGAACATTTGGGTTATGGCCTGAACTTATGGCATCGCAATGGGAGACAGAAATTGAAAACTGAGTGCCTGTTTTTATAAGAATAGGCTTGTATTTGAGGACCAGTTCTGAGCTGGTGGATCTGAACCTTTGAGGAGCTAACGTTAGCTCCTGAGTGAGCGTATCCATTAATGATCACCATCTGACGGCTTCCGTTGAAAAGTGTGCAAATATAGGAAACAACAATCCTACCTTACAAAATAAATTGTCATCATTTACTAAATAATGGCAGAATATACTTCATACTGAGCACAATTTTAAAATGTCCATCCTTTGTCAAATAAAACCATTGATCTCCCAATCTACCTCAATATGGCCCTTGTACCTTACTTGTCTACCTGCACTGCATTTTCTCTGTAATGGTAACTGTAACACTAGATTCTGCATTCTGGTATTGCCTTTCCCTTTGTACTGTCTTGACGTACTTATGTTTTGGAATGATCTGTATGGATGGCATGCAAAACAAAATTTTTCACTGTATCTCAGTACACGTGACAATAATAAACCAATTACCAAATTCACCAGGAGGATAGGCCAAACCATCAGTAGCTTCTTCCACACCAAAATCTCCAGTATTGATGCCCTAGTTGTTCTCATTAGGCTACAATGGGCTGGTCACGTCATTTGCCTGACAACAAACTTCCGAGACAGACATCCTATTCCAAGTTCTGTTGTGGGAGGAGATTACCAGGCAGACAGAAAAAAAATTCAAGGATGTGCTCAAAGCTTCCTTGAAGAAGTGCAACATCCCCACTGACTTGTGGGAACCTCAGGCTCATGATTGCTTAAAGGAGCATTTAGGATGGTATTGAGAGCCCCAAGGACATGCACTGGGAGCACACAGAAATCCTGCGTAAGGAGCAGAAAGAGCCCACGGTCTCACAAACTACCCTTCAACCTGCCTCTCTTATCCATCTGTGGAAAAGTCTGCGGTTCCTACATTATCCACCTCAGAACCCACAAAATCAGAACAGAAACAAGTCATCCTTGATCCCAAGGGACTGTCTAAAAATACTTATGGTGATAAACTATAGTTAGCCAGAGTCAGTCAATCAAGCCTAGTAGATAAACTATTGTAAGTAACTACATTTTTTCTGAAAAAATTGCCATGTTTTTATTGAGCAGTATTTGATTTCTCTGCTCTTTAAACAGGCTGTTTTCTAAGTAAATTAATTTTGCTTACAAAAGACTGGAATGAGTTGCATGCTCCATTCTACTTCTGATTTATTGGTTGACAATAAATACTTTTCAAATCTTTCCATGACCTTGCCCTTCCCTATCTGTGTAACTTTCTCAAGTCCTAAAACCATCGGATGCACCTATGTTGCTTCAATTTTGGCCTCTGTGCATGTCCGTGCCCACAGTTGCCTTGGCCCTAAGCTCCGGAGCTCCCTCTCTCTACCCTTCTCTTCTCCTTTAAGATGCTCCTTAAAACCCACTTATTTCACCACGCTCTTGTCCTAATATCTCCTTACATAGTTCAATGTCAAATTTGGTTTGTTAATAGCATGTGGAAAACGCAACTTCAAGTTTATTACCAGAAGGCATACATACCCAGGGTATAAATTCAGAGAGTCATAGAGCAATACAGCAGGGATACAGGCCCTGCAGCGCAACCAGTCCATGCCGGTCAGGATGCCCACCCAGCTAGTCCCACTTTCCTGCATTTGGCCCATATCCCTCTAAGCCCCACCCCTCCATGTACCTATCCAAGTGCTTCTTAAATGATACTATAATACCTGCCTCAACCACTTCCTCTGGCAGCTCGTTCCACATACTCACCACCCTCTGTGTGAAAAATTTGCCCCTCAGGTCCCTTTTAAATCTTTCCCCTCTCAACCTAAACCTATGCCCCCTAAAATCCATGAAAATTAGCTTTTTGTAACACCAGCACAGTACATTACAAACATAAGTTAACACTTAAATTAACAAAAATTATACATAATTTACATGACAAAATAAACATAACATTAGTGCAAGTTGAAGAGAGAAAAAAACACCTTAGTGTTTTGCAAGGTTAATGGTGCTATATAAATGCAAGGTATTATTGATAGTGAAGAATGAAAGCAACTTTAATAAAGGTTACTACAGATCACAACTGCTGATATCCAGACTGAAGAACAAGGCAGATGGTAGCAAATGTGATGGACGTGTAGGTCAGCATTAAATCGGGCAGTGATTGTTCTTATGGCCTTACAGCGGGCAGAGACCTTGCTCTTTAAATGTGTAATCCACCCACTGGAGACAAGATGATCAAAGCCATGGATGAAGGTAAACTTGCTGTCCCTTCAAGAGGGAAGGTATCAGAGGAAAACCGGGGTAGGTTTTTGTACAATGTTTGGATATTAAACAATTTCAGGCAGAAATTCAGACTGATTCATTGTGTGAGCTCCCCACTGCATTCGAGCTCACACCCGCAATAATGCAACAGGGCCTCATTTTACGATCTCATCTGAACGGCAGCATTTCTGAAAATGCAGTAGTCCTTCAATTCTACAGTGCATCTGTCAGCCAAGACTTTGTTCTTAGATGGGACAAGTCAAATTTCACAAATCAGAAGCGACAGCACTACTGAGGGAGCCACATGGGAGACTGAGGTGAACAAGCAGCAGCAAGCATTGACAGCCAAACAGAACCGCAAACCAGATAATGGCTAACGTGCTGCATTCTTGAGTGGTGCATCAGGTTGGCACATTGACACCTTCACTCCAGAGGATTACATTTGAATGCAAATAGTCCAATGAAACAAAAGTCTCTTAAGGTCTCAAAATGTTAGTTTTACTCTATTTCTTGTGGTGTCACTGAGACACCAGTTCTCTGCGTCACTCTCTCACACAATGAAAAAGACATTGTAAGGTGCAGTGTTTATGCTACTGCAATAGAAACTCAGATAGTTGAGCTTAAATTCCACCGCAGAAAGGCTGTTAGTGGATCACCTGCAGAGATGTTTTCATTCACTTCAACTCCTTGATTACAGAGGCATAAATAAAAAAAACCAGGAGAGTTTCCCACCCCATCATTGTCTAGTGATGAACAGAAGATAAGATCAACGTTCCAATTTGTTGCTGTAATTTCAACACACTGGGCTTCTGCCAAGGTTACAGTGCCTGATTCAGAGCAGCTCTCAGGAAACCTCTGCTGCCTTAAGTGGTTGTATCAGCTATTCAATTCCAATCACTGTTGCAATGGCAGTGAGCTGTATTTAAAGCAGTGATAGTTTTAAACCTGTGATGTCCATCATCAGCGTTGCCCAATACATTAACTGCACAGTTGAAGTCAAAATGTCAGGAGTTCAAATCCCACTCCAAAAATTTAGACAAAAAATTTAGGCTGAACTTCCAGGTGGGCACTAAGGGTGAGCAGTACTGTCAGAGGAGCAGCCTTCCTGCTCTTAATTGTGATGAGTGTTATAATTGTTTGGACACTGGCTCAATTAAGTAAATATGCACATACGAGGTCTATTTCCCTGTATTATAGAGTCATACAGCATGGAAACAGGCCTTTCAGCCCAACTCGTCCATGCTGACCAAGATACCCATCTAAGCTAGTCCCATTTGCCCGCGTTTGGCCCATATCCCTCTAAACCTCTCCTATCCATGCACCTGTCCAACTGTCTTTTAAATGTCATTATACTTGCCTTAACCACTTCCTCTGGCAGCTCGTTCCATATTCACACTACCCTCTGTGTGAAGAAGTTACCCCACAGGTTCCTTTTAAATCTTTCCCCTCTCACAAATCTATACTCTCTAGTTTTTGATTCCCTTTCCCTGGGAAAAAGACTGTGTACATTCACCCTACCTATGCCCCTCATCATTCTATACACTTCTATAAGGTCACCCCTCAGTCTCCTACACTCTAAGGAATAAAGTCCTAGCTTGCCCAACCTCTCCCTGTAACTTAGGCCCTCAAGTCCTGGAAATATTCTCATAAATCTTCTTGGTACTCTTTCCAGCTTCATAACGTATTTCCTGTAACAGAGTAACCAAAACTGTACATAATACTCCAGGTGTGGACTCACCAACATCTTGTCCCCACTCCTATATTCAATGGCCTGACAGATGAAGGCCAACATGCCAAACGTATGTAACTGTACTGTGTTACAAAAGCAGAAAATGATCGAAACACTCTGCAGGTCAGGCCGCATCGGTGGGAAGAGATTTCCACCATCTGCAGTTATTTTGATTTTTCACTTCCTTGTATTATGTGTCAGGTGTTTCCTACCAGAGTTAGTGTACGAAACTGACAACTTCACTTGCGACTGGTCAACACTTTCTATTTAATAACGTATAGGCGTTTAACTTTTTAGGTGCAGGGAGATGCTGAGTGAAAACTGGCATTATGCCGATGTTGCAGTGGTTAAATTACAAAATGAATAACTCAAGCGATCTGGATTAACAATCTGAAAACCCAAGTTCAAATCCACCATGGCAACTGTGGAATCTAAATTCAATTAATAGTCTAGAATTTAAAAATAAAACATCTCATCTCAGTAATGACCATGAAACTATAAGATTGTTATTAAAAAAAAATCTGGTTCACTCATGCCCTCACATAAGAACATAAGAAATAGGAGCAGGAGTCGGTCATCTGGCCCGTCAAGCCTGCTCTGCCATTTAATAAGATCATGGCTGATCTGGCCGTGGACTCAGATCCACCTACCTGCCTTTTCCCCATAACCCTTAATTCCCCTACTATGCAAAAATCTATCTAACCGTGTCTTAAATATATTTAATGAGGTAGCCTCCACTGCTTCCCTGGGCACAGAATTCCACAGATTCACTACTCTCTGGAAAAAGCAGTTTCTCCTCATCTCCGTCCTAAATCCATTCCCCTGAAACGTGAGGCTATGTCCCCTAGTTCTAGTCTCACCTATCAGTGGAAACAACTTTCCTGCCTCTATCTTATCTATCCCTTTCATAATTTTATACGTTTCTATGAGATCCCCTCTCATTCTTCTGAATTCCAACAAGTATCATCCCAGGCAACTCAATCTCTCCCCATAGGCTAACCCCCCCATCTCTGGAATCAACCTGGTGAACCTCCTCTGCACCGCCTCCAAAGCCAGTATATCTTTCCTCAAGTAAGGAGAACCAAGCCCTTCCAACCTGAAAATTAATTTCCCAGAATACTATTCACCTATGGATTGTGATTACGTGTTGTACTGTCCAAAGCTGATCCATTTTTAAATTAGATTTTGCAGAACGTTCTGCCTGGCTGCCCAGAAACGGGTTGTTGAAAATGTACGTCCAGTTTTAATCAGCAGTTGACACTTTTGATGAAGACTTCCATCTTAAATGTTAACCTGTTATTTTACCCCTCAGGTTTGAAAGATCTATCCAATTATTTCCTCTCCCCTGCAATTTTTTCCTCTTTAAGTACTTATCCAATGCCCTTTTGCAAATGATTCTGAATCTGTTTCTGATATCTTTTCCAGTATTGCATTCTGGATGACAAGGAGTTGAGTTATAAGGATAGGCTGGGGCTTTATTCCCTGGAGCAAAGGAGGCTGACATTATAGACGTTTATAAAATCATGAGGGGCATCGGCAAGGTGAATTGTCACTGTTTTTCCCCTAGGGTAGAGGAGTCTAAAAGAGGGTAGAGGAGTCTAAAACTAGAAGGCACAGGTTTAAGATGAGAGGGGAAAGATCCAAAGGGGATCTGAGGGGCAACGTTTTCACACAGAGGTTGTTGAGTATATGGAACGAGCTGCCAGAGGAAGTGGTAACAAGCAGGTACAATTACAACGTTTAAAAGACATTTAGACAGGTGCATGGATAGGAAAGGTTTAGAGCGATGTGGGCCAAATGCAGGCAAATGGGACTGGCTCAGGTAGGCAACATGTTCGGCATGGACGAGTTGGGACAAAAGACCTGATATCTATGATAATGTGTAAAACAAAATCCTCTGGTCCCTCCTCTGTTACCTGTGCTCTCAAACTTCATGCTGCAACGAACAATGTTTCTTTATTTCATCAAAACCCTTTAAATTTGCATCACCCCCACTGAGTCACCCCTTTTACAGCCACCATTTCTGCAGTCTCTCCAGACGCTGACATCTGCTGTTTTACCAGCGCCTTTTGCAGTTCATTTCCCAATTCGGTTTTCCACCGTGTCTGTCGTATCTTGGTTTAACCTATTTAGCAGGTAGATTCTATCCATTCACCCTATTTCGCAATGATTTCTTTGAAGTAAACCCTGGCTCAATTAACACGATTGAAACTGCTTGAAAGAGTCAGGCTGAGACGGTTCGTTTTACTCCACAGACTGCACCGCCTTACCGGACGCATTTTGCATCAGTTCATTGGCTGCAAAGGACTTTGGGACGTCCTGCGATAGATGTGCAAGGCGCCATATAAATGCAAGTCTTTTAAAATTCTGTCAGACGCTTTGGTAAGCTGTGGCATCCTGGTTTAGAATTAGGACAGTGTGCACACCAGCTGCCCTTGCACTGGGTGTGAGCGCAGGTACCGCCTGCATCCAAAGCCCCTAAAACAGTGAAAACGACTATTTCTTCGGCGTTATCCCACCTATTAATCTCGGCCAAAAGGAAACATCCCTCCTCATTATCACAGCGCCACAGAGGGTTAATTTATTCCATCTATTCGTTAAAGTCCCTGACACAGTCCGGAGGCGTGAGTATCCTTTTAATTCAAGTTTCCTCAAATTTACAACTCAATCCCACACACACTGGCCGTCCCCTGCACTTCCATCCCAAGCTTAGCACGGATCCGCAGGAGCAGGACACACACGAATCAGCCGGTTCTCGATACAATCTGATTAATATTTTAACTTCCGACACACTTTATGCATTGCTCACATCATCGCTATTTCTCAGCACCCTTCTTTTAAATTTAAACACACTCAAAACGTTTAGCATCCCTTATTATTAATTTGCTTTAATAGAGTCAAACACATGCAACCATAGTAAATGTGCGAATTATTTGCATATGGAATGTGTGCGAGTGTCAAGAGTTCCGGAATATTTTAAACGGGCTACTAACCTTCTACCTTCCTCGGCTCTGCGACCTCGCTGAGCCGCTTCTGACGGAAACTGATGTCCCACGCCACTCCCTCCTCGCTGCTCTGCCTCTCTATCATTGCCTGCGTTATTCCCCCCGAGAGGACTGGGCGGCACCAGCTCTAACACTCGTGCAACGCTGGCCAGTATTTTCGGTCCCCCTCATTTTGGCGGATGATGGATTCCAGCAGCACTGAAGGTACGAAATGATGGGCCGAATGGTCCTTTACTCTGATGGGAAATCAGAAATAAAAGGAGGGAATACTGGAAGTACACCATAGGTCAGGCAGCAACTGAAGGGAGAGAATCGTTGCTGCCCTTTCAGGAGATGATTGTTATTCCCGTTTATAAAACTAAATCGTCCTCTGCTTCTTTAACTTGTCCCATTACCACCCCTTCTGCCTTGCACCAACACCCCTTTCATTGACCTTCACTTCTATTGTCTCTGCCCCACCACTCTCTCTCTCTGCGTCTGAAACATGGAGTTATAGAGTCATACAGCACGCAAACAGGCCCTTTGGCCCAACGTGTCCGTGGTGACGAAGATATCCAACTTAGCTAGTCCCATTCGTCTGAGTTTGGCCTATATTCCTCTCGACCTTTTCTATCCATGCACCTGTCCAAATGTCTTTTAAATATTGTAATTGTACCCACCTGTATAATTTTCTCTGGCAGCTCATTTCCTTATACCCACCACCCTACGTGTGAAAAAGTTCCCCCTCGGGTCCCCTTTTAAATCTTTCCCCTCTCACCTTCAACCTCTACCCTCTAGTTTTAGACTCCCCTACCCTGGGAAAAGGACTGCGACCGTCCACCTTATCTATGCCCCTCATGATTTTATAAACCTGTATAAGGTCACCCCTCAGCCTCCTGCACTCCAGGGAAAAAGTTCCAGTGTATCCAGCTTCTCCTAAGAACTCAAGCCCAGCAGTCCCAGTAATGTCCTTGTGAATCTTTTCACACCCTTCCTAGCTTATTGACATCCTTCCCATAGTTGGCAGCCAGAACCGAGCACAATACTCCAAGTGTGGTCTCACCAACAACTTGTACAGTTGTACATGTTGCTCAACTCTGATTGATAAGTTTTGGCCAGAACCATTAACTTTGTTTCCTGTTCTATGGAATAAATGGTAGAGGTCAGGCAGCAACTGTGGGAAGAGAAACAGTTAACGTTCTGGGTTCAGGACCTTTCATCATCACCTGAAATATTAACTGTTTCTCCCTCCACAGATGCTGTCTGACCTGCTGAGTGCTTCCAGCACTTTATGTTTTTATTTTGGATTTCCAGAACCTGCAGTTTTTTGATTCCCCCTTTCCTTGGTTACTGCTTTATTCACTAAGTTCTCTTAACATTTTCCGTTGTTACGTAAGTTTGACCAATGATGGAGTGTCCTACCCCATCTCCTAGTGGGTCAAAGTCCCAGCTGGTTGGGAGTGTCTGCCATCTCTATGACCTATTAGCAAAGATGCTAAACTCATTGAAGGAACAATTCATATTTCTTGAAATATTTCGACATGAATACTTGGAAGGTCTAGTCTGTTAATAATGCTTTAGAGATAATGTATAATCCAGTTCTTTATTGCAAATACAATGATTGGATGAAAAGGCAGATATCCCTTGGTTTTTATTAGCATCACTGCTAACAGAAGTAGAAAGTACAAACAGAATACAAGTTACTTTCCGATCTATATTTCCACATATTTTAGAGTTGGTTCTTTCCAAAGAATGGCAGGAGTTTAATCAGCCAAAATATTCCAGCCCCAAATTGGTTTCCAGTAACCTGAGAGGGGTGAAAATTAGGATCCCAAGTACCCTGTGAATGCATCATCCGCAGGGTCAGCTGGTCTACATGTTCTGCACATGCTGGATGCTGCATGTCACACACTTAATAATATAGTTGTTATAGTTTTTTCATTTGTCACTAAGAACATAGAAAAGTACAGCAGAGGAACAAGCTCTCCGGTCCACCATGTCTGCACTGACCATGATGCCAACCTAAGCTAATCACATGTGCCTGCACATGGTCCATATCCTCCATTCCCTACCTGTTCATGTACCTGTCTAAAAGCCACTTGAACATTGCTATCATATCTCCTTCTACCACTGCTCCTGGCAGCACACTCCATTCACCCACCACTCTCTGTGCAAAAAAATTACCTCACAAATCTCCTTTAAACTTTCCCCCTCACTTAAACCTATGCCCACTAGTACTTGACATTTTCGCCCTGGGAAAAAGACTCTATTTACCATATCTATGCCCCTTATAATTTTATAAACTTCTATCAGGTCATCCCTCAGCCTCCAAAGAAAACAATCCAAGTTTGTCCAACCTCTCCTCAAACAGTCCAATCCAGGCAGCATGCTGGTGAACCTCTCCAAAGTCTCCACATCCTTCCTATAGTGTGGCAACCAGAAATGCACACAATACTCCAAACATGCCCTAACCAAAGTTTTATACAGGTACAACATGACCGCCCAACTTTTATACTCAATGTCCCAACCAATGAAGGCAAGCATGCTATATGCCTGCAAGATCCCTCTGTACATCAATGCTCCTCTTGCATTTGACTTCCCAAAATGCATCACCTCACACTTGTCTGGATTAAACTCCATTTCCCATTTCTCCAGCCAAATTTCCAACAGACCTATATAGACCCAACTGATCTATTAAAGGAAGCATTCTTGAATACTATGTGTATAAAATATCTTTATAAGTGATAATCAAAGGAAATATTTCACTATACAAAGTCATAAGGGGGGAGTCTTTACCTGTGTTTTTCATTCTAGTCTATATCGTACACCCATATATTTTATATTTGATGGATGTAAGAGATTTTATGGTCCTAGTCAAAGAGAAGCAGCCTTATTCTGGTGTCCTGCCAACTTTTATTCATTTAGCAGTGCTCCCAAAAAGTTGGTAAATTGGCCATGTATCTCTCATTGTTGTTTGTTGTATCATAGTGTTTACAAATCGGCTGGCATATTTGTTCACAAGTGACTTCAAATATTTGTCTATAAAGAAAGTTGGGCCATTATGAAGATCTATATAAATAACCTGAGAGCAGTCCTCCAAGAAACCAATCTTCTGGATCAATCAAGGTAGTGAACATCCACTGACTATGAGTGGGATAGAATCACAGAATCTTATAGCACAGCAGTCCATTTGGTTCACTGTTAGTTCTTTGAAAGCTATCCGATTAGTCCCAATCCCCTACTCATTCCCCAAAGCCTTCCACGTATTTCCCTTTCAATTATATGTCCCATTCTCTTTGGAAGTTTCTACTACATCTGTTTCCACCACCCTCACTGGCAGCACATTCCAGATCATAATAATTTGAACCATTAAAAAATTGTATCCATTCCCAAAAATCAAACAGACCAGAAGCTACTCAGTGGTGTGTTCAACTTATTCCCATCATGAATGCCCTTGTGCAATTAGCAAGTGAGATAAAAATAAAATTGTTACTGGCTTTATCCCCAACACGGTTTTATACTTTTATTTCCTGGATAATTTCCAAAGAAAAGGACTGTTCACCATATTAATTCCGAGTAACATGTTTTAAAAGACAACTATAAATTAACCTCAGGGATAATCAAAACCATTCTGATACACTCCCTGACAATTCCTTCAAGAGAGATTTTTCCCAGCTACCTCAGTTTCAACAGGCTGCATGTAACTAAAGCACATAGATCTTAGATTTAATTTCAATATGTGTGGAGTTATTTGATCTGACCCATAGTACCTGCAGTGATCTCTGAACTGGTCTTGGCACCCTCAACATCAGCTCAGGTTATCACTCCTGGTTATCACCTACTTACTGATTACCATTTCTGATCTCTATCTAGAAGTGTAGCTCTCCTAGTTCCTATCTACACTCAGTTTGTCTCTGCTGGAAACTGGTTGCCTATTGGTTTTCTCTCTTGGTTATTACCTATATATTGGTTACCTTTCTTCATCGGGCAGGAGGTACAGAAGCTTGAAGTCCCACACCACCAGGTTCAAGAACAGCTACTGCCCTTCAACCATTTGGTTTTGAACCAACCGGCACAACCCTAATCACTAGAGTTTAGCAACACTTTGATCACTTTGCACTAAAATGTGCTTTGGTTTTGTTTTGGTTCTAACTGTTCTTTCTTGTAAAACTTGCTTATGTTTAGCTTATGCTTTTCTTGTGAATGCCGCTTATGATGCCATGTGCCTGTGATGCTGCTGCAAGTTTTTCACTGCACTTGTGCATTTGATAATAAACTTTGAGTTGGTCGTCTTTTTAGGTGATCCCCAGGATCAAGGATGACTTACTTCCACTCTGGTTTTCTGGGTTCTGAGGTGGCTAATGAGGACAATGTGAGAACTGCAGGCTCATCTGCTGATGGGGCAGGGGGTGATCGGCAGGTGGGTGGTTTGTGAGGTCGAGTTCCCCTTCTGCTGATTATGCCGAATCTCTCTGTGCTCCCCATGCATGACTTTGAGGTTCTCAATACCATCGCAAATGCTCCATCTCTGTTTGAGTGGTCATGGACCAAAGCTCAGGAGTCAGTGGGGATGTTGTATTTCTTCAAGAGGGCTTTAAGCACGTCCTTGAACATTTTCCTTTGTCTGCCAGGTAATCATTTCTACAGCAGAGTTTGGAATAAAGTGTCTGTTTTGAGGGTCTTTATCTTGTCACTGGTTATCTCTCCTAGTTACCAGCTGCACACTTGTTATTTCTCCAAGAGTCTATCCACACAGAGCTTATTTCTCTTGTTTACGAGTTACCCACCAGTTACCTTTCCCAATTACCTCCTGAACACCGGTTACCTCTCCTAGTATATACACAGTGGTCACCTCTTCTTGTTACTAGCTGTGCATTGGTTACCTCTCCTGGCTATTAACTGCGCATTGGTTACCACTCCCAGTTTCCAGCTGTATGCTGTTACCTTTGCTAATAATTATCTGGACTCTTGTATGCAGGTGTTTGTAGTATGAAAGGCCAGGGGTCAGGTGACAGTGACAACACTACTAACCCCCATGGTCGGATGATAGCATTGCCTATTAGGTCAGAAGCAACACCACTGTCAAGCAAGGTTTGGCTCCACCCCATTAGGTAAACACCTTTGTCTTGCTGGACCACTTGGATTGGTCTGTGCGAGCACCTTTGTTCCTGGGCACATCTACTATTGGCCCATTTAAAACACCTTTGTCCTTGCTGGGCTACCCAGCCCCCCAGCAGCATAAAAGTGCTGCATGTTTGGGTCTCTCTCTCTGTCTCTGAGGATATTCAGGTAAGCTGTGCACTACTTCAGGGCAGTTAGTTAAGGACTCCTGAGACCAAAGAGCCAATGTTTGTCCAGAATCAGGGTGTCCAAACATTGTACTGTTTATTCCTTGATCATTTGTACCCAGTTATTGTGTATGTGTGTGTGCACCTCACCCTCTGTATCTCCTGCTTGAGAGTGTGTGATTGTGCATCTGTTCCCATTCATTCTGTCCCCGCATTTGTCTTTGCTAATAAACCATTTTTAAATTACAAAGACTGTGTGTCCAGACCTTTATCTTTAAGATACCAAAAGAACCTTTCTCGCAACGGTGTTGACCGAGAACAAAAACTGGATTGGGTTGTTACATCTCCCACAGTCGAGCAGGCTGCTCCCACTGAAAAAAGTTCCTGTGCACAAGAATGATTACTTGACCATGAGACCACTAAAACTGGATGGTCCATTGGGCGCAGGACAAAGAATGATTTGTAAATTGCAAAAGGTTTTCATTTCAAGCCTTAGTTTCATACAAATGAGTCCTATTGCCCTTTGCAAGGTCAAAATAACATGAATGCCATTCCCAATAATGACCTTAGATTGAGGGCACAACCTTCCATCTCCTCCTTAGCTATGTTTTTATTCATTTCTATGATGTGGGTGTCACTGGCAAGTCTAGCATTTATTGTCCATCCCTAAACATCCTTGAGAAGGTAGTGGTGAGCCACTTTCTTGAACCGCTATAGCCCCGTTTGAATGCAGTGGTTATGGTAATGCACTGTGTAATGAATTAATCTGTATGAACGGTATGCAAGACAAGTTTTTCACTGTACCTTTGTACAAGTGACAATAATAAACCAATACTGGTAATGCCAGACCACTTCAGAGGGCATGAACTGCATGGGGTGGGCATGAAGTCACATGTAGGACAAACTGGGTAAGGATGGAAGACTCTCTCCCTAAAGGACATTAGTGAGCTAGAGTGGCTTTTAACAACAATTCAGTGGGTTTTGAGGTCATTTCATGGTTGTGGTTTTGTGGTTGTTTTTAGTGTTTCATTTTCTTCTTAATATGAGATGTGAGCCCTGGAATTGTTACTTGATCATGCCTCCTTTGTAAACATTATTTTTCATTTCCTGCCAACTCTCATCAGCTTCATGTTTGCCTTCTCTCTGCCATACAGATTTCTCGAGATGAAAGAATCATGCAACACTCCACTAAACAACATGCATTTATTGAGAACATTTATACTGGCTTTATCTAGTGCACCTCCCCACCTATAGCTTCTCTTACCTAGAAGGACTAGGTAGAATCAGAATCAGAATCAGGTTTACTATCACTGACATATGTCATGAAGTTTGTTGTCTTGCGGCAGCAGTACAGTGCAAGACATAAAGACATAAAAATTACTGTAAGTTACAAAAATAAATAAATAGTGCAAAAGAGGAATAATGAGGTAGTGTTTATCGGTTCGTGGACCGTTCAGAAATCTGATGGCGGAGGGGAAGAAGCTGTTCCTGAAGTGTTGAGTGTGGGTCTTCAGGCTCCTGTACCTCTTCCCCGATGGTAGTAATGTGAAGAGGGCATGTCCTGGGTGGTGAGGGTCCTTAGTGATAGATGCCACCTTCTTGAGGCACCGCCTCTTGAAGATGTCCTCAATGGCAGGGAGGGTTGTGTCTGTGATGGAGCTGGCTGACTCTACAACCCTCTGCAGCCTCTTTCGATCCTGTGCATTGGAGCCTCCATACCAGCCAGTGATGCAACCAATCAGAATGCTCTCCACTGTACAACTGTAGAAATTTGCAAGAGTCTTTGGTGATATACCAAATCCCCTCAGACTCCTAATGAAGCTGAGCCACTGGCGTGCCTTCTTCGTGATTGCATCAATATGTTGGGCCCAAGATAGATCCTCTGAGATGTTGATGCCCAGGAACTTGAAGCTGCTCACCCTTTCCACCACTGACCCCTCAATGAAGACTGTGTGTTCTCCTGACTTCCCCTTCCTGAAGTCCACAATCAATTCCTTGGTCTTGTTGATGTTGAGTGTGAGGAGGTAGGGGAGTTCCCTTTTGCAAGTCACATGTCACCTAACAGATTTTCATTGGTACAGGATCAAAATACTGAAAATCCTGGCCAAATAGCACTGAGGTACAACAATCAAAAGTTTGATCAAGGAGGTAAGTTTTAAGATGCATGTAAAGGCTGGAGGTAGGTAGAAAAGCAGGAGAGAGCATACTGGTGGTGCAAGTGGTTAAATTACCGGACTGATAATCCAGAGACCTGGCCTAACAATCCAGAGACCTGAGTTCAAATCCCACCACAGCAGTTGTTGAATAGTCAGGAATTTGGAAGAATGACAATGAAAACCACCAGATTCTAGTTCACTGATGCCCTTGGGGAGGAAATCTCCTTACCCAGTATAGCCTACATTTGACCCCTTCCTCTCCCCCCCACCGTGTGGTTTGACTTCTGAAATGGCCCAGAAACGATTCAGTTGTACCATTACCACTACATTCAAACAGAGAAGGAATAGAATTTGACGGACCATCTGGCATCCATCACCATCACTAGATCTAAATTCTGGAACTTCCCCTCCAAAAGCACTGTGGGTGTGCTTCACCAGAATGACCACAGTGGTTCAAAAAGGTGGCTCATCAACACCTCCTCAAAAGCAACCAGAGAAGGGCACTAAATGCTGGCCTTGGGGGGGGGGGGGGTGGAAAGATAAAGACCTAAACATACTGTATAAATGCACGGAATGCTGTAAATCGATACCAGAACTAGAAGTATAAGGACATGAGAAAATTGCAGGCACAGCAAGCAGTGAGAAATTACAACATTCACTTGTCAAAGGTAGGATGGTTTCTCTGTTCACACTATGTGCTGGGGCTTAAGATTAAAATAAAATGATTACAAGATTAGCCCTCATCCATTTGCATTACTGCACTATATCAAAGAGAACTGAGGAAATTTGAATCTTACCAAATGATGATTAAAACATTTTAGGAATCCAGTGATCTTCAGCATAACAAAATATGAACTGAAATATCTTAGCATCAAGCTGTAGGAAATTGATTCAATTGGGTTTTCTGGAAATGGGTTCATCATCTTACAAGCTGCAGTTTGGCAGTTAGGGAACAGATAAATATAATGATTAAAAATGATGTGAATGTTGGGAAGCCAATATCCTTCAAAGCTCTGTTGCAGCAAGCACCATTGTTTTAATTGATATACAGCATACTCTGCTACAGTTAATGGCTCTAATGTGAGCCTCTTATTAATGAGACCTAAAGTGACAATATTTTCTGAGTCATAATTTTTTCTGCATTAAGTATTAAATAATAATCTGCCCTCTTCAGGAATAGCTGACTCAGGACAAGGTCATATCTTAAAAAATAGATATTGTTTGAACTGAATTTCTACTATTATTATGAACTGTACTCTTCCAAGACATGGTGAGAAAATGCATCAGATCCCATGGCACTGAGTTATATTGAAGTTTTTTGTCAATTCCTAACCTACATTGAATTGGGTCATTTCAGAATCTCCAAGGTGTGGCACCTTTCATTCACAGAATGCGAGTCTTGCTGGCTAGAAGTTATTGCCCATCCTGTATCACCCTCGAAAAGTGGCCTTCCTGAAGCACTGGAGTTCTTGTGGTGAAGGTATTCTCATACTGCTGTTAGGTAAGGAGTTCCAGGATTTTGACCCAGTGTTGACAAAGTAAGAATGACATATTTCTGAGTGAAAATGGTATATCACTTGGCGATATTGGCGATCTCAGTTGCCTTTTGCCTGTGCTCTTCAGGATGATAGAGGCTGTGGATTGGGAAGTGCTCTTCAAGAAGTCTTGATTACCTGCTGCAAGGCATCTGCTAGGGAGTACAGACCACAGCCACAGCATACCAGTGGTGGGGTAAATCCTTAAGCTGGCAGGAGGGTGCCAATCACCTGGCCTGCTTTGCCCTACAGAGTGTTGAGTAGAGCTTGGCTACCTGATCTGAGCCTGATGGGACTCAAGTCTTTGTGTCAGGTATGGCCTGGACTGAGTAAAAGAATTTCTAAGTCCTCTGGTTGGGTTGGAGCAGGATGGTCAGGCTCTTTTCAAATACTCAGTACGACTGGGGATGACTGGGAGAGTACAAGGACCAGCCCCTATTTCTCAATGTGTGGCTCCATTGTAGAACCCAATCCAAGTGTGATGGGACCTGACTACAACTGACAGGTTTGGATTAGGTATCAAAAAGATTACAGGCTTAGGCCAGGTACAGATTGGCCACTGTTGGTTGGGTTTTAATTTTTTACCTGAACAGACCTGCGTATTGTTGGGGACAAAATTACAAATGTTGGAATTTTGCAATAAAAATAGAAAATGCTGAAAATACTCAGCAGGTTAGATGGCACAGTAGTTAGTGAAACAGAATTATTTTGGACCAATGGGCTTTCATTAGAAAGACAATAAAGATGTTATAATTAGCATCTGTGTTCCAAAACTACCAATACAAAAATGCCCATAGTGCAGTTAAATAAGTTTTCTATATCCCTCAAAGCACATGACACCCAATTTACTATTTTTGAACTGTAGGTGAACAGGCAACTAAGGCAATGAACCACAAGATCCTGGAAAGAGCAAATGTTTAATGTCTTCTGTGAAAGGTAACGACTCTAACAAAGCCGCACTCTCTCGGTAATGCACTGAAGTGTGAGCTCTGTTTGGCGATAAGGTGGACCAGCCTGCTGTTCTTCCCTATTTCTGATGAAAATCCATTCACAGTCACCAAGTTCTGAGAATGGGAGTTAAAAGAAGATCAATGTAAAAAGGAGTCCAGTTTCAATATTAATCTGCACTCTTGATTAGACATCCAGCACAAAGAGGAAAACAAATAAAATGATGGAGGCTGGAGTCTGAAATATAAACAGAAATGCTGGAAGAACTCAGCCAGTCCAGCAGCATCTGTGGAAAGAGAAACCAGTTAATATCTTGGGTCAGACCTGAGGGAAGGGTGGAGGGTTTACAGTTTTCAAAGCAGAGTTGAGGTGAGGAGTGAGATGTAAGACAAAAAAACTACATGGAGAAAGGTTAAAACAGAGGAGGTGATAAGCAGCATAGGGTACTATTAGTGAGGAATTTTAAAGAAATGGTTTGAGAAAGGAAAATAAGCATAAATATTGGGAAATGATGAGGGAGTAGTTTATCTGAAGTTGGAAAATTTGATGTTCATTCCAAAAGGTTGCAAAGCGCTAAGACAGAAGATAAAATGTTGTTCTTCTAGTTAACATTGGGCCTCACTACGGCAGTGGAGGACAGGAGGCCACAGACAGAAGGAATAGGAGCGGGATTGAGGATAACATGGCATGCAACAAGAAGCTGAGAAGCCTGAGGACTGAGCGCAAGTGCTCTGTAACGTGATCACCCAATCTGCGTTTGGTTTCTCCAGTGTAGAGGAGGCCACATTGTGAACGTTGAATAGAGTAGGCTAGATTAGAAGCAGTGCAAGTGAATTGCTGCTTTAATTGGAATGACTGCTTGGGTCACAAAGGGTTGAGTTGAAATACTATAGCTTTCAGAAATGAGTCATACAAAGAGTAAATGTTCAGTTCTAACTCATCACACACTCACCATAATGGAACCAAATGTGCTGCTGCTTACTATTAGCTTCTGTGTGTAAAATGAACATTTCCTGTGTTGCTTCAACAAACAATGTCATAAGGGTAACAAGATCACTGAATGTGCAAAGGGGGAATAAATGACTCAATGGTGAAACTGTTTGAATTAGTATTGGTGAGTCTTCCAAGACCAACAGTTTTCTCATGTTCTCATCTGCCAGTGTGTTACGGCTGACCGTTATTTATTCCTTCTTTGGTGGGTTGCATTCCCTTGCAAGGATCTCATTTATTACCTGTGGAGAGGGTGGTGGGAGGTATGAACCTCATCTTGAACCACAGCAGTCTGTGTGGTCAAGAAGAAGGGAGATTATGAGTCTGACCCAGTCACAGTGAAGGAATGCTGATATATACCCAAGACAGGATGCTACGTGATTTGAAGGAACACCAGAATCCATCAACGAGAGAGAGAGAGGGTTTGTGGTTGTAGTGGAGAGGGGATATTATTACAGGTGAAGCAAAATAACCAAACAAAACAGAAATAGGTGCTCTGGATTAATCTGGATGCCAAAGTAGTATACCTTGCTGAAAATCAGAAAAGACTACAGATCCTGGAAATCTGAAATTAAAGTAGAAAATGCCAGAAACACTCTGCAGGTCAGGCAGCATCTGTTGAAAAAGAAACTGTTAACGCTTAAGGTATGGGAGCCTTCATCAGAAATGGGGTTTCTGATGATAGAAAGAGGTTAACTATAATGTCGGGTGAATAACTCTCACAACCTCACTGGCTAATGCACAATGAATGACCATGGGCAAAATACAGGAGCTTCAACACTATGAAACTAATCATCAAAAGCATTAGAACACTTCAGTTGAGGAAAAAATACAGGATACAAAATAATGAATAAAACATTAACTTTGAAAAGTGAGTTCCACATACACCGGCAAATTAGCATTATTTATCTTTTGAGCTTATTTTTAGTCTTTGTTTAATTATTTACAATAATTCTTGGAGGTTTTAAATGTCTCTAAATGTCAGAGACATTTACAAGCTTTTCAAAAGAACCGTATTGGCTTTGCTAGGGCTATAATCTCAGCAGTACACTGTCCAAGGCCTACTTGCTGCTGAGGCCATGCTAGACGCTCCTGCATGCAGATGGAGCAAGCTCAGCCCTCTGCATCTGGACGTAGGGAGGTTCATGCCCGGTGTAATCATGTGGTGGGCCAGATCCAGCACAATTTGGCCCAATGTGTTCTGGCAAATGATGATAACTGATCCCTTTCATGGATCTTCATTGACAATTAATTGAAAAAAGAGGTCTTCAATATTTAGGAGGCTTTCTTTGAGGACTTTAAAGGCGTTGGAAAATAAAAGACGGAATAAAATACAAACCAAAGCCAATGTAAACATATGAGGTGTAGAGTGCACAATCAGCTCCCACTGCTCCTTCTGTTCCTTGCTATTAATAGTGCAGCAACTATTGTACAAGATTATGGCATGCTTCACTGTACCAGAGGCAAAATATGTTTGCAGAACTCTCAGAGAACTGATAGACTCCATTATTTTATTAGGAAACAGCACAATACAACTTGCATAAAAGCAAAAGAGGTGGTTTGATTATTGTCCTCTCTGAAGCTGGAGGGATGGGTATTAATCAGGATACTGAAGTTAGTTACTCTTTTCTTCAAAATAGTGTCATGGGATCTTTTAAAGTCTACCTGGAAGAGCAGATGGGGCCTCAGTTTAATGTCTCAGCTAAAACATAGCACCTTCTCAGTGTGGTACTTTCTCAGTACTGGACGGCTATATGCTGTTGTGGATCAAACACCACTCAGAGTCCACAGGTACCATGATTGATACAGGTATGCAAGGGAGAATCTCTGACAAGAGAATCCCTCATTGATAGGATGCACAGATTTTTAAACACACTTATGAGTCAGACAATGATTAACCACGTAAGCACAGATGAATACTGTTTGTGAACAAATGACCACTTGAGCCCACCCCACTTGCCCTCCAATGTGTTCTCAACATTTAGGTCAGAATTGGTGGTCTTTGCTCTTTTCAGTTACGCTACCCTGACAACTGTGATTTATGGTTCCCATTCATCTAGTCTCCCTTCATCGTTAACTCCCAATTCTCAAGCCAATGAAATAATTAACATACTTGTACCAAATGTTCTCTGGCTGTCTGGTATAGATTGAACAGCCAGCACTGAACTAATGAGTGACAACACCAGCGACTGAAGATGCTGGAGTCTAGAGCAACAATCAGGCCCGATGCAGGGTTTCAACCTGAAACGTTGATCGTTCCTTTTCCCCAACAGATGCTGCTTGACCCGCTGAGTTCCTCCAGCAGATTGTTTGTTGCTCATGAAATAATGACTCAGTTGATTCTAGCCTTCTGAAACTCTTCCTTTGGCCAAGTATCCCAGCAAGCTGTGCCAAGTTATTGGAAAGTAGTGTGGCATTGCAGGTAGTACAGCTGTCTCAGAGCTTCAGTGACCTGGGTTCAATTCTGACATCAGGCTCAAAAACCATCAATAAATTCACCAATGACACCACTGTTGTTGGTAGAATCTCACATGGCAATGAGGAGGCTTAGAGGAGATAGATTGGCTGGTTGAGTAGTGTTGCATCAACAACCTCGCACTCAAATTCAGCGAGACCAAGGAACTGATTGTGGACTTCAGGAAGGGAAAGTTGGGAGAACACACACCGGTCCTCAT
The DNA here is from genome assembly GCF_009764475.1 of Pristis pectinata. Lineage (NCBI taxonomy): Eukaryota > Metazoa > Chordata > Chondrichthyes > Rhinopristiformes > Pristidae > Pristis > Pristis pectinata. The sequence continues at coordinate 12,592,302 of NC_067439.1, read as the reverse complement.
TGAGGGGTGAGCAGTGGAAAGGGTGAGCAGCCTCAAGTTCATGGGCGTCAACATCTCGGAGAATCTATTCCCAGGCCCAACACATTGAAGCAATCACAAAGAAGGCAAACCAGTGGCTCTACTTCATTAGGCGTTTGAGGAGATTTGGTATATCACCAAAGACTCTTACAGATTTCTATAGATGTACGGTGGAGAGCATTCTGAATGGTTGCATCACACAGCCTGGTATGGAGCCTCCAATGCATAGGATCGCAAGAGGCTGCAGAGGATTGTAGATTTAGCAGCTCCATCATGAGCACAACCCTCCCCACCATCAATGACACCTTTAAAAGGCAGTGCCTCAAGAAAGCAGCATCTATCATTAAGGACCATCACCATCTGGGACCTGCCCTCTTTTCATTACTACCAGCAAGGAGAAGGTACAGGAGCCTGAAGACTCAAATGCAACAATTCAGGAATGGCTTCTTCCCCTCCGCCATCAGATTTCTGAACAATCCATGAACCCATGAACACTACCTCATTATTCTAGGTTTTTTTGCACTATTTATTTTTGTAATTTATAGATTCCTATGTCTTTGCACTGTACTGCTGCTGCAAAACAACAAATTTCACATCATATGTCAGTGATAATAATTCTGATTCTGAGTTTGCATGTTTTCCTTGTTGCACTGCATCAGAAGTCAGGATAGAACCCAGGCTGTTGGAGCTGTAAGAAAGGTGAGAGATAATAGGTTACAGAGAACTACATGGGGAAATGAGATTGATGGGATTGCTCCAAGAACTAGCATTGACTTGACAGGCCAAATAGCTGCTTCCTATATCATAAAAATGTATGAAATTCCACAGCACTTAACTGCAAAGTATACTTTTAAACTGTAGTTTACACTATTAATAGGTTTACATTACTGCAACTCACACAATTACTGATTCTAAACACTCAGTTCATCCTACACAAACATGACATAGCCTATCCCCCCACTCCCACCCGCCCCATCCTTCCAACGAGCCAATACCTGGGAAACACACGTAACACTAACAATGCACAAATTTCAGACGTGGGATTTAAACCCACAACCTTCTGACTCAGTGAGAGAGATATCAATTTAGCCACAACTGGCACAGTGTTCGGGATGTATATAAACTTTGAGATGCTGGTATCCTTATAGGCTTGCAAAGGTTGGGAATGTGGGAGGTGCTACGAAAGAAGCCTTGGCGAGATGCAGTACACTGCAGCTATGTTGTGCTGGTGGAGGAGGCAGTGAATGTTCAAGATGATGAATATAGTGCTGATCAGATGGTCTGCTTAATCCCAAATAGTGTCAAACTTCTCGAATGTTGTTGACCTTCTCTTCTCTCAGGTAAATGTCATACTCTTGATTGTAGATAGTGGAGACTTGGGGAGGTCAGAAAGTGAGTCACTCAGCTTCTGAACTGCTCTTGTGCTGCAAGTGCTTATGTAGCCAGTCCAGTTTCTGGTTAATGGTGTTGCTATAGATTTTAATGCGGGGAGGTGAGGTGGCGGTAGGTATTGGGGAGAAGGGTGAGGTTGACCATGATAATGCCATTGACAAGTGAATTTAGCTACTTGGAGATGGTCAGTGCCTGGCACATACATGGCATTAATATTATTTGCTATTTATTCATCCAGATCTTCTTGCCTTTGGTAATGGAAAGTGGAAATACAAAAGGGACTGATCAGTAAACATCTATATTTTTGATCTTATGATCAAAGCTATTGATAAATCACTTGAAGATGGTTGGACCATGAGCTTACAGATTGTAGTACAATTCTGCTGCTGTCGATGGTCACAGTGTCTCATAAATGCTTATTTTTGAACTGCTGTTCCTCATCTGAATTCCTCCTGTTTAGCACAGTGGTGGTACCTTCAGCATAATGCGGGAGTGGGGGCAGGATTGGGAGGTAGGCGTGGTCTCCAGAAAGTGAACTCATCCTTCCCATGAATGTAAGGTGATATATCATGGAGTCATATAGCATGGAAACAGGTCCTTCAGCCCACCATGTCTAACTAATCCCATTTATCTGTATTTGGTCTGCAGCCCTCTATGTGTTTGCAATTCAAGTTCTACTCTAAGTACTTTTAAATGTTGTGAGAGTCTCTGCCTCCACCACCTATTCAGGCAGTGACAAATTCAGCTGCCCTTTGGGTGAAAAAGTTCTTCTTCATATCCCATCTCAACCTCTTACGCCTCATCCTAAACCTATGTCCTCTACCTTTATCAGGCTCCCCCCTCCCCCCTCCCCCCTCCCCCCAGCCTCCTTCACTCCAAGGAAAACAAATTCAGCCTGTCCAATCCTACCAGCACCACCATGCACAGATGTACATTCAACAGTCAGACCCATTAGCATAAGATCAAGTAGAATTTTACCTCAAGAGTGACTGCAGATGCTGGAAGTCTGGAGAAACACACAATGTGCTGGAGGATCTCAGTGGGACAGGTCGCATCTATGGAGGGAAATGGGGCAGTAGACGTTTCGGGTTTTTACCTTTTTGAGAGAATTTTATCTCTTTGGGTTTCTCACCATCTGCTGCAAACCCAGCCAGGTATTCATGTTCTTCAGGGTCCTGCATTAGAGCAGCTATTGTAACCATCTTAGTGATGCCCATTGTTGTGCCCCACACAGGGTACATTTTGTGACCTTGCTATTCAGTGTTTCTTTCAAGTGATGTTCCTTACGGAGAACTGACTCATTATTTGAGGCAGGTAGTAGATGGTAATCAGCAGGAAGTTATCCTGCCAGTATTTGTCTTGATGCCGTGAGATGTCATGGGGCCTGGAGTCAGCATTGAGGGCACTCAACCTCTTTGCCTGTTGGCCAATTTTTATTGCTTGTACCTGGTGCGCAGGAGTCAGTACTGCCCAGGCCTTACGTTACAAAGGCTGGTGTTTAGAACTCACCCCACTCTGCCTGCATTGATTTTCACGTAAATCAGGACTTCACATCCTTATCCTAGTACTGGAATTCTATAAGCTGTGAAATTTTTCTATGGATTTCAATCCCTGAATTTTTTTTAACTTAAAAAGAATAGTTTGATTCATTTGCATATAACCCAGCAGTCACAGAAATTTGCATAGAATAAATTCTCCTTCCTGGAACCAGAAGAATCTCAAGCAAGAAGTATGATGTGGTGTACAGCATTTTGGTGTCATGAAAATAACCCTTCCCTCAATGTCAACAAGAGAGCTGGTCATTGACTTCAGGAAAGGGGGTGGTGTACATGCACCTGTCTACATCAATGGTGCTAAGGTCGAGAGGGTTGAGAACTTCAAGTTCCTAGGAGTGAACATCACCAACAGCCTGTCCTGGTCAAATCACGTAGTCAGGAGGGTAAAGAAATTCGGTTTGTCCCCTTTGAATCTCACCAACTTTTAACATAGAAAGCATCCTATCTGAATGTATCACGGCTTGGTACGGCAACTGCTCTGCCCAGGACCGCAGGAAACTGCAGAGAGTTGTGGACACAGCCCAGCGCATCACAGACACCAGCCTCCCCTCCTTGGACTCTGTCTTTACCTCTTGTTGTCTTGGTGAAGTAGCCAGCATAATCAAAGACCCCACCCACCCGGGTCATTCCCTCTTCTCTCCTCTTCCATCGGGTAGAAGATACAGGAGCCTGAGGGCACGTACCACCAGACTTAAGGACAGCTTTTACCCCATTGTGATAAGACTATTGAACGGATCCCTTATACAATGACATGGACTACGACCTCACAATCTACCTTGTTGTGACCTTGCACCTTATTGCACTGCACTTTCTCTGTAGCTGTGACACTTTACTCTGCACTGTTATTGTTTTTTACCTGTACTACATCAATGCACTCTGTACTAACTCAATGTAACTGCACTGTGTAATGAATTGACCTGTACGATCGGTATGCAAGACAAGTTTTTCACTGTACCTCGGTATACGTGACAATAATAAACCAATAACAAGACCAATATTGGATAGAAAGGCACAGAGAATAGACTGCTAGATTCAGATATTCATTGAAGCAGCATGTTAGAGAACCTCTGTCAGTCTGCAGAGACTAATATAAGAATACGGGAACAGGGATTCGGTACACACTGCCCCCTGAGGGATTATGAGATATTGCTCAAACAACTTGATCAGTACAATTCGCTGACATGAGTAGAATGTGTAGAATATTGTACACTGGCTGATGATGTAACAGTGTATTTTCTGGGGCACATCCTGAAATGAGGATGCTTTTGAGCTCCTTTCCAGTCAGGATTCCCAACACTGGTTGGACAAATTCCTGGAGGTTTCATCACAATGTCTTCCTTCTCAAACCTGTTCCCATCCTCTCCCAATCCAGTCAATCATCCTTTGTTCTGCATCAGGTGTTCTGATGAGGATCTTTGACCTGAAATGTTAACTCCATTTCTCTTTCCACAGATGCTGCCTGACTTGCTGAGTGTTTTATATTTTTATTCCAGATTTCCAGCATCGGCAATTTTTTCATTTTTACAATTTATTTTATAGCCTTATGATATTTTGTCTTTATGAGAAAAATGTATGAGAAATTTTGTCTTTATGAAATTTATGAGATTTGTTTATCACAGAGTCCTGGATTAACCTTCAGTAAACTGTAAAACTGAGAAATTACTGAGAAAAAATTCTACTTTGGAGATAACCTATGTCCTCAAGTTTTAGATACCTCTGCTATGGGGAAAAGTTTCCTACAATCTGCCCTACATATATATCCCTCATAATCTTGTATACCTTCATTGGGTCAATGCTCAACCTCCTCTATTCCAAGGAAATCCTTACATGGATTGGTGACAGATTTTGATTGCCAATCACTCCTCCTACATTTCACTAGGTTAATAGCGCAGGATGAAAGCAAGTCGTTCCAGAAGGAAGGTCGCTTTAGTGCTTGGTTATTCCTTCAAGAATACGGCATTCCGATTTTGACTGTTCAAGTAAGTGTCATATACAGAATGAAAGAACTGGATCACAAAATGGGATTGAGATTGTGGAACTAGTAACAGATAGTAAACATTTCCTCTAGCTCCAATCTTTTGGATACAGCTCTGATTATTGGGAATCATAATTCTTCAGCACAGACTAGTGTGGATAAGAAATTCACTTCTTGTCATGAGATCTGTCTCCAAATAGTTTGGGGATATTGTTCTGATCAGGGCATACATTAGAAACCTGCAGAGACACAAGAGACTACAGATGCTGGAATATGGAGCAACACACAAACTGATGGAGGAACTCAACAGATTGAGCAGCATCTGTGGGGGGAAAGGAATTGTCGATGTTTTGGGTTGAAGCCCTGCATCAGGACTGGTTTCGACCCAAAGCGTCAACAGTTCCTTTCCATCCACAGATACTGCTCAATCCACTGAATTCCTCCAGCAGATTGCTTGATGCATTAGAACCCTTTGAGTGGCTTTGCGTGATTTTCTAGCCATTTAGTTGCTGTACTATTGATCAGAAAGGCTTTACTTCAGTGCCAACAACAGATACTCATGTGTGCTATTCGGGTGGGATAGATTTCCAAATAGAGATCCCAAAGGATTTGATGAGTCTTTAGATTATCATCTATGCATCACAAGACATGTCTCAAGTTTCCAGTTTTCTATTCTTATCTTGTGTTTGTAAACTCAGCAGCATGTCATTTCTGTATACACTAATAACATTTTGCCTTGGTGCAATATCTGGGAAGTGACACTGTATAAGAATTTGGGATATATAGTCATTGGGAACATTTGCACTGCTCCAGGGAACTTGTCAATAGCTGCAGAATGCCTCAAAGAATATGTCGGTATTGCATTTGTGACCCGTGAAAACAAACTAATATCTACACAGCCTCCCTAGGAACATGGTCACATTTGTACAGTGGCCCAGAAGATCAATGTTTCGAAACATGTTTGTATTTGTAACCACCCCAGAAAGTTAACGTTTATGCAGCCTCCCCACGTATTGGTGCGGCACCCTGAAAGCATTAACATCTGCACAACCTCTCCAGGAAAATGTTAGTATTCGTTGTGCTCCTAAGATCACATCAGTATTTCCCACAGTTTCCTGTCTGTACTTGCCTCCCTAGCATATGCCAATAATTATATTGTGCTTCTGGAAAGTATACTTGCACACTGCCCAGGAACATCTCTCAGTATTTATAGCATTTCTAGAAGTGATCAATATTTTCACAAACTTCCTGGAAACATATATTTGTAGGTCCTTCATGGGAATGTCAATATTTGCATAGCACCCTGGAACATATACATATCTGGCCATATGTGTGGCCAAATTCTGCTCTAACTCCATATACAAGTTTGCAGGTGACACCACCATAGTGGGCTGAATCACAAATAATGATAAGTCGGAGTACAGGAAGGAGGTAGATAACCTTTCCCTTAATGTCAGCAAAACAAAAGAGCTGGCCATTGACTTCAGGAAGGGGGGCAGTGCACACGCTCCTGTTTACATCAACGGTGCTGAAGTCGAGAGGGTTGAAAGCTTCTAGTTCCTAGGAGTGAACATCACCAATACCCTGTTCTGGTCCATCCACATAGATGCCTCGGCTAAGAAAGCTCACTAACACCTCTACTTTGACCTCTGATCCTGACCAATTTGTAATGATGCACCATAGAAAGTATCATATCTGGATGCATCATGGCTTGGGACGGCAACTACTTTGCCTGGGACCAGAAACTACAGAGAGTTGTGGACACAGCTCAGCACATCACGGAGGCCAGCTTCCCCTCCATGGACCCTGTCTACACTTCTCACTGCCTCGGTAAAGCAGCCAACAATAATCAAAGACCCTTCCCAACTCAGACATTCTCTCTTCTCCCCCCTCCCATCAGGCAGAAGATACAAAAGTGTGAAAACACGTACCATCATGCTCAAGGATAGCTTCTATCTCGCTGATATAAGACCACTGAATTGTCCCCTAGTACATTAAAATGGACTCTTGACCTCACAATCTACCTCACTATGGCCTTGCACCTTATTGTCTGCCTGCACTGCACTTTCTCTGTTACTGTAACATTTTATTCTGCATTCTGTTATGGTTTTCCCTTGTACTACCTCAATGCACTGTTGTAATGAAATGATCTGCATGGATGGCATACAAAATAAAGCTTTTCACTGTACCTCGGTACATGTAAAAATAATAAATCAATTTACCAATTTATTTTCACCATCTCCCTGGGAATATGTGAATATCTGCATTGCCTCCCTTGGAACATTTTAATATATCCACAGCCTCCTTAAAAAGAAGTCAGCATTTGTTCAGCTTTCTGGGAATGTGTAATTATCTGCAAAGTCTTCCTGAGTAGATGTCAGTTTTTGCACAGTAACTGGGAAGATGTCAGTATTTGTAGTGTTCCTGAGGTCAGGTCAACATTTACATAGCTTCCCTAGGAATATGCTAACATCTGTACAGCCTCCCTGGGAATATGTTAACATTTGTAGTGACCCTGTGACCACATCAGTACTTGTACAGCTATCCGGGAACATGTCAGCACCGCACTGTTCCTGAGAATTTAACAGCTTCTCTGGGAATGAGTCAATATCTGAAAATTCCAACAAGTTCCCCAAGGCTGTACTAATATTAAGATGTTTGCAGGGACAAATGTGGGAAAGAAAAAACAAAACCTGCAGATGCAGCAGATCCGGAATAAAAATCAGAAAACGGTGGAACTACTCAGCAGGTGAGGCAGTCTCTGTGGAGGGAGAAACTGAGTGAATGCTTCAGTTTCATGACCTTTCTTTAGAACCGGGAGAGATTAGAAAGCAGGCATGTTTAAACTTGCAGAGGAGGAGAGGAATGAAAAGAATAAAAGTCTTAATAAGGCGGAGACCATATAAGGCAGATGACACATATCAGTGTGGGCTGGGAGAGGCTGCCAAAGGCTTGATAATGACAGCTAATCTGTCTGTGGGAGGTGTAAATATAGGGAGAACAGAGGAGAAAAACCCAGTGTGGAAAACATCATCATCAGACAGATGTGATGGATAGAGATACTGGGATGATGGAATGGAATTCTTACAGGTAGCAGGGTGGGAGAAGGTGCAGTAGAGATAAATCAGGGATTGAGCAATGAATGCTGATGCACGCATACCCTGACATGGTCTCAAAGGTACAGTGCAAAATTTGGCATCACCTTGGGGAGGGTTGGCAAAGAGTGACGTGTTGTCAGGGAGGTGTGCAGACATTAACATGTTCCCAGGGGTGCTGTGAAAATACTGACATATACCCAGAGGGGATCTTAATGTTTTCCAGGATTATTTACAAACTGTTAATATGAGTATCCGAATTTGGAGCAGGAGTAGGCCACTTGGCCCCTCAAGAATGCTCCACCATTTAATAAGATCGTGGCTGATCTGACTGTGACCTCAATTCTGCATTCCCATCTACCCATAGTAACTTTTCACCCCCTTGTGTATCAAGCATCAATCTACCGCTGCCTTTAAAGTATTCAGATTTCGCTTCCGCTACCATTTGAGGAAAATTGTTTCAAAGGCTCATGACAGAAGACAGTGGGTATATAGAACGAGCTGCCAGAGGAAGTGGTAGAGGCAGGTACAATTACAACATTTAAAAGGCAGTTGGATAGTTAGGTGGATGGCAAAAGTTTAGCGGGATATAGGAAAAACAAGAAAATGGGACAAGCTCAGTTAGGCAATTTGGTCAGCATGGATGTTGGGCCAAAGGGCCTATTTCCGTGTTGTGTAGCTCTATAACATCCTGAGAGAAAAATTTTAACCTCATCTCTGTCTTAAACAGGTGATCCCTGGTTCTAGATTGTCCCATAAGAAGAAACATCCTCTCCTCATCCATCCTGTCAAGACTCCTCAGTATCTTTTATGTTTCAATCAAATCTCCCCTCATTCTTCAAAACTCTAGTGGCTACAAGCCTAGTCTGTCCAGCACTTCCTGATACCCACCCATTCCAGGTATTAATTTAGTAAACCTTTCCATTTGAATGTTACTGACCTCTTCCATGGGATCACATTACTGACCACATCCAGAAACACTGTAAATACTTACATGTTCGCACGGGCTCTGTGCAAGTACATATATGTGGTGTGAATCTTAACATATACCTATGGAGGCTATGCAGATATTGACTGTAAACACAAGAAACTGCAGATGTTGGAATCCGGAGCAAAAAACAAACTGCTGGAGGAACTCAGCGGGTCAGGCAGCATCTGTGGAGGCAGATGGACAGTCGACAGATCAAGACCCTTCATCTGGACTACCTCTTTAGGATGAAAACTTCTTCAAAGGGGGCATACCTTGAAGAGACTTTGCAGTGGAATTGTAAAATGGAGACACAAGAGACTGCAGATGCAGAATTGGAAGCAAGAAATAAACTGCTGGAGGAACACAGCAGGTCAGGCAGCTCCAGATGAAGAGTCTTGACCCGAAACATCAACTATCCATTTCCCTCTATAGATGCTGCCTGACCTGCTGAGTTCCTCCATCAGTTTGATTTTTGCTCCAGATATTGACTGTTCATTGACCTATGCAAAACCTGATGCGTTTGCAGAGTCGTTGAACAAGCATTGATATTTTAAGAAACAATGTTTAAATACTGACATGTTTGAAGGGCGGCTGTGCAGCTGTTAATGTGCTCTGAGGGATGCTGGGCGAATACTAATATGTTACTAGAAATGGTTTAAAATACCTGCAACTGTAGAGAATTTGCACAGTATACCTGGGAACTTGAAGAAGGTCCCTTGCTCTTGGTTATGAAGCGCAATGCTGCAGTAAATTCCCAAACGAAAACATCTTCAGTCTCAGTACTTGTGCTGTGTCTTATTTATGAAAGCCACTGGTCATACCAGGCTCTTTTGCAGCGTTTGCATTATCTCATCTCTGCTCCTGGACTAATAACTACAATGAAGGGCTGCAGCCTAGAGGTTCCCAGTAAATTGATGGAGAAAATGGTATTACCGTACAGCACAAGAAAATTCAAAGGAGATTTATTCAGTTAGGGAGAAATTATAATCAAAATTATTAATACAGCATTTACAATTTTCCCAAACATGTTCCTGATTTGTTGCCAGCATCTTCATCTGGCACCCAGGGACATTTGGAGAGGAAAGGCAGGTTCACAACTGTACCAAACTCAGGGTGTTATTGATAGTTTTGATGCAGAGCAGAGAGAGGATGATTCATACTTGCAAGGAAGTCAGACAGCAAGGTATGAGATCTAGAGCCTGATGTGCCTGAGAGAAGGTTTACAAAATGTCAGATGCTGGCATTCTAATGATGATTTCAAGGACCCCACCATAAAAAGATGAATGTTTGCCGAATAACAGGAATGCAGTTTCTCTGAAAATGTGCTGCAGATGGCAAGGATAACGGCAGAGCATAAAGACATTTTTTGCAACACTATTAGAAGAAATTGTGAGAGTTTCAGGTAGAATGTGATCTCACCACAGTGTGAAAAGATCAACCTTATTGCTTATGCACACCAGTTTCTGATACATATTAAAAAGGTTTAAGCACATGCATTGTGGAGGGCCATGGCTGTCACGTGACAGCACTGCCCATTACCTGGTTGAAAGACACACCACTGTCAATCAAGGTCTGGCTCCACCCCACCCATCAGTGCACACCTGACCATTAGCCCCCTTTAAGCACCTTTGTACTTGGCCTCGGGTCATTGGCCTTTTGTGATCAATTAGCCCCTGCTGGAACCGGGCCATTGGCCTTTTTGAACTACCTGGGCTGGACCTCCCAGCCCTCCAACACTATAAAGAGTGCAACATGTGCCTGGTTTGTTCTCTTTGATTGCTCCAAGGAACCGTGGAATGACGCTGGAGAAACTGTTGGTAAGGTGTGCACTTCAACAGGGTTAGGAGCATCCTAAGTTAGTATTCCTGGTAGTGTAGAGCCGAGCCTACACTGAGTCAAGGGGTGGCGGGTATCATATTGCTTTTCCTTGATTGTATCCAGTTCATTGTGTGTGCGTGTGTGTATTTTACCCTTGTTGCGATTTTTCCATGCTTGCTATCACTGGTGCACATGTGCGCGTGTGTGTGTTGTCCGTTACCTATTCCCCGCGTCTGCTTTTGTAAATAAATCATTTATTCAGAGTCCTTGTCCTTCGAGACTTCGAATCTGTTTCACAACAGCACATCAGCACTACTTAGGCTACAAGTGATGATGCAGAACATTTCATACTGATAATTTACTGATTCAATTGTGCAGGCACATAATTTGGTTTGCTGGGCAGCACAGTGGCACCACAGCTGGCGCTGCTGCCACACAGCTCCAGCAACCTGGGTTCAAATCCTGACCTCAGGTGGTATCGGTGTACAGATTTTAAGTTCTCCCTGTGACTGAATGATTTTGCCCTAGTGATCTAGTTTACAACTGTATCCCAGAGATACTGCCCATTAACTCATTTGCTCTTACCCTATCACATTCCCTTTGTTCTACCGATCCCTCCCCCACCTTCTCTGCTGCTGAAAACTAACTTATTTTCTCTTTCCCAATTCAGACGAAGGGTCTTGAGCCTGAAGCATTAACTTTTGTCCTCTTTCCACAGATGCTGCCTGACCTGCCTAACTGTTTCCAGCATTTTCTGTTTTTATTTCAGATTTCCGGCACCTGCAGCCTTTTTTTTATTCTTATATTCTGGTGAAGGTCAGTGACAGGAGAACTGGTGGGGAAAGGGAGGCTGGGTAGTTGATGTGTGGATAGGTCACAGGGAATTAAGTGGAGGAATGGGACTGTCGGGATTGCCCTGAGACCCAAAATAGATATGATAGGCCAAATGGCCTAGGTTGGAAGAAAATATGAGAAATATTTCTCCCTACTTTCAAAGTTTATGATGGAGCATTGAATAGACAGTGGGGATAAATGCAGTTTCTTCTTATAGTTCCCAGCCATCTTCAGCCCTGACATTACTGAGGAAGAGACACACAGCTAGCTGAAGTTCATCAGAAATTCTGCCATTTCCCTTTTTTTCCCTGTGTCCTATGGCAACCTACAAGTAATGCCCTGAACACCAGTTTTCCAGAAACAAGTAGCAACAACAATAAATATTAAACATATATTAATTAGTTAAACACCCAAGGCAATTCACAGATATTCTGCCAGATGAAGTTTGATACTGATAATATGATAAATTTAGTTAAGGAGTGGTTGCAATTTCAACCAAAATATGCACTTCTTTTGGAACTTCCTTTGATATTTACTATACAAAATTAGGCTGCCCCAAATCCTAACACCAAGAATTATTCCCCCATTACCCCTGTGGTTGGTTGGGTCTGGGTCAGGCAATTACTAATTTTAAAATTCTTATTCTTTTTTCCAGTTTTTCCCGCGACTTCATCACCATCTCTCCATTTTTCTCCCTCTAATCCCTTCCAATATTGCTCTCTTATACATCACTTAAATGCTGGAAACTAGAGACGCAGAAAGGCTTAATGGAGAATTACAGACCTTAACGCACACCAGGCAGTGGAGGAGTACTGATCATCAGTAATATAAGAAAGGGCAGTAATAGATGGACCTGGACTCAAGCAACCATGGGCATTATGGGGGTATGGTTCTTGGTGTCAGGATGTGGGGCAGCTGTGTTTTGTATAGTAGAATATTGTACAATAGTATAGTAGAATTTTTCCAAAGGAAGTTCATATTTTGGTAGAAACTACAAGGCCACTGCAAACACTCCCATCCTTCTCACAGTAATAAAGTACCACCCTGAAACTCCAGGTCACCCCAAAAGGATGGTTAGTTGCGAATGGTGGAGATACCACCCTCTGCCCTCAGCCCCCTTTATGACCTCCTCCCTCAGGATTTGCATCAAGGTTGTCTAGTTGTGGCGAGATGAATCACTATGCTGCACTTCAATGACACATCAGAGCTTGAAGAACCTTAGACTGAATCAGTTTCACAAATCTCACTTTAGTTTCCTCTTGTGCACAAATTTCCAACTCTCACCCCTGCAATGAAGATGTTAAGTTTCAATTTCTGTCAATTTGTAGAACTTCCCAAAAGTTCCCATAGACGAAAGGAGGTCCTGCGATGTGAAATTTCCCTTCTCATCTCCTTTATGTCATGTTAACAAACTTAGTAAGGGTTGGCCATGGTACAGCTAATAGTTCAGATAGTTAAGCCTTTAATAAAATATCTGTCAATTTTAGATCCTGTTAATAAATACAGGACACGGTGTTGTAAAAACAAAGGTGTTGGAAATCTGAAATAAATATAGTTAATGATGAAAAGCTCAGTATGTCATGCAATATCCATTCAGGGGGGAGAGGGGGGGGAGGGAGAGGGGGGGGGGGAGGGAGAGGGGGGGGGGGGAGGGAGAGGGAGGGAGAGAGAGAGAGAGCATTCAAAGTGAAGTAATCTATTGAAATGCATAATCTGTGACTCTTGACCAAAGGATTCCTGAAACTCTTGGAGTCCACCAACAAGATTCCACAAGCAGTAATTTAGTAATGATTCAATAATCTGCATTAAGAATGTTGGTTAAGTATTAATCAAGACACTAGGATACATGCTGTTCTTTCAATAGTACCACCAGGTGTTTCACATTCATTGGAAATACAGAGATCACCTTATTTAATGTCTTATCAGCATTAGCACCAGCAACAGTGGCACTCTCTCACAACGGCACTGGAGGGTCACAGTTACTTAGGTGCTCGTCTTCAGAATGAGATGTGGCGCCATAATCTACCGGCATTTTTACTTACATGTGATGTGGCAAGGTCAACATTTATTGCCCTTCCCTATTTGTCCTTGAGAAATAGTCCTTGTCTTCTCACAGTCCTTCTGGTGAAGGTGCTTCCATAGTGCTGTAGGGGAGGGAGTTCCAGGATTTAGACCCAGCAATGATGAAGGAATTGTGATATAGTTCCTAGTCAGGATGATGTGTGACTTGGAAAAGAACCTGCAAGTGATGGTGTTCCCATGAATCTGCTGCCTTGCCTTTCTTGGTGAAAGATGTTATGGGTTTGGCAGGGCTGACAAGACTTGTGAAAAATATCTGTATTTAAATATTTGAAAGAAACCAAATCTTCACTACCCTACTGATACACACGTAATGTCTTAATGGGCAAAATATAAGGATTGGCAAGATCGTTCAACCTTTGAAAATAAAAAAATGGGGCTGGTACATTGAGATAGCACATAGTAAAAGAGTTTCTTGCATCACATATAATGAGAGGAGCTTCTGGTTCAGGTTAGGTTTTCCACAAAGTTGGAGAGATAATTGGCAGTCAACTGACTGCTCTTGTGTACCTCTTCACAAAATTGGGAGAAACATAAAGTTAGAGCTCTCACCTACTATCTTGACCAAACATGCTCAGCCCCAAGAAAAAATAATGAAGGAATAGGGAGGAAAAATATCTCTGCCCAATTAACATGATGTATTTTGGATTTCCCGAGCAGTAATCACTTCCACGTTGCAAGCTGAACTTGTTTATGTCTCCTGTGTTTTAAGGACCCTCAACAACTTGTCGAGAGGACAAATTGGCAACCTTCCCTGATGTCTTTTCCAATATATTCTTCACTACACGGAGATGTGCAAGAGTGCCATGGGTATAATTATTTTCCTGATCACTCATCTCTCCTGGGGGCTTTTAAGAATAATTGTAGATTAAGAATTCAGAAGAGAATATGCAATCAAATCCATGTCCACCATTCTGTAGCTTTGTACATTATTCCTCTAAAACAATGTTAGACTTATAAACAGACTTATAAATAACTGGTTATTTTTGAGGATTTGTTGAAAGTACTTTTTTAAATAGACCTGCAGACAGTAACAGCAGTGTAGACTACTCCCTTCACATCCTGTTCTACATCCTGAATGTAAAAGCATACAATTAGCTTTCAGAAGCTCATGGTAATAGTCAGGTTGAAACCCAGAACTTGTCAAAGAGGGAATTCATGATTACAGCACATAAACTATCATTAAGAGCCATTCTGCAGAGGTGCACCAATCACATCCATTATAAACATTACTTAATTTGCTCTTGATTGAATTCAGTGGAGAATTTCCTACTAATCTCCTTTAACTAACATCCATTTCACTTCATTTACAGTTTGCGTAGGTTATTTTGCACAATTGAAGGCACACTACCAAATCATTGCTGTATACCATATGTTGATTCTTGCTGTGAGTCAATTGGTATTAATTTTATATAAAAACTGTGAACTTTACATCTTCCAAGCTGTCATTGAGACAGGACATAAAGGGTGGGGAATGGAAATGGTACACTAATGCATAGGAGATTCTGTAATTTGGGGTTCAAGTACATTTAGTAGCAGTGCAGAGCAATGCCAACTATTCCTACCCAAACTACACGTGACCTACACACAAGATGGTGGAGGGGCGGAAGTTGCGGAGAATGATGTGCTGGATGTGTAGGCTGGTGGGGTAATGGGTGAGGACCAAGGGAACTCCATCCCTGTTCTGTATGGGGGTGACGGGGTAAAAGCAGAAGTGCAGGAAATAGAGGAGATGTGAGTGAGGGCTCCATCAATAACAGTGGGGGGGAAGCCCTGTTTTCTGGAAAAGGAGGACATCTTGGTTATCCTGGAGTGGACAGCTTCATCTCATGAACAGATACAGCAGAGACGAGAAAATGAGAAAAAGGAATAGCTTCCTTACAAGTGACAGGATAAGAGGAGGTGTAGTCAAGATCAGAAGGTTTGTAGTAAATGTTGGTGGATAGTCTGTCTCCTGAGATGGAGACAGAGAGATCAAGAAAGGGGAGAGAGGTGTTGGAAATGGCTCTTGCGTCTACACATTACCTATTCTAACTTGTATGAAGCAGTGAATGGTTTAGTTCAAATTGGTCAGGCATGGCAAAATTAGAGACAGTAATGTTCATGTAAAAATACAACAATAATGTATTAACATGGTGGCATTATTTTTTACCCACCATAAAAACATCACAGTTGAGCAATGGATAATTTATCTTTCTGTGATTAGGAATGTGGAACCCAATCGTGTATCTGCCCAAATGTGTGAGATTAATGTTTATACAAGAAAAATAATTTCAGTGACATTTTTATTTGGCATAAATGGACCACATACTGGGAAGTGAACGTTAGTCAACAAGATTTCAGGCATAGTTTGATTTCCAAATCCATCAATGACTTTTGACATTTTGGCACCTTTTCAAATTTGTGGTCTGTTATGTTCTTTTTTATTGTGCTCAGCTCAAGGGACATTAGTACTGTGGAAATGAGATGTTTACCCTTCATTTAGTTTAATGTCAGCTATTGTCATTCCAAGGTAATGTGCAGTTTGAGTAGATAGGGTTGATTTTGCTCTGCAGTCCCACTAAACGTGCTTGAACCCCAGATTAAAGAATTACCGATGTATTGGTGTATCATTTCCATTCCCCGCAGCAAGCAACCTTATTACCTTTCTCAATGGAAAAGAATATTTGCTGCACGTTAGGCCTGAGACATGTAGAGGGTAGTGAGTCTTTGAAATTCTCTAATCAAGAAAGCTGTGGAAACTCTGTTGCTGCACATATTCAAAACAGAGCTGAATATATTTTTGAATATTAAAGGAATCAAGGGATATCGGGTTAATGCAGCAAAGTAACACTGAGGTAAAAGATCAGCATGATCTTATTGACCGGCAGGACACGCATGAAGGGCTGAATAGACTATTCCTGCTTCTGTTCCTTACATTCTTACAAGAAATCAATCTGAATTTTTGTACTGTGTTTAAATGAACTGAATTGTGCTGCCAGTGTGTCTATCTAAGTATACTAGTCCAGTACTTTGAACACAGACATATCATTGAGGGGAAATCGCAGAAGATTATACTCTAAATTAGAGGTCACTCCTAAATTGGATTTAGCCACAATATTGTATTTATCTCTTTAAAATGTTATCATTCTAAATTGATAATATCATATCGGTACATTCAAAATCTTGCCTCACACTGCTTGTGCCAACTATACTTCAAATTTCTTATCACATCTATAGTGCCTATGCAAACTTTTCATGCCATAATTACACTTTCCAATCTGTGGTAATGCTGTTGTGCTGCAATTTTACACATCCCTGCTCCTCAATCTGTACTGCAGAGAAGTTCTTTTCTCCAGCCAACTCTATTTCACTGCTTTCCAAATCAAAAAGGACCATGACAGATCTTAAAATGAAGAGAGAGAATTACATCTGCCAGTCCTTTCTAATTATCCCATATCTTCTCACCTCTGTCTCTTTACGATTGCACTTGGTCTTCGCTCCTTGTGTGCAATGCCATGGGAGATTAGCTCATCTAATAAATATTGAATAGATTAGATAAAGCTAAAACAAACATACAACCTATTTAGATAAATTTTTGGGACTCCAGACATGTCAGAATTGGTACATCCGCAGGCTACAGCATGAGGTTCAGAGGTCTCACGAGAAACTGAACAACAGTGATATACTCTGAATTGGACAGAAGGCACATCAAACACATACTAGAAAAGGGTGGAGGGTAGGAAAGCAAATGGACGCCATAGTACAGATATGGTGTCCATTGCTTTTTCTTCAGCAAGGATTCCAAATGTCTGACAACGTTGTGAGCTTTCATGAACAGATTCTTGCTGGTTGGCTGCATTGGGTTGATTAATTGTTTCAGGTTAGATATATCCACAATACTAACAGTTTTGTGGGTATACCTGCACCTCAAGGACTGCAGTGGTTCAAGAAGGCAGCTCACCACCACCTTCTCAAGGGCAATTAGGGATGGGCAATTAAATGTTGTTTCAGCTTGCGAAGCTCAAATCCCTTGAATGAATAAAAAAACAATTAATTGCAGCAATACTACAGGGCACTGGTGTCAGATGAACTTCAGGGTATCAGATGCTTAACTGTTGGTCCCTGGAGGGATAATTTGTCCTTTGCTAAGATCAGCCAACTGTCATACTTGCCTCTGCCATTCAGCTCCATTGATTCAATAGAATCTCTTTGGTTACTCATTTTTCATGGTGGAATTTGAATTTGGGTCCCTGATTGTTAGTCCAAGCATCCTGGTTTACTACGTAAGTAACTTAACCACTGCACTACCACCATTCCTTATACTTATTTAGTGCTGGCTAGCAGCCAAAGATGAACTTTATCCTCCTACTATCTATAGAATCATAGATAGAATTATAAAAATGTACTGCATAGAAACAGGGCCTTATGGCTGACCCTGATGCCTATCTACATTAATCCCATTTGCCAGCATTAGGACTGTACCCCTCGACTTCATTCCTATCCAAATACCTGTCCAAATGCCTTTTAAACGTTGTAATAGTATCTGCCTCTACTATATCCTCTGGCAGCTCATTCTAAATATTTATCACCTACCCCTTAGATCTCCTTTAAATTTTGCCCCTCCCACTTTAAACATGTGTCCTCCAGCTTTAGACTCCCCTGCCCTGGGAAAAGTATTCTATCTATGCCCCTCATCATTTTGTAAACCTCTATAAGGTCACCCTCAGTCTCCCACGTTCCTGTGACAATAAACCCAGCCTATCCAATCTCTCCTTATAACTATAGCCCTCCATTGCAGGCAACATCCTGGTGAATCTCTTCTGCACCCTCTCTATTGCTACCACATCCTTCCTGAACTATAGCAACCAGAACTCCAGAATTGTACACAATACTCTAAATGCAGTCTAACCAATATTTTTTATAACTGCAACATGACAACAGGACTATGAAGGCGAGCATGCCAAATGCCTTTTCCACTACTCTAACCACCTGTGTCACCACTTTCAGGGAGATATGGACTTGAAGCCCAAGGTCTCTCTGTACCTAAATGCTCCTAACATCCCTGCCATTTACGCTTTATGCCCTAACAGAATTTGACCTTCCAAAGTGCTTTACCTTGCACTTGTCTGGATTAAGTTCCATCTACCACAGCTCCACCCAATTTTCCAGCTGATCTGTGTCCCACTGGATCTTTAAACAATCTTCTGTGTTATCTATGACTCCATCAACTTTTGCGTCATCTGCAAACTTACTAATCATACCCCCTACATTCTCATCCAAGTCATTTGTATATATTACAAACAACAGAAGTCCCAGCACCAGGCCCTGCGGTATACCACGTGTTACAGATTTCCAGTCAGAAAAATAACCATCCACCACTACCCTCTACCTCCTATCACCCAGCTAATTTTGGACCCAGTTCACCAACACGCCTCAGATCCCTTGTGCCTTAACGTTCTGGACCAGCCTACCATGTGGGACCTTGTCAAAAGCAACATCTACTGCCCTGCCTTCATCAATCTCCTTGATCTCCCCTGCACAAATCTGTGCTGACTCCTCCTAGTCAGTCCCTGCCTTTCCAAGTGAACATAAATTCTGTCCCTCAGAATCTTCTCCAACAACTTTCCTACTACTGATGTAATGCTCACCAGCCTGTAGTTTTCAGGCTTATCTCCAACGCCTTTTTTGAACGAGGGGACAACATTAGCTATCCTTCAGTCTTCTGGTACCTCACCCATGACTAATGACGATAAAAAAAATTCTGTCAGAGCCCTAGCAATCTTCTTCCATTAGCACCCATAGATAAATCCTGTCCAGCCTTGGGGATTTATCCACCCACATATGCTCCAATACTTCTAGCACATCCTCCCTTCTCATACAGATGTGCTCCAGAATATCAGCATACCCCTCCCCTATCTCTCCAACCTTCATGTACTTCTCCCTGGTGAATAGCGATGAGAAGTACTCATTTAGGATTTCGCTCATATCCCCTCACTCCATCCATAGATTATCCCTCTGGTCTCTTGAGGGGACCCATTTCTTGTTTAGCTACCCTCTAGTATGTTTATAAAAGGATTTAGGATTCTCCTTAATCCTACTTGCCAAGATCATCCCTTTCAGAAACTCATGTCTGGACCCTTTGCCCTTCTAATTTCTTTTCTCTTATATCCCCTATAAACCTCAATAATATGAAATGAATAAGCCCTTTGAGAAACGTGGCAGAAAGTATTTTTATGTTGTCATGAGCAGCGCTCAATCATAAATTTGCAACTTAGGAACTATAATAACAATATCAAAATTTGAAAACTATGAAGAGAAAACAGATTTGATTCATACAGCCCACCATGTCCATGCCAACTATCAAGTACCAATCTATAATAATCCCATTTAGCAGCACTATGTATCTTTGATTCAAGTGGTTGTCTAGATGCCTCTTAATGTTGTGAGAGTACCTGCTTCCACCACCTTCTCAGCAAACATGTTCCTGATTGCAATAACACTCTGGGTGCAAAAATTCTTCCGCCGATCCCCTCTAAACCTCTTACTCCTCACAGTAAACATATCCACACTGGTCTTAGACACCTCTGCCATGGAGAAACATTTCTTACTATCTACCCAATCTATGCCTCTCATAATTTTGTAACCTCTTTTGTCTCCCCAGAGTCTTTTCTGCTCTATGGAAAACAAACCCAGTTTATCCGCTCTCTCCCCACAATTGAAACACTCCAAATCAGGCAACATCCTGGTAAATTTCCTCTTCACCCTCTCCAGTGCAATTGCGTCCTTCGGAAGTAAAAATATGGAAAGGAAATACATGCTAGAACTTTAAAAGAGCTGAAGAGCAATCTGGATTAAAAAGAAGTTTTAGCCTATATGGCTCTTTGTACCCCTCTGAAAAATCTCACTGGACTCAATGGAAAGTCAGCAGCTCTTCACTGGCTGCTAGAATTCAAAGCCAAGGTCTCTACCATTTGGGTAAGGTATCAATGGGATATCAGTACCTCTAGATTGTCAAAAGGAGTCAACACCTTCCCTAAAGATGAGGAAATGGGTGTTGGGGCAAATTAGAGAAAAAAAAACACAAAGCAGTGGAAAACAAATAGGTATGGGCAAAACTATCACGTGAGGAAGCAAAAAGGACAAAATCAATAGCAATTGACCTGTTGTATGAAGAGATTGGATTAGGACAACTAGGCTTGTATTCACTAGATTTTAGAAGATTGAGAAGGGATCTCAGAGAAACCTACAATGATTATGAAGGACTGAATAAATTAGATACAGGAAGGATGTTCCTGATGGCTGGAAAGTCCAGGACCAGAGATCACAGTCTAAGGATAAAGGGTGAGCCATTTAAAATTGAGATAAGTAGAGATTTCTTCACCGAGAGAGTGGTGAAACTGTGCAATACTCTGCCACAGAAAAGGGGTTAAAGCTAAATCATTAAATATATTTGAGAAAGAATTGGATATCTTCTTAGGGTTAAAGGGATCAAGGTATATGGGGAGAAAATTGGAACATGATCATATTGAATGGCGGAGCAGGATTGCAGGGCTGAATTGCCAACTCCTGCTTCTATTTTCTATGTTTCTATGTAAGAGTACCTTCTGTGTCTGATTTTATTGGCAAAGCTCAGTTTCTGTGCTCTTGTAGATGTCAATACCACTGCACTGGGGAACCCAAACCTTTTCCAAGACAATCCACAAAAGCAGGACAGATGACAGATTCACTTGATAGCTGACAGGAAAAGATTGCTGTAGATTCAGGTGGGGAAAGCAAACTAAAGTTTAAAAACCACTTTTTTGATCCCTCTCAAATAAATTTTGATTGATATTCCTTCAAATTTATTGCAGATGATGGTCACCAGTACCTTGTTCCTCAGTTCATACCATAATGAAACAGTTTATTCTATGAATTCTATACATGAAGTCTGCAAGATGATTTCACAAATTAGGTCTTGTAGATAATTCTTCATGCTTTGTGTGTGGGGCACAATTCATGTTACTTCTGAGTTGGATTTAGAAGTTGTTTGAAAAGAAATATAATTTTAGCATAGCAGATACCTGTGCCTCAAAACTATTCATATTTAACTTGTTTCACAATCACTTACACTTTTGAACTTTGGCACTGTCCTGCACTATGAGGACTTGGTCTGGAATTTTGGAGTCCTTTACCTGGATTTTAGATGTTATGAAGGAACAGCCATCATTTTAAACATTTAATCTGTTTGCTTTAACTTTAGAATCTGATATACTTGTCAGATGAAATGATCCATGCAGAATAACTTATTTATTTTTAATGGCCTACTCTTGCTCCTATTTTCTTGTCTTTCCCCACTGCCCACCCATTCCCCCACCCCCTAACTTCCCTCTAAATTAGCTTTAATAGGTTTTCATAATAATGCCCCACTCCCCAATCTACAACAGCAATTCATTGGTGCATTTGGGTGAAAGACATTATTGTGGGCAGACTTGGCAATATTGATGCATTTTGGTCTAGAAATTGGATCTCTTCCAAACAACAGCATTCAAACTACACTGCATGGTTAACTCAAACTTGGCTATATTAATGCAACAAGGAGGATATAATCAATCATAATGCTATTGAAAATGGTCCACATGTATTTTAAGCATACTTTGTTTCAATTACCCTGTAAACGGGTGATACACCATGATTAGAACCTCCATAATGTGCACATTCACACATTAATTTATATCAGGGCTCCAGCCGTTAAAAGGCACCTCTTGACTAAGCCTCAGAATAGCCAGGTACATACAAGCTACTCTCATTTGCGAGGGTTGTGAGGAAGAAAGTTGAGGGGAGGTAGTGAGGTCGCCACTTCTGAGACATAGACCTTCATATCCTCAACAATGAGGTAAGGAGCGGGACACATTGCCTGGCAGTGGGGTCCAAGGATATCCAGATCAGAGATGAAAAAGAGGATGAAGTACTGCCAGAAGTGAGACCACTACACCTGGGTGCAGTATTGGGAACAATCCATATCTTGATTCATTAAGATTAATGCTATAACACTTTGAAGAGACATGGTGCTTCACTCATAGTCCATGCAACTCAAGTCACTCACTCATAACCACCTACAGCTGGTACCTACCCCCAACCAACCAGAGGGCTGCCCTTCCAGTCCCAAAGGTTCACTGGGCTGGAGTAGAGGGTCCTCCCCCTTATGCACACCCCTGCAAGAACTGAGGATATCATGGATGCAGAGTGGGTGTGAGCTTCTGCTGCATCATTTCCATGCCTCTATACTCACAGCAATGAGTGCCCTGCCTGTGTACATCTACACCACCATCAAAAGGCACAGCTTTTTGGTTTTCTCATTGTTGAGTCACAGGTGATACCTCATGCTAGTATCACCCTTTTCATTGCTGTACCCCACCATCCCTTCCCCATGCAGCACAAGTACTAAAGAGGAGGATGAAGACATCATTGTGCGGTTGATCAACAAGAACCAATCCAGATACTGACAGTGGAAGGGTTGATGTGGCTGAGAAATGGTCACCCAAAGTCCTTCATGCTTCAGCTGACTATCAAACTTCTCTAATTAGAATTCCTCCTGATGTCACTCATGGACAGTCTACAGTCATTCAATAGTAGAGAGGTGACGAACAAGAGCACATAGTAATTGGGCCAGAGAGATGGGGAAGTGACTACACCAGCTCCACAGATGGAGAAGTCATACATCAGTTCTGCTGTGGGCAAGGATTAGGGAGCATAAATGGGAAAGCTGTTGAGGATGTATGTGGAAAAAAGTTCTGCTGGAGCAGGTAGGAGTTCTTTCCAATTTGGAAATGATGAAATATTACACCAGCCAATGTTGATGCTCCCAGAGTGTAGCAGCTGATGCATTAGGTTTCTGCTTTCGCTGAGACACAGGTGGAGGCCATCCAAAGTCTTTCATGCCTCAGCTGACTCTCAGGCATTTCTAAGCAGAAACTCCTCCTGCTGACACCCATAGTTCAACAGCAGAGAGATGGCGAACAGGGGTACACTGTTACCATCAGGGAGTAGACTGGTGCCATGCAGAAGTTGATCACCTGTGTTAGCTCAGGGCTGGAGGCATTGACGCCATCTGTGCCACTCAACAGCATGTAGGATGTGCGGTTCCAGGTAAGAGCCAATGGCATGTTAGAGCCAGAAAATGCTGTACTCTCTCAGGATGCCAGTGTCTCTCATTACTGATTCTCTGCTAAAGCTCACTCTTGTGGTCCATAGTCAGCAACTCCAGACTGCCAGCTCTCAAAATTGTGCAGTCACTATCTGGCTCTTCCAATTCTGAAGCTGCTCGGTCATCCATTATGGTCATCCACAGAACGGGATCAGCCCTTCCTCCATCCTGCCTGCAGCCACAGGGGAAGACTGTGTAGAAGTAGCAAGGCTAGCAAACCAAGTTAGAAATCTATTTCCAGAACTAAGCACAAGGGTGGATAGTTCATATTATTGTATAGTTAGTAAGTTCTCTTTGATGTTAATAGTGTGAGATTCATAATATTTAAAATAAATTTCTCCAATCATTCCAACATAATCATGCCATGAAATGTACAGATGTCATGATATTCTGTTCAATATCTGCAAATGGCAGAAGTAACACTGCATTCTCCTTCAACAGTAAGAAGGAACTGGTGCAGGGGTGGTGAGTTTTCTAGTGGATGTATGCAATGTTAAATCTCCAAGGCATGAAGATTTAACGTTTGCAGGTTACTCATACTGTCGCGGTATATAAGTAAATGGATTTATTTCTTGTTCTTAGATGGGAAAGTTTTGCTAGCCCTCACATGCTGCTGGGCATCTGCAAGGCTTTCCTAGAGAGTTGGATGTAGATAATAATGGAATGGAGATGATCCATTCTGCTGGCTGTAATTAGAACAGAATAACTAAACAATTAAAAGGGGAGAGCTGGTTGTTGCATTATACTGAGTATACACCTTTACAATGGCACCCTAGTTAAAGGCAAGTTTTCATTTTGGTCACTGGAACACTCAGCAGGACAGGCAGCATCCGTGGAAAGAAAAACAAGGCTAACGTTTCTTGTTCTTTTCTACTTTAGTAACAGTAACGTAGAAAAAAAACACTGACAAACATGGAATATGAAGAGCAGCATTTTGGAGCATCCACCATTCCTTCCCCTGACACAAGAACTTGGATTTTCGTTTTACCTTCACATGGGATATGGGCTTCAGAGGTATGGCCAGAATTTAATGCTCTTCCCTTAGTGCCTTGAGAAGGTAGTGGTAAGACACTTTCTTGAACTGCTGTAGCCTATCTGATGAAAATAGCTTTATAGGTATGGAGTTTTAGGATTTTGATCTAGTCCTGATAAAAGAACAAGAGAGACTTGGAGAGCAACGTGTGTGGTGCTGTTCCAATGGCCTCGCCCTTCTGTGCTGTAGAGTTTACGCATCTTTTGAAAAAGCCTTGAGGGGTTGCACTTTGTATATCAACATAATGTCTGATGTCATCCAAGGAGGGTATTAGAGGTAAGCTTGAAGATTTAGTGAGGGAATTCTAGTGCTAAAGGCCAAGCTAGCTGAAGAGATGAATGCTAATGGTGGAGCAAAGAAAATGAGAGATGTCCATGATGCCAGAACTAGAGAGTTCTAGGGCTGAAGGCAGCAGAGGGGATAGGGAGGGGCAGGGCTTCAAGGGAACTGAAAATAAAAATGAGAATTTTTAGAAACTGGTTGTTCCCATATTTGTATTAAATATAGTTACCTAGTATCAAGGTGATGTGTAAAGGATCTTCATGTGAATTAGGATGTATACAGCAGTTTCAGAAGAGCACATTAATGGTGGTTGAAAGATGGGAAGCCAGCCAACAGGTTTGGCAATTTCAATCAGTAGGGTAGCTTGCCTATAAGTAAGAGAGATTTCGATGAAGGTTTCAGTATTAGTTGAGGCAAGGGGGGAAACAAGGTAGAAATGCAGTAGCCTATTGGGATCTTGCCTCACCAGGCTCCATGTTGGTAGTACAACAATCACGAATATATTTGTACATAGGTTAGCTATAAATATTTGCCAATGTTTCTTGATTAGTCCATGGAATTTGATTTTCACTCACATCTACTGTGACGAAGTGCTTTGAGAGATTGGTTAGGGCTAGAATTATCTCCTGCTTGAGCAAGGACCTGGACCAGCTGCAATTTGCCTACTGCCGCAATAGGTCTACAGTGGATGCAATCTCACTGGCTCTCCACTCTGCTTTGGAGCACCTAGACATAAAGCACCTAGAACACCTAGCAAAATGTAAGTCAGGCTGCTGTTTATCGATTATAGCTCGGCATTCAACACCATCATCCCCTCAGTATTAATCAACAAACTTCAAAACCTGGGCCTCTGTGCCTCCGTCTGCAACTGAATCCTCAACTTCAGAATCAGATTCAGGTTTACTATTACTGACATATGTCGTGAAATTTGTTGTTTTGCAGCAGTAGTACAGTGCAAGACATAAAGACATAAAAATTACTATAAGTTACAAAAATAAATAAGTAGTTCAAAAGAGAAATAACGAAGTATGTTCATGGACCATTCATAAGCTGTTCCTGAAACGGTGAGTATGGGTCTTCAGGCTCCTGTACCACCTCCCCGATGGTAGTAACATGAAGAGGGCATGTCCTGGGTGGTGAGGGTCCTTAATGATGGATGCTGCCTTCTTGAGGCACCATCTCATGAAGATGTTCTCAGTGGTGGGGAGGGTTGTGCTCGTGTTGGAGCTGGCTGAGTCTACAACCCTCTGCAGCCTCTTTAGATCCTGCACATTGGAGCCTACATACCAGGCGGTGATGCAACCAGTCAGAATGCTCTCCACCATACATCTGTAGAAATTTTCAAAGTCTTTGTTGACATACCAAGTCTCCTCAAACTCCTAATGAAGTAGAGCCGCTGACTTCCATATCAGGAGACCACTGTCAGTGCGGATAGCTAACCACATCTCTTCCTCACTGGCCATCAACACAGGTGCACCTCAAGGATGCATGCTTAGCCCACTGCTCTACTCTCTCTACATTCATGACTATGTGGCTAAGCACAGCTCAAATGCCATCTATAAATTTGCCAATAACACTACTGTTGTTGGTAGAATCTCAGATGATGATGAGGAGGCATACAGGAGTGAGATACATCAGATGGTTGAGTGGTGTCACAACAACAACCTCACACACAACGTCAGCAAACCAAGGAATTGACTGTGGACTTCAGGAAGGGGGAATCCCGAGAACACACACCAGTCTTCATTGAGGGGTCAGCAGTGGAAAGGGTGAGCAGCTTCAAGTACCTGGGCCTCAATATCTATCCTGGGTTCAACACATTGATGTAATCACAAAGAAGGCATGCCAGCGACTCTACTTCACTAGGAGTTTGAGGAGATTTAGTATGCCTTGTAAATTTCTATAGATATATGGTGGAAAGCATTCTGACTGGTTGCGTCACAGGCTGCTATGGAGGCTCCAGAACACAGGATCACAAGAGGCTGCAGAGGGTTGTAGATTCAGCCAGCTCCATCACGGGCACATCTCTCCTCACCATTGAGTACATCTTCAAGAGGAGATGCCTCAAGAAGGTGGCATCCATCACTAAGGACCCTCATCATCTGGGACATGCCCTCTTCTCTTTACTACCATTGAGGAGGAGGTACAGGAGCCTGAAGACCCACACTCACCAATTTAGAAACAGCTTCTTCCCCTCCACCATCAGATTTCTGAACAGTCCATGAACCCAAGAACACTACTTCATTATTTCTTTTTTTGCACTGTTTATTTTGTAATTTATAGTAATTTTATGCCTTTGCACTGTACTGCTGCTGCAAAACAACATTTAAGTCATATAAATCAGTGATAATAAACCTGATTCTGATTATTGAGCTAACTATATGGAATGGACAAAAAGTTATTTTTCATTTCCCATTAATAAAACCAAATGCTTTGCAACCTAAAATACATTTTATATGTATTTGTTTGTCGTTCCTATGGAATGCAATCGGTCAGGGTTGAGTCATGAGGAATCTGACCATTGTGAATTTGAACTTGATTTTTACATACAAATATTCTCAACTTTAATGTCTGAGCATCAGTTATTCACACACTTTGAACAATTTATTAATTTAGTAAAAATTCAAATTATGCTTCGCTGGTAGGAAGAAAAAAATTTTTATGTGCTCCTGGAGACACAAGACACTGCAGATGCTGGAATCTGGAGCAAAAAACAAACTGCTGAAGGAAATCAGTGGGTCAGGCAGCATCTGCACGGAGAAATGGACAGTTGACATTTTGGGTAGAGACCCTTCATCTGGACTGAGGTGTACTTATATACCCCTTCTTATCTTCACAGTGAAATCAACATACATATTGCATTCACATGAATAATAGCAGTAAATTTAAAAAAAATATACAGAGCAGCAACTGCTTCATAAGATACCCACTTCAGAATTGGTCTCAGTTCGATTAAAGTACTTCTGAATGACCTCGCCACAGAAGGAGTTCCTGGGTACCTGCCAATACGCCAACACTCATAAGGCATTTACTTATTCCACCATATACTTTGAAATAACTTGGTTGCACAACAACTGTATCTCTGTTATGAGGCACTGTCAGGGGCAGACCAGGTGTTTCCTCATAGGGAAGTTACTCTGAAGAGAGGGAAGTAACACCGAGGAGAGGGAAGCAAGATCAAAGGGAGGTAGAGTTGTTATATTCAGCTCCCTTCCTCTGATCAGTAAAACAGCTGTTTCCAAAGAGGTATTACTGGAGACCACAAGGAAATAACAAAAGCAAACATTATTTTCTTGAAGGAAAATTAGAAAAACATATTCCAAATTATGTTAATCAATATAAGCCTATTAGCATAATAATTCTATGAAATAACTGTATTTATGATAGTTATCATACTGTCAGGCTCCAAACATTTAGTACAATTAATTACTTATTTATGATAGTTATCATACTGTCAGGCTCCAAACATTTAGTACAATTAATTACTTTGGTGATTTGTCTTCATGTTAATTAGACAGCAAAGCCATTTTACATCACCATTGCCATATTTAGGCCAATGTATTATGCATCTACCCTCAAATATAACATGGATTCTGCATGGAATAATCAGTCCCGCTACATGGACCATCAAGAAGACCAGTTAATCCACTTCCTTGTTAGCTGCATTGCACCTGTGCATACATGTATTTGTGCATATGACAATACATTCGACTTTGCCTTAACTAAGAAGAAAAGGTATTCAGGACACTACGACAAAGCCTCATGTTCCGAGTGATGTGAAATCTTTAAAACCTGCACAATGTTACCTCCCCTTAACGTTTTATCTGAAGGACAACACCATTAAGGGTAAAACAATTCCTAATTGTTGCAATGTTTCATCTATATTCACACATGACATTCAAAACAACATTCCATTCCAAAAGAAAAAATGTTATCAAGTCAATCTACACATGGTACTTATGTAAAGGTAGATTGAGGTGAACAGAACACAAGAAAGCATGGAATTGGAACAGGTTATTCAAGCATCAAGCCCATTCTTTCCAGAAATACAAGTCTAATGGCCACAAACTTTATCTGACAATGGTTAATTTGTTGAGGAAAGTTCTGCAAACTTACTTTCTGTTCTGCTGAAATACTCCACACTGCAAAATAAATTACTTCCTCTTTTTGGTTACCATTTGTCTTTAAATCATCAGTAGTTCAAAACACATTTAGTTGTGTCAATTTTAAGAGAGTCACTAAAGAGCTCCTGAGTTGTAATCAGCAAACAATTGGTAAGTAACCCTGCTATTTTTCATGTGATTTGTGTGGTTGATGTATTGATACTGTACTTTTCAGTACTGCCCATTGGTATTGTATATTTGGTTTCTTTGAAGGAGCCATTTAATCAATAGCGAGGTGCATTTAATCTACAAAGCTGATTTTTGCAAATGCATGCCCTCTGTGGGGAGCCCAACTATTTGGGTACTCGTCTCAGGAAATTGTAGGTATCCTACGATATTCTATCTTCTAAAATTAATGAAACAAGACATGAGAGACATGGGCAATAAGCCCTTAGACCTGGAAAAGGAAAGCTGAATTAGTCATTTAATTAAAATCAGAAAGTAATGGATAATCATGCTTTAAAAGAATCATGTTACAGAGTTCCAAGCACTGCTAATAAATCTGTATACAGAAGAGAACACTTATTACTAATGCTTATGTGTTGCAGATTGCATCTGGGATTAATTTATTTTGAACTGTGAGGTTCTAATTTGTAAAAAAAAATTATGACAGTATAAATTTACCCCAGTGTATAATTCTTTACATTTTTTACTACTTTGAAGTTCCTCAAATTGAACCTGTGCCAAAGCCTTGATGCTTGGAACCAGCAAAACCCTGATTAAGTGCACAAAGGCATTTTAAATGCTTTTATTCCTTTTTTAGAAATTGAAGTGTGATTGATTAAACTTTGCATATCATCCCATTTGAAGGACTGTATTTTCTCTTTTCATCTGACATAAACTTGCTGTTCATGAAACATAAAAGCCTGTGGTTTTCACCACGTATCCAAGTGACACCAACAGGGTTTGTTTTACTAAACTATGTGGGAAAAATAATGTACTAAAAGGCCACAAGGATTGGTCCATGAACTTGGGTGTGGGAGTGTGTATGAACAAATTATTGGTGTGTCATACTCCTGGACTCAATCTCCTCATTTCTAAAAGGTATTTAGAAAAAGAAGCTCATTTTTTCAATCCATGAAAACTGGATCTAACATCAAGATCTAACATTCTGCAATCAAGTTCTCTTTCAGTATTACTGTCGAAGAATATTTAAGTGTTAATGTCATCATAATGGAACATTTTGTGTTCAACAAAGTTCCTCAAACTGAGATTTAGCATGATCACAACACTGTTATTTATCTAGCACAATGGCTTTGGGATAAGTGTGCAGTGTACCAAACACCACTAACTTGGTGGTGTTCTGATGGGACAATGCTTTTTTGGGTGCTGTGAGCTGACTCCATTTTATCGTATGAGGCCAACTGAATAAAACAAAAACTTATAATGCTCCTGGCATGTAATATATAATGCACTGAGCATGCCTGTGTCCAAGGGGTGGGTCAACTGTTGCCAGCAGCTTTTGAAGTGATTTTGTCTTTAAAGCTGTTCTATCATTGAAAAGGGGGTCAAATCCCCTGGGAAAGGCATGTGTGCTCTCACCAATGGGTGCAGAAATGGCCTCAGGATAATAACATAGATTGCCTGAAATTAATGTATGTGAATCCAAACTGAGTTCATTTTCTTCTCTTATAACTCTAGTATTTTTTGTAGAATAGAAATGGCATGGCATGTCTGATTTTGAAGAGACTGGGTTTATATTCGCAAGTGTTTAGAAGAATGAGGGAAGATGACATCTAAACCTACAAGGTTCTAACAGGGCAGACTAAATGCAGGAAGGATATTCCTGAAGGCAGAGGAGGCCAGGACCAGGGGATCACTACCTGAGAATAAGAGATAAGTAATGCAGGACTGAGAAGAGGAAACATTTCTTAACCCAGAAAATGGTAAACTTGTGGAATTCTTTATTAAACAAATCATTAAATATATTCAAGAAGGAAGAAAAATAATTCTTAGGGATAGAGGGATCAAGGGATATAGGGACAAAGAAGGAACAAGTGTACTGAAACAACACACAAAGCGCTGGAGGAACTCAACAGGTCAGGCAGCATCAGTGGAGGGAGGTGGACAATCAATGTTTTGGGTCAAGACCCTTTGACCATGGATGGTGAGATATGATCACATTGAATGGCAGAGCAGGCTTGAAATTCTGAATAGCCAACTCTTGTTGCTAACTGCTATGCTTCAATATAAATTATTCTAGTGTGGGGCATGTCACAGTGATTTCCATTAGTTACGCTTTTTCCTACAACTTTCATCTCAAAAAATGTTTGCAGTATTATTTGCTGAAAGATCAGCCAGGAAAATGGCCTAGGCAACATGGTATCTTGGAACGATGTAACTTAAAGATTGAGGGGCAATGGAGGGTGAATTAATGTTAACTAGAAATGGAAGTAAAAATATAGAGAAAGACTGGATCAAGAGTGAGAGAAACAAAGGCCAAAAAAAAAGTAGGAAATTAATCCTGACACTCTGTGGCAAAATTAATGCAACTTTTCCAGCAAGTTCTCAAAAAAATTGGAAGGCTAAAATCTGCCAAGAAATTTGCAATACATGGCATAATTTGTAATCTTCTTAACTTGCTGTTTTATTTTAAAATTAATAATTGTTAATTTTTTCAACAAGATTTGGCATATCTCAAGAACAATTCCCAACAGTATAATTCATTGATATGTTCTTTCTTTTCACAGGGGAACAGCAATTGTGTTTCAGTCATGTCCTTGTACACTGTAATATGTTTGACTATGCTTTATGGTCTGATAGACACCACAGCAATATGGACTGATTTGTATGACAGGTATGTTTGGTATTTTACTGTATAATGAAGTTGCTACTATAAATTTAGTACCTAAAAATATTACAGAATTTTCTATTTCAGTGCCTCTTTCTGCAATGTAATCTTCCACATAGTATTCAGAAAGCAAAAAAAACCTGCAAATGCTACCAATGTGAAATAAAAACAGAGAATGCTGGAAATTCTCAGGAGGTCGGTGGCATCTGTGATGAGAGATTTTCATAGCCTGGCCAGTTGAGTACCTACAGCATGTATTCTACCAGCAGGCTCTTCCTTTAAGTATAAATTATTTGTGGGTTTTTTTTGCATTTGCTCCTTTGAGTCTGATTCACTATTTATAAGACCATGGCTGAAAATCAACATAATCTTCAACCCTATGTCTATGTCCCTTGATTCCCAAAGTGTCTCAAAATCTATCAATGATCCAATAATTATAAAGATTCACAGGCCTATGAGTGAAAGTATTTCTCCTCATACCAATTTATGCCATCTAGTTCTAGAATACCCAGGCACAGTATTTATACTCCAATAGAGTCATACAGTAATACAGCATGGAAACAGGTCCTTTGGCCCAACTCGTCCATGCTGACCATGCTGCCTACTAAGTTAGTCCCATATGCCAGCATTTAGCCCATATTTCTCTAAACCCCTCCTAGTCATCCACTTATATCCAAATATCTTTTAAATGTGTCAGGTAATCTGTCAAGCCTTCTAAGAGCAGTACTTTTCAATGGAATCATCTTTTACTCTTCTAAACCTTGGAGAACAAAGGCACATTTTGCTCAAGCCCTCTTCATTCAACAGCCTTGTCATTCCAGGAATCAAACGAGTGAAAGTTTGTTGCATCTCCTGTAAGTTATGTATATCTCTCGTAGTTAATAAGACTAAAACAAGAGACAACTTCACCAAAGCCCTACATAATTGTAGTATGCTGTTTTGACCACAACATTTGTCTTTGTAATGGTAGTAAATGAGTTCCAATATGAGAACCAACAGACATTTGCACATGAATCACACTGGCTGCCACATTTTGCTTTCCACTTGAGTTCCTCACTATCACAAATCTGATCCTAAGCCGATTTGATTCACTCCAGATAATATCAAGAAATGGCCAAGAGCACTGGATACATCAGAGACAATGGTGCCTGACAACATTTTTGCCATAGTACTTAAGATGTGCTACAGAACTATTTGGGCCTTTGGCCAATCTGTCCCAATATAGTTACAAACTGGATTTACCCAATAGTGTAGGAAATTGCCCAGGTATATCCTGGCTAGCTACCCAGTGCTATCCAGTGGCACTTACCAATAACCTGCTCACTAATGTCTAATTTGGAGCTCAACGGGATGATTTGGCTCCATGGACCAAAGAGCTAATTTCAGAGGTAAGGTGAGAGTGACAGTTTTTGACATCATCTGAATGAGTGTGGCATGAAGAAGAGTTGGTAAAACAGAAATCAATGAATATCCAGGAGAAAACAGCCTAATGCTTGGGGTCATACCTCTCACAAAGGAAGGTGGCTGTGATTGTTGGAGGGTAATCTTCTCTGCCCAGATCATCACCGCAGGAGTTCCTCGGGCAGTGTCCTAGGCACAACCATTTTCAGTTGCTTCATCAAAGACCGTCCTTTCAATAAATGATGAATGAGTTTTGTTTAATTTCATTCACAACTTCTCCGAAAATAACAAGACAAGATTTTTTATTAGTCACATGTACATCGAAACACACAGTGAAATGCATCTTTGCGTATAATGTTCTGGGGGCAGCCTGCAAGTGTCGCCACGCTTCCAGCGCCAACATAGCATGCCCACAACTTCCTAACCTGTATGTCTTTGGAATGTGGGAGGAAACTGGAGCACCCGGAGGAAATCCACACAGTCACGGGGAGAACAAACAAACTCCTTACAGACAGCGCCGGGAATTGAACCCGGGTCACTGGCGCTGTAATAGCATTAAGCTAACCACTACACTACAGTCCATGCCTTAATTTTGTAAGAGTTAAACAACATTGAGACATGGGATAACAAATGGTAAGTAATACTCAAGCCACACAAGTATCAGGAAATGACCATCTCTAATAAGATAGAGTTTAACCACCTACCCTTGACATCAATGGCATTACAACAGCTGAGTCTCCCACCATCAACCACCTGGAGATCACCATTGATCAGAACTCAGCTGAAGCAACCACAATGTATAACCTGGCTACAAAAGAAGGTCAGAAGCTGGACAGCCTGCAGTCAGTAACTCAGCTCATGACATCCCAAAGCCTTTCTACTATCTACAAGACAGAAAGCAATAACTGCCACTTACCTAAATGACTACAAAGAAGTTGAGTATCATCTACGACAAAGCAGCACCATTCACAGCCCAAAACATTCATTCTCTCCACTACTTTTGCACTGTGGCTGTAGTGTTTGCCACTGACAAAACGCAGTAGAGCTCCTTTGTCAAGGATCTGCTGGCAGCACCCCCAACCAATAATCTTAGCACCAAGCACAAGGACTGCAGGCAAATCGGAACTTCACCACACGCAGGTTCCCCTCCAGGTCACACACCATCCTCAATTGGATTTATATTACTGTTCCTTCATTGTCACCGGCTCCAAACCCTTGGACTCCCTTCCCCAAGACTATGGGAGTACCTTCACCAGAAGGACTGCAGCAATTTAAGAAGGCGGCTCACTATCATCTTAGGGCCGGACCATAAATGCTGGACTCGCCAGCAAAAAAACCATATGCCAAAAAATGAATATATTAAAAGCAACTCAAACTCCTCATTGAAGCTGAGGTTACCTTTGGGACCTATGGCTCACACCTCTGCCAATACTGGTTCAATAATAGGTTTTAATTAAGCATGGAACTACATCACAACTTTGGGCATTCTTCCACTTCCATTCAGTGCTTCCCAGGAAGGTAACCATAAATATAATTTGTATCCTGAGCCACGATGATTTCATGCATTTACAATTTAAAAAACACTAACCAGGCTAGCCACAAACTTCCACAAGCTTCTCTAACTAGGTAGGAAGGGATCAATGCGAAATATAGGAACTCCAGAGTGTATGGTCATTGGAGGTGAACGTGGCAACTGCTCTTCTTTCCCCTGCTTCAGTAAATCACCTGCTTTAATTTCTTGCACATTTAGTGGTCTAATTGGCAACAACTGAGTCTTCCTTGAGCTAAGAAAAGAGTTGAATGACGTCAATGCTCAACTCAAATCCGTAGTAACTTTCCATATCCTGGGTTACAATAACATAAAAGCAAAACACTGCCAACTCTTGAAATCTGAAATAACAACAGAAAATGCTGCAAGTACTTAGCAGATAGGCAGCACCTGTAGAGATGGAAATAGAGTTAATCTATCAAGTCAGAACTGGGAAGCACTGCTGAACTATAAGGCTGCTTGATATGTGTTTCTGTTTTACCCTTTGAATTTCTTCTCTCCTTCACAAGATCACAAGATCACAAGACAAGGGAGCAGAAGCAGGCCATTCGGCCCATCGAGTCTGCTCCAAGGAAAGGGAAATAGAAATGAGAAATGGGGAATGGGGCAAGAAGAAGAACAAAAAAAAACTATTCTAATCCCAATTACCGGCCTTATCCCCATATCCCTTGATATCCTGACTATTTAGATATCTATCTATCTCCTCCTTGAACGCCCACACTGATCTGGCTTCCACTGCTGTACGTGGCAAGGAGTTCCACAAATTCACCACCCTCTGGCTAAAGAAATTTTTCCTCATCTCTGTTTTGAAAACTATACCCTCTAATTCTAAGATTGTGCCCTCTGGTCCTGGACTCACCCACCAAGGAAAACAGCCTAGCCACATTTACTCTGTCCTTCCTATCAATATTTTAAATGTCGCTATGAGGTCCCCCTCTCATTCTTCTGTACTCCAGCGAGTACAGTCCAAGGGCCGACAAACGCTCCTCATAACTAAGCCCTTTCATTCCTGGAATCATCCTCGTAAATCTCCTCTGAACCCTCTCCAACGTCAACACATCCTTCCTAAGATGTGGGCCCAAAACGGCGCACAATATTCCAAATGAGGTCTCACTAGTGCCCCGTAGAGCTCATTAACACTTCCTTACTTTTTATACACTATACCTCTCGAAATGAATGCCAACATAGCATTCGCTTTCTTTACCACCGATCCGACCTGGTGGTTAACCTTTAAGGTATCCTGCACGAGTACCCCCAAGTCCCTTTGTACTTCCGTGCTTTGTGATTTCTCTCCTCCTAGATAATAATCTGCCCGCTTATTTCTGCTTCCAAAGTGTACAACTGCACATTTCCCTACATTGAATCTCATCTTGCCATTTCCTTGCCCATTCTCCTAAACTGTCTAGGTCCCTCTGCAACCTTCCTATCTCTTCAATACTCCCTACTCCTCCCCCTATCTTGGTGTCATCCGCAAACTTAGCCACGAAACCATTTATTCCATCATCCAAATCTGTTAATGTACAAGGTAAAAGGAGCGGTCCCAACACCGACCCCTGCGGCACACCACTAGTAACCGGTAACCAGCCAGAACGAGATCCTTTTATTTCCACTCTTTGCTTCCTGTCAACCAGCCAATGCTCCACCCATTCTGTTATCCTACCCGTAATTCCATGACCTCTCATCTTATTAATCAGTCTCTTGTGAGGCACCTTATCAAAGGCCTTTTGAAAGTCTAAATACACAACATCTACCGCCTCTCCCTTATCCACCTTGCCTGTGATTTCTTCAAAAAACTCCAATAGGTTGGTCAGGCAGGATCTTCCCTTCACAAAACCATGTTGGCTAGGACCTATCCTGCCCTGCGCCTCTAGGTATTCCGTAACCCCGTCTTTGAGGATAGATTCCAATAACTTTCCCACCACTGATGTCAGACTAATAGGTCTGTAATTACCTTTATGCTGCCTCCCTCCTTTCTTATACAACGGAACTACATTTGCGACCCTCCAGTCCTCCGGAACCACGCCTGAATCTATCGATTTCTGGAAAATAATTGCCAATGCCTCCGCTATCTCTAAAGCCACCTCCTTCAGAACCCGGGGATGCACCTCATCCGGTCCGGGAGACTTATCAGTCTTTAGTCCATTTAGTTTCCCTAGCACCTTCTCCCTAGTAATCTTAACTGAACTCAATTCCATTTCGTGAGACTCCTGACTAACCGGCACATTGCTGATGTCCTCCACGGTGAAGACCGATGCAAAATATTCATTCAATTCCTCTGCCATCTCTCTATCATCCATTATAATAGCTCCTGCACCATTATCAATTGGTCCTATATCAACCCGTGTCTCTCTTTTACACCTTATGTATTTAAAAAAACTCTTAGTATCCTTTCGAATGTTATCCGCCAACTTCCTTTCATAATTCCTCTTTTCTTTCCTAATGACCTTCTTTAGTTCTCTCTGCAGGTTTTTAAAAGCTTCCCAGTCCTCTGTTTTGCCACTAATTTTTGCTTCTTTGTACGCTGCCCCTTTTGCTTTTATTTTAGCCTTCACCTCTCTCGTTATCCACATTTGTGCCTTTTTTCCATTAAAAACCTTTTTCCTTGGAATATATCTATCCTGCAATTTCCTTATTTCCTGTAGAAATTCCTTCCATTTCTCCTCTGCCGTCCCTCCAGCCAGCTTACTCTTCCAATCAATTAGGGCCAACTCCTCTCTCATACCATTGTAATTTCCTTTGTTCCACTGAAATATCGATACACCAGTTACCAGTTTCTCCTTCTCAAACTTGAAACTGAACTCAATCATATTGTGATCACTGGTTCCCAGTGGTTCCTTTACCTTTAGTTCCCTAATCACCTCCGGTTCATTACACAGCACCCAATCCAAAACAGCCGATCCCCTGGTGGGCTCTTCAACAAGTTGCTCTAGAAAAACGTCCCTTAGACATTCCACAAACTCCCTCTCCTGAGTACTACCACCATTCTGGATTTCCCAGTCCACCTTCATGTTAAAGTCCCCCATAATTATCTTCACATTGTCACTCTGGCATGCTTTTTCTATCTCAAACTGCAACTTATCGTCCACTTCCTGACTGCTATTAGGGGGCCTATATATGACTGCTACCATTGTCCTTTTATCCTTGCTATTCCTTAGCTCCACCCACAAGGATTCCACCTCCTCTGACCCAATATCCTTCCTTTCTATTGATTTTATATCACTACTAACCATCATGGCCACACCTCCCCCTCTGCCTACCCGCCTATCCTTCCTATACATTGTGTACCCCTGGACATTCAGTTCCCAATCACATCCGTCATAAAGCCATGACTCGGTGATTGCCACAATGTCATATTTATTAACCTGTAGTTGTGCCACTAGGTCATCTATCTTATTCCTAATGCTACGTGCATTTAAATACAGTACGTTTAGTCCGGTATCTGCTATTAATTTTGTTGTACTTCTATTGTTCAGCAGATTATCCTGGCTTTCCACCTGTCTATCCTTCTTACCATCTTCACTACATACTATCTTAGACATGTTCCTATATACCTCATCCCCTATCCTAACATTCTGTATCCTAACATCCTGACTTGTTGTACTTCTATTATTCAGCAAATTATCCTGACTTCTCACTTGCCTGTCCTTCTTGCCATCCTCATTGGACTTGTTTCTATAAACTCCCCTCCTTTACCTTAGCATCTTGTAACCTAACATCCTGGTTTTCCATCCCCTGCCAGATCAGTTTAAACCCTCCCCTACAACTAAATCAAACATTCCCGCCAAGATATTGGAACATCTGGAGTTTAGGTGCAACCCATCCTTAGCGAATAGGTCATGCCTCCCCAAAAAAGGTCCCAATTATCCAAAAATCTGAAGCCCTGCCCCCTGCACCAGTCACTCAGCCACGCATTCATCTGCCAGAGCTTTCTATTCTTCCTATCATTGACACGTGGCACAGGTAGTAATCCTGAGATTACTACCCTTGAGGTCCTACTTCTCAACCTTCTCCCCAATTGCCTTGTATTCCTCCTTCAGGACCTCTTCTCTTTTCTACCTATGTCATTGGTACCTACATGTACCAAGACTTCTGGCTGCTCACCCTCTCCCCTCAGAATATTCTGGACCCGGTCCGTGATATCCCGTACCCTGGCACCAGGGAGGCAACACACCATCCGAGACTCATTGTCGGTATCACAGAATCTGCTATCCGTACCCCTTACTATAGAATTCCCAATAACCACTGCATTTCGCTTCCTCCGCTGGACCACAGTACCAGGCACGGTGCCAAGGTCCCGGTTGCTGAGGTCTTCCTCTATCAGGTCATCCTCTTCAACCGAATCTAAAATGAGATATCGGTTTTTGAGGGGGACCGCCACAGAGGTGCTGTCTACAAACTCTTTATAACTCCTATCTATTTCCTGCTCGCTCTCCCTAACCAACCGAAGGTCATCGAGCTGCTGCTCCAGACTCTCAATCCGTTCCTTGAGGAGCCGCATCTCGGTGCACTTTGCGCAGATGTAGTTATCGGGGAGTCTGGTAGTCTCCCAGGGTCCCCACATCTGACACTCCAAACATAAGACCAACCCCAGATGCATCTTGCTGAATACCACTGAGTTCAACAAATAAACTAATAACTTACCCCCCTCTCTATTAGTCTCGCCTCTTTCCCGCTCTCGCCGAAGCCCGTTGAGCCAAAGCCTAACCCACTCTGCTCCCTCTCACTCAGCTGCCCGCTCCGACGCTGCCCGCTAGATATGTTGGTCTGCTATTTAAATCGCCCGCGCGCTGCCCAGTGACGTCACGCGCCTGTGCAGTCACTCACCGCTATCCCGAATGCTAGAAAGAAAAAAAAATCGCTCCTCGTTAATTTCCGGCACTCTCCGCTCTCTGGTCGCTGGAAAGAAAAACTGAAGGTAACCCTTCGACTTTTAAATAGCCCGCGCGCTGCCGAGTGACGTCACACGCCTTTTCAGATGATACTGATCCACATTACAGTGTAATACAATGGGTGAAAATAGCCTTCTGGTACCCACGCCTACAGCCATTTGTTATACATTAGGTTAGGCAGTAAATATTGGTGGACAGTTCAAAAAAGTAAGTCACAGCGAGCTGATCTTGTATTCACCGAACAAGTGGATGTATAGGAATTCCGGTACATTGCACAATTAATGGGAGTGCTTTCCATGCTTGTGTTACAATAAAAGTATGATAATCCACTATTGGATTGTTCAAAAATCCCAATGGTTCGGTATCTGGTTCACTGGGTCCTGATTCCCGCGTTCCCTTTAAACTCACCGGCGCCCCAGTTTTCATGCTCCCTTTAAATTCACCCTGATTCCCGTGTTCCCTTTAAACTCACCGGCGCCCCAGTTTTCATGCTCCCTTTAAATTCACCAGGACCCTATTTCCTGTGGCCTTTGAAACACACTTGGTTCTGTTTCCAAAGCTTCCATTGAACTC
Organism: Pristis pectinata; assembly: GCF_009764475.1. Classification (NCBI taxonomy): domain Eukaryota; kingdom Metazoa; phylum Chordata; class Chondrichthyes; order Rhinopristiformes; family Pristidae; genus Pristis; species Pristis pectinata. The sequence continues at coordinate 12,551,719 of NC_067439.1, read as the reverse complement.
ACAAAGGCCTTATTTCCCATGCTCCCTTGAAACTTACTGGGAAATTTATTATACTACTGTGCTGTGTAACATCTAAAAAAAGTGTAATTAAAAATTTTGGAATATTGATTGGAAAAATATCTAGAAGTCCAGAAAATCTGCCAATCCAGCACCATCAAAGTCCTGAACATACTTGATTAACAAAGTTTGACTGTATTTTCCTAACCCATACCCTGAGTTCTTTACAAACTGTTCAAGCTAGCTAACCAGGCAGAAATTAAGGTAGAAGCTTTTAAGTCAGGACAGCTTAGTACCACACGGGCAATATAGTTACCTGTTAGGTCACTAGGGAAAATCCCCATGCACAACCGCCAATCATCAATCCAGATACAGGACCTTGAGGGCACGTACCACCAGACTTCAGGACAGCTTCTACCCCACTGTGATAAGACTATTGAACGGTTCCCTTATATGATGAGATGGTCTATGACCTCACGATCTACCTTGTTGTGACCTTGCACCTTATTGCACTGCACATTCTCTGTAGCTGTGACACTTTACTCTGTACTGTTATTGTTTTTACCTGTACTACCTCAATGCACGCTGTACTAACCCAATGTAACTGCATTATGTAATGAATTGACCTGTACGATCGGTATGCAAGACAAGTTTTTCACTGTACCTTGGTACAAGTGACAATAATAAACCAATACCATACCAATCCAAGAATACAAGCCCCAAAGTTCTGCACAAGTTTTCCCGATCTGATGTTTTAAAATGGGAAGGAAAGAAATGAAAAAGCAAAGATAACGGCACTTTTCACCTACCTCCTTCAGAGAGATCCAATAGGTTGCAGTCAGAGTAACAATGAGAAAACCTCAGCAAAATATCAGGTCCACCTTTTACTCTTCCAAAAAAAAACCTCATAGCTCCTCATTTTATGAACTTTGTTTTTAAGCTGCAAGTGGAAATGTCTGATATTGCTCAACTGTGGCCAGGATCATTTTGCATGGTAAGGATTTTGCAAATAAATTTTACACTCATCGTTTTTTTCTAAAATTAAGTTTAAGTGGTTGATTTTGTAAGTTACAGGAGGACTCTTGGGATACTGTTCGTTGGAATAATATCCGTTATTTTGTCGGTACCCCATATCCAATATAGAACTAGATGGAGGCATTGTACAAAGGTTTAATTGGAACAAAATATCAAAATATATACTTCAGCAGATTGGGAGCAGAGTAGTGTGATAATTAATGGTGAGCCAAGGGCTAGATAGCCATAAATTGTAAGTGTAGAATAACTAATAATAACTTACGGTTCTAAGTTTTACTCATACATCCTGCAAACAGATGAGATTTCTATTGGAACTTTCACATTAATCATTACTTTTCCTATGAGTACAGAAAGGATCTGCTCTGGCAGGCAGAAGTACTAGGAACAATATCTTGTCAGAAAACTAAAGGTTTATAATTGTTATCTTCTGAACTGTTGGGGACAACAAACTAAATTAGTTGGATGGAAATCTGCTAAAGATGTATTTAATCAACACTGTCCTTCTTGATTTGATCTATGTGTGACGATCAACCACTGTGATACAAAAATGTCACAATAAATCACAGCAAGCTCCAACAACCCTGATCCTGCCCTGAATTTCAGTGGTAACTCGCTACTGTTGTCCCTCAGAAATGCTTCTAAACCTACACGAGTTTCTGAGATGAAATGACAGTGATCTATAATACTCTCCAACAAAAGGTTACAATTGAAGTCTCTTACAGTAATCTGTATTCCAATCATTTGTCAATTCAGTTTAGGTAACAACTGAACAACTATGATGTAAAAACAAAAATATGAAAAAGCAAAACATAAGTTACTTCTGTTTCTTTAGACTTTTTCACCAAAAGGCTGCCAGATTCCAGATCAGGTGGATGGCTGGACTATACATGGACTCTGGTAATTAGGAAGAACTATTAACTATTTATTATCTATTTTTGTCGGGTTGAAGTGTTATCATATCCCTGAAGCCCGTAGGTTTCAGCTGTCAAAGCCATATTGCAAAACATACGTAAGATATTTTCAGACAAGTCATTAAAAAATACCATTTGTGTTTATATCATATAGCAATGAAAAATTTGATTCATACTTGATAGTTTGGATGCCACAAGCATTGTTCCTATGGTACAGTATTTTGTTATATTTTGGGGATACAGTACAATCTGAATCACCTTATCTAACAAAATTATGGAAAGGCACATGGTTACAGTTCAAGCTCGATGAATTGACACCTTCAATTAGCTTCATCTTAATGGGGACACTGGAAAGTGGAGCAAAAAACGAACTGCTGGAGGATCTCAGCATGGGTCTCAACCCTAAACATTGTCAATTCCTCTACCCCCACAGATGCTGCTCAACCCGCTGAGTTCTTCCAGCAGCTTGTTTTTAGGTTCAACTTAATATCCTGTGCTGTAAATGTAAGGATAACCAGCCAGTTTCAAATCCTCCATCTGCCTCATGAATATAGGAAAATCGCAGACAGTGAAAGACACACTGGTCCTTCTAGCTTGTTCCAGAAATGATGCCCTTTGGAACATGATACAATCTCAACCCAATCTGGGAGCAGCCCAAGAGATGGTAAACCTGTTAAAAATCCAAGGTCAAATTAGGGAAATAAATCCAGAAAATTCCTTCTTACTCGTACTAAACAATGGATGCATGATCAGGAAATCTTTCTCAAAGGGACCAGCAAATGAGCATTCACTACATATACTGACATTCCATTCCACTGATTCACTGTTGTCTGAGAAAATAAAGAGCACCTGAATCCAATTGGGCCAGCTATATACTAAAATTCTCACAATGCTTGCCTTACCAGTGACACACACACCCCATGTGTAAATAAGAATATATTTAAGAGGGGAAGACAGCTTGATCTTCTTCTTCTTCTCCTACCTCTCTTCCACACTTCTTATCCTTTCCCTTATGAGAGAGCAGGTAACACGCACTGACAAATGATACCTCCCACAGTCAGTGCAAAACACAGGGTATAGAATGTCTTGTGGACCTCAATAAAAGTCTTGATCTAGTTGGGAAGGTTTCCTTATATTACGATGGCAACTTATGCTTATTCTGTTATCTTTGTAGTCACATTGGACCATCCTGTACTTGCAGTGTTTTAAAAGGTCCATGTTTGGTGACCTATATTGGCCCATTAAAAAAGAACCAGTTCCCATTCTCATTTTCTGCTGTCTGAACTGAAATATGAGAGATAGGTTATTGGTAATTGGTTTATTACTGCTACATGTAACAAGATACAGTGAAAAGCCATCCAGACAGATCATTCCATACATAAGTACATCAAGGTAGTACAAAAGGGAAAAACAAACAGAATGCAGAATAGAGTGTTACAGTTATAGAGAAAATGCAGTACAGATAGACAAATACAGTGCACGGGCCATGATGAGGTAGATAGATCAAGAGTTCATCTTCATCGTATAAGAGATCCGTTCAAAAGTCTTACAATAGCAGGATAGAAGCTGTTAGCCTGTCAATCTTGAACCTGGTGGTATGAGTTCTCAAGCTTTTGTATCTTCTGCCCAATGGGAGGGGGGAGAAGAGAGAATGACCAGGGTGGGAGGGGTCCTTGATTATGTTGGCTACTTTCCTGAGGCAGCAGGAAGTGTAGACAGAGCCAGTGGAGCGGAGGCCGGTTTTCGTGATGGACTGGGCTGTGTTCACAACTCTGAAATTTCTTGATGTCTTGGGAAGAGCAGTTGCCATGCCAAGCTGTATTGCATCCGGATAGGATGCTTTCTATAGTATTTTTTTAATTGAAAAAAGCAAAAGTAGAAAATATTTTGTTCAAAAAATTGCTGAACTTTTTTTAAACAGCATGTGATAAGTTATTATATGTTTATTTGGATGGAATAGGTTAGTTAACAATTAGTTGACTTTGATTTTTCTTGGAATGGTCAAGGAAGTGAACTGGACACACAATTTGATTGGATGTATTAGACAGATTAAATGGACTTTACAAAATTGAATGGTATAATTAGATTGTTAGACTGGATTTGATAGATGGTCAGAACTAAATAATGTTATTTGTATTTCTTTTCAGGCCAAGTGAGTCCATATACTGCAATAAAACATGGCGTTTAACTCACAAGGACATTGACGTAAGGAAAAAAGCTAAATAAAACACTGTTACTATTTTATTATAATGCTGAATAATATGACAAGCAGCTAAAACAATATTAATTAGACAAATTAAATAACAATATTTGGTAATATTTAGTTAACCAGAAACAGGAAATAAAATCAAAAGGGATGCATGTCCCCACGATATCCTTAGATTTGCACAGAGAGAAATAGACAGCCTATACTAACTTCTGAATTCATTGAATTGGAATAGAAAGTACTTACAGCTTCATAAATTTTGAGGTCTCAATATGGCAGATGTTTGAAAGAGTGAACCGTATTTTTAATCACATGAAAATCATTTTTAGTGGTCAAAAGATTTAGCAATGAATATATTACATATCATTCTTTCCGATCGTTACTGTGATCTTAGTGATTCACCAGCAGTAATTGGACTGCTAATTATAATTAGCACGTCACAACAGGAGTTGCTAACATGAGTTTGCCAGCTACAGCTGATTAAGACTTGTCTACACATTACAAAGGGAAGCATTATGTCTGGAACCAGATCTTTGGTGCTTCATCTGGTTGTTCTTGGCGTGAGTGGTACACAGATTTTCAGGTGCAATACTGGCGGCCTTGGTAGTCAAAGTGGAAAACAGATCCTCTACCCACAAGGGACCAGGAACAACAGTAGAAGAAGGTAGCCACTGAGGTCAATGTGAGGACTCAAGGCCAAGGACATGAATGCTGGGGAAGAAAAAAATTCAATGACCTCACACGCATAATCAAGGTCAGTAAATAGACTTTCAAATCCCATCTCAATGCACACATACCTGCCAACAACCTCAATTAATTATTGTTTGGACCTGTTATTCAAATGCCTCAGCACATTCTCTCATTCTTGCTATTACTTCAAGTTTCACAAAACTAAGCCTGTAGGTTGCATATATTCAACTACAGCAAGTTCATCACCCAAATATACTGCACAGCTGCAACACCTCACCTCCACTACCCTAAAGGAGAGTATGTTGGCCATCTTTACAGTCCAATCTCTTCATCTACAGACTCAAATATAAAACAACCCCGAACCACAGACTCTTGTTCGTACATTGATAAGTCTATGGTCAATGACTGAGCTAAGACCATTGAAGATGAAGATATGCTTGAAACTCACTTGCCTTTTTCCATTCGTCTTCTCTCTCATTCCACTATCTTCTGCTAACAAGAGGTAGATGTTGAAAGAATCATTTCCACTCTACCATACCTACCCTTGTGTTTCTCTCCTTTTAGATTGCCAAGTATAAAGTGACTAGGCACAGCAGCAAGGGTGAAGAGGAAGGCATCCTGTTCCTCAATCAGTCACTCACAGCCATTCTGCCTTTTGCAGCCACCACCTCAGCTACTGACATTTACCAAGATATATACACATGGTGAGGCACTGGGTGCAAGTGACCTCTGGCCAGATCAGAGAGAGTAGGTGACCTAGATGCCAACTTGCTAGAGGGCAAGTTTGCAAAAGCTCTGCAGCAGAGAATTCATCCCACAGAATAAACTGAATGGTATGCATAACGAAATGCTTTTCATTCTTCACTTCATCCTTTCACCACCTTGGCTTTCAGACATCATTTATACCTGAGCAAATCTCTTTTACTGCTCCCTGTTTCACTCTTGCTACCAGAATAATTTTCTAAGAATGTCATGGCATTGCAGATGAAATTTATGTCAAATTTAATAATTGGAGAGAAGTTTCCAGGATGCATTGGTTCTTCCTGGACCAGAGCATTAAACAGCTCATTCTTATAGAATTTTTACTTGAAACATTAGGGCATATAACTTGCTGAAGGAGCAACTCTATAACTGAAGAGGAAGGGCAAGAGGGCAAGTGAGACATAAGATCACAAGAAAATAGCAGCAGGAAAAGGCCACTAGGTTCCTTAAGACTGCCCCGCCATTCAATGGCAATAGATGGCAGGGCCCTAGGGAGTGTTATTGAACAGTGAGACCTTAGGGTACAAGTACATAGTTACCTGAAGGTGGTGACACAGGTTAACAGGGCCTGTTTCTGTGCTGTACAACTCTATGAATCATCAAAAGGCCTGTGTCCATGTCAAGGAACAATAGGGAATCCAGATCCAACACTGCACACTGCCCATTATTTCTAGCATTTTCTGTTTTTCTTTCAGATTTTCAATATCTGCAAATTTTTGCTCTTAGGGCTAATGGGGATCTGATCTGGTTGATAAATGAATGCTTCATGTAGTATGGAAATGGTAGCCATTCTCATTTCTATATTTGCAGTCTCAGCCATAATACAGAAACCACCCAATGTCTGAGCTGTGGAAGCTGAGACATCTGTCATGCAAACTCAAGACTGAATAATGTTCATTTTTTTTTAAAAAAAGGGATTATATAGGATTAGCGTAAGTGGGTGCTTGATGATCAGTGTAGACTTGGTGGGCCAAAGGGCCTGTTTCTGTGCTGTATCTCTCAATGACTAAGCACCAAGGGTATCATAGCATCTGTCCTCCAAGAGATTACAAGAGTTGTTGAGTCACTCCCCTGGGACAGTCAGTGACTCTGTGCAGCACCAATTTGCTGTCTTCCCTCAGACTACCACGAAAAACAAGGCAATGGGAGCAGCTTCCTCAGAATGAACAAACCAAAGAAGCATCACTATTTTCATTGGGTGAGCTTTGATATCAGGAACGAGCTAGTCTGACACCTCAGCAACTTCCCCTGTGGGATGTGAATGTCTCATTGCCCTCCAGCTTGCTCTGATGTTGAACCAGCATGCTGTGGTCATCAGCACACATGACCCAACCCTGAAAGCTAAGGATTCCTCTTCCAACCTTGAAAAACCTTGGCTCCCAGCCCAGAGGGAGACAGACTCAACTTCCTGAGTGACTTCAGTGGCAGTCCTCTGGAAAGACATAATTAGCTAGGAGAGTGTAAGGTAAGCTCATTCCAACTAAGTCCTCCTCCTAACAAAATGTTCGGAGCATGTTCTTGTCAAAACCAAAGCCCTATTCATCAGAGAGATGGTTGTAGGACCTAGGGCATTGCCCCAGATGTAGACACTGCACTGTTAGATTATGTTATGCTTTGAGCAAAAAAACTGCAAGGATGTTTGCATTACATGTGTCATGACTGGTAATGCTGTTGCATTGACCATAACCTAGTCTGCATTGTTACCTCCATCAGCCTGGCCCCAAAGCAACAATGTTGATGTAATGGAGAAAGAGTTGGGTAGTGGTACTTTTGAAGATTTGGAACAGCAACTGTTCCACGTAGCCAATGGAAAGACATGTGCAACTAGGGCCCATTGCTACATCTTTGATTTGCAGGAAGTGAGAGGAGTCAAAAGAGAAGTTTTTCAGGGTGAGAACAAGTTCAGCCAGGTGCTTGAGAGTATTGGTGGAGGGGAACTGATTGGATCTTTGTTGCAGAAAGAAGCGGCGAGCTTAAAGAGCTGCCTGATGGGGGGTGGAGTTTGATGAGAATGAACAAGAGATTCAGGAGTGAATTAACCTCAAGCACAAGGTTTTGTTTTGATTGAAAACACCACCACAACTCAAGAAAAAAGCGACAACTATATAAACACCCAAGACATGGGTCCTACAGAAAACCAGTGATTTAAAAACAGATTCCGGATAGGAAGAGCACAAGAGATGCAGCAATTCACTTATATCCATGATGTGCACCGTTATGACCATCTATGGCCAAGACACTAAAGGTCTACCCCGGTGAGATCCAAGAATAGAGGTAAACATCAAGGAGAGAGAGAGTCAGCATGCACTGGAAGGAACATTTAAAAGAATCTTCAACGTCGACTCTTGTCCTTGACATGAGTATCCCTGACTCCATCCCATAGCAAACTATCCAGTCCAGCTTTGCTACCAACCTAGACCAACAAAAAGTTGAAGAGGCCATGTGCTGACTGAAAAGCAATAAGGCTGAGCAGATGGTTTTCTGTTCCAAGACCTGGTGGAGAGGAACTTTACTCACGAATTCGCACTCATGTGCCACATCAAGGAAGAGGACACATGAGGCAACTTCAAAGATGCTTTAATTGAAACCACCAAGAAAGGAGACAAATATGATTCTGTTAACTACAGAGGGCTCTCCCTGCTGTGGGCCACAATCTTTGCCAAGGTGCACCTCTCAATGGCCGAAGAGCTGCTCCCCAAATCGCAGTGTGCATTCCATCCATTGACAGGCACAATGGACATAATCTTCACTGCACATCAGTTTGAAGAAAACTGCAGGGAACAGTATCAACATGGCCTCTTTAGAGCTCACAATATCCTTTGCCTACTTCTATCAAATTTGACTGCCTGTAGAAATTCAGCTGCTTCTTACACCTGCTACACGATGGCATGCAAGGCATGATCTAAGCTAACACGTTCACAATAAATCAAATTTCAGTACAGATTTTTATCAAGGCTGCATTACTCTTCCAACACTTTTCTCAATCATTTCTGCCACAATTCTGTAAATCACCTCCAAATGCTTCCTGCTAGAGTAGGACTAATGTGAAACTGTTAAACCTATGTCACTTCCATTCAAGAACCAAGGTCTCTCCGACTTCAGTCATTGAGTTGCAATACACTGACAATGCTCAGATACGTGCATGTTCAGAGGTCGAGCAACAAGTCATTATAGACTCTATCACTGAAGCATATCAGGGAAAGTTCCTCTACCAACCTGCCCCTGCTGCATCCCCTCCTCACCTCTTAGAATAAAGGTCTATATGAGATCCTAGAAAATCAAGACCAGTTCCTATATCTCAGGAGCTACCTCTCAATGAAGGCAGACATCAATGATAAAACTCTCCATCACCTTCAGTGTGCCAGCACAGATTTTGGATATCTGAGGAAAAGAGTATGTGAAGATCAAGACCTCAAACCTGGCACAAAACTCATGGTCTACCAGGCAGCAATGATCTCTGTCCTTCTGTACACTTCTGAGACAAGGACTACCTACCATAGGCACCTCAAAGCATTGCGTAAGACAAGGATTGATATCATGATCCACCCACACTGCAGACTTGTAGTGTGAGTAAGCATCACAGGGGTTGATGCCCATCGTAGTACGGCAGGCACCGAGAATTGACTGCAACTATGTGCATCCACATTACACTGCAACTTCAAAGTAAATCGATACCAAACAATGCAGCTGCAGAGATAAATAGTTAAAAATATCCATTACATAAAAATTATCAACATAAGTACATAATAACCATGAACAAGGTTCTGAAAGTATAATCTACCACATGCTAGAATTTCTGGTAAGAATGAAAGCTGTGAAATAACTAAACTATCTGGCATGTTAATAATGTATTAGATTTAACATACATCAATAGTTTCAGGAAAGCAATCAGTCTTAGCGTTACTTTATTCACACCATAATCTTGATTTTCCAGTTGACTTCTTTCAATAAATGGGAATAAACAGAGCCAAACCAACTGGGTCAGAGATCTGTCAGACCCGATCTCCATCTATTATCGCATTCATTTTGCACTACCATGATGTGAGAGTTGCCCACTTATGTGTTCTTTTATTTAAATGAAACCATAGTGATCCACTACCCAATGTTCTTTCTGGGATATCAGAAGTTCATGCATCTGCCCTTTTAAAATGGAGGTTCAGGAGTCCTTAAGATATGATAGAAGTGATTGAAAAGTTTCAGAGCTGTTCCCACTCTCCTGTTGTAACTTAGCAGGAAAATTGGTAATACTCTGCTACCTGAATAACTGTGGTTTGAAACACACTTCCAACCAAGTTATGGTGGTGGAGCCAGTCTAGTTTTGAGGAACTTCTCTGTTGTAATATTTACAGTGCTACAGTAACTCCAATACTTTTTTTTTGTTGATTTCCTTCATTCACTTTCTGGCACTTGTTGAGCCATTAGTAACAGTATCCACATTGGGTTTCCCCATAGGTACCTGTGATTTCTGCAGAAATAAAAAGGACCATGTAGGGATAGCAGACACTCTGGGCTGCATCAGAGATTTTGAAGACTTAAGGCTGGAGTCTTTAACATGAAAGATTTAAATTCAGGCCTACTGAAAGAAGCCTCTTAAGTGAGATGGAGGAGACGGAGAACCAGGTAACTTGAAAGCATAGAATAACAACTTCCATTTCTGCAGCCCTTTTCAAATAGCAAAAATATTCCAAAGTACTTCAAAAGAATGTTATGACAGGAATATCACACCTGAGAAGAGAGTGACTGCTCTTGCCATCCAGACAGTATTTGACAGAATGTGGCATCAAGGAACCCCAGTAAACCTGATCAATGGGCATCATGGGCAAAACACTCCATCATTTGAAGTCATAACTCACACAAGGGAAGATGGTCGTAGTTATTGGAGATCAATCATCCCAGCACCAGGAGATTGTTGCATAAGTTCCTCAGAGCAGTCACAAAGGCCCAATCATCTTCATCAAAGACCTTCCTTCCATCAGAAATGGAAATGTTTGTTAATGATTATGCCATTTTTACACAGGGAAGATGAGAGCGACTGACCTTGATATAAAGATAGCATTTGAACTTCTTTAGAAAATAAAGCAATTTACACATGATATAACAGCTAGACAGCATTCAGGCGTGGTCTGATATAGTATGTAACATTCACACCACACGTGCCAGACTATCTCCAAGAAGACAGTACTAGCATTTATCTTTAATATTCAATAGTATCACTAACATTGAGTCCCCACCATCAACAATTCAGGGAGAGTCAACAATGACTAGGACCTCACCTGAAACAGCTAGAAAATATTGTGGTTACAAGAGCAAGTCAGAGGCTGGATATCCTGTATATAGGGAGATACCCACCTTTGACGCCCCAAAGCCTTTCCACCATCTACAAAATATATCCAGAGTGTGGTAGGATGTGCCTGGACTCCAAAATACTCAAAAAGCTTGACACCATCTTGGATGAAGCAAGCTGCTTAATTGGCACCCCTATCCAGCACCCTAAACATTCGCCCTCACTACCAGTGGAAGGCCATGACTATAGTAAGATATCTTTATTAGTCACATGTACATTGAAACACACAGTGAAATGCATCTTTTGCGTAGTGTGTTCTGGGGGCAGCCCGAAGTATGTACCATTTTCAAAATGCACTGCTGTTACTCACCTAGGCTACTTTAACAGCTCCTCCTAAACTCACAATCTCTACAACAGGGCAGCAGAGGCCTGAGAACACAACCAACTGCAGGCCCCTCTCCAAGTTACACATCACCTTCATGTGAAAATATATTGTTTCTTCATTGTTATTGCATTCAAATTCTGCGATCCCTACCTAATGACACTGTGGGATAATCGTCATCAGAAGGACCTGCAGCATTTCAAAAAGGCATCTTATTATCATCTTTTCCAATGGCAATTAGGATGAACAAGCTTTTCCAACTATGCCCATGTCCTTTAAATGAATAAATCAAATCAAAGTGGTGAGTCACTGAAGGTGTATTAGGGTAGATGACAAAAAGCTTAGTCAAGAGCAAGGATCTGAAGAGTGTCTTAAAGGGGAAAAGAGGGCACTGGAGAGAGAGACAGAAGCTTAGGGAGGTATTTCCAGAATTTAGGGTCTTGACAACTGAACGTACCAATGGTGAAACTAGGTTAGATATTACAGAGAATCTCTTTTTGCTGAGATTCTGGCTTTTGGCAATAAGTTGCTGGTACAATCACAGGGAGTACGACAGTACTAATAGTGGCAAATATATCTACATACAGAAAGAAGACAGAACCTTGGAATTGCTGTTTGAGATGGGAGTGATGACATACAAAAGCTACATTATGTCAGGATGGAAAAAAATCAGTGGAAAAGCCACACTTTTTCTGCAATCATATGTCAGTGTTCCCATTACAGAACCTAGTCACATGCCCTCAAACTTGATTTATCAGAGAAGTAGGCTCTTAATGGTCTGGAGGCCATGACTGAGTTGTGATGCATGCTCCAAGCCAACCTGAAGCCAAATTCATCACCTGACACAGCACTGCCAGTAATTAACCAGGTAACAACCATATTTTGCAGCGTCCACTCAAGACTATAACAGGAAAATCAGCAACATAAGCCAACTGAATGTACATAAATACTGAAAAAACAAAACCAATGCTTTATTTGCTCAATTTGGCAATTTTATCTCCTTCCCCAGGCAGAACCCTGAGCAGCATGATTTTATAGATTGGCAGGATTCCCAGAAGTCTGTGGGTAATATATTATAACCTTCTGGGTTTATCTGCATCATCATACTATGGTGTGATTACCAAGAAAGGACTCTCCACTGAATTTTTAGCTTATTTACAACCATCAATATTGAATTATACAGATCTATGCTTGCTTCACAGTAGGTGGATTACATCACCTTCATATTAATAGCTTTACATCTAATATATGTAAATTCTTCTGGTACACAATTTTTGGTGGTAGTGTGTGATGTATGGGTCCTTGAAGTTGCTATGGTATTTAAAATTGGTGCTTCTTTTAGGAAGGATACAAGGCATCCAGCTGGTATATGTCCATAAAAGCATATTGGAAATGAAGCTGGCAATTGTCCCAAAAGCAGAATGCTAGGAAGAACAAGCTGTTGGCTTAACTTTTTCTGCAACTGGATAGGACATTTAAGAAGTATTTAGATGAACATTTGAATCACCAAGGCATAAAAAGCTACTGACCAAGTGCTGGTAAATGGGATTAACATAGACAGCTACTTGATGATCAACATGGACACGGTGAAGCGATGGGCCTGTTTCTGTGCTGTATGACTCTGCAGATAATGGAGCAGAATTTCAGTGGATCTTGATGTGTTGCTATCCCATGAAACAGCATCGACACCATTCCCTATTTCTGAAATGGGAAGTATATCATACAGTGAGGATTATTATTTTGCTGAGGTACATTGTCCACATGCAGTGATCAGCAAAATAGTCTTCCTTTACAGTTTCTCTAGCTGACGTCCAAGCCTATAAATATGGATGAGACACCTGGTTCCGTCTTGGAGTACACCTCATGAAATACTCTTAAGGCGCAGTTAGATAGATTTTTGCATAGTTGGGGAATTAAGGGTTATGGGGGAAAGGCAGGTAGGTGGATCTGAGTCCACGGCCAGATCAGCCATGACCTTATTGAATGGCAGAGCAGATTCAACAAGCCAGATGGCCTACTCCTGCTCCTATTTCTTATGTTATGTTCTAAACATCTATGACACGAGTCCAAAAGTTTGTGGGAGACGCATTAAATTGTCTTGTGGCTTTTAACATGAAGCATACTCTGAATTCCAAGGTCAATTGGATTGTTTGAAAATTTAGTGAAAGGCTTCCTCTAGCGAACCAAGAGAGATGAGGTATGTGGTCACTTATGAAATGTTTCCCATATAGTTTCCAGTAGATTAAATAGCATGATAAAATCCTTCTGAACAAGCTTCACTGTCAGTGAGTAACAACACAATTAAATGGGAAGGAAGAGCAGGAAAAGATTATCATAAACCCAGTTAGCAGTTATCTTCCCATTTCTTTCCTTTCCAAGGACTAAAGCCTTTCTTCATCATTTGGCAAAAAAAACCTACTTGGACATACACATTCTGTCTCTTTTATCATCTCCGGAATAGAAACTGACAAGTCATAGAATTCAGTACATAACACGTTCTTGCATTTTGCAGCTACATGCCTTTTTATTTCATTAAGGTAATGTGAGCATTATTGGAAGGCCAGCACTTAATGCCCATCCTTGAGAAGATGATAATGAGTTGTCTTCTTGAATTACTGCAGTTTATAAAATGAAAGCTAAGTTGTTCCAGTGTTTGGACCCATCGACAATGAAGATACAGCAATATATTTTCAAGTCAAGTTTCCATTGTCCTGGATGGTATAGTTCTTGGATTTCAGAGGTGCTACTGAAAAGTCTTGGAAAGCTCTTTTAGTGCCTTTGATGCACATTACTTACTTCAGTCATACTGTCCCAGTGATAGAGGGAGTAAATGCTTAGGGTGGTCAATAGGATGCTAATCAAGCAGCTGCTTTGTTTTGGAAATTATTGAGCTTCTTAAGTGTTGTTGGATTTGCATCAAGTGGATAGTGTTCCATCATATGACTGTGTGATACAGATCTAAGGCTTTGGGGAGTAAAGAGGTTAATCATCAGCTGATGGATACTCAGCCACTGATCTGCTCTTGTAATCATGGTATTTATGCGGTGGTTCAGCTTGTTTCCAATAAACTGGAAGACCACCCCATACTGCCACCCCATACTTTACAGGATACTGATAACAGGGGCATTGGCAATAGTAATGCCACTGCACATCAAGGATAAGTAATTAGGGTTTCCCTTTTCTGGTTCCACTTATCAGCTTCCTTATCAGATTGCAGAATCTGAAGCCCTTTGTTGTCTCCACTTATCACCTTCCAGCTTCTGTCTCTACCTCCACCCTCCCCTCCCCCTATATGGCTCCATCTGCCCACCATCCCCCTCCTCACCTGGTTCCACCCCTCCCCCTCACCTCTATATGCTGGCTGTCTCCCCTCTACACTTTCAGTCCTGATGCAGGGTCTCAACACGAAACGTCAACTATCCCTCTGCCTCCGCAGATGCTGCCTGACATGCTGAGTACCACCAGCAGTCTGCTTTTTGCTCCATATTCCAGCATCTGCAGTCTCTTGTGTCCCCATAATCTCCTTTGTTAGATGTGATCATTGCCTGGCATTTTGTGGTGCAAATGCTACTTGCCATTAGCCATCCCCAAATGGTTTTCAGATCTAGTTGCATTAGGTAGTGAAGCATTTGGTACCCAAAGAAGTTGTAAATCATCCCTACCTCTGACCTTATAATGGAGGGAATGTGATTAATAAAGCAGTTGAAGATGATTTAGCCAAGGCAATGCTCTGAGGAACTCTTACAGCAATGCCCTCAGGATGAGTTGATTAGCCTCCAACCAACTTTGTGCTCTGTAGGATGAAAGGAGAACCAATTGCCAGAGGAATGATGGATGCATAAAGTATATTCTTCTGCATTCTGCACATTTATAGTAAACACACAAAGTACTTTAACACTTTATGGATCTGAGTTCATCGTAAATGTCATACTCGACAAGCATACCACATTATTGGGAGGGTCTCCTATCCTGGATGATTTGGAGAGGTCACCACGTTTTCTTGCATTATTTCCATATTGTATAATAGCATGCTCGGGACATGATGCTTGAGTAAGGATTCTTGGTTCCAGTGTGGACTTTATTCCTCTTCTTCTCTTCATTCGTGGGAATTTCTTTAGTCACGTTTGAGAATCAAGTTATTTTGTGGTTGATGAATTGCTTGTGGAACAAGAGTTCTATCCAGTAAACTGCCATGTCAAAATTTTTGCCCCTTTAAGGTGTTACATTCCTTGGAATTCAGATGCAGCATCTGATTTCTTATCCATCTTCAGGTGCCTTCCATTTGCACATAATGGGCTTGAGATTCTGCCCTTAAATAGATGTGTTAAACTGGTGCTGAGTAGGTAGCCTGTGTCTATTTGTACTGAGGTACAGCAAAAAAGTTGTCTTGCATACTGTTCATACAGATCAATTCATTACATAGTGCATTGAGGTAGTATAGAGTGCATTGACGTAGTACAGGGTAAAAGTAATAACGGAATACAGAGTGAAGTGTCACTGCTACAGGGAAGTGCATTGCCGTTAGACAATAAGGTGCAAGGTCAAATAAGGTAGATTGTGAGGTCAAGAGTCCACCTCATCGTATAAGGGAACTGCTCAATAGTCTTATCACTGTGGGATAGAAGCTGTCCTTGAGGCTGGTGGTATGTGCCCTCAGGCTCCTGTATCTTCTGCCTGATGGGAGAGGAGAGAAGAGAGAATGACTCAGTTGGGTGTGATCTTTGATTATGCTGGCTGCTTTACCAAGGCAGCGAGAAGAGTAGGCGGAGTCCATGGAGCAAAGGCTGGTTTCCATGATGTGCTGGATTGTGTCCACAACTCTCAGCAGTTTCTTGCGGTCCTGGGCACAGCAGTTGCCATACCAAGCCACGACGCATCCAGAAAGGATGCTTTCTATGGTGCATCAATAAAAATTGGTGTCAAAGGGGACATGCCAAATTTCTTTAGCCTCCTGAGGAAGTAGAGGCGCTGGTGAGCTTTGTTGGCCGTGGCGTGCAACAATGTGGGTGCATTTTAAATGCATCGTTTTTGCTAATACTGCACATTAAGAACTTCTTTGCAGAGCAATAAACAATCATTCAACTAATCTTGTACTAACTGACATCAGGACACCAGTTTTAAAAGGGCACTTGACTACTGAACGACACTGCCACAAGTCAGTTTGAGGCTTTCCATCAAGCTAGCAGGAATAGACACTCAGTGTGGAAGTACCCAAGTTAACAAAAATACATGCCTTCATGTTGGCCAAAAAGGTAAACCGACACAAATGACCACACACAAACAGCAATTCAAGCTACCCTTTGCTGAGATGAGTAGGTACTGAGAGTTCAGCAGAGATCAATTCCAAAAGCAACTTCCAAAGGATGTGTGAGTAATGCAGAAAGAAATTCATGGCCTCATTCATAGTCATCAGAAAGTTTGAGCTCTACAACCCTCATTACTGTTACAACATTCACAAATATTGCACACACACAGATTTCTATCACAGCAGTCAACACACACTGTGAGTCACTTTTCCTTTCGCACTGCAAGGTAAGATTGATAGTTATAGACATTTGCTTCCGTTTTTATTTCATATTTCTAGCATCTGCAACTTTTTTAGTTTCCATTTACTGTTCCAGATTATGGGCTGGTTGCCACAACATCTATAAGCAAAGCAGGTTCTAAAGATGTTACTAGTAAAGGTTTGCAAGTAGCTAACCTGCCCACCTTCACTCACTGCACTATGATGTGCTCTGATCATGCATATCCTCTTACGCGCACTGCCCTCTCACTGAGGAACAGGCATTCAATGAGGTAGGTGAATGTCAAATGCCGCAGCAGAATCCAAGACAACTTCCCCTTCAGTATTCACAATGGATCACATACACCTTAAAGCACAATTTATGCAGCCCTTTCTAGAACACTATTCAATGTAGGTGTTTTTAAAAGGTTATTATTTACATGTAAGCCCTTTGGATGTACTACTGAATATATCTCAAGGCAATTTCATCAGTGTAGCCAGGTAGCTGGTGAATGTGCATTACAGGCACTTCCAAAAGTCTCTTGGCAGTGAGCATAATTTAAACAGCCAAGTGTTTAGATGGCAGTTCTCTGCAAGGTGTTTCAGCTTTATTCATTCTTTTGGTCTCCAAAGAAATCTTAATGCCCTCAGGGGTGTTCCCAATTCAGGATTCTTCTTTGTATTGTAGAGAGTCTTCATATGGCCAGTTGTCTGAAAATTCTGTTGCCATAATGATTGTGTAAAATTCAGAAATATGCCTCTTTCATATAGACAGAGAGGTTAGAAATTGATCGAATCCTTGTAACATTTAGTTCCACTTGCAGCTTCAGATTCTCTGATGGGGAGGTATGGTTCCATGATGGTCACATTCCTCCAAAATGCTTCATCAGAAAGTTGGAATGAATTACTGTGGATAGCATTAACAGCTCTTGATGTAATATATTCCAGACAGCTGGATATTTGATTACTGCTATTGCATCTAGTTCAGTCAATCCCAAAGCTATGTGTTCTCAAGGTGGGCTGTCATTGCCCAAGTTATTGCCTCTGTGTCTGGGTGTGGAACAGTGGAGAGCCCAGAGAATCACTGGGCCATGAGGCAACCTAGCACAAAAAAATTCACCTGTAGTAGAATTGCTAGCCCGTGCAGCTTGTCCATGTGTTTTAATGAGGTTCACCTCAAGAAAGCATACAGGTCATACACTCAAGGTTGAGTGGGTGCCCTTCTCTCACTGACTGAGCTTCAGTCATGTGTATACCCAAAGGATAAATGCGCACTTGCATATCATCTAAATATGCTTTCAGGGATATGGGTGTTCAATCCAGAGATGAAATTAAGATAGATTGAGAAAGTGGGAAAATGGAAAAGCATTGAAAAAAACTTGCCCAAAGATAGAAAAGTGACTGTGTGCCTGTGAGGATTATTATTCTGCTAAAACCTTGGTAAAATGCTCAGAGCCAGTTATTCCCTAGTCAACAATGACTCTTGACAAGTGGTGACATGCACCCCTCACAAAAGCTTTGATGACAAGGATAGAGTTTGATTTGAACCTATAAAGCAGCCATTAGACTAATCTGCATTGACTTGATAGGGTCCTATTTCAAAAGCCAAAATTGTAAGAAAAAAAAACTTTTCTCAGCCTGGTTTTATTTTATCCACTCCTATTCTGTATCTTTGGACCAAAAAATCTGATGTTATTGATAACCTTGAGGAGCATTTTAACAGATTATTGATAGTTAAGTGCTACAGCTTCAATAAGTGTTATGAAAATATTAAGCATAAAAATTTGCTGCTGCTTTTTCATTTAACTTTTCAATTCTTTTGTCCCTGTGTAACAGGATCTTCAGGCTAACTTGTCCCATTATTGGCCAAGTCTAACCAAAATTAATTCTTTCAAGTTTTGGTAAGTAGCATGTACTTTATTTAGATAACCTGACCCTGAGGCAGTGATTTCCCAGTTGTGTTCTTTTAGGATTTTTGGAAGGACCTTGTGTTCCATTTCTGCCATTTATTCAAGACATTAATGGAAATAAGATCCTTAATGGAATATTGGGAGAATGGAAGCTTTTGTTCTTCTTGACGCATCATCTGCGGACGGATTACAGAGTAACTCTGACAAACTTGGGCGGCAGGAACTTACTTGCCATCCTTACTGTCGACTGTTGTGTGGCATAATTAACACTGGGAAAAAGTAAAATGTTGTAAATTATAAATAAAATTTCATGACTTATTGATAATTTATCAAATATGCATTCCTGTTATGTAATGAGAACCAACAGATTTTTGGGAAAATAAAAATTATGCTTTCAGAATTAAATGCCCTATCATGTGCGAATGGTTTCTCTTGTATTACCATACCCAAATATTAATTAAGATAGATACTCATGTATTCAGGAAAATTCAAGTCTCCCTGGACCAACAATTTTTTTAAAAACGTCAGATGTGATGCCGAAAGTGTTATGGGGATAAAGGTAATATGTGCCCTAAGCAACTAAACTTAATTTTTTTAAAAGAGTTTTGTGCTACTTTTCTGTTCACTGCCTCTGATGTTATGAGTCTGATTATTTTTATTTCCAATATTTTAATGTACACCATTCAGCTGAAAATTCTTGCACATAGCTCAATATGTATATGTGCTTTAGAACTGAATAATATCTAAAATCTAACTTATAAATGCATATAGGGTCCTTTGTATGCATGTAACACGCTTCCAGATCCTCCATGAGTATTATGCATACGTGCACATATGTGTTTTGACGTTACTCGAGCAAGATTCTTTTGCACATTCTGGCCTAATAAAGGCACAGACTACTCACATCAAATGGTCTTAATTGGAATCTATCAGCTGCCTCTGCATTGGTTTAAGGCAACCAATCTTACCCGTTGGCTATTGTGGAGTCCTAGGCATTTGTCATCTTGCAAATAGGTTCCCTTTATGGTGTGATCTTCAGCTCGTCACCATCATAATCCCTCTGTGCTGATGTTTTTAGCATCCCTGTTCAGGATACAGCCTCTCCAAACCCAACCCAATCCTGTGTCTATCTCACCTTCCTGCTGTTGTTCGACATTTCAGAGCTCTATCACCCCATTTTCATGAATCCCCCAAACCATTTCCAGCTTTGGTTTTCCCTACCACTACCCGTCCTCTATTACACCCACCCATCAACCATCTCCCCAGAAATCTTTGGCCTATCCAATTTGCTCATCTCCTAACTCCTTTGGCTAGAATTTCACTGTTGATGGGCCTCAAAGAAAACTGGGGCATGCCCCCTGCAAAGCACTACTTGAACATGTTTCCCAGTGTGAAAGACATTCCAGCCCATTATGTATCCATATGATTCCCATCAACTTTTCCTATGATAGGATTCCTCTTGTTTGTGAGACTGATTGAGAAAAATCCAGCATGCTCAAGAGTGAGACTCTGCTGGATTTTGTGTTGTCCCTGATTTTGGACAAGGGAATAACAAAGTAAGTTCTTTTCGTACATAGAAATATTTTTCCTGTTATCTGCTTCCAAAATAAATCTGCACACATTGGGCCAGGTTGTGTTGGCTAAGAGCACAGGAACTAAGACTGATGCAGAGTGTAAATAAAGCTGTGAATGTGGAGAATTTAGCTATCTGAATCTTCAGAAATGTCAGGCTTTTGGAAAATTCTGGAGTTAAGGCAGCCAGTAATTGGACATCTGTAATACCGTTTCTTTAAAGGAAATACAAAAGAGGTCCAAATATATAAGAAGCAGCACAGAAAATTGATGGCTTTTATTGCCCATCACATAACCTGCTTTAGCTAAAAGCTACACCTGACCTTCTATATGCAATGGTCCATGAGATCAAATAGTATTTTGTTATATCAGTTCAGTCCTCTGTTCTTTTAATATATTTAAACCACATACTTACCTTTGAGAGCATTCTATCCCAATGTTCTTTTCTGAGTTTTAAAAATTACTTTGTTGCCCATTAAGCTACAATTTGAAACTTACTGAAAAGGGAGAAAAGTGTGGTGGGTATATGAATAATTATGAAAGGTTTTGATAAAGCAGGCATAGAAACCTAGAAATTCAAATGCACAGAAGATCTCTGGCACAATGAACAGGCATTATACAATTATGTATTTGAGAATGTGCTGCCCAGAGCTCAAATTGGGTTCAGTGGGAGTGTCGGGGTGAGGGAAGGCTGACAGTTGTAAAACAAAAACTGCACTTAGCAGGTCATACCGCATTTATTGAAGAGATACAGAGTTAAAATCTCAGGTCGATGTCCCTTCATTAGGACTGACATCTTTAGTGATGGCTCGAAGCCTAATTGGGACCTATGCTGTGGTTGTGGGGAAAGAGTGACCATCACCTGTGATCTGGTCGAGACAAATGTGTCTAGATCAACTATAGGCTTGTGTCAGGATGCAGGGTTGGGAGGAGGGTGGATAGCATGGAAACTTGGTTGAGAAACAGGGATAGCAAGCAGCTAAGTGCCAAGTGCAGGATTGAAGACTACATCCTCCACTGTGTGTCTCAGGGTCAGAAGGATCATGGCAGCTTCAAAGAGTTATATTGGAGGGGTCACAGGAAGATTTGGGTCCTGAACTTGGGGAAGGGAATCAAGAGCAACATTAGGCGGTGGTAGGAGATGAAGGTTGGATCAGTGTGGAGGAGTTTGGGAGGGGTTGGAAGAATGGAAACACAAAAGGAACTTACCTTACAGGAATCCTAATCCTGCGATGTAGTGCAAAGACCTAGTAGTCCAGGGAGTGCCTAATGATCATCGGTCCTGGGAGAACCTGGTCTAAGTTTCCCTGCTGTGCTCCAAGAGGACTATTGTGTGGAGATTGTCTTCTTCTCATTGGGAATGGTATTATCTTGTCTATGACTGATGTGAAAGGTACCCAGCTGAATTTCCACTGGGTCACCTCATGACAGGGAAATTGTTTTTAATCACATTTCATTCCAGAAAAAAAATATTCAATTGCAAAACACTGAAAACAAAATAGCACTATGCTATTTAAGTTTTATGCAGTTGAAGAAAGAAAAAAATAGAGGCCATCAACGTAAACTGTATAGTCACTAATGAATCAAAAAGGAAATTCAGAGGGCACTTGAAAAATCAAAAAATCTGCAGATGCCAGAAAGCTGTAACAAAAACAGAAAACACTGGAAATGCTAAGCAGGCTAGGCAGCATCTACAGAAAGAGAAACAGAGTTAACACCTCAGGTTGTGTGATGACGAAGGATCTTTGATCTGAGACATAAAAAGTATTGCTTTCTGCAGATGCTGTTTGGCTTGATGAGTGTTTCCAGTATTTTTTTGTTTTTGTTTCAAAAGGAACTTCTTTACTCAAAGGAGTAAGAATGTAGAACTTGTCCCCATGAGGAGTAGTTGAGGTGAATGTTATGACTATATTTGATGAGTAACTAGATATGAACAAATGATTGAAGCAAATAAAGGGTTTTGCTGTTAGATTTGACCAGGAAGATTGGGAGGAGGTCCAAATAGAGCACAAACATCTGATTAGGCTGAATGACCTGTCTCTGTGCCATAAAGTCTATGCAATTTATTACCTTCAACAATACATCAGATCAATATTTAGTGTAACTTATCTTATGTTAGATGGATACCTGATATTGCAGAATGTGTTTCTTCCTCCACAACAGTGTAGAGGTTTTGCTCCCTGCTGAAATTACTTGTCTATACCAATCCAAGGTTAAATGCAAAATTAAATCCTCAATTCAATTTGATAAAACTCCAAGCAGTGATTGAAACTGTCACTTCATCAATGAAATTGTGAAGAAGATGGAGAGGACTTGTTTATTTTCTCAGTATTGAGTTGCTGAAGTCCAGAAGAACGAACTGGTTGGTTTCTTTTCATAGTAGCACCACAAGTTCTCATTACGATGTAATGATTTTCTTCACATTTTACAGGGAGAAGGAATGGCATAAACATGGTACTTGTGCAGCCTGTGCTGACAGCATGTCCTCTCCACACAAATACTTCAGCCTTGCACTCCAGCTCCGGATGAAGTTCACCATCAATGAGTGAGTTCTTTCATCAGATTTTCAAGAGAAAGTACACAATACAGGCCATCCCCAGGTCATGAGTGGGTTCCATTTTTACAGATGTTCATGTTGATTTTGTCCATGTCGAAAAATACACAAAATCATTCGATACGGTAACCATACCTCCACAGTATTGTAATGAATGGTGTTGATGAGGGCCAATTAACATGAACATGTATTTATTGTCTTCCTGTGCCTATTTACAATGGTGCAGAATCAGGATGTCCCACATTCAATGGCTGGTTTTGATGGGCTTGAAGTATCAGTGGATGTTATATTGTTTAACTGAGTATTATTGCACTGGGATTAACAGAAGCGACTGCTTGTCAATTTCCAAAGCAACTCTCTTAAGTAGACTCCCACAGTGCAACTGGTAGTCTGTGTTCCTAAGAGACAATGGTGTCTGATTACTCAGGGAGGTTACATTTAAACAGGTTCTTCTCTAAGACTGGTTCTCATTTGAACTTAATAATACTTATGGGAGCTGGTTCTTATGTACGGGTGTCCATAGGTCAGGCAATCATAATCTGGGGAGGACCTGTTGCTGGTTTGAAAAGGCAGATTTCATGTACATCCAAAATATTTGGATATATTACTGCTAAGCCATTTAACACAATTTACTGCATTCCCTTCCAATACCCAATCTTTAGCAGGAAGCTGACATCATTTCAGCTCATAAGCCCTGAGGCACAATACAATATAATGCAAACATTTAGACTAGTGTTGAATTGTGTATGGTCCTAATATCACTTGCATGAAAATCTAAACTTCCCTGGGTGAAATATCTTCCCTGGATGAAGAAATTACTTCTCACTTCAGACCTAAATGGCTGGACCCCTCATTTTGAAACTATGACCCCTGATTGAAGAAAACCAAGGCAAAGAAAACATCACCCCCCACATCTACATTGTTAAGGCCCAGAACAATTTTGTATGTTTAAATGAGAAATCTCTCATTCCTCTAAACTCAAGATGGTATAGAACCAATCTGCTTAACCTTTCCTCATAGGATGACACCCCTCAACCCAGAAATCAATTTGTTGAATCTTCCTTTATTGCAACTATATCCTTGCTTAGATAGGAAAATCAGATCTGTAAATGATATTCCCTCTGCAGTCTTATCAGGCCCTATCTCAATACATTTAGACACTTTTACTCTTACTCAATTCTCTTGCAATAAAGGCCAACATACCACGTGACTTCCTAAACTTTTATTAAACGTGTATGTTAACTTTAAGTGATTTGTGTACAAGAATACCCCAGTCCCTCTGAACACCAACATCTTTTAAACTCTCATCATTTTAAAAATAATTTAAATTTCTATTCTTTCAACCAAAGTGGACAGGGAATGACCTCACATTTTTCTATATTACGTTCCATGTCCTTGCCCATTCACTTAGTTTGTCTGAAGCCCCTTGATACCTCTCTGCATCCTCCTCAGAGCCCAAACTGCTCCTAAGCCAAGTATCCACATCAAATTTGGATATATTACACTTGCCCCGCTCATCCAAATCAATATGGATTGTGAACAATCTCTGTGGCGTCCCACTCGACCCCCAACTTCCCAACCCAAAAATGGCCTGCTTATAACTACTCTGGTTTCTATCCCAAACAATCCACACCAGTGTATTACCATCAACTGCACATGCTCTAATTTTGTTTAATAACCTCTTGAGCAGCATCTTATCGAAGGCCTTCTGAAAATTCAAATACATCCCATTGACTGGTTCTCCCTTGTTCTGATGCAGCGTTTCGACCCGAAACATTGAAAATTCCTTCACCCCCGCCACAGATGCTGCTTGACCTGCAAAGTTCCTCCAGCAGATCATTTCCTTCTCCCTTATCAATTCTGCTATTTACAAAGCTCAAAAAAAAGTAACAGATTTGTCAAATATAATTTCCCTTTTATAAAGTTATTGACTCTGCTCAGTTCTACAATTATTTTCTAAGTGTTCTGTCCTTAATAATAGATACCAAGGTTTTGCTTTCACTGATGCCAGACTAACTGGTCTGTAGCTCCTCATTTTCTCTGTGCCCCTTTCTTAAATAATGCGGATACATTTGCTACCTGCCAGTATGTGGGGACTATGCTAGATTCTAGCCACCAGAATATTAGGGTGGATAATCAATCTATTAAATCAAGGGTTAGGCTCTAAAGTACGTCTTAAGGGGAGACACACAGATGGAGAGTTTCAGCACTGATGTCCAGAGATTAGGGCCTTAGCACTAATGGCAAAGGCACTGATGATGGATCACAATTAAACATTAAGATGCCAGAACTGAGAGGAATACAAAATAACTGTGATAGTTGTAGTGTTTGAGAAGTTTATAGAGATAGGAGGGATTGTGCTATGAATTTGAAACAAAGATAAGAGTTTTAAAATAAGGTGCTGTAAACCAGAAGTCAAAGAAGATCAGTGTGTACTCAGGTTATGAGTGAACTAGGACAAGGGCAGCAGAGTTTTGGATGACCATATGCTTATGGAGTAGTAGAAGGCTGGACGAAGTAAGAAACATAAGCAACAGGAGCAGAAATAGAGGAAATTGTCTCTATGAGTTGAATCCAGTCTTGGCATCAGCACCATTTTCCCAACTGTTCCACCCCCCTTCCCTAAATCCCCAGCTCCCTTTTAATTTAAGTGTCTGCCAATTTTTAACTTGAAATATATTCAATGCAATTCCACCCTCCTCCCCATCTTAAATGTGCGACCACTGTTCTGAAAGTATGTTCTCTCGTTCTGGGTAATCCCCCTGCGGAAACATCATCTCAATATCCACACTATTAGTTCCTCTCAGAATCTTATATGTTTCAATAACATCATCTCTCCTTATTCTAAACTGAGTACCAGTCCAGATGCTTTTTTATACATCAATCTCTTCATTCTAAGAATTAACCAAGTGAACCTCTTGGTTAGTGAATCTCCAGTGCAAGTATATCACCCCTTAAGTGTGGAGACTAAAACTGTGGTTCTCAGATGCAATATCACGATCACCCTGTAAAGCTGCATTGAAAACTTCACTCCTTTTATACTCCATATCCCTTGCAATAAAGGCCAACATTTTTATCAGTCTGTCTAATTACCAAGTTATATCTGAATGCTAACATTTGGTTCTTTGTGCTTCCCCCACCTATCTTTGCTGTCATTAGCAAATCTGGCCCACAGTCCGTTTATCCAAATAATTAATATAGATGTGTCAATAGTTGAGGAACCAGTACTTATCCCTGATGTTGCACTTCGCTAGATTCAACTGAAGTTACCCATTTATCCTGACTCTCTGTTTCCATTAGGTAGCCAAAACCCAACCACACCAATATGTTACCTCAACCCAGTATGGTAACTTGTGTATACCTTTTATGTGGCACTTTTATCAAATTCCTCTGGAAATCCAAATACAATAAATCTACTGGTTCCCCTTTTCTCCACCCTGTTTGCTACATCCTCAAAGAGCTCAAGCAAATCTATCAAACACGATTTCCCTTTCATAACAGTTTGGAAGATGACAACTGGGGGCATCCACTGTCTCTACAGACACCTCTTTCAAAACCTTGGAATGCATGTTGTCAGGTGCTGTAGATTTATTGGCTTTCGGTCCTATTAATTTCTCCAATTCCAGTAAAAGGCTGCTTAGACTGAATTATGGGACAAAATCCTCATTTTTTTTGTATATACCTAGTATAAACCCAATGATCGAGCTCTCAGTGCCATGATTGGAAATACTCCACCTTAATTCAAGCTATATGCAATAACCATGCAGTGGGATACAATGTCTGGTACCCTAATTCATCTGTGACCAGTGTGCATCAGCATTATACAGGCTAAGTATCACTTTACTGATATGTGATACTTTGATTAGACTATGAAAATGGATCAGATGAATATCAACTAATAAGCAAAGTGCTATTCTGAGAACTCACATTTGCACCCACAATGACATGACTAAATATAAAGGCCCAGAAATTGGCTGTTTTCTTCATGCCACAAGATCCATTTTTGATTTTATTTGAAGTATAAAAATCTAGTGATCTATGCCCAGTGAATTGCTCCAATCACTGGGTGCCTCCAATCACAATTTACATCTGATGATATGCCAGTGTCAGACACATTCCAAATGACCACAGTGCTCATTTCCATGGACCCAACATACATTGGAGCTAAAGGTTCCACACCACAACCTTCAGAAACAGTCTCAATCAAATCAGGACTACATCATGTTGCTTTGTTACTTTTCTCACTACTTAACTGGACACACTATTGACATTAAAAGATCTGACTGGGCAGCTTCAGGAGTGGCCACGAGATGCTTGAACACCTTTGAAGTTCAAAGAGTACGCTTAAACAACCAGTGATGGTTTTCTCCAGCATTCACTTGCTGTTATTCCCATTCAACTGACACCACCAGCAGGATTTTAGTAGTAACAGATCTCCATCCTGAAGAAATGATTTCATCAGTTTGATTTCACTGAAGAATCTCAAACAGTTGGATTTGCAGAGTTGCTTGCTTCCCATGAACATAGGCAGCAATTGACCACTGCATCTGAAAATACCGTCCATTTTCTCAACAGAAAGAGTTTCCACTCTCTCAGTGTACGGCTGGGTTGTTGATCAGGAGAAATAATTCTTGACAGTTAGTGCCATAATTTCTAGCACATTGCCATACACTTCTAGCATTGTCAGATAGATGGATTTTTTGGAGAAAAAACACTACCCTTTGCTCCTCTGGCTCCTCACACCAAGTTCAGACTCTGACCGTAGAGCACAGCGCTGATCCAACTAGAGCCATGCAAGGTGGAGATTTGTTGTGAAAATGCTATAGACTCCTAAAGGTAAGATTCTGTTACTGTATCACTCTGTGGTCACTCTGCAAATATGCCGTTAAAGTCATCATGGTTGTGCTATGCAGCCCAGACAACTGAAGGCACCGTCTGTTGCTGGAGCAGGAGAAAACAATATGCAGGTCCAATGCCTGAGGGACATGAGGCACAGCCTGAAGATCTGCAGGAGTGAGAGCAGCAGGAGAACATGAAGGCTACCAAGGGCATACCAAGCTTACAGACCATAAGGTTATCTTCCAGTTGAGTGGAGGAGGGAGGCATCACCTACATAGACTACAACAGGACTTCATCAGAGATAATTTTTTATATTATTGGCCAACTATATCACAGGTCCCAATGAGAACCTCTCCATACTCTGATTCTTCGTCTCTAAATAGTACACAGTCAGGCAGCAGAGCCCAAATGAAGCATTATTTCCTCACATCCTGCTCTGCAAATCCACTTCTCACTGATTAAAAGCATCAGTCAATGAATCCATGAACCCATTACTTCCAATCATCTCTGTATTTCCTGATGGATGGCCTAAAACAAATTATGACCTATGCACACAATATACTTTACTTCAGCTCCAATCTACAGATCTAAACATTCTTCAAGATTTAAACCCTTTGGACTGGTATTCAACATCAAAACCGCAACAAATAAATTTGATCAATATAGTGTCATGCTTTCCTGCTCGCTCCTCTATTCGGTTGCTTTCAGTACACCACAGGACTCCTGGAGAACATAAAACTTGGAGCAGATGTTTCATCTTAATATGCAATTTTGCTCACATTTTCTCAGCCTCCCACTGATCTCCCTCCCTCAGAGATTGCCTCTATAAGTAAGAGCAAACCAAGCAAGGGGAAAAGAACTGCAAGATTGCAATCAACTTTGCAATGGAGGGTCATAGGCAATAAGTGCCAAAATAACATCACAGCTATGGCAACAATTTAATTATGTCACGATTATGCGGTTTGCTGCAAGAAAGCTCTGATTTTTTTCAGTATCTACTCTCAATCAAAATTCTCCCAGTACACAATCACATGGCATCATGACATTGGCAACCTATTTAAGTGAGTCATATGCAGCAATGCCAGCAGCTGTCATCCAATCTGACTTACCTCTATACCATGAAAATTTTATTAGCCCTAAAAAAAGGCACTT
Organism: Pristis pectinata; assembly: GCF_009764475.1. Taxonomy (NCBI): domain Eukaryota; kingdom Metazoa; phylum Chordata; class Chondrichthyes; order Rhinopristiformes; family Pristidae; genus Pristis; species Pristis pectinata. The sequence continues at coordinate 12,522,922 of NC_067439.1, read as the reverse complement.
GTACAATGCTGTTGTCTTGAGCAATGGTTATAACAAAGCAACACCAATAATAGATAAATTAAAAATCAATAACATTTCTATTTCTTATTTGACTACCTTGTAGTGGGTTTGCATGTCCTGCACTACGGTCCCAGTGTCCCCTGTGTGGCTATAGCCTGGCTGCTTTGAGCCAGCTCAGATGCCCAATCAAAGAACCCAAGCTTTTGTCCTAGACGGACTGGTAATACACTGCTGGCCTGCTCATTTTGTAGCTGAGTGTGTTGGCTGGCTGTGGGACATGAGTGAGCATGCAGCCTTGGAGGCTGTGGTGTGAGGCAAATTGGTGCTCTGCAGACATGATCTGCTGGCACCCAGACCACATTACCATAGCTAACACGCTGTGGGTATCTGGTCCCTCCTCTCTTCATGCTTCTTGGAGTCTACAGAAGGACGAGAGGGGACCTCATAGAAATATTTCGTATGTTGAAAGGACTGGACAGAGTAGATGTGGCTAAGCTGTTTCCCTTGGTTGGCGAGTCCAGGACTAGAGGACACAGTCTTAAATTAGAGGGTATCCATTTAGAACAGAAATTGAGAAGAAATTTCTTTAGCCAGAGGGTCGTGGATTTATGGAATTAGTTGCCACATACAGCTGTGGAGGCCCGATCACTGGCGGTGTTTAAGGAGGAGATTGATAGGTATCTAATTAGTCAAGGTATCAAGGGATATGGGGAAAAGGCCAGAAATTGGGGCTAGATGGGAATAGTTTAGCTCATGGTGAGGTAGCAGAGCAGACTCGATGGGCCGAATGCCTACTTCTGATCCTTTGTCTTGTGATCTTGTGATGATGAACAAGTGTGAGAGCACATTTCACTTTGCATAGATGAGTTTACCCATGCCAAATCTCTGCTCTTGAAGGAGAATGATGCTCCTACAAGTGGCAACCCTTTGGTCATACAGGACAGCAATCTGCTGTTCTGCATATTCATGGAGAGATGCTCACTAGCAGTATCCCTTTTCTCCAAGAAAACTACAAATTGTTCATGAATTGCATCCCTCCTTTCTTATGAACAGCATCTCTCTGCTTACTGAAGACAACAGATATCCCTATTCCTGAAGAGCTTCAAATTGCTCCTATGTCAGAAGACAGCAGGATCTAACCACAGAGAAGCAGAAAGACTTTGCCATTGCCTCTGGCTATGCCTCCACAGCAGCTGTCACCTGATCCAGCAGCACTGTGAGAGTAGATCAGCACTGAGCCCTTGCAAAGAAGTGTGCATAACCTCCAGAGTAGAGTCCAGCTCTCCAGCGTTCCACATAACCTTCATGTTCCTTGTTATCTCCTGCAGTGAGCTAGACAGGCCTGCCAATGGGCTAACCATCACATTGTGCATCTTACAATAGCTTTGTCATCAATGCATCTCAATCATGGTCCTCATCGAAATACTCTGGGACAGAAATGATGAACAGGTACTGCTCTGGCGAGTGCCCATACCTGGCTCCAAGCTGCAGCCTATTAGTGTTGGGTGTTTCTCCCTGTGATACAAGTCCTTCTAACCTACCTTTCTCAGCTGACAGTGCCAGTCTCTGTTGGGTGGGTCAGGCACAATGTGCTCATCACCATCATTAGCCTGTCATCCTTCCCTATCTCCACTCGTAATTCCTGCTTCTTCTGCTCATTTTCCTTATGTTGTGGTCAACGGGAACCGGGGAGCCTCTCTTCACACCCTCCAAAAACAAAACAGAAGAAAGTTGCACTTACAAGCTGCGCCCAAAAACCTTCACGGTGACGCAGCATGGCACATGGCAATCAAGACATCTACTTGCCTGCCGTGGAGGATCAACTTCAAAGCATATGTAGTAATCACAATGAAAGATTGTGAATGGCATGCCTAGCAGATTTGGTATTGAAGAGATGAAGTGAACTGCAGGTGAATTTGGCATGTGTGTGTACATGTGAGGTATATTAGAGAGCCTAGAATGTGGGTGAGGGTGGGCAGGACTGTAGGAGGGGTGTGTGTGTGTGTGTGTGTGTGTGTGTGTGTGTGTGTGTGTCAGTGTATACATACTGTAGATGACAGATGTAAGAGAAAGAGAGAGATCAGTGTTTTGAGTGGTGTACAGCTCACTTTGACATACGTTGTAAGGTATGAAATTGATTGTGGCATCACTTCATTGTGCAGGGAATCTCACTCCTGGAGGAGACCATTCAAGCCACTTGCTGCCATGCTCTTCTTATGTTGACCCTAGGTGTCTTCTGACTCTCCTGGCACATACCTCCCTTCTGGCATTTATCTCATTCATAGGTCTGTCAATAACCTTTTCTGAACATTGTGGATCTCTCTCCGCAGCCTGACTGTTCTCATGGCAGACATGGTGCATGTTGCAGGTGTCTGGCTGCCAGGCGAAATGTGCCTTGAAGGGCTGATGCCCCTCTGTGACTGCTGCACACCAAAACGTCTGCAGCTGTATTGAACTGAGTATGATCCTTTGGGAACTCCACACATCCGTCCCACTTCCTTCTGTCTGTAAACCACTTTCATTTTGTTTCAAACTTCTTGACCAATTTCACAATCTTTTGAAGGGGAGCCGACTTGTCATTAGTACTAAATGCTATGCTGTTTTCAGGCACAAAAAAAAACAAGTAGAATCCAATTTGTAGATTACATTTTAATTTAACTTGGATTGATTGTGATTTTCTCTTTATATTCCAGGGCCTTCATTGCTGCTGGTATCACCCCTTCATGTGATAACAGCTACACGGTAAGATCTAATAACATCTATCCCAATAACATTTACAGGTTTTAATACTTCTATCTCTACTTCATCAAGTCTCAAGTTACACCACTGATTGGATATAGACTGATGCACCACAGGAAACTGTAGATTCCATCATGTCTGAGCTGGCTCTCTTGAGGAGTTATCCACTTAATCCTACTTCCATGCCTTTTAATCCCATTAGCCCCATCGATTCCCTCTTTTTCAAATATTTATCCAATTCCTCTTTAGACTTTACCTGTTAATTTTCCCTCACTTTTTATTTGTGTAGTGCATTCAGATCATCACAACTGCTTTTCCCCCCCTAATTTACCGCATGGGGTTTTTGTCAATTACCTTAAGTGTGAAATAGAAACAGAAAATGCTGGAAACACTCAGCAAGTCAGGCAGCATCTGTGGAAAGAGAAAGAGTTAACATTTCAAGTCAATGACTTCATCAGAACTGGGCTATCTTAGATGCGACTTGGTGTGACTAAACTTCTTCACAATGGATACTGATTTTCACAGTAAAAGCCCAGTATTTCTCTTAACAACTACGTTTACTGCATTTGAAAATTCTCCATTCCCTTAAACCAAAAATATTTCCTTTATTAGTGTGTTGAGCAGAAATATACATACAGAGGATCAAAGTTGCGACAGAGCATGTGTTACAAATCTCTCTCTGTAGTTAAATTAAAGAATCAAAGTTATTATTCACACCAAAGATAAATGTCAATTTGCAAGAATTTCCACAGAGCAGAGTCTTGTCAGAGGTGAAGGCAGTGATAGAAATAAAGAAAGGACATCATAATTTCAATTTTCCACCTACACTCACTTCAAGCCAATCTCCATCCTGGGAATGACAATTTACAAGATATCTTCATCCAGTCATGTGTAAATTTAAGATGAATTCCAGATTAGAAAAATTGAATCAAAAAACATGTACCAAACACTAAGTTCCATTCATTGTGGAAAAAATATAATCTCATGGTCACAGGACCATTTGGGGATTCAGGGCCAAGCAATTCATGTAGCATTCACATAAGCAGCACAAAAAGCAAGCAATTCCAGTCTACTACTCACTGGATCTTTGGGAAGCCTGCACCCTACAATCAATGGTTTCTCCTCAAGGAAATGAGGAAGACCCCTGCAATCAATTGTCCAAATAATATTAATGCTGCCTTGCTCCCAGTTTCAAATCCTTCAATGGCTTCACCTCTTCCTATCTCTCTCACACCCAACCCTACAACTATCCAAAACATTGGTGTTTCTCCAGTTGTGGCGTCATGCCAGTCCATGATTTTCATCACGCTGCCACAGTTGGCTAGGCTTCAGCTGTTTGTTCTTGAAGTGCCAGTGTTCCTCTAAAACCCCTAACTCTTCCTCCTCCCTTCAGATGTATAAGACTGAACCTTTTGTTACTCTACCCTAATGGGACAGATTGTTTTCAATCCAACCCCATGGCCTGCCACAAAGATCCCATGCTAATCCTATGGTTGTACTTACCTGCTGCAGCAGCAGTGGGGTCAGATGTCCATGGGATGGATCAGGCCACCATTGTTAACCAGGCTTCAGGTGGTAGAAGGGCCTCTCCTCCCCTCCACTTCCCACCCTAGGGCCCCACTGACAGCCTTTGCAGCTGTCAAAGACATTTTCTCTGTTTTTAAATGTCTCTAAAGTTCAAAGATGTTTGAAAACAGATAAACCAAAAACTCAGCCTGAACTTTCCCTTTTAATAACTGTCAGCATTCCATTCAAATCAACGGGGTTGTTGTTGTATGCCTGCAATAGAACATAGAACAACACCGTACAGGCCATTCGGCCCACAATGTTGTGCCGATCTTCATGCCAATTTATACTAAATGTCCTCCTCCTGTGTATCATCCCTATCCCTCCATTCCCTTCATATCTATGTATCTATCTAAAAGCCTCTTAAACTCCACCAAACTGCCTGCTTCCACTACTACCCCTGGTAACCCAGTCCAGGCACCTACCACTCTCTGCATAAAGACTTGCCCCTCATGTCAACTTTAAACTTCCCCTCTCTAACCTTAAAAGCATATGCTCTGGTGTGCAAAGACTGGCACAAGGCTAAGAGGCTGAATGCAGACAGCATCTAGCCACTCACCCTTGTATATTCTGGATTTCTCACTGCAGTCTATCAGTCCAGTGATACAACAGGCTGTCAAGATGTGTACTGCAGTATGCAGTCCCTGAGCACTGGAGAGTGACCACCCTGTATCTCCTGATGTGATTTCAATCTGCCCTCTATCTCCTTATGTGATTTATTGACAAATTTTATTTGCTAAAGCTTCCTTAAAGTGCCTTCAGATATCTTGCTTCATCAAAACAAAACATTTACTTATAAATCACCTTTCGTATAAATTTCCCAGATTGTGTCTGAGTCAATTAAGTACTCACTGCTGCAAGCAGGAGGCATGGCAGCCAATTGTACACAGCAAACATCCAGAAACAGTAAAGTGATAACGACCAGATAATATGCTCTAAGGGATAAATATTGGGCAGAACAGCAGGAACAGCCCTCCTGCTGTTTTCAAAATAATGCCAAGGAATGGTTTAGATCCACCTGAGAGAGCATTTGGGGCCTGGGTTTATTGACCCACTGCTAGATGGCACTCCCACTGTATTGCACAAGAACATCATAAAATAAGATATCTTTATTAGTCACATGTATATTGAAACACACGGTGAAATGCATCTTTGCATAGGATGTTCTGGGGGCAGCCCGCAAGTGTCGCAATGCTTCCGGCACCAACATAGCATGCCCACAACTTCCTAACCCGTACGTCTTTGGAATGTGGGAGGAAACCGGAGTACCCGAAGGAAACCCACGCAGACACGGACAGAACGTACAAACTCCTTACAGACAGTGGCCGGAATTGAACTGGCGCTGTAATAGTGTTACGCTAACCGTACACTACAGTGCCTGCCCTTTTTGAGTTTAAAGCCAATTTACAACTTGTCGTTGGTTCTTTAGTTAATCACCTTAAATATGTACCTTCTGGTTATTGACCCTTCAGCTATAAGAAAAAATTTCTATTTATAAATTCCATCTAAAGCCCCACTTGACATTAATTACTTTTATTATTTAACTTTTTAGTCTCTGTTCTAAGGAAAACAATTCTAGTTTCTCCAATCTATCCACGTAACTGTAATCCCTCACTCCTGGAACTGAAGGTGTTAACTTCATAGCCTGGCCTAGAAAACAGATTCTCAAAGGATTGGTATAAATGCTATCTTGCAGAATCTATTTTATTGAGATGGATGAAATAGAATTGGCCCAAATTCTAATGCACTATAGGGATATTAATGCTTTTGGGTAGTAATGCTAAGAATAATATTTACCACACCAACTTTATTAAATTACAGGTTTAATAGCAGTGACATAATATAACTTTCTTTTGCTATCTTTCACCAAGGTTATTACCACTCTTTGAATTGCTTTATATATGAGAAAAAAATCAAGATATGTGGATGGACAAGATTTGAATTCCCTCAGATATCTTCATATCACAAATCTTTCCTTGGTTATATTGTTGGCTACTTGATAAGTTCAATACCATTGCAGTGAACTGTTATGCAGTGCACGTAAACAGTGGTGGCCTGGTTTTTAACTATTAGGCAGTGTGAGTAACAGCATGAATTAGAAACTCAACAGTTGCTCCTGAAATGATGCCCAATATTTAGGTTATAAATTCCATGTTCAGTGCAAAGTGATGAAAACGTGGCTGAAAATCCTTCACTGAGATTAGGTAAGTGGCAAGATCAGCTACTTGGGGCCATTGATTGGGAGAGAAACTGAGAGGAGAGTGGTCAGAGTCTGCAACGGAAGAGTCTGGAGAAGTGTTTCTGTTCCTCCTGTTTCAACGTTTTGGGGCTCTTCTGGACCAAACTTCTTCTCTAAGGCCTGATGGAAAGTTCACTGTAGCCCACCACTCAGACCACTCATATGAAGTGAGACACAATCATTCACTTGAGCCATTGACTTGTGTACTTAGAGAACAAATATCCAAGCTTTGGGTGGGTGTTCTTGCTATACACTCAGAAGAAGATGAATGATATGATTTGGAAGGTTACTTCAGTAATGACTTACAGTCATTTGGGAACTATCTGCTCCTAGACAGGTAAGTAAATAGTATAATTTTAACTACCAATCCTGGCTACCTGGTTTCATCAAGGCAACTAGAGTTAAAAATCAACTCCATGGGTTGACTTTTATCTATTATTGCAGATGCTTGCAAAGTACTTATTAATGGTGTCACAGATTAGGTTACTATTGGTGAATATCCCTTTAAGACATAGTACAGTAGTGTGTGTGCGTGATGACAACAACAGGAGGTAAGGATGTAATGACGTTTTTGGAGCGGTCAGTCAGTCAGAGAGGGAGAGAGGCACCAGCCTGCTGGTCTCTGTATCAATGGATGAAAAACAATAACTGTGTCTGTCACCACAATCCACGTATGCATTTTTGGAATAATCCAGAGGAGTCCACTTTGTCGTTAACCTGTAGAGGGAAACAGGTATTTGTGTGGATGGCCACGTCTCAGATGCCTTTCGGGGTGGCAGATACTTCGGAACAAAGGAATGGAGATCATCAGTGACTGAGGGTGTCGTATGCGTTCCGAAGTGGAAACATTTGGATTTCATAATTACTCTCTATTTTCTCTCTACATTTCCTCTTCAATCAACGGTGGTTTTGCAGAAGCCTTTGCTCACGTTTCAGCTTACGGCTTGCTGAAATGAACTTTGAGAATTATTCCTGGACTTGGAGTTTGGGAATTTGCCACACCACACACTTCAAGTTTAGTTTTTTGGGATTAATGTTTAAGATCTAACATTCTTACTTCTAACATTCTAACTTTTTTAACTTTTATTTTTCTTATTATCATAAGTAGTTATTAATAAAATAGTTTTTAACACTTATACGTGACTCGGTGTGTTTCTTTTGTTGCTGGTACGTGACAATAGGACCAATAACTAGAAAATGCACCAATTAACATTGTCTCACAAAAGCCCTGATGTAACAAAACCCTATATGACAAAGATGAGGTAAAAAAGGGAGCCAAGCAGTTTTCAGTGTAATAATCTTCCAAATCATGCCCTCTCTTCTCCCTCCCAAGAGCTAAAGCAGCACAAATTGCCAGCTGAATCATGATGTATGGTGTCAGGCTGGTCCATATATAATGCATGCTAACAATCTAGGGTGCATCTTAGGTATAGTATAGTATGACAAATTCATCAGAATATACAATGGTGTTAATATACTTTAACTTTCGCAAAGGTTTAAATACTTTTGGAAAATATTGTATTTGCTTCAATTAGAAGAAAAAGAATTAGCATCAATTAATCAAAAGTTATTTGTCACTGGTGTTTCAAACAGTACATTTATCAGTAATTCTAAACCGAAGAAAATAATTATTTGCCATCATGTACTTTATCTAAATTCGATCCTTTAGTTTTTATAATGTGCTTCCATGTCTTCTCCTGCTTCATAATCCATTTTCCCTATAGCTCTGTCTTGTAATTGAACTTTCCCTTAGCAACCTAAATCTGTCTCTGCATTCATTCACAGTTGGAACACCTCCACTCAGCACTAACTGATTTGGGTACTCATGTTATCCTCCCAGTGTTACAAAAACTACGGTAAGATTTTCTTAAATTACAAGTTTTGCTTGATTTGCAGTTGCTGATTTCAAGAGTAAGAGGACATGATCCCAGAAATTCTTCAAACACAGATTGTTGGAAGGCTTGTGTCAGCTTTGTACGAGTGTCAAAGCTTCAGTTCAGGGAGGGGTGTAATGCAGGCTACAAGGACATTAACAGAAAGTGAACGGCGGCTGTGGCAACAGAGCATAAAATTAAAAATGAACATATCGAGGAAAACCATTACATCTGGCTCTCTGATAGTTGATCCTTTAACTTGGATCAGGCCCTTAATCTTTTGGTTATGACCTCCCTTAGATACCACAAAAACAGTACTTTCCCTTAGCATGCTTTTAATAGTTCACATCAATTCTAAGCCTGTATACCTACAATAGAAGATGATTCTTCCTCTGATTTTTATTTTATTCCTCCTGGAAAAGCACCTGAACTACATTGTGCACTTTGCCTATAAATAAGTTAAAGATCTTGAATCTTCCATGCAGAGAATCATGTAATTGAATTTGCATTCATTATTGATTATTTAAAGAACAATAACCTGACAATAGCATCAATAATATTTTCTAGGTTCTCTGCATTTCTGCTTGTGGTCTTTTAAGATCTGCATTACTTGATAACAGCCAAATGCAGGAAATATTAAATAAAGATAAATGCTGGAAGTAGGGAGTATTCATTCTATGAAGCACTGTGCACTGTAACTGCCGTACTATAAGCCAACATACCAAGGCTTAGCATTACACTGGAGATGTCACAAATTAGAGAGGATGATGAATTGAATGTCGAGGCTGGTGGGGTGAAAGGTGAGGACAAAGAAAGCCCTCTCTGTGGTCCAGTTGAGAGCAGAGGGCCTCAGTGCAGAAAATGGGACAGGCCCTGTCAACTATTATTTATTGAATTCATTGCCACATACACCTGTGGAGGCCCAATCATTGGGGGTGTTTAAGGAGGAGATTGATAGGTATTCTAATTAGTCAGGGTATTAAGGGATATGGGGAAAAGGCCAGAAATTGGGGCTAGATGGGAATAGTTTAGCTCACAATGATGGTAGCGGAGCAGACTCGATGGGTCAAATGGCCTACTTCTGCTCCTTTGTCTTGTGAACTATGATAGCCTGACTCCACTGCAGATACATCGCCCTTTCTCCTCCTATTTCAGAATTCTGAAGTAGCTGTTCCGTCCTTGATGCCCTGGTTCATTCTCCTGTCTCAAACAACACCCACTCACCTCCTTAAAATATCATTCCATACAATTCATCAAGTCATACAGTATTCGGCCCATCACATCCATGCTGACCAGTGGGGACCCCATCCGTTTATAATCCCATCTACCATCACTTGGCCACAGCCTTCTATGCCTAGGTGATACAACTGCAGGCGATGCTTGTCCTTCTCCCTCCTCCCTTCACCTCATCCAAGGACCCAAATACTCTTTCCAGGTGAAACATGAATTTTCTTGTGCTTCTTCCAATTTAAGATACTGTATTTGATGCCCATGATGTGATTTATATGCAGGAAACCAAACAAAGACTGGGTGTCCATTTTGCAGAAATCTCCATTCAATCAGTAAGGGTGACCTGAGTTTAATGAAGCCTGTCACTTTAATTCTCCACTACACTCTCATTCTTACCTCCCTGTCTCTCGTGAAACTCAACATATGCTCAAGGGCAGCATCTTATCTTCTGACTTATGAGAATTTTTCAACAGTTTTAATTTTTTATTTTACAGACCTGTCAGATCATATCTTGGCTCTTTCCAATATATTTGCTCCTTTTCTTCCAATGTCTGCCTTTTATCTGTTTCAAATAGAATTCAGAAACCAAAGTCAACAGGACCAAGACTGAAAAGGTAAAAGACAAAATAAATCCATGAGGAAGTAGTACCCATGGATTTCAAAAGAGAAGACGATAAGTTTGGGATACAGGGCCACGGGAGTCTGATAATCAATGACACTGCTCCCCCTCCCCCTCTCCCCAGCCTCAATGCACTAAAACATCCATGAGGGACTTAGACCTGTGCCCTTAGTTTTAGACTCCCCCAAACCTACGAAAGAGACAGGACTATCTGCCTTATCTGTGTTGCTCATACAACTCAATGATTCTACTTCCAGCATCTGCAAGTACTGGCCTTGTCAACAGCATCCATGTCTTTTTAATGAACACAAAAATCTACAAGCATCCAATTTTTAAAAATATAGTGAATGATTTAAATGTCGAATTGTAGTTTTCCTCTAAAGCGTTACCTACCTTATCTCTCCTGTATTTCCTGTACTTATTTTAACTGGGTGAATCACTTACAACCTTGAAGTCTTGAGGTAAAAGGATAACAACTTACTACAATGTTAGCACTTGCAGCTTTCTCTAATACTCTTTCCTTCCTTTGTTCATTCAGAATCGGCAGATTCTCATGCAAATCAAAATTCCCCTAAGTAAGGACCTTTCTGTTGGCTGCAGTACTCCTGAGGAAATTTCAATAAACAGTATTATTATCCGTGTACAAACAAGGCTAAAATATATTTCTATCCCTTCACAAATCATCCACATAATCCTTGTCCCTAAAGGAGACTTCTTCTATTTACATTCCTTCTTATTTTCAGGATGACTGTTTTTGATTGAAATGTATCTTCTTGATATTCATTTACAAATGATTATTTGTTTGCTTTGCTTCTGTGTGGAGGGTAAGGTAACGGTGTCATTATTTTGATGAACGATTGTGCCTTGCCCTTATCTTTTGCCTTGTATTCAAAATGTAATTAAGTTTAACCTACTGGATTTTTAGCCTTATAGTATTGCCTTTCATTTGTCAAGGTTTATATTAAACATGCAATCTCCATACATGTTTGCACTTTTGTGAAACATGGTCTTTGCACAATCTCCACCATCTGGGAGATAGGGCAAGAATTGAACTTTCGTTTGTCTATTTTAAAAAAATGGCACCTCCGTCAATTCTGTTCCCAATGACTCAAACATTATCTGCCCCACACCTGAATTAAGATATTTCACTTATACAGTTCCACTCACCTGATTTATTCAATATTCTTTAAAAAGGGCTTTTCATAAAAAAAAGTTTATCCATTCAGTCTCACTTCATTGTATTTGTCTCTTAATTTCCTCGTTCTCTGTTCCTTTATGGGATTGGAAATTGTGGATTATTGTTATTCTCTCTTGTAGTGTGTTTGGTGTATTTCCCATATTTCTCCTTACAAATAGAAGGAAGCCAATCAGCTCACTGGGAGCTGAAAAAAAGGTTAATTGCCAAAAACTCCTGCAGTAAACATCTGCAGCTCGAGAAATTTCTGCTCAGAGTAAATTGCAAGATTTGGACATTGCAACTGTCCAATACTAAATAGTAGGGGTGCGAGAAAGTGGAGGGGCTGTGGTTTCAGGTGAAGAGAAATTAGAGCAATCCCATGAACCCCATTCATCCACTTACTTCCCTGTAACCTATTCTCTCACACATGCATATTAACAGCCCTGATTTTCCCATCAGCTACCCACACCAGGGGTATTTTACAATTAACCTAACAACCTGCATGTCTTTGGGATGTGGAAGGAAACGATCACCTGGGGAGAAAAACAGTCACAGGGAGAATGTGCAAACTCCATACATACAACACTGGAGGTCATATTGAACCTGCGTCGCTGGGGCTGTGAGATAGCTACATTACCTACAGTGCCACTGTGCACCCCATTGCTCTTCTAATGACTTTATAGAGTTAGAAACTGGAAAGACATATAATTAAAGCATCTTATTGAGACTGAATAATATAGCTTTATCCGGCATGTGGTGATGGAAAACCTGTTAAAGATCAAATCTACAGTTTAGTGTTTGACTATGATGTTTCAAGACTCTCATGTAATTTTTTTCTCAAAAGATTAACTACTCCTTCACTAAAAATGCTTGATATTTTACAAATGTTTAACACCAATAAATCATTTATGAAAGTGAACTATGTTTACTTCTGTATTTATTTTGGATTCAAGTCTATGGTTTCTGCTCAAGCACAGTGTTTTTTAGCCCAGTGTGCAGTGCCCACTGAGTGCACCGTCTATGTAGTATGGACATTGATGAAGAAGAGGCTTTGGTGAGGCAGAGGCGTAGTTACAATATTTAAACAATTAAATAAATTAAGTTACCTGACTAAATTTTTCAAATAAATAAATAAAATTAAGACAGATATGGCAGGACAGGGGAAGTGTAGTGTCTGGGAGCTGAAAAAAAGGTTAATCGCAAAAACTCCTGCAGTAAACATCTGCAGCTCGAGAAATTTCTGCTCAGAGTAAATTGCAAGATTTGGACATTGCATATTGCCCAATACTAAATAGTAGGGGTGCGAGAAAGTGGAGGGGCTGTGGTTTCAGGTGAAGAGAAATTAAGGAAGTTAGAGCGAAAGGACAAGGTGAATAATGAAGGACAGTGAAATGGATAACAAAACCAGAATGTATAAAGAAGGAACAGAGCATACAACCTAAGAGTACACCTCCAATTAAAGTGAGAGCAGGGAAAACAAAATGGTAAAAAGACAAAACTGAAGGCTCTTCAACTGAATGCACATGGCATTCATAACAAGGTAAACCAATTCATGGCACAAATAGAAATAAATGGATATGATCTAATAGTCATTCTAGAGACATGATTACATGTGAGGTGATGATGGTTGGGAGTTAAGTATTCAAGGATATTTAACTTCTAGAAGAGTGAGGACAAATGGAAGAGGAGTAATAGTAGCCCTGAGAATAACGTATAGGATAAAGTCCATAGAGAGAAAGCATTTTAGTTCATAAAATCCAAAAGTAGAATTAGTTTAGATAGAACTGAAAAATAGCAATGGCAGAAAACATTGGTTGGACTTGACAACAGGCTCCCAAGCAGTAATTGGAATGTAGAGCAGGGTATACATCAAAAAATTGGAGGCTGCTGTAACAAGTGTACTACAATAGTTATGGTTGACTTTATGTACAAACTGGGCAAACCAAATAAACGCTAATTGTGTGGAGGGTGTATTCATGGAGTGAATACAAGGTAGTTATCTAGATGAATACATTGAGGGATCAACTTGGATTAGATGAAGTGTGCAATGAGAAAGGTTGTAATTAGTAATCTTGAAAGTTAGGGGTCTTTGGGAAGAGTAATCATAATATGGTAAAATTTTATGCTAAAATTGAAATAGATTCAGTTCAATCAGAAACCATGTTCTGCAATCTAAATAAAACAAACTATGAAGGTATGTGGCAAGAGTTAGCTATAGTGGATCAGGAAACCTCTGTAGCTATGACTGTAGACAATAAATTGTCAACACAATGATTTAATATATAGTTTACAAAAGTATATATCCCATTAAGACACAAAAACTAATAGAATAAGCATGAGAATTTGAAGATAGTATTCAGTAAATGAGAAGGGCTTATAATGTTGCCGAAGAGAACAGTAAGCCTGAGGACTGGGAAAATTTCAGAAGTCAGTAGAAGAAGACCAGGACATTATTAAGGAAAGGGAAAGTAGAACACAGGAATGAACTGGTGAGAAAGATAAAGACGGACGTAAAAGCTTCCTTTTTACACATCAATAGAAAAGACTGGCAGAAGTTAATATCGCTCCTTACGGACTTAGACAGGAGAAAATAAACTGGGGAATAAGGAACGGCAGAAAAATTTAACAGCTAGTTTGTGTGCCTCTTCAAGAGGAAGACATGAAAATATAACTTCCAGAGATAATGCAGAACATGTCTGGAGAGAATGAGGATCTGAAATTAGCATCAGTAAAGAGAAAATACTGGAGAAATTAATGGAATCAAAAGTCAATAAATTCCCAGGACCTGCTGCTTTGAATAAACAGAATGTATTGATTTTTAATCTTCCAAAATTTCATAGATTATAGAATGTTTCCAAGAATGGAAGGTCGCAAATATAACCCCACTATTAAGATAGAGCAGAAAGAGAAAACAAGGAACTACAGGCCAGTTAGTCTGAAACCAGTGGTTAGGAAAATGCTAGAATCTATTTTAGGTAGTGGTAACAAGGCACATAGAAAATAACAAGAGGATTAGACAGAGTTCACCTGGAATTAGGACACAGAAATCATGTTTGACAGATGCTAGACTTTTTTGAGTTGTAACTAACAGAATTAATAAAAGGGAAGAAGGGGAAGTGGTGTATTGGGACTTTTAGAAGGTCTTTGATAAAGTGCCAGACAAGAGTTAAGAAGCAATATTAGAGCTAATGGGACTTGGGGAATATACTAGGTATGACTGAGGATTAGCCAACTGAGAGAAGCAGAGTAGAAATAAATGGGTCACTTTTGGGTATGGAAGTTGTAACATAGTGGGGGTCACAGAAATTGATGTTGTACCCAACCTATATCAATGACTTAGTTGTGGGGACCAAAGGTATTATATCCAAGTCTGCTGATGAGAGGATGACACTGTGAGCTATGGGCAAGTTATAGAGAAGTTTCAAGGGGATGTAAGCAGGTTAAGTGAATGGACGAGGACATGGCAGATGGAATATAAGGCTGAAAACTGAAGTTATCTACAAAGAAAAATTTTAAAAGTGTCATTTTTAAATAGAGATTAAAATGTCTTGAATTCAGAGGGAGCCATGTGTCTTTATATACAAATAACTGGACGTTAACATGCAGTTACAGCAAGCAATGTATGTTAGCCTTTACTCTTATACTCAAATCCTCTTGCAATAAAGGTCTTTTATTGCAATGATATAGGGCCATGGTGAGACCACACCTGGAATATTATGTACAACCCAGACCTCCAATCTAAAGAAGGATACATTTAAGTGATATATATTTGTTTGCAACAAATGTGTATCACTTTAAAACTCAAAAACCCAAGAGAATAAATGGTCACAAACCAGCAACAAAAGAAACACACTGAGCATGATTCAGTGTTAAAAACTATTTTATTAATCACTACTTATGATAATACGTAAAATAAAAGTAAAAATGTTAGTATGTTAGAATTCAAAAATGTTAAACCTCGAACGTTAACCCCAAAACTAAACTCTTCGTGTGTGTGTGTGACAAAGTCCAAAACTCCCAGTTCCTGAATGGTTCTTAAAGTTCAGTTCCGCAAGCCATAAGGTGAAACATGAGCAAGGGCTTCTTCAACAACCACCGTTGTCTGAAGATAAGATGTAGATGTAGAAAAACATAGAGAGAGTACATACGAAATCCAAATGTTCCACGATGGAACCCAAACAACACTTCAGTGTTTACTCGGTAGTGACTTCCTCACCCCGAAAAGCATCCGAACCGTGGTTGTCCACACACAAATACCTGTTTCCTTCTACAGGTCAGCAACAAAGTGAACTCCACCGGATTACTTCCAACTTCCATACATTGATTTCAGTGGTAAACACAGTTATTGTTTCTCATCCATCGATAGAGAAAAACAAGCAGGCTGGTGTCTCTCTCCCTTCTCTCTCTCTCTTTCTTCTTCTTCTGACTTCTTCAACAACGTCATTACGTCCTTTATCTTCTATTGACGTAAGCACGCCCCACACACACATACACACACACTCTCTATCTTAAAGGGACTTTCACTGAGTCCGTAACACTGATAAGACAGTTGGAGAAATTTTCATGACTAAGGGAACATAAAAATGGTTCAGTGGATGGAATTCTGGTTGGGGACTGTCCTGTGAGGAAAGATCACACAGAATGGGCCTGAATGAGAGAAATGTACAAAATTTCCATGGGGACTGAGATGGTAAATGCATGGATGATACTTTTCCTGGTTGTGGTGTCTAGATCAAAGGAGTCATAGTTTCAAAATATGGGATCAATGATTCAGCAATGAGAAGAAATTTCTTCACCCAGGGGTAGTGAATCTTTAGAATTCTCTACCTAAGATGACCGTGGAGGGTCAGCCTCTGACCTTATGTGTGGAGCCACTGACCCTCCACACATTTAAGACAGAGAATCACAGATTTTTGGACATTAAGGGAATCAAAGGGTATGGAGGTACTGCAGTTGAATGACACTGTGATAGAAGATCAGCCATGATTTTATTGAATGGTGGAGTGGGTATGAGGGACTGTTTGACCTATTCCTGCTTCTATTTCTTATATTCTCATATTCTCTTTTTCTTTGAGTATCACCAAGTTGTCTTAAAAACAATATAATTTTAACTAACTAAATGTTTGCTCTCAAGCTGCTAGCATTAGCTTCTTAGATTAACCTGGTAGTATGCTCATTGCATGGTAGAGCCATTTAGATGTGTAAAGACTCAGATTCATCAATTGAGATTACAATTTTTCTGAGTTTTCATTTTTCATGAAGTGAATGATCATTCATGGCTCAAACTCCCCACTGCATAAACTGGAAGTTGCATGCATGTATGAGCAATTAGTGAAATTGGGATTGTGACGTTCCCATTGGTGAAATAGTAAGTTGATGTCCTGGCCTGGTATGTGCAAAACAGCTATGTGGTTGCTGACACCTGTGCCTGTATTCTACATTACAACAATAACTTACAATTAAAAGGCATCTTTAACACAGCAAAATATAACAGGAGCACAATCAAACTAAATTTTCATTGAGCCAGCAGAAAATTAGGACAGATTCATAATGGAAATTAGACTGCCAGATCTAATGACACCTGTGAGGCATATGTATAGATTTTCTTCAGAAACATCTCGAGTTTTTAAATGGTACTAAATGAAAGAGTGGATGCCAAAGAGACTTTCAGCCAAGCACAGCGCAGCTGACCACCTCGGCCAAGTACCACTAAACAAACATTCAGCAAATATATATTTTGCAACAAAAGCAGGTATTTATATCTGTAGAGTTCAGTTCACAAGAAAATAGATGCATAAGTATACCAGTTACCGCTAGGCCAACTGCAACCAACCAGGCTGCATAGGTATGGGATGGCCAATGACAGAAATAGTCACCTGTGAATTTGAGCTTCTCCACGTCTATGTTATTGACAGTAACATGGATGCTACTGTGAAGTGGCATCAAACGAAAGTTTCCCTACAAATTTCATCATGTATGACACCATCACTGCAACCATTTCACAGGAAATAATTGTTAGGCTGTTTCATCAAATCTGTATATTGGGTTTGATTACTTTTCAATTTTGTTATCACTTGGAAACTTATTCCTTGTTCAGGATTATAAGGCTGCCATTCAAATGCCACTAGCGTTTTCATCCAGCCATTTCATTTCTAAATCCAAGCGTAAACTCTCACAACTCTTTAATGTTGCTGGTGAAGCAGAAATAGAACAGTACAACAGGAACAGGCCCTTTGGCTCAACATGTCTGTGCCAACTATGATGCCAATCGAACTAATCACATGTTCCATCACCCCTGTTCCCTGTCTATTCCTGTGTCTGTCTAAATGCCTCTTAAACATTGCTATTGCTTCTACCACCTGCCCTGCAGAGCGTTTCAGGCATTTAACACTCTCTGTGTAAATTACTTGCCTCATAAATCTCCTTTACACTCCCCCCACCTTAAACCTATGACCTCTAGTATTTGATCTTTCCACCTTGGGAAAAAGACTCTGACTACCCATGCCTCTTATAATTTTACAAACTTCTATCAGGTTGTCCTTCAACCTTCAACATTCCAGAGAAAACATTCCAAGTTTGTCCAACCTCTCCTTATAGCTAATACTCTCCAATCCAGACAACATCCTCTTCTGCACCTTCTCTAAAGCATTCACATCCTTTCTGGTGTGGCAGCAAAAATTGCACACAATTCTTCAAATGTGGCTAACTAAAGGTTTTTCAGCCACAGCACAACTTGCCAACCTTTACGCTCTGTGCCCTGACCAATGAGGTAAAGCACGCGGTACACCATCCTATTCACTTGTGTTGCCACTTTCAGGGAGCCATGGGCTTGGCCCCAAGATCCCTTTGTACGTCAATGCTCCTAATGTCCTGCCATACACTGTATACTGTTATTTGCATTTGACTTCCCAGAATGCACCACCTCACATTTGTCCAGATTAAGCTCCATCTGCCATTTCTTCGCCCAAATTTCCAACTGATCTACATCCTACTGTATCCTTTGACAACCTTTCTATTTGCAATTCCACCAGCTTTTGCATTGTGTGCAAACTTACTAATCAGAGCACCAAATAAAGAGAGCATCAGGAGGAGGAACTGTTCTTCTAAAATAATTAACAACTAAACAAGAGTAGCTCACATATCCCTGGAAAGAGGAAGTACCACAATAGATGTTAAGGTTCTCAAGTCCTGGAAATAATTGCGCTTTGAAATTACAACTTTCTAAATTGAAAGCTACCAATTAAGGCAGGTTGATTTGATTGTTAAGAAACTATAGAAAATCTGAATGTTACCTTTTGCCAAGTCAATTATGATGGAGCCTGGTGGAAATGGTGGATGAGTGAGTGGGCAGAAATTGGGTATAGCCAGTAGCGAAATAATAACTGGTTTGCTGAGAATTTTATTGCTACTAATGGAACTCTATTGGATATTCGTACAAATAACGCCACCTCTTTATGGATGTGCTAGTTTAAGTGGAGAGGACTTCTTAAAACATTAAATGTCAGCTGATTTGCATTTCAGAAATGTACAGATGGCCTTTTCAGAGGGGGAAGTTTTATCCGAACATGTCAGTCTACTGGTTATTCAACACACAAGGCACTGGAGGAACTCAGCAGGTCAGGCAGCATCTATGGAGGGAAAGGGGCAGTTGATGTTTCGGGTCGCGACCCTTCATCTGGACTGCTCTTTTCCCTCCATAGATGCTGTCTGACCCACTGAGTTCCTCCAGCATCTCGGGTGTTGCTCCAAATTCCAGCATCTGCAGTCTCCGGTGTTTCCATTTTACTGGATATTCACCCCTCATTATCAGTAATTTTAGGAAAATCTGTGCAAGAATTATATTGATAATGCTGGTGGGAATAAAAAAAACCTTATGATGTCGCCTATGTGGTGTCTCTGCATGAACAAAAAGCAAATCATTGAAGTTTGAAACAGATCACCTGCAAACCCTCGGGCGTTCGTTAACGAATTTACCTATGCGTCACAGTTGCCTTGGCGGACCACACGGCCGAGGTGACACGGTCGTCACGTGGCTCACGTCAATCAACAGATCCAGCGCTGATTGGCTTGAAGCCGTCGCAAGGCGGGCTTCAGGCAAGTTCCGGTTGGCGGGCTTTTGAGAGGGCGTGTTTCCAGTAAGTGTCCCAGCGAGTCGACGAGCGGGATTTCTCGTTTGGAGTAGACAGCAATCGCAAAATAAGAGGGCAAAATATTTCATTTGATGTGTTCAGCTGCAAAGCACGTGAAGGGATAAAATAGTAAACGTTCGGTGAACATAGGAGTATTTTGCTTGCGGTAACCCATTGCCATCGCTTTCCCAATTCAAATTTAGATCGGGTGGGACTGTTTGGAAAGCCTGTGAGGTGACGTAGCGCATGTCCGCAGGATTGGGGAAATAACTTGCAATGTGCTTTGTTAAGAACATCATTGTTGGGGGGGAGGAAAAAACGTCTTACTGCTTATTTCCAATAAAATATTAATGGTCATCCACGACCTGAACTTTAAGTTTGGAAGTCCACAGGAGTTTAGTCGATACTGCTGATGTAGAGACTACCAAAATGAAGTTGTTGTCTTCCGAGATCCATTTGACGTGTTGTATTTGGTATATGAGCTCAATTATCTTCTACATGTTCTAAACAACTATCCGTGGATTTCATGCAAAATTGGTTTGCCGTCTGATCTTCTGTTATACGATATGTTGGCATTTAGCTGTGTGATTAATTAGAAATCTGGTCGCATCAAATTTCGTTTAATTGAATGAGCATAATGATACACCTTTTTGTACATGTCATTTAATCCCATATAGGTCGTCTCTAGGTCAAGAATGCCTGACATATGGACACCTCTACATACGTTCCCTTAATATTAAATTCCAAAGGCCTACTAACAGCAGAAACTAACTTTCCATTTTTAGTAATTGTTCTTTTTTATCAGTCTTACGTGCTTTTGAATCCATTCATTACAATACTGTGATGATATCCTTACTATTTTGTATGATTTTTGTGTATTTTTTAATTTACGGACTTCTCTAAAGCAGAACCTGTTTGTTACCTGGGTATGGCCTGTATATCAAACCCAGAATGTGTTTTGAAAAGCAAACTGTGAATACCTCCAATGCTTTTTCTTTGACTACTAGATGAAAAAGAGATTATGTATGTGTGGTAATGCAATTATCTGTACAGCAAGTTATTTGCTGAAGTTAACATAGTTAAAATAGCATTGTAGTAGTTTAAAACTACTAAATCATTGGTTTCCACACTTCAACTACTGTCTTTAAATTTGTGTTTTCCCTGAGAGCAAATTATGTGTTTGCATATGTACTGTGGGGGAAGGTAAGGTCTTTTTTTAAAAAAAACAGGCATCTATTTTTGTGTGGATAATGAATCTTTCTAACTTCATAGTTTACCAGTTTTGTGCCACCAGCAGTCAGCTAATTTGCTTCTACTGATCCCCTCTTGCACTAACTTTGCTCTATAGGTGGCTGTGTTCTTAATGATCTTTACAAGATGATGAGTGGGCCCAGTTGTATCACATGGCTGATTGACTCATGTTTCTATTGTTGTGGATGGTGCCTCTGTTCTAGGTACTGGAATAAACTCTGATTGTGTTTGAAGTTTCAATGTAAATTAACTTAACTTATGAAATTTCAGAACAATGAGTAGACGGGAGACCACAAAGGAGGGAAGAAGAATCCTTCGATTGGCAGCCTCACTTTCACAGAATGTACCACGTACCCCATCAGTACAAAATGAAAGCTTGGTGGGAAGTCCGCCAATCAATACTACAAGCATAGAATCAGAGGATTTCACAGGGCAAGTTGCTTCTGGAATGGACCTGGATCGCGATGCAGCTGCTTCTGATTCAATGAAACTCCACTTGGAGAAATCAGAGAGTGAGGAATGTGATCAGATGCGTGCTGATGGAGACAAACCAGGTGTGGTATATGATTAGAAGACAGATTTAACTAGTTGGTTAGTTTATAGCACATAAACAGGTTACTTAGCCTAGCAGGTCTTTGCTGGTTTCATGTTATGCGCAGACCTCCACTTGCCATTTCAGCAAGGTTATTGGAGCGCTTTTTGAATCAAAAGCAAGGGTGCAGTTTGGACTTGTTGTAGACCTCTGTGAAAGTTTTGGTGACATTTTAAAAATAAAAATAACTGCAGTAATTCCAGTCCTTTCTCCCATGTCTTTCTTTCCTCTGAACTGGAGATTAGTTGATTATAAGGGATATATTTCATAAACTTGGCTAGGCATTTTAACTAGTTTGGAAAAGGATGAAGAAGATATTGCTTCGTGTTCATAATTATTGATATCTTGGATTCTGTTCTCACCTGAAATTCTAAAAGATAACAAATGTATAGTCTGTGCAATATTTAACAGTATGTAACACAGAAAAGAAGGGAAAGATACAGAATGTGACTGGAAGGAGGTGGTATGTCTTGAGAAAGCTGAAGAGAAGCAAGAAAAGAGGTTTGAGAACAAATAATTACTTATCCCCCCCTTTTTATTTTTTGCTGATCTAGTAAATTTCTTGTCCCTTGCTAATACTCTGAATGAGCTATAGCACTAATTTGAGCTCTTCAGAACAGTTAATCTATCACAGTGTAGGCTGTGATTTTTCTGCATTGTTTCCTCCCCACTAGGAATGCTGGGTAACAACTACATAGTAACTTGGTTGATCCAGTTGCTTATCTTGGAGGAATAATAGCTCCTGTGTGGAAGTGTATGCAAATGTCTTTCAGGCAAATTAATGCTTGTGATTGTGAACCTTGGAAGGAATTAATAATATCACGTGGTTTAATGCAGACTCAAATTTTGGCTACTTTAAAAGTCTGTTAACCTGCATTCTATTTGGACTCTAGCTTCATGACATTAATATAATTGCAATAATTGTTTGGTTAGGGAAAAAAATCCAGAAATGTGATCCTGGGATATGGTGACAGGATTGAGGTAACCTGATTTAAATGAGTATGTTTAAAGAGTTATGTGTTGTCTCTTCATTTCAGTTCCTTGTATCAGTCATTGGCTACTGATATCAGTACTTGGATATAAATTGCTATTATCATTGAGACTAATTTTGTTATCCTATAAACTGTATATCTACCCAGAATATGATTTATTTGCATATGAACTGCATAATGTTTTTGAAGTAGAAATGTAGTAAGGACTGATCGGCAACTGCATCTCCACAAATTGCTTGTGACTTTATGATTTTTGATCCTTCTGTACACTATTGCATCGTGTCCATCCAATATGTAATGAAAGATTGCACAAAAATCACAGTACAGCTCACTCCATTTTGGTAGTTCTCCCACTGAATTTGGAATTCCTTCTCCTGTTTCCAGCTTGCTGTTGTTTTTTGACTTGGGTGCGGGGTGGTAGTTTCATTTCCACTGTCCCATTGTCAAAAGAATCAAAAGGGAGTTGGATTTTTTTTAAACTCCAGGTTCCATAGTCGTGATGGGACCAAAACTATCAGCCATTGTTTAAATAATTGCAGATTATTAGATCACTAATAATCTAAAATAAATTACTAGTTCCACAATCTTCACATAATTTAAATTTGTTTTAAGACATTTTTTTTTAAATTGAGAGTAATTGTACAAATGAAGTTGCTCCCTTTTTGCCTGTTCTTTTTTTCCATATGCTCATTTAATTAGCTGTTTCAAATTATCATTGAGCAATTGAACTTTGAGACCAGGTTGAGAGTATAATTGCACAGGGTCATTCAACTTGTTATTCCTAGGTTGTCACTTTTATATTTAACCTACTTTCCTGCTTTTGTTTTAAGTCTGCAGTTTTTATTTTCAGTATTTATATGATTTGAAAATTCTGTGCCCTTCCAGTTGTTAAGATATTGTATTCTAACTTCAAAACCTGTGTTCTAAGTTTATAACCTGGATTTGAAAAAAATTCAACTCCTTTTTGATTCTTTTGACAATTATCTTAAATGTGTACCCAGTTCCAGTAAGAGTAGTTAGGGAAACACCTCATAATTTGTATGACTTCAGTAAGTCTCCTCTACCCTAAGGACAGCAATTCTAATTTCTACATTCTCTCCACATAAGTTCCTTACCTCTTTTATATGATGAGTGTGAAGGGTTGATTTTTAAAATTAATTACAATCAGTTTATTTCAAAAGTGTTAAATGTTTTACAAATTGAGGATTCTTTTGTTGCAGAGGAGCTTCCTGCAAAGACTGAAGAAGTTGATGTTAATGGTCTCATTGCAATACTGAAAGAGTTTGAAGAGAAACATATAAATCCAGTTTCTGCACTTTATCACTTTTGCCAGCGAAAAGGATGCCAGTTGCATTTTCAAGAAGAGGCGAATTCAGGTATTCTCCTATTCTGGTATTAGTGTTTCTGTTAAAAATGCCTTTTTAGAGGAATCATGAAGTTGTTGAATTTTTTCTTTATTTCTACTTGTTCTTTTTGCTATCTATAACCAGCTGTTATCAGGTGCACACTGAACTGGAACCACTACATCATGCTTCAAGTTCAAATTCCCTTGGGAGCTGGCCACAGAATGTTGCACTGTCCATTGCCATCATGTGATCCTTTCTCCTTTTATTGGAAATCACATAGAGCATTAAATATATTTAAAACAACCCTTGGCTTTAGTTGGCTAATCGATTGAACTGTATCACACTGTAAACCTGCCTTTATATTGCCAATTAATTTCTTATTATAGGTTAAGGGCATGTGAAATTAAAATTTGTGCAGTTAACTGCTCTTACTATTACTGAGTAAACTCGTAAACAGTGGGAAATATATTCAAATTTGCTGATGACTTTAGGTGCTAGGGTAAATAACATAGATGACAGTTGTAAAAGGACATTAAGTGACTGGGGAAAAAATTATGATACGAAGTTCATTATGGAATGTACATGTTCATTTTCTGGTGATCCAACAAGATGGATCAAGTATTTCCCAGTGATTCTGTGGAGGAGTAGAAGGATTTAAGAGATTATGTACAGAAATTCCTGAACCTAGTGAAAAATACAAACAAATTTCAAAGTCTGGTGGATTATTAGTCATTATAAGGGGAGTGTAGTGCTAAAGGGTGGAGCTTAAACTACAGTTGCCTAAACCCACAGCTAGGGAACTAATATTGGACTCCACAACTCAGGAAGAATTTATTAGCCTTAAAGAGCATCAAGGGTGGATGTTAGTGTTGGAATGTTTCTAGTGCTAAAATTGGGGCCAGGTTGCCTTGATGGTAATCGCTTGAGTAGGGAAGGTTTAAAGCAATTGCTTTATGATTTGGAAGATTTGCCAGGGAAGTGTTAAAAAGCACTTTATGCAGTACATAGTGGAAAGGTGGTCAATAGAACTGAGATACAATTAGATCACAGTCTACCTGTATTTCAGAATGAATTAAAGGGCTGAATGGCAAAAACGTGTGGTACAATACAAAATCAATGCATCATCACTAACAGGCTAAGGCTCTAGTTGTCTAGTTAAACAACTATAGTCAACAAAGAGATGAGAGAAAATAGCAAGCCCAAAAAAGATTGACATAAAATGTGAGGCAAAGTAGAAATCAAGCAGACTATGAGAGATCCAGAGAAACGTAATGAGTGATGGAGAATGTGGACTCATTAAAGATACAGTCCTGTTGGCATTGGTTTTATTATTGTCATTTGTACCAAGGTACAGTGAAAAACTTGTCTTGCATACAGATCATACAGGTCAATTCATTACACAGTGCAGTTACATTGAGTTAGTGCAGAGTGCATTGATGTAGTACAGGTAAAAACAATAAGGGATTAGTGTAGAAGGGCAAAATGGTCGGCATGGACATAGTGAGCCAAAGGGCCGGTATCTGTGTTCTATCACTATAATTCCATGCCAGACTATGATGAGCCATAGAAATACATAACTTTTAAAATCTGTTTTGTATCAAATTTCACACAAAAGTGGATAAATAGAGGACGCAACAAAAAGTGGTAAGTCAAGGATCTGAGTTGGTTGATTTCTTGAAAGTGGTAATAGAGAAAGTAAATGGAGTTAAATTGGGAACACTTCAGGAATGGCTGGTTTGCACCATAGATTATTAAAAGCAGCAAATGATGAAATGCAGTTGCATTAATCATTATTTACCAAAGTGTTCTACTTCAGATGTTTTGGATTCTAAAACTGCAAATACTATTCCATTGGACTTGGATGATTGAATGAGCAGGCTGGGACTTAATTTAACATCTTATTTAAAAAGTGATGCATTTAACAATATGGCATTCCCTCAGTACTGCACAAACGGTTTCAGCCTGGATTATTTATTCTTAAATCTCTACAAACTCATAACCTTCTGGTTCAGAGGACGAGAGAGCTTTTGAATTTATTAATTATTGTTCCCAAGTTATTTGTCACTAGAATAGTGAAATAAGGAGTGTCTTTTGCGTGGTCTCCATATGGACCCAGTAGGTACTTAAGATAGATCTGTAGAAGCAGTTATGAGAAAAGTAAAGTACACAGAATTTAAATAATTTTGATTAAAACTACACTTCAAAAGCACTTCATTGGTTACGAAGTGCTTGTGACAGCCTAAGTTTGTGAATGTATAAATGCAAGTATATATTTAAGTTTGCAGATATCAAGTTAGGAGATATAGTAAGATTTGTGGATGGGAACAGGAAATTGTAGGGACTGATAGACTAAATGAGAAGGCAGAACAATGAGGATGGCGTTTTGATGTGGATAAAACGCATGATCTCTGGAGAAATAGATTTTATTTTAATGGAAAGACTGGGAATTGAAGAAGAGTAAAAGAATTGAAGTGTCCCTGGACACATGTTATGGAAAGCTAGTGTATGGGTACAACACAAAATGAGGAAGTGATTCATCAGTTAAACTACCATTTTATCATACTTCATTGGAGCATTATATTCAGTTTTGGGGACCAAATTTCTGCAAGGTTATTGAAATTTAATGTGCTCTAAGTGGTCTTTCTGTTTTTATTGCATGATTTAAATGATTAAATTATGAGGATATGTATAAACTTGGTGAATTCTGGTTTAGAATATTTGAGGAGTTATTGAAATGAAATGTTTAAAATTATATGTCTATTTGTAGAGTGGGGAAGGGATGCAGGCATGGAGTGGTTGGGATGTACAAATTAAGAAGGAGAAGCTGTGTGTGTTTTGAAAAGCATTAAGGTGGATAAGTCCCCAGAGTCTGATGGAACCTATCCCAGTATACTGAAGGAGGCAAAGGAGAAGTTTGCTGTGGCCTTGACAGAGATCTTTGTAACCTCTTCAGTCACAGGTGAGGTCCCAGAAGACTGGAAAATAGCCAATGTTGTTCCTTTGTTTAAGAAGGGTAATGGGGCAAACCAGGGAATTATAGGCCAGTGAGTTGGGAAATTATTTGAGGAAATGAAGATGGTTGATGACAATAGGGCAGTGGATGTTGTCTACGTGGACTTTGGTAAGATATTTGACAAGGCCCCTCAAAGTATCTGGTCTAGAAGATTGTCACATGGGATCCACAGTGAGTTGGTAAGTTGGATACAAAATTGGCTCTGTCCTAGAAGACTGAGGGTAGTGGTGAAGGGATGTTTCTCTGACTAGAGGTCTGTGACAGTGGTGTTCCACAAGGACCAGTGCTGGGACCTCTGTGATTCAGATAAAAATGTAGGCAGTGTAATTAGTAAGTTTGCAGATGACACAAAAATTGTGGATAATGAGGAAGGTTGTCGATCAGTTGGAAATTTAAGCATAGAAATGGCAAATGGATTTTAATTCAGACAAACGTGAGGTGTTGCATTTTGGGAGGTCAAATGCAAGAAGAAAGTGTATAATAAATGGCAGGACCCTTGGGTTCTGATGTGCAGAAGGATCATTGGGTGCAACTCCATAAGCTTCCTGAAAGTGGTGATACAAGTGGATAGGATGGTAAAGAAGGTGTACGACATGCCTGTCTTCATTGGTTGGGCCATTAAATATAAAAGTCAGGAAGTCATGTTGCAGCTGTATAAAACTTAGGCCACATTTGGAATTTTGTGTGCAATTCTGGTCACCACACTGTAAGAAGAATGTGGAGGCTTTGGAGAGGATTCACCAGATGTTGCATGGATTGAAGAGTATTGGAGGCTTTGGACAAACTTGGATTGTTTTCTCTGGAGCTTCAGAGGCTAAGGGGCAACCTAAGAAGTGCATAAAATTGAGAGGCAGAGAGAGGGTAGATAGTCTTTATCAGGGTGAAAAGGTCAAATATTAGGGGACATAGATTTAAGGTGGGGGGGGTAGAATTTCAAAGGATATGTGCTGCACAAGTTTTTTTTTACACAGAGTGGTAGGTGTCTGGAATGTTCTACAAGGGAAGCGGTAGAAGCAGATGTGATGGCAACATTTGGGAGATTTAGAAAGACAGACAAACAGGCAGGGAATAGAGGGATATGGACCATATGCAGGCAGATAGGATTAGTTCAGATAGGCATCATGGTTGGTGCAGACATGGTGGGGTGAAGGGACTGTTCTAGTGTTGTTCTATTCTATTTAAATTGTTTCATCTATGGGCAAATCCAGAAAAAAGGAAAAGAGTTTTAAAATTCACACAGTACGTCTCACGAAGAATCTAGAGCACACTTGCCAAATCAGTGTGGGCTGTGGGTCAATTGAAGTTTTCAGGACTGAGATCAGTACACTTTTATTGGGAATGTATTGAGCAAAGTTAAGAAAATGCATTTGGGATGCAGATCAACAAAGATCAAAGTGAATAATGGAACAGGTTTGAAGAGCTGAATGGCCTGCTTTTCCTGTGGCTTTTGATTATTTGGCCACTTGTAGTTGTATTCTTTAAATATTAATTTTGTATTTTCTATAAGCTGATGGAAAAACTGACTTAACTGTTGTATTTTGTTAGGGGCTTCTCCTATGTCCTGTTACTCTCTTCGTGCAGTTGTAGATGGATTTGCGTTTGAAGAAGGAATAGGTATCACCAAAAAGGAGGCCAAATACAATTGTGCTGAAATTGCATTGAAACAACTCTATCAACAGTTGCAACAGATTGCATCAAGGGGTAAGGAACTTATTTCTATTGGGTTGACTTAGCATTGCTTATAAAATTGTGTCACTATCCTTTGTATATGGAAGTTAAAGTAAATCCAATGAAAAGGATCCTGCAGATACAGCCACTAAATAGCTGTTTCTCCCGATGGCTGTGTTCCCACTTGATTCAGAATCTTTAAAGAACTCTGCACCTGATATTCGGTCATTGTATGTCTAGGAAAATTCTGGTGTTTCTCATCAGAATCAATGAAAATGGTGATAATGATGATAACCTTGCCTAATGTGCTTTATAATTTTAATCCCTGTTTTTTTTTGGGGGGGGGGGTGAATCAAGAGATTAGTTTCCCTTTCAGATTAAACTTCATAGGGAAACTATCTCTTTATGCATTTATAATAATTGTTTTGGAGAGTATGGAGAATGAGATGGGGCACACTTCAAGTTAAGAAGCAAAAGAACTTGCCCTCTTCCTATTCCTCTCCATTGCCACAAGTGACAATGTATAGAATATTCTATTTAACCTAGTTCAAAGATCCCATCACAATTCTTAACAGTTGACTTGGGTTTAAAGTAATCTTGGCCCAACCAGTATATGTGCCATCTAAAGTTAAGAATTGATCATCCTGTCCATAAGATTAAAGCTAATTTTCTTCCCCTGTGAATTACTTCTATATAACCACAGAATGCGAGTAGAGTTGTTGCTTCACAGCTCCAACAACCAGGGTTCAATCCTGATCTTGGGTGCTGTCAGCATGGAGTTTGCACGTTCTCCCTGCGACCATATGAATTTCCTCCCACATCCTGAAAATGTACAGTTTGGTAGGTTAATTGGCCACTGTAAGTTGCCCCAAGTTTGTCACTGAATGGTAGAATTTGAGGTGAGTTGTTGGGAATGTGGAGAGAATGTGGGTTAGGGTAGGATTACTGTAAAAATGGGTCTTAAGGTTAGTGTAGACACATTGGGCTGAAGGGCCTGTTTTTGTGCTGCTGCTTCTCATCACTTGTGGCAACATGGATTTTAAAACTCATTGAAATCAGGTCTATGGGCATGGAAATTTGGGCATCAAATATTGGAATGGATGACTGCTAAATTGAATATTGATTAATACAAAGTAGAGCAGATCCATCAAACTGAAAGGTGTGGTAAACAATGAGGATTACATTAATGGACTGGCATAATGGGCAGACAAGTAGTGGATGAAATTTAGTAGAGAATTGTGAATTGATACATTTTGAGAGAGAGAGAGTGAAGAACATCAGTGTAGGCTACACTGCAGGAACAGAAGACCTGGATGTGCACATGTGTATCAATCTGAACATAGAAAAACTTACTGTGAGAACAGTTGGTAAAGCATATTGGATCATGGACTTTGTAAATATAGGTGCAGAGTACAGAACTGGTTAGGTTATAACTGAAGGTTTTAGAGAGGGTGCAAAAAAGATTCATTGGTTTCAGGGTAAAGGAATTTAAGCCACTAGGTTAAACTGGGGAAGTTGTGGTGTCTGTCGTTGAAGCTAAGAAGCCTGAGAGGACGGAGCGTACAAGAGCATGAAAGGCTTAGAAAGGAGTCTTTTGGTGGCACTACATGGAGTAGGTCGTATCTTGGCCCTGCTCCACTCACCTTTTAATTCCTAATGCACCACCCTTTAATAAGACTTATAATACTTTTACAAGATTGATTTTGACTCAAGTGTTGGAATGAATACCAGAGCTAAGGCTGGAGCTGATAGCAAGGATAACGAAGACCCTCAACTCACTTTGGAAGCTATGTCTAAACTGGATAAAAAGCTTGATCAGAGATTTGCCACTTTGGAAACGCTGCTAAAAGATATGGAAGACAGACAAACCACACTCATACAGGAGAGTGCTAAACAACAGCAATTAATTGCTGAACTGGATCAAGCTGGCAAAGAGAAATCGCAGACTGAACTTACTGGAAAAAGATTTAACTGTGACCAAAGACTGGAACAGCAAAGACAGGATTATTGATTTAGAAAGCCGCAGTCGGAGAAATAATGTGAGGATCATCGGCCTCTCCGAGAACACTAAATCTGGTAATCCCATTGAATTCTTTTCTAAACTTCTGATAGATGTGTTTGGCTCTGAAGTGTTTTCTATACACCCTATACTTGATCGTGCCCATCAAGTGTTAAGACCAAAACCTCTGGCAGATCAAAAACCACGGCCAGTAATATTGAGATTTGACTATGTGAGTACTAAAGAATGTTTGATTCGAATTGCTTGTCGTCAAGGAATGGTCCAGTACAAAGATTGGAAGTTTTGTTTGGTTGAAGATTATACCCCAAAAGCTGTGAAAGAGACTGTTTTACAAACCGATTATGTCACAGCTTTATCAAGGGAATTATCAACCTGCATTACTGTTCCCAGCCCGCCTGAGAATTTTACTTCCTGACAAATCATGCCAATGGTTTAATTCCGTTAAAGAAGCCGAAGATTTCCTCCAAGGTTAACTTTTTGACTCCAGATGGTCAAGACATATGCTTTTCTTTGATTTTATACTTGGTCTACTAAGCAATGATTAACTTACAAGTTTAAATGCTTTTTAAGCCCAGAGATACTCTCCTGCCATTTGTTAATATATTCATGCTTGGTTCTGGAACATGGATACTTACCATGTTTCAATTTAATTTTTTTCTCTTTATTATTTTACTTTGATATTTTTAATGTTCTGTTTGGGTAATAATTAAGAATTTAACTGACTGCTTTTTTCTCTTTAAAATAAGACTGTATTTCTTAAATGTCAACAGTTTATATTTGTGACTTTGAACTTACTTAGCAAGTCTGTCTGAAGAATTGTTTTGGGTATTTCTACCTTCATGTTTGGACTATTGATGGTGCCTTACATTCTTTTCAACTTGGAGATTTGCCACCAAGAGTTGGGGTTAAGTAATAGTGGGTAGCATTCTGGCTGCCTATTGGCCAGTTCTCAGGTTTTGGTGGGTGGGGCTGTTTTTAGGTTAGTTTTTATCATCTTCTGGACTGATAAACTACTAGTATGTCTGAATTGTCGTCATATCTGGCTCCTCCTTAAACTTTTTTCCTCTTCCTGTTAATGAATCTCCCATGCAATAAGGTTAACCCTTTACATACCATATGTTTTTTAGTCTATTAAAATGGATAAGATTAATTTTTTTTACGTGGAATACAAATGGCTTGAATAATCCAATTAAGTGTAAGAAGATCTTTAAAGTTTTTCATAGACTGAATGCTCAGATTATTTTTGCACAGGAGACTCGTATTAGGAGAGAGGATAATCAGCACTTTTTTAGATTTTGGAGGGGTCAACAGTTTCACTCTCAGAAGCAGAGGTGAAGGGAGTCTCTATTTTTATAGACTCAATTTCATTTGTTCATCGTGACACAATTTCAGACCCGAATGGTAGATTTTTATTAATTATTGGCTTACTTCATAACAAAGTTGTTATGGTTAATGTTTATGCACCTAATGTGGATCATCCTGAGTTTTTTTAACATTTATTTGCATCTTTTCGTAATTTAAACAAATATATGTTGATTATGGGTGGAGATTTCAATTGTTGTTTAAACTCCTCGATGGATAGATCCTGTGTCGAGTCTTGCACTTCCTAACACATCTGTCTTTATTAATTCCTTTTTAGTTGATTCCAGAATCTTAAGAGTTTGGAGACCTCGACACCCATATGATAGAGTTTTAATTCTTTTCCCATGTTTATCACAATTACTCTAGGATTGATTACTTTTTTTTTTATTGACGCACGATTAGTTCCACTTGTTATTGACTGTAAGTATGATGCAACTGCCATTTCTGATCATGCACCATTGAAACTGTCAAGTAAATTAGCAGACGTACCCTCTGGTACTAGACAACGGCGACTCAGTCCTTCTCTATTGCAGGATTTAGACTTTGTCCATTTTATTAAAGAACAGATTTCTTTTTTCTTTTCAACTAATTTTACTGAAGAAATTTCCAGTGGGATATTATGGGATACCTTTAAAGCTTATATCAGCGGTCAAATTACTTTGTACTCTGCTGGACTGAAAAAATGAACTAATAATGAATTACATATATTGGCTGATGAGATTAAAGAAATTGATTTTAAAAAAATACTCTGCTCCTAATTTGGAGCTCTATAAAAAGAGAACAGAACTTCAATTATAACAGTTTATTATTAACATCTCCAACTGAAAATCAATTACTCAAAACCAGAAGTCAGTTTTATATACATGGTGATAAATCTGGTAAATTGTTGGCCGGCCAACTGAAAGCTGTTTCAACCAAACATTAGATTATTAAAGTTTGTAAACGAGATGGTAATTACATGGTAGACCATGATCAAATTAATAAATCTTTTCAAGAATTTTTTTTTACTTTATATCAATCTCCTGAGGATTCTACATCAATGCATGAATTTTTAAGGAATTTGAAGACTCCGAAATTATCACTTAATGAACATTTAATATTAGATGCACCCATTTCGGAGGAAGAAATAAAGCAATTTTTTCAATGAATTCGGGTAAAACACGTCCCGATGGGTATACAGTTGAATTTTTTAAATCCTTTTCTGACCTTCTCTCTCCCTGCTTAGGTAAAATTTTTAAAGACTCCCTATCAGTGGGTAAATTACCACAATCCTTTTATGAAGCAACTATTTCTTTAATTCTTAAAAAGGATAAAGATCCCACTGAATGTGCCTTTTATAGACCTATTTCTTTATTGAATGTGGATTCTAAATTTTTTTCCAAAATATTGGTTTCTAGACTGGAAAAGGTACTTCCACATTATTTCTGATGACCAGACAGGATTCATCAAGAATTGTTATTTGCATTTTAATATTAGGAGGTTAATGAATATTATATATACCCCATCATCTGTAATTCCAGAATTTTGCTAGATGCCGAGAAGGCATTTGATAGTCGAATGGGAATATTTATTGAACATGCTTGAGAAATATAATTTTAGCTCAAATTTCATATCTGCGATCAAATTGATTTACCACACCTATGGCTTCAATACTTATAATCAGGGATCCCCCTTGATCAGGCTTTTTCGAGGCACTAGACAGGATTGCCCTCTAAGTCCTTTATTATTTGATATTGCTTTGTAACCTTTGGCAATTGCCATTCAGGATTCTTCTAACATATTTGGTATCACTCATGGAAAGAGGCATCAAGATATCTCTTTATGCAGATGACCTGTTACTTTATATCTCTAACCCGGAGAAATCTATCCCTGCAGTATTATCATTACTTGCTCAGTTTAGTGTTTTCTCTGGTTATAGATTAAATCTTAAGAGTGAACTTTTCCCATTAAACATGCAAGTCCCAATTTATAGGCAATTACCATTTAGATTAGTGACTGATTACGTACCTGGGTGTTAAAATTACCAAGAAACACAAGGACTTACTTAAAGTTAACTTTTTACCTTTAATTGATTACGTTAAACAATTATTTACTAAATGGTTCCCATTCTCTCTATCATTGATTGGCCGAATTAATGCAGTTAAGATGAATATTTTACCAAAATTTTTGTATTTATTTCAGGTGATTCCAACTTTTATCTCAATCCTTTTTTGACACTTGATTCCAAGATTCTTTCATATATATGGCAGAATAAAAACCCAAGGTTAAGTAAGAAATATTAACAAAAATTAAAGGATGGTGGTATGGCTTTGCCTAACTTTAGATTTTACTATTGAGCAATTAATATTAGATAATTTTCTGGGTACAAGATTTAGATGCAATTCAGTGTTCTCGTTGGGTATACTTTGAGTGTGAATCGGTGCAAGGATTTTCATTAGTTTCTACTTTAGGAGCTTCATTCCCTTTTGCACTTACTAAATTGAGTAAACAAATGACTAATCCAATTGTTAAACGTACAATACAGATATGGTTTCAATTTTGTAAATTTTTTGGATTGAATAAATTTAATTTATCAAGTCCTATTCAATCTAATTTTTTCTTTCAACCATCCAGAATTGACTCTTCTTTTTCTTTATGGAAAATGAAGGGAATAACATGTTTTTGTGATTTATTCATTGATAACTGTTTTATCTTTTGAACAGCTGTCTAATAAATACAATCTGCCTAGATCACATTTTTTTTCAATATTTACAGATTAGAAATGTTTTAAAAGTTACTTCATCTTCTTTTCCGACACCATATAAAATTGAAATTACGGAAAAAATTTTAGGTTTTAATCCTTATGATCGGATTATGAAAATACGTCCAGAGGAACTTGATAAAATTAAGAATGAATGGGAAAGAGAACTCCAGATATTTTTACCTACAGAGATGTAGAAAATTCTTCAATTAGTTAATACATCTTCAGTGTGTGCTAGACACTCTTTGATACAGCTTAAGGTGGTTCACAGGACCCATTTGTCCAAGGACAAGTTAGTCCATTTTTATCATCATATAAATCCTATATGTGACGGATGTAATTTGGAGGTGGCTTCCCTGACACACATGCTTTGGTCCTGTCCCTTTTTGGAAAAATATTGGGAAGATATTTTTAACATTATTTCATCTGTATTGAATATTGATTTATAACCTCATCCTATTATTGCAATTTTTGGGTTACCAATGATGGAATCTGGCCATTTATCTGCTTCTGCTTGTTGTATGATTGCTTTTGTCACATTAATAGCCAAACCATAGAACCATACAGCACAAAACAGGCCCTTAGGCCCACCATGTTGTGCCGTCCATCAAACCACCCTCACACTACCTAACCCTTTCCTCCCGCATATCCCTCTATCTCTCATTCCTCCATAGGCCTATCCAACAAGCCCTTGAACCTGTCCAATGTATCTGCCTCCACCACCACCCCAGGCAGTGCATTCCATACACCAACCAGTCTCTGGGTGAAAAACCTCCCCCTGACATCTCCCCTGAACCTCCCACCCATAACCTTAAAGCCATGCCCTCTCGTCTTGAGTATTGGTGCCCTGGAAAGGAGGCGCTGACTGTCTATCTATTCCTCTCAATATTTTATATACCTCTATCATGTCTCCTCTCATCCTCCTCCTTTCCAGTGAATAAAGCCCTAGCACCTTAAGCCTCTCCTCATATTCAATACGCTCTAATCCAGGCAGCATCCTAGTAAATCTCCTCTGCACCCTCTCCAACGCCTCCACATCCTTCCTATAATGAGGCGACCAGAACTGAACACAGTACTCCAAGTGTGGCCTAACTAGAGTTTTGTAAAGCTGCATCATCACTTTGCGGCTCTTAAACTCAGTCCCGTGATTTATGAAAGCCAATGTCCCATTGGCCTTCTTAACTGCTCTTTCCACCTGTGAGGCAACTTTCAATGAACTGTGAATATGAACCCCCCCCCCCAGATCCCTCTGCTCCTCCACACTGCCAAGTACCTTGCCGTTTACCCTATACTCTGCCCTGGAGTTTGTCCTTCCAAAGTGTAGCACCTCACATTTAACCGGATCTGCCACTTGTCAGCCCAGCTTTCTGTAAGCTCCGACAGCCCTCCACACTATCCACAACACCACCGATCTTAGTGTCATCTGCAAACTTATTAACCCAGCCTTCCACCCCCTCATCTAAGTCATCTATAAATATCACAAAAAGTAGAGGTCCCAGAGCCAATCCCTGCGGGACACCACTAGTCACTGCCCTCCAATCCGAGGGCACTCCTTCCACCACAACTCTCTGCTTTCTACATGCAAGCCAATTCCTAATCCACACAGCCAAGCTTCCCTGGATCCCTTGGCCTGTGACCTTCTGAAGAAGCCTACCATGAGGAACCTTATCAAATGCCTTACTAAAATCCATGTAGACCATATCCACCGCACTACCCTCATCAATCTTCCTAGTCATCTCCTCAAAGAACTCTATCAGGCTTGTGAGGCAAGATCTTCCCTTCACAAAGCCATGCTGGCTGCCCCTAATCAGTCCATGATTCTCTAGGTGTTCATAAACCCTATCCCTTAGAATCCTTTCTCACAGCTTACCCACCACAGACGTGAGACTCACTGGTCTATAATTTCCTGGACTATCCCTATTACCTTTTTTGAACAAGGGGACAACATTCGCAACCCTCCAATCCTCTGGCACCATCCCTGTGGACAACGAGGACTCAGATCCTTACCAGCGGTTCAACAATCTCCTCCCTAGCCTCTCGAAGCAGCCTGGGGAAAATCCCATCAGGCCCCAGAGATTTATCTGTCTTAATATTATTTAACAACTTCAACACATCCTCTCTCTTGATATCTACAATCTTGAGAACATTACCCCTACCAGCACTCCCTTCTGCGTCATCAAGACCCCTCTCCTTGGTGAATACCGAAGAGAAGTATTCATTGAGAACTTCTCCCACTTCCGCCGCCTCCAGGCACATTCTCCCACCTTTGTCTTTAATTGGACCTACCTCTACCCTAGCCATCCTCCTACCCTTCACATACTTGAAAAAGGCCTTGGGATTTTTCTTAACCCTACTAGCCAATGCCTTTTCATGTCCCCTTCTAGCTCTCCTCAGCCCTTTCTTAAGTTCCTTCCTCGCTACCCTATATTCCTCCTGGGCCCTGTCTGAACCTTGCTGCTTATACCTCATGTACACTACCTTCTTCTTCCTAACAAGTCGTTCCATTTTGTTCAAATGGAAAGATCCAATACCTCCCACCACTTTTCAGTGGTTCTCTCAAACTATAGAATGTTTAAACTTAGGAAAAAATAGGAGTGGTACTGTTGATCCTTTGCTTAAATTTGAGGAAGTTTGGAGTCCATTTATTCAATATTTCCATATGATATAAGCTGACCTTTTTCAGATCCCTTTCAATAACCCTCGAATACAGAGGAGCGGAGTTAACGACATGATTATGTTTTTTAATTGAAGAAATATCAGTCCAGTTTTTTGAAGTTTTTGGTTTCTTTTGGTTTATTATTAATTTTTTTGATTTGGGGGTTCTTTTCTCATTAAATATCTTTTCAATTTTCCTTTTGTATTACGTTCACTTAAGAGAACGGGAGGTCTAGATTACTTTTAACTCCTTGTGATTAAGATGTGTGTGTGTGTGTGTGTATATATATATATACACATATATATATACATAAACTGTTATCCTGATCTCTCTGCACCATATGAATGATTATTAATGTTATATTAATTTATACTAATTTGAAAATTAATAGAAAGATTGAAAAGAAAGGTTAAATAAAGAGAAGCTGTTCCTTGAATCTGGCCCTTGAATCATTGCTACAGGAAGTGGGCAAAAAAAAAATCAGGGGAAATGTTAGGCAAAACTTAGTTGCGTAGAATGGTTATAATCTGGAACTTGTTGGGTGGCAGAAACCAAGCCAAAATGAAGCAGAAAATGTTGGAAACTCCCAATAGGTGAGGCAGCATTGTGGAAAGAGAAACAGTTGATGCTTCTGGTCCAAGATCCTCCTTCAAACCAAGTCAATCTTGACTTTCAAAAGGCACTTGAGGAAAAATAATTTTCAGGAATATAGGGAAAGGACTGATTCTACCATCAGTGGAATGAAGGCATTTGGGTCAGGGGACTTAGTGGTGTACACAGGTCTACTCTGTTTCAGTATTGTGCATCAGCTTGACAGGAGCTGGTTCTTCTACACTATAATTCTTCCAATTCGTGCATAAATTATTCTGTGACCCACGTTACATTAACAATTTTGAGCATAATAGTTTGCTGCATCCTTCATCTCCCATGTGCATAATGCCTCCCTTGAGTTAAAGACAGGCCTTGAATTTGTTCTCATAGATCTCAGAGTATTATGTGCAATTTTTATTCCTCGTATTCCTCAGAACTGCTGTCAAGCACTCTCCTTTTAAGAAGACAGTGCATCTAATAAATTGCCAAGATTTATCTTCAGGTACTGGCCCTGTGTTTATCAAGCGGTGAAAGAGGTTTATTCATTAATCTATGTTGGAGACGAAATTTGTATCCAATATTTTGTATTTGTAGCATGATCGAATTAATTTCACAGCTGGCTTTTCCAAAACAATGGATAACTAGTTTGGTAAATGGCATTCATTTTATTACTTTCAATACTTTAAAGCCGCTTCATGGTTCAAATCCGATTTGAACAATCAAGCATGAAGATAATCTACTAGTGTCCTTGCTGTGTAGAATAGAAGTTAGTTCAAGCCTCTCATTCAGCTACTAATGGTGGAAGCTATGTCGTTCATATTTTGCCTAAGTTAAAAGTTATAAGATCATCCCATTCTTCAAACTTGACCACAAAAATGTAAGTTGACACACCAATCCAGTAATGAGAAAACATTGCAAGAGCTGTAGGTTTTCCAATTAAATTTTACAACAAGGCCTGGGCTGTGTTCAGAAGACCAGGCCTTGATGTAAAATGTAATATCTTGAAGGAGGGCAGTGAGTTATCCTTAAAGTTCTAGCCAAAAGTTATTCATCAGTTAATATAACATTGTCACATTGTGGAAATACACCATGCACAATTTGGCTGCCATGTTTCTAACATTACAACAGACTACTCTACTCTTCAATTGGCTATACATCACTTTAATGCCTCTGTCATGGAATGCACTTCAGAGCATGATAAGTTGAATTGGGAGTAGGCCTTATTGCTTGTTTCAAGTTCACTTTCCTGTCCACTTCCCTTGATTCTCTTATTATCCTGACAAACTATTGATCATCGTTTTGATTTTATTCAACTGTACACCCACAGACTTCTGAGAAAAGGAATTCCAAAGATTCACAGGCCTCTGAGTAAAGGATTTTGTCTGCATCTCAATGCAAAATTGTTGATCGCACATCCAAACACAATACTCTCGAGTTCTAGACCCTTCGGCCTGAGGAAAGCCTTTCTGATCTTGAGTCTCAATATCTTCAGTTCTTTTCACCACATTATAAGAACGCACAATACTAGAAATAGTCTGCAAGTCAGGCAGCATTTGGAGAGAGAAACAATATTAACGATTCAGTTCAATGACCTTTCATCAGAACCAGAAAATTAAGAAAAGAAATGTATTTTAAATTGTAGAGAAGGAGAAACTAAAGGAATATTTGTGATAGGATAAAGGCCAGGAGAGAGTGGTGGTGGTAGTGTTAATGGAAAGAAGACACTAAAGGCAATTGTATAACCAAAAAATAATATCCTGGCCAACTTGCACAGAATTTCCATTAACAATGCGTTAGAGAAAGAAGCATAATGTGCGTGTAACTGTGCCCATTGTCCCATTTGCACCTGTCATGTTACAGATGCTCACTTTGTTCTGCTCATTCCTCCCTTCTCTCCTATTGAAAACTAACTTGTTTTTCCTCTTCCCCAGTTCTGATGAAGGGCCTGGACCTGAAACATTAACTGTTCCACTTTCCACAGATGCTGTCAATGTTTCCAACATTTGTTTTTATTTCAGATTACCAGTATGTTCAATTTTTTTTAATTTTCATTGAATATCAAAAGATATCTTTAAGGGCAATGTAAATAGGAGTAAAGTAATTAATTCTGAAATTATTAGAAGAGGAGGAAAAAAAAATGTTAGAGATGTGACACCAGATATTGGTGTGGCTGGCTATCCGAAATTGTTGAGTTTAGCATCAAGTCTGGGTGGCTGCACTGTACTTGAGGTGCTATTCTTTGAAATCACATAGAACAGTGTAGGAGACTAAAGACAGGTGTGGGTGGAATGGAGAATTAAAGCGACAGGCAGCTGGAAACTCCATGTCGCCTTGTCTGACTGAACAGAAGTTCTGTGCAAAGCCTTTCTGCATTTGGGTCCCCTGATGTGGAGGAGATCACATTGTGAGCACCAAATGCAGTACCTGAATTGGGAGGAGTACATGTTAATTACTACTCCACCTGGAAAGATAGTTTGTGGCCCTGGTAGTCGGACTATTATTGCATCTTCTGGGTGATAGCACGGAAAGGTGCCATGAGAAGGGAAGTGGATACTGGTGGGAAGAAAGAGTGAACTAGGGTGCTCTGAAGGGAACAGTCCCTTAGAAAAGCTGAATGGGGAGAATAAGATTTGGCTAGTGGTGGCATCACATTGGAGCTGTTTGAAACAATGGTGATCAGTTTTGGCAAACCCATTTGCAGTTTTGTTAGAGCTAACCTTTGTGGGTTATTTCTCTCTTGCCTTGGTTTTGATGGTGAATTTCAAGAAGCCCAGTAATTCCATGCACGAGCTATCAGTTTGAGACACTGATTTAAAATAGGGCTGAAATTCTCTCATTAAGCCACCTCTTCAGAAGGGATGGTGTGTGCACAGCCAACTGAGATAAACCCAAAGTTCAGCATATCACGGTCTTCATTTGGATTGAGAGACATTTTTGCTCATTCTGAGGACCCATGACTTTTCTACTGTCCACACCTGATTTTTTTTTTTCATTTCTCAGTGGGTCAAGTGGCATTTGTGGGAGGAAAGGAATTGTCAACATTTTGGAATGAAACCCTGCAGCAGTTCTGAAATGTCAACAATTCCTTCCCTTTCCCCACCACAGATGCTGCTCAACCCGCTGAGTTCCTCCAGCAGATTGTTGCTCCAGATTCCAGGGTCTGCCGTCTCTTGTGTCTCCTGTGTTTCATTTCTGTTTTGCACACACAAACAGTACTTCCTTTCAGCACCTATATATTCTTAACTTTTATAACCACAAAGATTTGGAGGAGATTTTTTAGTCTGTGTTTGAAGAACTGAAAGATTTGGTAATGATATTTTTAATATTAACAGACACTTTACATGTGTTTAAGAAACCCTTGCTTTCCCTATTGAGAATAAGTTCTGGCTGATTTCCAATTGCAGCAGCCTGTTTAGATACTATATTTTCTTCTATATTGTAAGCTGAATTTGTAGTAAAATGGTGAGAATGTTACCATCAGATTGCTTCCATTTTATAGTTTTAAAAAAAAATGTTTTGGCTCCAATTATTCTTCATCAGCAATCATCCAACTCCAAGGAAAAATAAAACGTCTAAGTCACCTTAACTGAAATTGGTCAAAGTGGGGAGATTCCCCAACATTTGATTTAACTTGTGCTGCAGAATGTCAGCTTCGTCCTACCTGTCTAGT
Organism: Pristis pectinata; assembly: GCF_009764475.1. Lineage (NCBI taxonomy): Eukaryota > Metazoa > Chordata > Chondrichthyes > Rhinopristiformes > Pristidae > Pristis > Pristis pectinata. Next base: position 12,481,448 of record NC_067439.1, on the reverse strand, counting down.
TTCTCGTTAAACATCATCAAATTTGAAACCAGTCCATAAGGTGGGTGAGATAAAAATCCTGTGACTAAAGAAATCTACATTTGTTTTACACTAGCAGTATGTGCAGATTACGTAGCTTCCTCTAATATTTCTTGTATATCTGGCCACATATGCACACTCCATCCAATCTTGTTATCTGAAATACTATAAAGTCTAGTCAATGCCTACAGTTTCTTAGAGGCCCGGCATCCTGAACCTTCTGTTACTTAATATTTTGAACAAGATGATAAGTAATGTTCCTTCTGACTTTTTTCCCCCATGACTTCATATACTGGGCTGTGTTCAGAAGACCAGGCCTTGATGTAAAATGTAATATCTTGAAGGAGGGCAGTGAGTTATCCTTAAAGTTCTAGCCAAAAGTTATTCATCAGTTAATATAACATTGTCACATTGTGGAAATACACCATGCACAATTTGGCTGCCATGTTTCTAACATTACAACAGACTATTCTACTCTTCAATTGGCTATACATCACTTTAATGGAATGCACTTCAGAGCATGATAAATTGAATTGGGAGTAGGCCTTATTGCTTGTTTCAAGTTCACTTTCCTGTCATCAACTGAGGAACCCAAGCAAGACAGTTTGGGGGCTTATTTGATCAGTCCTATTTTGTTGTATGTTATACTTTCTACATTGTGTTTCACTATAATCTAGGGCATTGCATACGAAGTTTAAACGTTCCATCTGCATTATGAAGCAGATTTGAAGCAGTATATCTGTAGGCGCAGAATGGAGGTTTTTAAATCTCTCCCTTGTTTTGGCTCTTTCACAGGCATCCAACTGGTGATATGGAGCAAGTATATTTAAAGTGTATCAATTGACTTCCTATTTTGTAGTGTGTCAAAGTTGTATATTTTTGAAAGGCTAACAGATGTCTTTTACATATGGGGAAATTGACAGTGTAAACAATCTGGATTGTGGCATATATTTGTGAATGAAGTTATGTTTGCTTGTAAATAAGGAGTGGAGATAGTTTTTATTCAAATGAGGGAGTTTTTATTCAAATGAGGGATTTTAACTGGTGTTTTTTGTCAAGGGCTATATATTCTCTGTATGCTGTATATTTGCATACAGAAGATAAATGAAATTCAGGTTCAATGAATTAACCGTCAGCCCTAATTTTAATGTGAAGCTGGGTATTGTAGGCGTGAGATTTAGGCATAGCAAATTTAAGGAAGGACTAGCCAGTCACATAACAGATGAATCTCATTTCCAATGACGGAATCAGGCCTGATCTGTATATTTAAAGGCCACCTATGCTTGGCAACCTCTCCTTCCCTATGGCTGGTTCCTGTCAAATAGGGCAAATTAAAATCCCTCTTCCTGGAGATGCTATTTGAGAGTGTGCTCAAAAGCTGGTGCAATACTTCTAGTATCTGAAACATTAACTGTTTCTTTTCTCCTCAGATGCTGCCTGACCTACTGAGTGTTTCCAATATTTTCCATTTTTATTTCTGCTGGTGTTTGTCCTGGAACCACCATTGACTGTTTTCTCCCTCGTTGCTCTCTCAATCTGCATTGGGTGATAAAATGGAGCAGAGTGATTAGGATATATATAATTAAAGTGTTTTCATTGTAGATAGAAACTACAGAATTTCAGAAGTTTGTTTTGAGGGAAATTAAAGTCAAATTGAGGGAAATGATTTACAGAGAAAAGTTAATATTAAGCGTATACATTGCAAAGCAGGTGTGAAGGGAGGAAATTAGTCTTGTGGACTAGCGTCCCTTACATTTATTAGCTATTAAAAGAACCATTCATGTGATCAGCGTGAGAATGGTCTAAGTTTGCTTTGCAGATGAATAGCTGAAATGGTTTATTGTGTTCTTATTATAAATGCACTCAGAAGCAAGCATACTGTGGATTTACAGTTTCATATTTAAAAGATTCCATTTATAAATTTGCAATAATGTTTTTTTTGAGGAAAAAATAATGGTTACACAAGGCAGGAGGATATTATGTTAACAAGCCCCTGGATGTGAGGGAGCAGAATTTATGTATGGTTGAAATAATTTTGCTGAAGCCATTATAATTGTTCAATGAAAGTGTATATTTAAAGCACCCACTGGAGAAATCAGCATGTTACCTGGTTTTCCAGTACAAAGAATTCTCTTTCCCAAATCTTTTAAATTTTCTGCATGAAAGCAAGGCTGATAGTCTATTACTTAGATCAAGCTGCTTTGAAGATGTTGAGGGCTGTTGCCCTGTATCACTGCAGTCTAGGCAGTGAGAGTGCAGCTGCATTTTAAGATTTTGACCCAGCAATGATGAAGGAACAGCAGTTGTGTCCAATTTAGGATTGTGAGTGAGCCAGAAGAGAAAATTGTAGGTGACAGTACTCCTCTGCATCTGCTACATTTGACCTTGTAGACATTGGAGGTTCTGTATTTAAGAGAAGCTACAAAAGAAATTCTTTTTTGAGTTGCTGCAGTATGTAACATAATGCACCAAGCATTATAAAAGAAAATGTTACAAGTACTCAGCATTAGTCAATGTGTGGTGAGAGACACAAGCAGCTTCTATTTCCATTGATGCTCTCTGACTGGCTGAATTTGTATTTCCAATATTTTATATCTTACTTTCAGAATTGCAGTATCAGGAATATTTTGCTTTTCTGATGCATGATGCAGCTGGCAGTGGTGGTGAATTTTTAGGATCAGGTACTGAAGCTACTTGTATTGGAAAATGCAAGTAAATGGAGGCTATTTCTTCACAATCCTGATTCACCTTATACAGTAAAATTCCACTAATCTGGTGCCCTTGGAATTTTGGTGCCAGACTGGCAGATTTTCTATACTTTTGAAGAGTAATGCTATTAACATACTTTTAATTTGCTTGTTTTAGGTGTTACAGAGTAATATAAATTTTTCAGTGAACCTGTTAAAATTAAAATGTGTGGGAAACAGCTCAGAGTGTTTATAGGGAACACAGGATCCGGGATCCCAGCTGGTTTATGGGGCGCGCGAGACCCTGGTCAGTTTATAAGCAGCATGGGAAACGGCAACCAATGAGCCAGTTGCCAAACCATCAGGATTTCAAAACAATCAGATGTTGGATTGCTGGAGTTTTACTGTGGATGGTGGTGAGACTTGGGTTGTAAATTCATAAGTGCAACTAAGCCAAGATATGTAAATTTATTTGTACAAATTTAAAAATTTAAGTAATACAGTTTAACTGTGTAACCAATATCAAAATTGTCTAGAGAATGTGGGGAAGTAGGGGTTAAATGACAGGATGAATTAGCAATTAACTGAAATGTTCTGGAATTCAGCTAATTGTGTTGGAGCATAAATCTGTAACATTGGCTTAATTGGATTACCATAGTATCCAGTCATAAATATTCACCAACAAAATTCTGTTAGACTCTTCTAAAGTTACAACAAATTTCATAAAGGCATGCAATGCAAGAAGAGGCTGTCTGGTCCATCGTGCCTGTGTTTGCTCAGGAGTTAGTTCATTAGTTCCACTGTTCATCCCCATTACTCTGAAAGTGTTTCTTTTTCAAGTATTAATTCAATACCAACTGTGAAGGTTATTGTTTCTAATATTCTTTCCCATCTATTCCAAATTGCATTTTGTGTGTTTTTTAAGTCTCATCTCGCCCTGGTTCTTTTGACAGTTATTTTAAACCTGTCTTCTTGGTACATGCTGCTTTGTCATTTCAAACAAAGTTTTCTATTTAACCATGCCACCATAATATTGAACATTTCCATTAAATCTCCCCTTGATCATCTCAATTTCTCTAATCTCTCCACATAATTTAAATCCCTCATTTTTAGCACTGTTACAGCTGGTCTCTGTACTTTCTCCAAGATGTTTTGTATCCTTTCTACAATATGGTTCCCATAGTTAGACACTGTATTCCAGAGCTTTATAGAGGTTAAGTTGTCAGTTTAATATGCAGTACATATGCTGTGTTATTTTGGGGAACTTGATTCTAAAACTGAAAAAGGGAATCTGTTCAGCAGACTGAAGTTCATAGTCTAATTGTGTTCTTTTCCCTCCCAGGGTTCAAGGTCAAAGGAGGCATGGGGCACTTCAAGAAATGATACAGAGAGGGCATAGATTAAATGATAGGTTGTAGATCTTCAGATCTGCAGCTGATTGATACCCAGGAGTGGTTAAAAACAATGGGTCAAATTGAGAATACAGCACTTTTCCCCATCTTACTAAAAAGCATCAGATCTTGCATCAAATATGAAGGGAAAATCTTACACAATTAGCAAATGGCAGCTTTTAAAGTATGTCCTCCCACTGCTAACTTGCAGGTGCTTAAAGATGCTGTGATGCTAATTTATTTACTGAGCAAGCAAAATGGGGATAGGATATTGGTTTAATACCAGATGACAGAAACTGAGTCAGATCTTTAACCTCAAATCCTCATTCTTTCTGATCTCTTGTTCATTCAGTGCCTACTTTGTTCATCCCAGAGCTCTACAATTAGTGTTTAATTTGTGACTTTGTTTCAGCATTGGTTGAATAATACAATCAACCATTTTTGCTTTGAGATAATGAACATTGTACACATCACCTGGTTGTAATGGGACACATTTCGGTGTATTAAATTGCTCAGAATGTTATGTCTAGTAGAATTGCATTTCATCATGGACTGTTTTTTCAATTCGTCTGACGCAGATTTCACTCATAAGGAATTATGGAACAAAGACAATAGTTAGTAACACACTGTTACTTAGTCCTCTCCATAATAACAGCTTATTTCCTTTGTAGTATGTACACTAGAGAGTAAAGAAAATAACAATTGCAAGAGGTAGGAAATTATCCACTGTAATAGTATGTTAGTCAGCATCTCAAAACTAGACATATTTAAAAGAGTGGATAAAGACAGTGAAAGCAACATTCCTCTGTACTGAGAAAGGACAGGTTAATATTTTGGGGTGATACTGTAAATCATAACTGGGACAAATAAATATTTTAGTAAGGTTGGGAAAAACAGGAAAAAGAGTTAGAGGACAGCAAATCAACATACTCCAATCAAGAACATTAATAAGTGGAATATAAAAGTGAAAGCTAGCTTAACCTTCCAGCTGAAGTTGCTTGGAACTTAAGATGTCGTTTTCTTTCCTGAGGAGCTGCCTGATCTGTTTGCTTTCTCTTTCAAGTTCTGCTTATTTTGTTACTCCATAAATTTCCATCTCAATATTCTTTCTTTGAAATAACTGAAAATTTAAATGTAGAAATGTAGTCTTGTCTGGTTATCAGCCTTGACTAACTTAAAAGACTTCAGTTTTCAGAGAAACATCATGCCTTTGTCAAATCTGGAAAAAAATAATGCTGTTATATGCAGTACCACAATTCCTTTGGAGAAATAAGCTGTGTAATAGCTCAATAGTGCAACCAACTGTAACATGATGGTAATGCTGCTGTTCAAACGGTCAACAATTTAACAAATGCATAACTTAAAGGAGTCACTTTGCTTAAATTTCAACTAATATATACCAAATGCTGTTGTTTTATTTCTAGTGTTCTTAATATTTTTATTCCTAGGAAGTAGCAAGGTTGGCATTTATTGGTCCCCCACAATCTCACTCAAGAAAGTAGTTACGTGTCACTGCCTTGAACAGTTCTTTAAGTACTCCCAGAATGCTATTATATTACAGAGATCAAGATTTTGAGCCAGCATCTTGAAAGAATGGCAATATATTTCCAAATCATGATGGTGTTTACTTGGGGGTCTTGCAGGTATTAGGGTTCCCATGCACCAATTGTCCTTGTTCCTTAAGCCAATGGGTGTGAAGTTTCAGAAGTTGCTGGCAAAGTAATTGTTGAGTTCCACCTTAATTTATTTAGTTAGTCAATCAATGGGTTAATTCAAACAGAATACCCATCCTCTAACCTTATAGTCAAGAGATTTGTGTGGCTAGTTCTGGTGATGGCAATGTTGAATATCAAGGGGAATATTGAATGACCACATCTTCAATGTAGCCATTGTCTGGCACATGTGGATCAATGTTATTTACTGTCCATTTCTCAGTTTTAACTACAGAAATGTGTATCTAAAATTTCCACTGCAGTTCAGCGATTAAAATGTTCTGAACTGAGAACATCTGAGACACCATACATGTAAAAAAAGTTAACAAATTATGAGCCTAAATGAGAAACTGTCAAACAATCCTATCGAAAGGTCAGTCTATTTTACTTGTATTCCGTCCATTAGCTAGATAATGCCTCCTTCCCTGCTTCATCTTTTACCAGTTGAGACATAAATTTGAATATTAGTCTTCCAGCTCTGATTCCAACTGCAGATCTTATTGATGGGAATATGCGATCCATGGGTACTGCCAGTTTGGAGACTTGCACTCTTACCTAATGTCATCCTGTTACAAGATCAATTTCTTTTGACTAAAACCCCAGGTAATACTGCTAATGAACCTTAGATAGTTGGTTTACTGTTCATTCTGATGAGTCTCACTGATGTTTGGAACTAACCTTCAAATACAATACATTCAGCTACTGGACTTAAGCTGGAATAACAAGAGTTCTGCTTTACTCTCCAGAAGGAGTCTTGCTTCACTCTATACAAGCTCACTTCTACAGCCACATTTAGCAACCATCATTGCTATTTCTTCAATGGCTGTAAAAAGTAGTTACTGCAGGAAGCATATTTTTGAGCCCCCAGAAGGAGAGTTGCTCTGATTTTCAGTAGCAATGCACCTGAAAAATTTGTGCACAGATTTGTGATAAACCCGAGAAATAACAACCAAGTAACATTGCTCAAGATGTGCCAGACAATGACTACATTCAGGATGATTTGCCTAACACCTCCCTTTGATGTTACCATCACCTTTTGTGTACAAGTTAGTTGACTAAACTTGGCCCTTGGTTTTTTTTAGCTTTGTGTCAGGTTGAACTCTTTCACAACCACGGTAACTATTCTGATCCAATGGCATTGTTATTCAGATTGTAATAACTCTCTAAACTACTATGCCTTTGTAATAGTTGTTGGAATAGCTTGATTTTTTTTAAATTACAAATATCACTTTTGTTGAGATTGGTTGTGAGCAAGGTTGAAACCCATGCAATAACCTAAGCATGGCTAGCGATGAAAGATTGTTATTTCGATTGGAGGAAGTGGTGTTTCCCAGGATTTGCTGTAGGATCACTTTTCTAGCTGCATTAATGCCCTATATTTGACCTTGCAAGAGACAATTTAAAAAAAATTGCAGATAATACTTGGAAAAGTAATGAGCAGTGAGGAAAATGATGAACTTTAAGCACATATACAAGATGATGGCATGGGCAAACACATGAGATACATGGGCAGATGAATAAGATGCATTTTGGTTGGAAGAATGAGGAGAGGCATTAAAATGTATAGGGTATAGAGGCCAATAGATGTTTATATGGATATCCAGAAGGGTTTTGACAGTCTTCCACAAGGCAGGTTCACAAAATTGATGCCAGTGGTGTTATGGATTACAAAAATGACTTTAAGCACAGAAAGCAGAATTAACAGTTGTTTTTCCAGACTAGAATATGGTAGGTTCATTGTGTTTCCCAGGGGTCACTGCTGGGACAGCTGCTGTCTTTCTTTTTAATTATATTGATGACTTGGATGTGAGGGTGGAGGGGTAGAATTTCAGAATTTGCAGACAGCACCCAACCTGGAAGAGATGAACATTGGAGAAGATAATATTGAACTGTGTGATACAGGCTAGCAGAATGGGCAGACAAGTAGATGGTGAAATTTAATACCAAAGATGTATAAACTTAATGGCACAATTCTAAAGGATGTGTAGGAACAGAGACTTAGGAGTATATATGTATAAATCTTTGAAAATGGCAGGGTCTATTAAGAGTATAAAAACTACAGAAACCTGGGCTTTATATAGGTGTATAGTACAAAAGGAGAGATTTATGAAACCTTTATAAAACATTGATTTGGTCACAATCAGACTAGTGTTGCATTCAATTCTGGACACAATACTTTAGGATCTGAAGGCCTGGAATATTAGAATGTCACAGATTGGAGGGCTCGTGTTCAGAGGAAGGTATGAAGAAGCCTTTTAGAAGAAAAGTTGAGAAGATATGTAATAGAGGTGCTCAAAATAACAAGGGAATTTGGGCACAAAAGAAATAACTCCCAGAGGACACCAGATTTATAGTGATTAACAAAAGACTGAAGGTAACATGAGGCAAAACTCTAATGAGTAGCCAAACAGGTCAGTGGAGACACATTAAGTTGTGGTTTTGAATCAATATTTTGAAATTCAGTATGGAGTGGACGGCAATAATACTCTTGCTAAAAGCTGGAAAGGATTCAAAAGGCTGAATGCTCTACCTTGCCATTACCATTGTAAGATTTGATGATTCTTACATTCAAGTATATAGTAATATATAAAACTAGTCAATCTGCAATCTCCTCTTCTCTGCTACTACCCTAACTCCAGTTAAAATCTCAGTCAGATTCTCAGAAATGCAGAGCAGTTAGCATTCTCTATCCCACTTCAATCACTGCCTTCCTAGCTTGACATTCATATCCTTGTAATGATTTATCAAGTGCTGTGTGAATGGTTTACATTTAAGTGGAAATATTATTACAGTTTTGTCAATATTCACACATTCAGCTCATGGCTGGGTTTTGTGTTTCTTTGGTGCTGGATAATTTTCCCTTTCCATGAATATGTTATTGAAACATGTTTGTATAGAATAATAAGAGTTGTTGACCCAGTGTAAGCTTACAATTTACTTGCAATATTGTATGATTGAAGTTCAGCTGATGTACATCTAAATTCAATTATACATCCTGAAATCAATCCTTTTTGGATCAATCATAATATGGACCTACTGGACAATTTGGTTACCGTTTCCAATTGTTTCTGTTGAATTGTTGGTTAACTTCAGCTGGGAAAGCAGGTGACGTGTCATAATGAACTTCAGTATCCCTAAGTTAGGGAAAGGGGAAATCACTGTTCATTGTGATCTAATGTCTCGTCCTTGAAGTAAATACACATCTGGAAATTGGAGTCTTGGTATGATGCTTCTGTGGAAGAATTATCAGTAATATGTCCAGACCAATGCATGAAAAATGACCCTTTAGGTATAGTTATCCCTGAAATTACTTCTAAGAGAAACATCTTAGCAAAATGGAGTGGCAGAAGGTGGGGGAGGGAATAGGAGGCTGGGAGCAGTGGGTAGGAGAAAGTAATCTTTTATCCCCAACATGGTTTAAGTCTTATTTCCACAAAGATTGAGTTAGAGTTTGAACACGAGCAAGTACTAGTACGTGTGCCTATTCAAATATTCCTGGGTTAAATTTTTGGGATCCATTAAAACTATTCAGGTCTTCATTTTGGGATGAGAAGTTGTTTGCCTCTGATTCCACTTGAAGAGGCCTTAGCTTCAGACAGCAAGGAACATTGTCAAAGGGCAAAAATGGCATACATAGAACAGTACAGGCCCTTTGGCCCACGACATTGTGCCGACCTATATAAACATTATCCGCATTCTATCCATCCCCCTCTCTACTTCACCTCCCATAACCCTCTATTTTTCTTTCATCCATGTGCCTACCTAAGAGTCTCTTAAATGACCCTACCACCCCACCCCCCACAACAATGCATTCCAGACACCCACAACTCTGTTTAAAAAAAACCTCTGACCTCCCCTCCCCCACCCCCAAACTTGCCTCCACGCATCTTAAACAAGTAACCTCTAGTATTTGCCATTACCACCATGGGGAAAAGATGCTGGCTGTCCACTTTGTCCATGCCTCTCATAATCTTATACCTCTATCAAGTCTCCTCTCATCCTCTGTCTCTCCAAGGAGAAAAGCCCTAACTTGCGCAATCTCTCCATGAGAATTGTTCTCCAATCCAGGCAGCATTCTTGTAAATCTCATCTGCATCCTCTCCCAAGCTTCCACATTCTTCCTATAGTATCGTGACCAGAACTGAACACAATATTCAAAATGTGGTCTAACCAGGGTCTTGGAGCTGCAACATTATTTCTCTGCTTTCGAACTCAATCCCCCAGCTAATGAAGGCCAGCACACCATAAGCCTTTTTATCCACCCTATCAACTTGTGCAGCAACTTTGAGGGACCTCTGTACTAGAACCCCAAGATCTCTCTGTTCCTCCACACTGCTAAGAATCCTGTCATTAACCATGTACTCTGCCTTCAAGTTAGATCTTCCAAAGTGTATCACTTCACACTTCTCTGGATTGAACTCCATTTGCCACTCCTCTGCCCAGCTCTGCATCCTGTCAATATCCCAGTGCAACCTACGACAACCTACTGCACTATCTACTTAACCACCAACCTTTGTGTCATCTGCAAACTTACCAATCCACCCTTCCACTTCATCCAAGTCATTTATAAAAATCACAAAGAGCAGGGGTCCCAGAACAGATCCCTGCAGAACACCACTAGTCACTGACCTCCATATCAAATACTCCCCTTCAACAACCACCCTCTGCCTTCTGTGGGCAAGCCAATTCTGAATCCACTCAGCCAATTTTCCATGGATCCCATACCTCCATGGCCTTCTGGATGAGCCTACCACAGGGAACGTTGTCAAATGCCTTGCTAAAATCCATATAAAACAAATCCACTGCTCTACCTTCATCAATCTGTCTTGTCACTTTCTCAGAAAACTCTATTAGGCTCGTGAGGCATGACCTGCCCTTCACAAAGCCATGTTGACTATCCCTTACAAGACATTGTGTCTCCAAATGCTCAAATCTTGTCCCTAAGTATCCTCTCCAACAGCTTGCCCACCACTGACACAATTATAACTGGTCTATAATTCCCAGGATTTTCCCTTTTACCTTTCTTGAACAATGGAACATTTGCCAACCTCCAATCCTCCGATACCACTCCTATGGCCAGGGAGGACTCAAAGATCATTGTTAACGCTCCAGCAATCTCTTCCCTGGGGTATATCCTATCTGACCCTGGGGACTTACCCATCCTAATGCTTTTTAATAGCTCCAACACTGCTTTCTTAACTTCAACATGCTCCAACACATTTGCCTGTTCTACACTAACCTCCCCTTTGTCTAAGTCCCTCTCCTCGGTGAACACTGAAGCAAAGTATTCATTTAGGACTTCCCCTACCAACTTCACCTCCAGACATGTTTTTCCTGCCCCCCCCCCCCCCCAGTGGGACAAACCTATCTAGAACCCCATGCAAGTGGTCCCTAAACAATCTCCACACTTCTGCAGTGCATTTACCAGAGAACGTCTGTTCCCAATTACACTCCCAAGTTCCCGCCTAATACCATCGTAATCTGCTCTCCCCAAATTAAATAATTTCTCATAATGTCTTCCCCTATCTTTGTCCATGGCTATGCTAAAGGTCAGGGAGTTGTGGTCACTATCCCCCAAAATGCTTGCCCACCAAGAGGTCTGTCACCTGACCAGGTTCATTGCCTAGTACCAGATCCAGCATGGCATCTCCTCCAGTTGGCCTGTCTACATACTATGTCAGGAATCCTTCCTGTACCTGCCTAACAAATTCTGCCCCATCTAAACCTTTTGCACTAAGGAGGTGCCAATCAATATTAGGAAAGTTGAAGTCACCCATGACAACAACCCTGTTAATTTTTAACCTTTCTAAAATCTGCCTACTTATCTGCTCCTCAGTGTTCCGGTGGCTATTTGGGGGCCTATAGAATTCTTCCAATAAAGTGATTGCTCCCTTCCTGTTTCTGACTTCCACCCACACTGACTCAATAGACAATCCCTCTATGATGTCCTCCCTTCCTACAGCTGTAATACTATTCCTAATTAGCAATGCCATCCTCTCACCCCTTCCATCTCCCTCCCTATCTCTTGAAACATCTAATCCCTGGAACCTCAAGCAGCCACTCCTGCCCTTGCGACAGCCAAGTCACTGTAATGGCCACAACATCGTAATTCCATGCTCTCAGTTCATCATCCTCATTCTTAACACTTCTTGTATTAACCACATTTCAACCCATCTAACTGACTGCATTTATGCCCAATTCCCCTGCCTATCCTTCCTCACCTCTGTACACATCACATCTACTTCTACACCAACTAATCTAACACTCTGGTTCACATCCCCCTGCCAACCTAGTTTAAACCCTCCCCATCACTTCTAGCAAACCTGCCCACAAGGGCATTGGTCCCCCTCAAGTTCAAGTATAACCTGTCCTTTCTATACAGATCATATCAAATCTAAACCCCTGACCCCTGTACCAACTCTTCAGCCATTCATTTCACTGCCTTATTCTCCTATCCTTTTCCTCCTTGGTGTGTGGCACGGGCAACAATCCAGAGATTACTACCTTTTTGAGGTCCTGCTTAACTCCTTCCTAACTCCCAAAACTCTCTCTTTAGGACCTCATGCCTTATTTTACCTATGTCGTTGGTGCCAATGTGTACCACGACTTCTGGCTGCTCACCCACCCCCCCCCCCTTAAAATACTGTGCACTTGATCTGAGACGTCCCTGACCCTTACACCTGGGAGGCAACCTACCATCCGGGAGTCTCTATCTTGCCCTTGCCCATAGAACCTCTTGTCTGTCTCCCTAACCAATAAATCCTCTATCACTATTGCACTCCTCTCTCCTCACCCCCCCCCCCCCCCCCTTTTTTTGTGCTGCATTAGCCTTTGAGTTAAGTAGGTATCTGGAAGGATGGAGATTATGCTGCTTCCAGGAGATTGTTGCAAGCAGGTGGGTTTGGGGTGGAAGTTTTCTCACACCAACCCTAAGAAGAGGAAGAGATTGGTGGATGACTGTCAACATATTAGTTCCCAGGATTCAGCCTTGGCTGTAATACGCAAAATGTTCTCTGACATCCAGTTACAAATCCAACACTACTCTCCTACACTCTGCTTGCACCTCCACCATTTCCAACCTCACCATATTCTCTACCCTCATTTCCATCAATCACCAACACTTCTCCATTGTATTTCCAAATAGAAGGCATCTAAAGTGATCTCAGAATAGCAGTCCCTTTAAGGTTCCCTGATACAAGCTATCTACAGTGTTACTCATAGAAGTTATTTTCATCAGTGCTGTCAGAAGCTGTCATGCTGATTTTTTTTTGGAAGAAAAATTGCATATTATCAAGCAGTGATCAAAAATTTATTGGTAGAATCCTGTTACCCAGTTTTAGGTACTGAATTACTGAAGCTAAAATATTTCCACTGGAGTGCAATTCTTGTTTTGGTTGAAATTAATAAAAATACCTTTTGAACATCATAGTAGGACAAAAAAGGGCTTAAATGATAATTTCCTGCTATTAAATTTTATGGTGTGAGGTGGTTTGGGAAGGAGAGAGATGAGGAAGAAAATGTGAACAGTTTAATAATGAATTCTGATTTTGGTTTACTCCTTTTGAAGTGCAAGTGTCAATTTTTATGATTAGGATCACACAAACTAATTTACCAAACTATTTTTAAGTGTTTGAAGATCAAGACCTTAGACCTGTTATTAAACATCTAGTCTACCAAGCAGTAATCCGTCCCCTCCTAAATACTCCTAAAACTTGGACTACCTAGGCTCTGGAAAGATACTACCGTTGCTATCTCCACGTTATTCTAAGTGAATCAGTGTCAGCATCCGCTCTCAACATGCCCTAATTATACTCAAGACAACTCCATTTGACAGGTCATGTCATTCACATGTGACACAAGATTCCAGAAACCAGTACTCTTTTCTCTATTTCAAGCTCTGTCATGGGAAGAGATTACCCAGCAGACAGAGGATTAGATTCCAGGATCCTCTCAACATTTTCTTCCAAAAAAAAAGATGTAGCATTCCATCTGAGATGGGAATCCCTAGTCCTTGATAGCTCCAAGTGGAGAAGGTGTGTTTGGGTTGGGACTGAGAGCCTAGTATCCATATGTCTGGAGCATTCACACCCATTGTAAATGGCAGAGGGCACTGCCTCTCAAACTATCCACCTCCCCATACATCCTTTCAGGTACCACCTACCTCATTTGTGGAAGAGTCTGCAGTTCTGACATTGATCTCATCAGCCATCTCAGAACTCTTTGCACCTAAGTGAACGCAAGTCATATTCGATGCCGAGGAGCTGCAGAATGGAGTGGTGATTTCTAACGTTATAGTTTCTGACTGTGTTTCAATCATTTTTCAAAGACATTGTCGACTGGTCACTGTGGCAAACATTTTCATTTAATTGCTGATAATAATCCCACAGAGTAAACAACCTGTTTGAATGAAATAATGGGTGAGGCTGCTACATTTAAAACAACTTCATTGCTTTCAGCAACTAGCATAAACAAAAAATGCTAGAGTAACTTCCAGGTTAGACAACATCTGTGGAGAGAAAGCTGATATTTTCAGATCAGTGATTATCTATAGCTTGCCCTTTTTAAGTACCTGCTGCTTATTGAGGTGTTGCAGTATGAATGAAACTTGGCAACTTGAGTACTTGTGATCTCCCTCGATAGCAGAGAGCCTTTTGTAAATATAAAATGACCCCCACATATCATACCAAGATTAATTTATCCTTAATTCCAACAGCTCAAACTCCAGAAGTTGCGAAGCCATGTGCAGGGGCCAGAGAGGTATGCATGAGAAGCCCACGAGTCCCAACTGGTAAGAACATCTACAAGGAAAGATTTTTTAAGTTGTAAGAATATATTTCAAAAAGGGTGGGAAATCACTGCCAAATTACTGAGTAAACTAAATATGGGTTTAAAAAAATGTAAACATCTTCCTCTCTTATCTGTAAAGATCTCCCTCAAAATGTGTATCAGATCATAGGCTAAATTCCTCCCATCAGCAAATTGGTGGGGAGATAGATGGGTGCAGCTTTCCATCATTATCTAAACAGCATTAGCCACCACTTCCCCAACAGATTTTCCTACCATCAGTTTACTGCTCCTTCCTGAGGGTGCTCGGTGGTAGGTCTGGAAATGCAGAACTAATTAGGCCTGAGGCCATCTCACGGACCCAGAGAGCCTTGTACAAAACCTTGCCCTCCCCGCCCCCCCCCCCCCCCCCCCCCTTCCCTTCTGTGGCTCTGGTTCCCATTTTCTGTTGTAGGGTTTGGTCTTCTACAGAGAGCAAGCCCTATCTGGTTGCCATTTCTCTAATCTTTGAGGGTATCTGCTGCCTGTATTATGGTGCTGCAATAATATTCCTACTGCAGAAGCAATGGGATTTTGTAGCCTTGCACTCTAAATTCCCTCTTGTTAGCAAGGAAACTGCTGTGCATATATAATAACCTCTGATGTAAGGAACTGGGCAGGGCTTAGGCAGATTTGGGGGCATGTCCTATATTTTTTTTTATCCAATATGTACAAATGTATTGAATAGAAACTATTTAATTTGTTAGAAAATTTGCATTTGGTACTAGTAAGATTTGACCTTATGGGGATGTCATTTAAGCCTGGCACCGGTATGTTTACATCAGTTCACTTTAACTGTCCATACAAAGTTAGTACACACTAGAACACAAGAAATAGAAGCAGGAGTAAGTTATTCAGCCACTCATGCCTGCTTCAGTATTCAGTGCCTGCTTCAGTATTCAAGGGATATGAGATTAGTGTACTTTCCTACACTAATCTCATATCCCTTAATGTCTAAAAAACAAACTATCAATCTTGATTGTACTCGCTGAGGACTTTCCACTACCCTCCTGCTTAGAAAATTCCAAGGGCTTACTGGTATTTATAGATGGCTGTTAGCATTGAAATAGATATTGGGCTGCATCATCCATTACAGTTTTTTGGCAGATCTGGGGGTAGTTGTCCTTTTATTTCTGTATTTCTGTTGGTAAGGAAATGCATGAGAATATGCTCCCAGTGTTTATCAGGATCAATGTGCTTCCCAGCCAGAACTCTCCCCTTTCCTGTGGGACAGAAAAGATAGATCAGTCCATGCTTCTCAGAGGTCCCAGATTGCTGCTTGGATCTCAACTACCAAAAAGCAATCTAAGTATAAATTTAGACTAAATTTTCATTTTGAACAGAGCAAGTAAGTAGAGAGACATCATCAATAATTCCATTCTCACACATTCCATAAAGATGTTACCCTTGTCTTCTATCTGGGAAAGCATTTCTTTTATTTGTTGGTTGCTAAGTAGCAGGTATGTTCCCACATTCTGCAGTTCAAATGTGTCAACATTTCCTGCTTAGCTTGTGCTAGAAAATCAAAAAAAAACTAAATGCTGGAAATCTGAAATAAAAGCACAATATGCTGGAAACACTCTTCAGGTTAGGCAGCATCTGTGGAAGGAGAAAAGTTAATGTTTCAGGTTATGGACCTTTCATCAGAACCAGTAAGGAGATTAAAAACAAGTTAGTTTTCAGTAAGAGAGAAGGATGGGTAGAACAAAAAGGGATATCTCTGATAGAGTGAGTAAATGAGTTAGTGGGTGCACTTACTAGCAGATTAAGCTGCTTTGTTTGTATAATGTGCAAGGTTGTGGGACGTGCCCAGCTGGCCGGACTATACAAATAGAATAGATGGTATTAGCTATAAGGAGAGGTTGGACAAACTTGGATTGTTTACTCTGGAGCATCGGGGGCAGATGGGAGGCCTGATAGAAGTTGATAAAATTGAGACGCATAAATAGGGTAAATGGTCAAAATCGTTTTCCCAGGGTAGAAAAATTGAGTACTTTTTTTAAGAGGCATAGCTTTAAGCTGAGTGGTGGAAAGTTCAAAGGGGATGTGCGGGGCAAAATTTTTTTTTACACAGAGTGGTAGCTGCCTGGAACGGGCTGCCGGGTGGGGTTGGTAGAAGCCAATACGATAGTGGCATGCAAGAAGCTTTTAGATAGGCACGTGAATGTGCAGGGAATGGAGGGATATGGATCAC
Source organism: Pristis pectinata (assembly GCF_009764475.1). Lineage (NCBI taxonomy): Eukaryota > Metazoa > Chordata > Chondrichthyes > Rhinopristiformes > Pristidae > Pristis > Pristis pectinata. Next base: position 12,464,623 of record NC_067439.1, on the reverse strand, counting down.
GTGCAGCAGAAGGGATTAGTTTAATTTGACATCGTGCTCAGCACAGACGTCATGGGCAAGAAGGGCCTGTTCCTGTGCTGTACTGTCCCATGTCATAATAAGAAAAACTGAGCCAAAATGACAGATTAGTTAGTGTTAGCCTTTCTTCCCAGCATTCCTCTTAGCTGTCTCAGTTTTATGGTTACAAGATCTTACTTTGCAGACATTGTCACTTGTTGAAGACGTGGTATTTTTGTCTGCTCTTTAGGGGGGAAAAAACATTATTACTGTTAATGCTGTTATAACTGCCCATGAGAGCTACTGTCTCGCAGCTCCAGCATCCTGACTTCCAGTGCTGTTTGCATGTTCTCCCTATGACTGCATGGCTTTCTCCTAGGCGCTCCAATTCTCTTCCACCCCCGGGGGAAAAAAAAACATGCAGATGGCTAGGTTAATTGACCACTGTGAATCGCCACTGGTGTGTAGACGAGAGGCATGACTGATGAGAATGTGAGAAAAGTTCACAGAGAAAATTAGTGGGGAAATGCTCTGCGAGTCAGCGTAGACTCGATAGGCCAAATAGCCATAAGAAAATATAGAAGAATGTGTGAATTATGTTAGCATCCACAAATTCTGCATTTTTACTGTGTGCATTTTTTACATTATCTGTGTGAAGTGAGCTTTAGTGTCCCTTGACTGTCTCTACTCCACCCACAACTTAATGCACTGCAAAAGTAAAAGAGAGGCTGCATTTATGTAGCACCCTTTAGAGCTGCAGGGCATGCCAAAGAAAGTTGTAGCAATTAAGTGATGTTTTGAATACAGAGTCACTGCTGTAGAAATGTAGCAGCCAATTTATGCAGAGAAGGATCCCTCAACGATTTGATTATATTTGTAGAGGAATTTGTTAGCACACTAGGGAGAGGTTCTTTCTCTTTAAAGTAATGCCATGGGGTTTTTGCATTTAGTTCAAGTAGTAAGTGGGCTTGAGTTTAATTTCTTGTCCAAAATACTTGCATCTTCAGTAATCCAGTGTGTTCTCAGTGCCACAGTGAGGCAAAGCCTAGATTATTTGCTTAGGTCTCTGGAGTGGGCTTGAATTCAAGTTTCTGACTGTTGTTGAGAATGCTGCCACAATTCTGAATGTGGTAATGGCACAGGGATAAAGTACTTTATTTTTTTGCTGATTGATCTATTAATTGACAGTCCTCTTGCAGCAGCATGTATTCTTTTTGGGCTGGTAGGTGATATCGGAAGTCGAGGAGGAATAACTTATTAGGAGTTCCAATAAACTTAATTGAAATTATTTTTTAAAGTTCTTTGGTTTCACTAAATCTGATTATTTGAATGTCATCTCTTTTGATTTATTTCAGAAAATCTGGTTATTCATCCTATCCGATGTGCAGCAATTAGCAAGTGCATGTTGAATATGCTCTTGGAATATCTCCCAAAGTACAAGAGCTCCAAAAATACTCTGGCTGCTTTCATAGTGGAGAAAGGTAAATTAGTCAGCCATAGCATGGCACTTGATCGTGATGGAGATCTACGGCTTGAGATGGAAAATAAATAAGATTTGTTATTCCCTCTTACTCTTTCTTTTTAATCTGTCATTAAATTCAATACCCACTGTGAGAAGTAAACAGAGAATTTTCCTCTTTGCACCACATAATGTCAATCTCTGGTTTGGCGTAGAAAACTCCCACCTTGATAACTGTGTCATTGTCAGGCTTTCCCATTGGTAGAATTGATTTCTTTTAAAAAAAACTTGCATTTCCATATCACTCATCCTGTCCTAAAGCCTTGGAAATGCTTTTGACATGTAGGCACTGTTGTAGAAAATATAGCCGATTTATAGACATGAGATACTGCAGATGCTGGAATCTGGAACAACAAATAATCTGCTGGAGGAACTCAGCGGGTTGAGCAGCATCTGTGGGAGGAAAAGGAATTGTTGACGTTTCAGGTCAAAACCCTGTATCAGGACAAGGCAACCCAAAACATCGATAATTCATTTCTTCACACAGATGCTGCTTGACCTTCAGAATTCCTCCAGCAGATTGTTTGTTAGCCAATTTATACATAATTTCTTACAACATAGAAAGAGATCTTTTTGGCCCATTTAGTCATTCCACACCTATTTCCCTGTAACCCATTCTCGCATGTGCCCAACACTCCACACTGGTTCTCCTGCTACCCATCTACACTAGGGCAAGGTGTAGTAGCCAATTAACCGACCAAGCACCACTTCAAGATGTGAGAGAAAGCTGGAGCACCTGAAGGAAACCCACATCAAGCTCCCACAAACAGCAATATATGTTGCTGGATACTGTGATATCACCTCCCAAACCCATGACTTCTACTACCAAGGGCAGGGACAGCTGATGCATGAGAACATCACCACCTGCGGGTTCCCCTCCAACTCGCACACTATTCAGCCTTGGAAATAAATCACAGGTCCTTCATCATTGCTGGGTTTAAGTTCTGGAACTCACTGTGCAGCATCTCAGTGGAAGTACCATCAAGAGGATGGTTCACCATGTCCTTCTGAAAGAAATTTAAGGATGAACAATAAATGCTGGCTTTGCCAGTGACACCCAGATCCAGAAAGTGGATAAAAATAAGTTGTGTAATGCAGAAACAGGCCATTTAATCCAAAAGGTCTTTGCTCCCACAAAGTTCCCTCAGATTACTACATCTAGCCCTGTTCACATAACTCCATATTCCATTTCTCTCCTGTGCTTGTCAATTAGGGGTAATACTACCATAATGGAGAGTTTCATTTCAAGCATTTCAATTAAATGTGATTGATACTAAGAAACTCCTTTAAAATTCTTATCTAATTTACAGAGAAGAACAATTTCATCAGTCTGGTAATATTGAAAGCAGGATTCAAAACAATCTTTTAGTACAATCTTTTTAAATATTTTGGCCTGTGCAGCTGTGATTGCAGGCAAGAAGCAGTGGATTAATTCCTACTCGGAATAGCCATTGTTAGTAAAGACGTTGTTGACTCAGTTGGGATATTAATCAGGAGGTTTAACCAAATTACTTCTGGAACACCCACAAGAGAGATGGGAGCTCTCCTCTTTCAGCCTGTAACTTGAGCCCATGTTTGTGAGTGGATTTTGGCTGCTAAGGTTTAGAGGCAGTCTACCCACATGGAATTCTGAGCAAATAACCTTCCAATCTGTTCAAAATAATCACCTTTTATCTTGTGACATATGGTATGAATGATGTATTTTGATCATTGTTTGCATTTTCTAAATTTATAATATTAAGCCATTATCAAAGTTCCTTTGTTTGTATCCTGATGTGAGACTCTAGACTCAACTCCAGATATATAGTAGGAAAACAGAGTGGGAATTTTGGGGATTTTTGGAAAATTTCAGAAAAAGTCCAATTTTTAACATTCATTGTCTGCAAATACTGGGAATTTATTAATTGAAATTTTATATTTGCTAACTCCCAATGGTAGTTTGAAGGTGCAGGTGTGGGGAGGAGAGAAATGGCAAGTGATTGGAGCAGCACAAATATTGACAGTCTATGTGACATTGGAAATAAGCACTTTGGTTTTCTTTACTAAATAAAGATCAGGAGAAAAGCTCCAAAATTCTTTTTAGCTCTAACTTGTTCTGTTTTCTCCCCCGCCCCCCCCCCCCCCCCCAGTCATTTTTCCTTTTTCCAGTTTGTATGCATGTACAAAATTCAATACTGTTTATTGCATTAACTAAAGTACAGGTGACCATGCTGGAGTATGGAATAAACTTCCAATGTCTGTATCAAGCAATCCCAAGCCATCGATAATAAGTGCAAGATCTTTCTTTCTGCTTCAGCAAGAAGGTTTCAATCATAGCTTCAAAATCATGCCCTTTATTGCCATTGATTTTGGCTCCGCAGTGATAGAAGATTGCAATGGCGAGACTGGGGAAGAATATGAAGTTGTTGCTTTAGGAACAGGAGAGACTTGTTACAGTGGTTGGATGTGTTTTGATGGCCGTTTACTCCATGACTGTCATGCTGCAGTGGTTGCAAGGAGAGCATTGCAAAGGTAATGATACAGAAAGTTTGTTTAAATGCATATAAATGATGTCATGAGACCTCTATCTCCTATCCTTAATATACTCAGTGTTCCAATCCATGGAATATCTATTTCTAGATAGTTCACCCAAATGCAAAGAAACAAAGCAAACATTTGCATTCTAGGGACACTGTAAAGAAGAGGTGAGACAGAACTGAGGGCAGACTGGAGAAACTTGACTTATTGGGCTTGATTGGAACAGGAACATTAGTATAAGAGTAATACAGCATGGAAACAGTCCCTTCGGCCAAACTGGTCCATACCCACCACAGCATCCTCCCTGCTAGTCCCAGTTGTCCACATTCGGATCATAACCATTCAAGCCCCTCCCCCCTCCATGTACCTATCCAAACGCCTCTTAAACGTTGCCATTGTATTCGCCTCTGCCACTTCCTCTGGCAGCTCATTCCAGGTACTCATTACCCTCTGTGTAAAGAGTTACCCCTCTGGTCCCTTCTACATTTCTCCCCTCTTATCTTGTATCTGTGCCGTCTAGTTTTGAACTCCCCAACCCTGGGGAAAAGACTGACCATCCACTTTATCCATATCCCTCTTGATTTTATAAACTTCTATGAGCTCACTCCTCATTGTCCTAGGCTCCAAGGAATAAAGAACCAGCATGGCCAACCTCTCCCTATAACTCAGGCCTTCTAGTCCACGTAGCATCCTTTTACGTCTCTTCTGCACTCTCTCCAACTTGACAATGTCTTTCCTAAAACGGTGACAAAAACTGTACACAATACTCCAAGTGCGGCCTCACCAACGCCTTGTATAACTGCAACACAATGTCCCTACTCCTAAACTCTATGCCCTGACTGATGAAGGCCAGCATGCTAAATGCCTTGTTCACCACCCTGTCTACTTGCGCAGCCACTTTTAGTGAACTGTGCACTTCTACTCCCAGGTCCTTCTGTTCCACAATACTCATCAGTATCCTGCCATTCACTGTATAAGTCTTACCCTGGTTTGAAAGTCCAAAATGATTCACTTCACACTTATCTAAATTGAAATCCATTTGCCATTCCTCAGCCCATCTCCCTAACTGATTAAGATCTCTTTGCAATTCATTGTAACCTACTTCACTATCAACAAGACCCCCTAATTTAGTATCACCAGCAAACTTGCTAATCATGCAATGTACATTCGTATCCAAATATTTACATACATAATGAATGAGGTCTCAACACTGACCCCTGGGGCATCCCACTCGTCACAGGCCTCCAGTCAGAAAATCGACCTTCAACCATCACCCTCTGCTTCCTATCATTGAGCCAATTCTGGATCCACCTCACTAGCTCTCCCTGAATCCCATGCAGCCTAGACTTCCAGATCAGCCTGCCATTTGGGACCTTGTCAAAGGTCTTATTAAAGTCCATATAAACAACATCTACTGCCCTACCTTTATCTATCCCCTTAGTTATCTCTTTGGAAAAACTCCAAAGGATTTGTCAGACAACTTCTCCCATGCATAAAACCATGCTGACTATTCCTGACCGGGCCTTGACTGTCCAATTGATGGTAGATCTTGTTCCTCAGAATTCGCTCCAGTAACTTCCCTACAACAGAAGTCAGGCTCACCGGCCTGTAGTTCACTGGCCTGTCCTTTCTACCCATCTTGAACAATAGAACAACATTAGTGACCTGCAAGTCTTCTGGAACTTCACCAGTGGCTAACGACAAGGGCCTCTCCAATTTCTTCCCTAGCATCCCATAAAGTCTGGGGGTGCACTTGGTCAGTCCCTGGGGATTTGCCCACCTTAATGTGCTTCAAGGCTGCAAATACCTTCTTCCTTATAATAAGCATATAATCCAAGACCTCACTACTTATTACCTTCATTTCTTTGGCATCCATAATATTCTCCTTAGTAAAACACTAAGAGGAGAAATAGACATTAAAAATCTCAACCACCTCCTGCAGTTCCACAAATAGGCGGTCCTGATGGTCTTTAAGAGGACCTAGTCACCCTTTTACTGTTAATATAACTGAAGAACCTCTTGGGATTATCTTTAACCCTTCCTGCCCCCTTTTGCCCTTTTGATTTCCCTCTTAAGCCTGGTCTTAAACTTTTTATATTCAAGGGATTCATTCATACCCAGTTGCCTAAACATGATGTACGCTTCCTTTTTCTTGACCAGAGCCTCAATGTCTCTCATCAGCCAGGGTACCCTTGGCTGGAACATGCAACAGGAACATGCTGCCCCTGGACTCTTGATAGGACCCTTTTAAAAGCCTCCCACTTGCTATCTGTTCCTTTGCCTTTAAATAGTCACCCAGTCGACCCCAGCTAGATCCTGCATAATAAGGCCCTGCTCCAGTTCAGAACTTTAACCTATGGACCTGTTATTTCTTTTTCTTTTTCCATAACTATTTTAAAATAAATTGAAATTGTGGTCACTGGACCCAAGGTGCTCCCCAACTTACACTTCAGTTTCCAAAGAGGAGATCCAGTATTGCTCCTTCCCGAATAGGTTCCTGTATATGTTACTTGAGGAAACTGTCTTGGATGCACCACACACATTGGTGCCCCATCCAGGCCCTTTGTACTTTGGGTGGTCCAGTTAATACCAGGAAAATTGAAATCTCCTACTAACACTACCTTATTATTCTCACAACTACATGCAACTTCTCAACACATCTGCTCCTCAAGTTCCTGTATAGTATGTCAAAACATGTATTAAAAAAAATGAATTCAGAACCAAGTAACAAAGTTTCAAGCTAATGAAAGGCAAATTTAGGATTGAATCAATAAGCAGCTGTGAAATAAGTTTATTCATTTACAGGATGTGGATGTCGCTGGCAAAGCCAACAGAGCATTTGTTGCCCAACCCCAATTTTCATAGAGCTGAATGGCTTGCCAAGTTGAGAGCTTATCCCACACTGCTGTTGTCATGCCGTCCCATGTTGGCCAGAATAGATAATAATAAATGTTGTCCTCTGATGGGATTTGTTCCGATCCCTTAAATTCACAGCTACTAAGACTAGCATTTTTATGATATCAGGTTGTGAATTAACTGAATTTAAACTCCCCAGCTGCTATGGTTGAATAGTCGAGACCTTTGGGTACTAGTCCTGTCATAGTCATTCTTGTACCCTCCATCATAGGATTCAGCATTGTATCGAGATGTTTAATGTACAACATTCAGCTTGCGAGAGCCTCTGATGTGGCAACACATGCTGGATAGATAAGAGGTCTTACTGATTTGCTTGGCTTCTGTACTTGTAGGCACTGAGCTTTTAACTCTCCAAGTTAACTACATAAAATGCAACTTCTATGAAATCTGACAACCCTCTACTCAACAGATACATGAACACATTGTAATAAACTAAACCTGCAATTGCTGCATCACCAGTGCTGGCTGGCAGCACTGAGACATTTCCCGAACATTTATATTTTCATATTTCAATCATTCAGTGACTTTGTGAAAGCCTTTTGCCTACTCATCACCATATATTTACCTGAAATCAAAAGCAATTATCATCAAGCAGATGTCCAGTATGTCCTAGCACACCTTGTCTGACCCACTTCTAAAGTGGCTCAAGAAGTTAGGAAAAGATCTCCAGTCCATTTGCCAAAGCACAAAATATATGGATTCTGTCTATGGATCATGGCTGTTAATCTGTCAGCTCATTTGAACAAATGCAAGTGTGAACATTACATTAAGATAGCAAGAAAATGTCTCAATCATCTTGCCTAACTTTGAAAATTACACAAGGTTTCTGGAAGCTGGAATGGGCCCTAACAGTTGTGCTGTTCAGACTGAAAATTTCCATGGTGTTAGAATGGATGAGTCACATTGTTCTGTTTGACCCCTGTAGTGTAATTTGTTTTGTTGGTCCTTTGATTCCAACCCCACACGCAATTGTCTTTAAGAGTTTCCAAATCAACTTCCCAAAAAATGTATGAACCTCAAGGATTTGTTTGCTTGAACAACCCTCCCTTTTCCTGCTATCCTCCTCCATCCCACCCTCCTCTAAGGTGTAGCTAGGGAGGAATCTTGGGAATTCTACTTTGGACCTGCACATATATTGGTGCACTGTTGGAGTTAAATGTTAGATTTTTAGTTTGTAATGGTTCAGTGCATTGTTTTTTCATGGTCACTGACTCTTCTGTCAGTCCATTTATAAACTTGGTAGCTTGAGTTCAGAAAATGTAACTTGTAAGTTGACAGCAACAATATTTCAGTGGGAGAGGGAGCAGACAAATAAACTCTCAAAGCTTTAGTACTTTGGAAAAGGTGGTGTTTTTTATGGTCAGAGAGTCGAATGGCCAACAAAACCAATCAATTTTGAGTACATGGTTGCTCATTTTAATAATTAAATTAGTTATGTAAAGCAATGAATGTTTTCAAAGGGGGTTGTTTTGACATAGACTGAAACTGCTATCAAGTTTTCACAACTGTTGAAGACTGAAAATGATTTTATGCAAACACAAAACCATAAAGTCTTAACTACAGGAAAACTCAGATGATCCGGCATGTTCAGGACTTCGTGCAGATCTTCCAGACTATTGGATGTTATTCCAATTCATACTCCACACACCTTCATTTTTTTCAGATGCTAGATCGTAGTAAGAAATCTTTCAGCGAACCTAGTGAGTTTAAAGGGAACGTGGGAGCCGTGCCCCTGGTGTCGGGGGCAGTGTAGGAACCATGCCCCCAGTGTGTTAGAGGCAGCATGGGAACCATATCCATTGAGCCAGATGCCAAACCATCAACTTACAAACAATTGGATAGCAGATTATTGGAGTTTTACTGTACATTTTACTGCATACAATTGTACCATTTGTGCCTTGCAAAACATGACAAAATATCAGTATCTGGTTATCTGCAGTTAAAATAAAATGATTCATGTGACCGGCCCTGGGATGGGTTTAGGATTTCCATTTGAGCAATCCATCCACTCTGGGTGGATGTGGGATGAATTGGCTTTGAATCCAATTGCCTTTCCCATCAGTACTATTGGTATCCATTTTGAGACATTCTATTTTTCCTGATGTAATGAATTGGAAAGGGGGAACACATTCAGAGGATACATGCACTGAAGCAGTGATTGATGGATATGCAGCTCCAGGGCAGACCAGTTGAGTTTGATCCTTCCTGCAAATGACAGCTGCCTACAATTTCTTTAAGGGTCACTGGGCAGACATCAAGACTGAAAGTTTGGGACTTCTTATCTACCACTTCCCCAGCCTTATGGGCTTTTCAAATATCAACTAACACACAAACCAGAGATCAAAATTGGGTTATATCTGGTCCATTTATCTTACTTTCACAGCTCACTGCATCAATCTGAAGTTTGATTTCCTTTTCAAGACCACCTTTTTTATTTGGAGATGTTTGGAGGAAAAAAAAACGATAGTCATTGCTTGAAATACTCAGGTCAGGGAGCATTTGGAGACAATGGTTAACATTTCAGATTTGTTACATTTCATCAAAATGCTCAGTATTTTCAGAATTTTGTTTTCGATTTCCAGCAGCTGTGATATTTGTTATTGGATAAAGGATTTCTGCTTGTTATAATGCAGCATTGTGGTAGTGCTTTTATAGCCAGCGAATTCTTTCTCATTTTGCAGATATTTGTTTAAACAGCTCCTTCTGTTCTGCAGTAATGATCCTGTGGGTTTAGAAAAGTGCATCTTCTGCAAGTCTTCAGAAAATGATTTCCTCTCCCTTAAGCACAATATATTTCTCCATCTCTATCTCAGCAGTGTGCCAAAGGGGGCTGCTCAAAGCATTCTTATGTAAGTGCTTTAAACTATTGCATTTCTACCATAATTGCTTAATAATGCTTTATTTTATTGAGTCAGTTGGAATGGCAGGCGGAAATGTTCATTTATCACTAATGCCATATGTAGACAGTATTAAACAAGAATGTTGGCATATAATTTGCAAACAAAATACATAAGTTGCACGTGGAACAAAGTTGATAATATTAAAAAGTAGATGTATTATCAGACGTATGTTGTCAGTATTTTTCTCTTTTGGATTTGTCTCATTGGATAATGTTCTTCAGGGACCCTGTGCCATATCGAAATCCTGACATGAGACTTCACATTCATTCGAAAGGCTCTCTCATGCCAGCGGCAAACTGTCGCCCAAGTGTGACCACAACCCATGTCTGCTGCATGTCTGCCAGCGACAAAGTGAGCAGATGGATGGTGCTTGGAGTCCAAGGAGCCCTCCTCAGCCACTTTATCAAACCTCTATATATCACCAGCATTGTTCTTTGTAAGTACAGCAGGTTCAATCTGGAGAAGTAGCCTTTTGTAGTTGGGGAGGGGAAATGTTTAAACTATGTGGAAACTACATTTTCATTATGATCTATGCCCTTAGAAATCTTTTGCAATGTCCATTGTATATTGCTTTTGACAAACTGACTTCTGGATGTGCCTTTTACCATGCATTTGTGCTTTTCTATCTCACATTGTCATCAAATATGGATTTATTGCTTATATTTTGACAAAGTACAAAGAAGTGCCGCAGTGAGATGTGGTATTCTTTTAGACCACTTTTAGGTTGGCAAATTATAACCAGTAGGATGTTACAGGGATTTTTCTGGGCTTTTGTCATTGACACAGATTGTAAAATGGCTTGAATAAATGGAGCAAATGTATTATGGCCAAATTAATCAAGATAAAAAGAGGGATAAAGCAAGTTGTGAGGGATACAGAAAGGTTGAGATGTTGGGCAAAAATTTGCCAAATGGAGTATAATGCAAGATTATCCCATACTGGTAGAAGAATAGAAAAGCAGAATATTGTCTAAATGCAGAGACTACAGAATACTGGTAAACCAAGGGATCTGAGTGTCCTCGTACACAAAATGCAGGAAGTTAATGTGCAGTTACAATTGATTATATAAGCAAAAGAAATGATGGCCTTTTATTGTAAAGGGATTGGAGTATAAAAATAGGGATGTCTTGCTATATCTGTACAGGTCATTGACGAGACCACACCTGGCATACTACCTAGAGTTTTGGTCAGATTATTTAAGGAGTTTATACTTGCAGTGGATGCAATTCACCTAAAGTACACCAGGTTGATTCCTAGGATGAAGTGATTGTCATATAAAGAAAAATCATACAGGTTGGGCCTGTAATCTATTGAGGTTTGGAGGAATGAGAGGTGATCTTACTGAAACATAAGATTGAAGTAGTTTGACAAGATGGTTGCTGTGAGTATGTCTCCCTTCCGAGAGGAATCTGCAGCTAGGCATAGTTTCAGAATAAAGGATTTCTCATTTAAGACGAAGATAAGGAGGAGCTGCTTCTCCAAAAGTTATGAATCTTTGAAATTCTCTACCAAAGATATTTGTGGAGGATGAGTCATTGAGTACATTCAAGGGCAAGGTCTGTAGGGGAGTTGAGGGTTATGGAGAGGTAAATGGAGCTAAGGCCAAGGTAAGATCGTGCAGACTCAAGGTACCATTTGGGCTTCTCCAATGTCTCATGAACCCACAGAATGAAAAGGTTACACTAAAACAACAGGGAACATTGTGCATGGATTACTTTTTCTATGGCTTCTCAACCCCCTCCCATCCTACTGCTAAAGGAAATTGCCCAGAATCCCTAAGGCCCTGATTCTGGTGGAGAGATGTGCAAGAATGTGGAAAAGTAGAAACAGGAGCTGGCCATTTTGCTCCTGGTACCTGCTCCACCATTCAGTAAGATCATAGCTGATCTCTAAAGCCATTGCCATATTCCTGCACCAACCCTGTATGTCTTGTACTTCCAAAACTCTATCAATCTGGGTCCTGCTGCAGGTTTTTGTCCCATAACGTCGACAGTTCCTTTCTTCCCACAGATGCTGCTCGACCCACTGAGTTCCTCCAGCAGATTATTTGTTGCTCCAGATTACAGTATCTGCAGTCTCTTGTGTCTCTATCAATCTCTGTCTTGAACCTACTCCGCAGTTAAGCTGCCATAGCCCTCCTAGGTAGAGAATTCCAAATGTTCAATACCTGGGGAGAAGAAATTTCTTAAATTTCAGTCCTGAATGGCTGACCCCTTGTAGTGAGACTGATGCCTAGTCGTAGACACCCCAGTAGGGCAAAAATTATCCCTGCATTCAGCCTCTCAAGTCCCATAAGAATTTTGTATGTTTCAGTGAGATCACCTCTCATTCTTCTAAACTCATGAGGGTTTTGCCCAATCTGTTTAATCTCTCTTCATTAAAATAAACCTACCACCCTACCCCCAAATCCCAGGTTTCAATCCAGTGTTGCACTCCCTCTGTCACAAATATATCTTCCCTTTGATGGGGAGACCAGGATTGTACACAGTATTCCAAGTGCAGACTCACCCAGGATCTAATATCATTGTAATAAGATACTTTTACTTTGGTATTCAAAACTTCTTCATATAAAGGCCAACATATTATTTGCTTTCTTAATTACTTGCCATACCTGTATGACTGCTTTCAGTGATTTTTTTTGTGTGGAAGTACACCCAGGTTCCTCTCATCACAAATGTGTCAATCCCTCACCATTTTAAAAACAAAACTATTTTCTACTTTTTTCCTATCAAAATGGATTACTTTACATATTTCCAGATTATATTTCATCTGCTATGCCCTCACCCATTCACTTGGCCTTTCAATATCTGCCTGAACAACCCCCCTATTGCATCCTCCCCACAACCCACACTCGCCCAACTTTGGATCATTAGCTCAACTGAAAATATTACAACAGGTCCCCTCATCTGAATAGCTGATATAAACTGAACAACTGGGGCCCCAGCACCAATCCTTGCGATGCCCATTAATTATGCTCTCTAATCCAAAAATGACCTGTATGTTTTTTTTTTGTCTATTAATCTTACTTCCCTCTATATTTATCTCTAATTTTGCTTAATAGCTTTGTGTGGCGTCTTTTAGAAGACTGCCTGAAAGTCCAAATACAGTAAACCTTCGATAATCTGCTATCTCACTATTTGGAAATCCCTTCCCACCTGCCAGGGTCCTACTTCCTGTGCTCCCTACCCACTCGTCTGGCTCACTAGAAAACTTATGTTTTATAATATCTTTTTAAGTGAATAAAATATGTTGGTATATTAATCCAATAGTCTGCAAAATCTGCCAGTTTGGCACCTCCAAAGTCCAAATTACTGTAAATGCAAATTCAGAATCAGATTTATTATCACTGAAAAAGCAGTTTCTCCAGAGAGTGGTGAATCTGTGGAATTCTCTGCCCAGGGAAGCAGTGGAGGCTATTTCATTAAATATATTTAAGACACAGTTAGATAGATCTTTACATAGGGGAATTAAGGGTTATGGGGAAAAGGCAGGTAGGTGGGATCTGAGTCCACGGCCAGATCAGCCATGAGCTTATTGAATGGCAGAGCAGGTTCGGCAGGCCAGATGGCCGTCTCCTGCTCCTATTTCTGATGTTCTTATGACTTGTATGACGTGAAATTTGTTGTTTTGCAGCAGCAGTACAGTGCAAAGACATAAATACTATAAATTACAAAAATAAATAGTGCAAAGAAAGGAATGAGTGTGGGTCTTCAGGCTCTTGTACCACCTCCCTGATGGTTGTAACGAGGAGGGCATGTCCCATCTGGTGAGAGGGTACTTAGTGAAGGATGCCGCCGCCTTGAGGCACAGTATCTTGAAGATGTCCTCGATGGTGGGGACATCATCGTTGTAAATGTTTCTAGTTGTAAATGTAATTTCATAGTGTAGTAGTTGGCATAATGCTATTACAGCATCAGTGACCTGGGTTCAATTCCCGCTGCTGCCTGTAAGGAATTTGTACGTTCTCCCCATGGCTGTGTGGGTTTCCTCTGGGTGCTCCAGTTTCCTTCCACATTCCAAAGACGTACGGGTTAGGAGCTGTGGGCATGCTATCTCAGAGTGGCGACACTTGCGGGTTGCCCCCAGCTCATTCTCAGTAACGCAAAAAGACTCATTTCACTGTGCGTTTCAATGTACATGTGACTAATAAATATCTTACCTAATCAAACATCAGCATGGAAGTGAATGAATGCCAGATTAAGAAAAATAACTTTAGTTAATTAAGTTGAATATTTCTCTGTATTTCCAACTCAGCTGACCAATTACATGCGATGCATATCGTCACAAAAGCAATCAATCAACGTGTGGATGAGAGTTTGAATGAGAAGCTCCCTGCTCCATTCACAGCTCTGAGGGCACATTTCTCCCATTGCGGCAAGGAAGAACCAGAAAAAGTAGACCCACTTCACAAAATGCTGAGCATTAACTGGTGTCGGGGGGATAGCACTGTGGAAATAGTAGATGGAGCAGCAGGAAAGACCACAGAAGAGTAAGTATTCCACTCTATCTCAAGCAAATGTTTAAAATCAAAATGTATTATTTCATTAATTGTTACATTATATTGGGGTGGAAATGCCAGTCAGTTGTGCTCTGAGGTGAACATTCTTATCAAATACCATTCTACATTGTTTTCACACAGTGTTAATGTGGATTGTCAGATATTTTTAGATATCAGAAGGTAAATGCATTTTTGTCTAGCACTCAAACCTGCTGCTAGAATCTGCACACTCTGTGATAATGGGTACTCTGAGTCTAGGGTTTCCTCAGACAACTTGGTGTCCCTTCTAGATAATCATGTCTAAGACAGAGGTGAACTGGGTACAAGTGGGTTAAGTATTGTGCTGGACAAAATGTACCATCTACCAATAAATCTTAATTTAAAGCACACCTTGTGATAATGACTTAATCCCCAATACATTAACACAAGAAAAAAGGGTGAACAGATTGGCACAGCCAGTGGATCCACTGACTCTGTGCCAGAGATCTGTGTTCAGTGCTCACTGCATGGAGTTTGTATGTTCTCCCTGTCACTGAGGGTTTCCCCTGTGTGCTCCAGTTTCCCCTCATTCATGTGGGTTGGCCAGTTCATTAGCCACTGTAAATTGTCCTTAGTACGCGGGTGAATGGATGAATCTAGGGGGAGTTGATGGAATGTGTGGAGAATTAAAAATAAAATGTAGGATTGGTGCAAATGGGTGCTTGATGGTCAGTGCAGACTCAGTGAGCTGAAGGGCCTTTTTCCATGTTCTATGGTGCTGATGTACATAATAAATATGTATAAAAATGTATGTTCTTTAGGTCATTTAGAAATCTGTACAGAGGTGTGACATACACTGGATTTCAGTAATTAAACATGAACCAGTATTAGGAGATTACTTTGAGTAAGGCCATCTGCACAATCTCAAAGGAAATCATTTTAGAAAGTTAATATAGTGGAGAACTGCTGAAATTTAAAGAACTGCAAAATCTTTTGTATGTGTTTGTATGAAAAGCACATTTTAATGACTTTGAGAAATGTGTATAATTTCTGCATTGGTAAAATATCATAATGCTAGATGCAGAAGGATACTTTTAAGTGATTATGTAGCAATATAGGGTATGTTTTTCTAACTCCTAGGTGGATTTTTTTTATTTCTGTATAACTACTGTTTTAGTTCCCCTTTTAAGAATGGAATCAACACTGCCAGTCGTTTATGCAAAGCTGCCATGTTCTGTTCCTTTCAACATTTAGCAAGAGAAATAGATAGACCAGAGTTACTGGAGTGGTCAACGTGTCATGAAGCCAAGGTAAACATATTTCTTATGACAGAAAAACAGTTAAGGCATTTACACATTTTAGTAATTTGCCTTTGATTTAAATACTAACGTATTTGAAGTGAAGGAACTAGAAAAGATGCAATGGAACAAAAGAACCCACATATCTCACTGCAGAGTAATATTGCCAAGAATGTTACAGGTGAAACACACATCCTGCTGGCCTGAAAAATCTTTAATCAATTTTTAATCGGGTATTCTATAGTGTATGTATATTTGAACCTACGATAAAAGGGCTTTAGGCTATTGATTCTCTGAAGAATGACAAAGCTGAGAAAAGACTGAAATTAACAACGTGGGATTCCTGAAACCACTCTCTGATTTGCTATTTCCTCTCTTCATCAAGCCTAGAAGTGGAAGAGAAGTTTGCTGTTAAGAATGTCATACTACCTTCTTGCAGATGGATTAAATAGCGTATTTCTTCCTTGACCAAGGATCCTGCAACCTATTTGCTTTTAAAACCTTAGTTGGAGATGGTCACTTCAGCCATTTTAAACACTTTCCTCGGGCAATGTTGTCATCAAAGGCTTGACTCAGTAAAAAAAAATTATAGAACCTAGGAAGTTTTTATAGAGTGCATTTTTGCTTGTTTGTAATATGAAAAGATAACTTAGAAGCATTTTGTTCCACTTATCTAGTAACAAGCATGTAATAAAATACATTGATTCTTCAATTAAAATGCTGAAGATATAAAGTAAACTACAGTAATCGCCACACACCTAAATTATTCTTGTTTCTGACAACCTAACATTATTAAGCCTTGTGCTACTCTTCTATTGATTTGTCTGCTAATTCATTAAATTAACATTTTATTTTTAAAGCTAAATTTTACTTTATTGATTTGGGGAATAGCATATCTTCCACCTTTCAGTGTTGACATCAGAATTGGTGTTTCTGACAGGATTTAACTCACTTGTGCATTTCCAACACCAGGCTCTGCCTGAAACTATAAATGCTTAAAGTTGCAAACACTCCAGAGTTGCAGCCCAGCTTATGAAAATCTCCTGTTCTCTCATTCCCTGTGCTAACCAGAGCTTCAATCTTATGTGTGAATACATCAGTGCAAGCTCAGACTGCAATCTATGTTGTGTAGCTCCAGTAAATATTCTTTCATGTGACTACGAGGACAAGAGTTTGAATGGTTTGAGATTTTTTTTCTCAAAACTATTTAATCTTCTATAAAATCTGCATAATATTGAGCTCTGACTATGGACTTCTGTAGGGAAGTTGTTCTGGAATTCAGCAAAACCACATCATTTGAATTTCCAGTGATGGGAGGAATGAGAGTTCTTTGGAGCAATAATCTTTTTGCTGCAACTCCTTTGCTTTAATTAGAGATCCTCTGAGGGGGGAGAAAGACTATTTCCAGTTCAGAGTGGCCGGATAATTCACAGTTTACCAAAACTGCTCCAAATGGAACTTCTAATATGTATTGTTCTCCCATTTGTATGAAAAATCAATTTCCTTTGTCATAAACTTGAATTTGTCAAATCTCCCACATTTGAATACTCCCCTTGCAGCACCTGTGCTAAGAACATTTCCAGAGTATGGTTTTGAGACTTGAATTCAGAGGCTATTGACAAATACAAATGGGTAGTCACTTTCCATGCCACTGTTTGCATTGGTAAATGGACTGAATTCTTTGGCAGCAGTAACAACTAACATTGTTCTTGTATCACTGACATACAAACTTAAGGTGGACTTGTACTGACAAAACAATGAACTTCCCATGAGTTCTGTTGTTTTACACTGCTTGGTGGGTTACTGAAACCATGCAGCAGAAAAGGGTGCTGCTGACAAACTATTTTGAACTGCAAATTCTCAAACCAGTGCACTGTCTAGAAACTTAGATATTATAATCATTTATCTAATTTCAGATATAGAAACTTGAAGATATGAATATCATCCATATCTCTGAAGTGACCTATGATTTTGCGTAATCATTTCAGATGAAAGCTAAAACATACCAACAAGCCAAGGGCATCATGAACTATCACTTCATATCCACTGGAGCAGGTCCATGGCCACAGAAACGCTTAGTTGACAACTTCAGCAAATAGATTTCATTGGGATGTAAAAGAATTTAACTT
The DNA here is from genome assembly GCF_009764475.1 of Pristis pectinata. NCBI lineage: Eukaryota > Metazoa > Chordata > Chondrichthyes > Rhinopristiformes > Pristidae > Pristis > Pristis pectinata. The sequence goes on along the minus strand of NC_067439.1, from coordinate 12,446,870 downwards.
TTTTAAGCTGTTTAAAAAGTATCATCCTGAAGTTTAAAACAGAAAATGCTGGAAATAATCCACAGTCAGCATCTATTTCCAGCAATGTTTTTATTTTATATTTTCTGTAACATTTTCCTTTCAGATCATGCTGTACTGCTTTTTGTGAAATGATTGGGAATTATATTTAAAACAAGCACCCATTTGGTTTGTCTGTTTCAGTTGTAATATTAAATGCTATTTCAAAGAACTGGATGTGTTGAACTTTGTGAAGAAAGGTAAATTGTTTATTCTCTCCCTCCTTTGCTGCTAGTTTGTTTTTTTTTACATAGAGCTCACTGGCAATTGTCCAAACTGACATGTTGGTCAGGAATATAGGAACAAGAACAAACCATTTAGTTGCTCAAACTGGTTTCCAAGTGCAATATAATGACTTATCTGGCAGAGGAGTGATGCTGATCACTGATGCCAATCTCCCAGGGTAAAGTTATCAAGGACAATGACAATCCCCCACCCACCCTCCTGCCAAGACTCCAGCAGAGAGTAAGACAAGGAAAAATGAGGAAAGCCCAACCACTGAGCACTCAAGCCCCAGCTGCAAACTCCCCACCTCTTCCCCAGGAGATAGGAGCTGATGGAAGGGGGGCCCGCAGAGGAACAAGTAGGAGAATGGCAGGTGAAGAGGAGGAAGTCATAAATGGCACCACACAAGAGGCAAGGAGTGTCAGAAAACAACATAGTTTCCTTTGCTTATGTTGCAAACAGACATCAGCAACCTCTCCTCAACTGAAGATGAAGCCTCTGAGTTGACAAAGCAGGCAGAGGAGGAGGAAAAAGCTAGCAGCTGGGAACATGTGAGGGAAGCATCCAGCCTGTTGCATCCCAGCTCTGGGAGAAAGTACAAACTCTGACCAGACACAACTGGAGACTGGTGAAGCTGGCAGTGTTGCTGAGGGGAGATCAGCCTGTTTTCCTCAGAGAAACCCATCCTCTGGAGAAGGGCAAGTATCTAAGCCTGAAAATGGCAACAGATGGTGAAAGCTGTATGCATATGGGCTCAGGACAACTGTCTACAACAGTAGAGGCCTTCTGGTCTAAGCTAACCATGCGAGTGTCCACCTCCTCTCCTGCAGGTAGGTGACAGTATCCCTGAGCAGTGCAAGCCTCTCCATATCTTTCACTAGCTCTGAATAGTCAAGTTAGGTGCAGGAATAGAGCAGCCCTGTATGTCTGCTCCACTATTCAACAAGATCGTGGCTGATCTAGTTGTGCTTCATCTCTGCACTCTCACCTAACTCTTGTTTATCAGAAGTCTATCTACCTCTGCAGTTGACTATCAACCATCTCTGTTTCATTTAAAAATTAACAGCTGTTCCAGCACAAGTTTCCATTTGTGGAAGAGGTTTCCAAACTTCTGCCAGCAATTAGTTCAGATTTGTAATTGAGACATGAGGTACAGAAACAAAGATCAGAGACAAGTTTGTATCCTACAGCCAGCATTACATCTGGAATCAAAGCCTTTCCACCTACCAAATACATCAATTGTGCTCTTTCAGTGCAAGGAAGAGGGTATGGTTACAGCAGATTATCCATTTTTAATCAGCTAATTTTTCCTTTGTTTTATCAAAGTTTATTCCAGATAGGTTCTTAAGACATTCAGATGGCTTTAATATTTCTCTTGGTTACTGCCAATCCAACTCGTGAACAAATGACTGGATGCATTCCAGGTACACATTGGGAATACATTGGAGCTCAAGACAGTAGTGTCCCATCACCTTGTACTGAACTCTGCTGCTAGCAAATAGAGTCATGAGTTTTTGAAATGTCTGATAATCCCAGTGTTCTATTCTGCCCAGGCTCTTACAGACTGAACCCTATTGCACTGCAGGTAGATTAAACAGAAACCTCAGAGCTAATGGAATATCTCATCATTTATTCAATAATTTAACAATGAACTATTTATAATTCATTGGGACAGATGCTCAGAGTGCTTGATACACAGAAAATGGTTAATGTTATTCCACAACTGTTTGCAGAGTTATAGAACTTAAGTTCATGTACTATTTATTAACAGCAAATTAAATGAGGAACTCTCCCCAGCAGCTAAATGCTAACCTGGAAAATCAAGGTATCACCATCTCCTAGGTGCCTCTTCAGTACCCGGGGGAAGCTGTGCACAAATCATTCACAACACAGGCATGTAATGTGATCAAACCTAGTTAAGCTACTCTCCAGAAATAGTCTCTCAAATGGTAAGCTGATGTATAAATGGCAAGCTGATGTATAAATGGCCACATGTTTGTAGAGGTAGTTGCTGGGATTATAGAAATTTATAGCACAATCAAATCACTTAACTGCCTTGCTACTCCAAGTTCTTTAGCTGATCCATTCCTCCAGCACTGTAGCTTTTGCCAGAAATAGGTAAGCACAGAAGGAAAAGGACCCAATACAGGCAAATGGGCAGAAAGGTCAGTGTGGATAGAGTGGACTGAGGAGCCCCTGTGCTGTACATCTTTCAATCTATGACACAGCTCAGCATGGAGTGCATGTTACAAGAGTAGAGTTTTAGGCCTGTCCAACATAACTGATCAAGTCTTAATTAATGTTTTATGCAGGGAACATTGACCTGGGGGATATTAGTTCATATCCTGCCAGTGAATTTACAGAAATACTGATGGTATTTTTTTCCCCCATTCCCTCAAGCTAGATGCCCGTTGTAGCTAATCCAGATCTGTGAAACACAGGAATCATTACTACCTGGAAAACCAAGCTTTGTGCTGGATTTTGGGTCCCAATATTCAAAAATCCTTTCCCCCTCTGTTGAAGGCCATATTGACACATTCTTGAAGATTGAAGTTACCAATGTCTGCCATCCACACAAATGGCTCCTGAGGTATGGAAAATGTTCCCACACCTCACCTCAACCTAAGGGGAGGATGTTTGCTCCAGCATCTCAAGACTAAATGCTGATTAAATCAAAAGGAGGCCAAAGAGGAGATTTAAAACCCTTTCTTGTCCAATCAATTAAAACTCACCAAGCCTGCTAACATTCCAGTAAAGCTCTTCTGCAGTGTTGCCACATTTTCCTCTGTGGCCTTATGCTGCACTGTCTTGTGTATTTATAGCTTAACTTTTCAAGACAAGCATTTTACCTGCCTCCTTAATTACTACATATCCACAACTTCATGCATGAGCTTTCCTGGCTCCTGAACCTATTATTTCCAATCATTGTATTGTGGAAGTTGAATTCCATTTACCTCCCACCTACCAGTGATGCACATGACAAAGGAAACAAGCACTGAAAACACTGACTAATATTTAGCCATACATGACCCACAAGCCTGACAGTTCCTTTAATTACCACTATCCATTGCTTTCTGCTGTGCTAATTGTTGCCATGTTTGGATATTAAACTAAATCAAGTGAAATCTGTTACATCAGACACTAAAGTACATATGATCATCAAATGGGCTACTCATCAAATCAAGATGGTCAGATAAACTTGAAGGTGAAACTGCACCATTGATACCAATTTTCCCCAACAAGTTGTCAACTTAGGGATGGACCTGTAGTTACCTGGTCTACTCTTTAAGCAACAGTACATTAACCATCTTCCAGTCTTCTGGAAGAACACCTGTAGCACAAGAGGATTAGAATAGCCAAAGCTTATTCTCTCCCTTTCTCCCCCTCCTTTTTAAAAAAAGGAAACACTTAGCTGCCTATTCATACATTTTAATCAGAACTGTAGTCAGTACTAGAACACAGATTTCTCCCCCATTTGTCTTAATTACCACTTCAATATCTATAAATCAATCCCCAGGGAAGGCACAATATTTATTCACAGCTGTGCCCTGAGTAGGTCTTGTTCTTTCTCTTCCCCCTTTAAAATCAGAATCCCATATGTATCCTTTTTGCATTCTCTTCCCAAATTAGGTGGTGGTTCATTTGGGTGGTAAACCACAGACCCATCAGACTTCTACCAGCAGCTGCATGTTCTTAATCACCACCTCTAATCCATTGCAAAAGAATACCCTTACTCAGCTTGCACTGCCTTGGCAGCCCATATTGATGATTGGATAGCACTGAATATCTGCTTACCTACCAGCATGCAATAGTATTCATCTGGTGTTGCATTAACCTGCCTTGCTCCCTTATGGGCAGAGGCCAGTGTCTTTGTGTACAGGTTACCCAAATCCAAAATAGTCATGCAGCATGGTAGCTACTGTGCTAGCTAAACACCTACCTATACTGGACCTACTTTCCAGCACTTGGCATGCAACCTTTTGTGGCTTGGTTTCAGATACTCATAAATACTTGATGTTGAGTACCTGCCTCCACCATCTGAAATGCACTGCTTAAGGATTTCAACCATCCTCTGGGAGTGGGCCAGGGAATAATCAAAATGTCCTCCATTTCCTTATGGGGGAAGTTTATCTAACCATCTTTGCTTTCTATAAAATAGTAATCTCAAAACAGGTTTCCCTCCAGTCTTTACCACTACAAGGGGAAAACAAAACAGCCTCTCCTCAAGGTTGAAACACTCCATCTTGGGTAACATCCTGGCAAATCTCCTCTGTACCTCTCCAGTGTAAATTAACCTGCTTCTGGTGTGGTAATCAGTAGCTCAACTGAAGTTGTACCATAACCTTATCAATACCACCAATTGCACTATCTACATTCACATCCAGATTTAATATTACAAGGGTCCCAGTACCAATCTGGGATTCACCACTGGCTTCCAATTGCAAAACCCTTACCTGCCTCTCACCAAGCATAGATACAATTTGACAAGTTGCCTGGGATCCCATTCAGTTTAACTTTTTGGACCAGTCTCCTTTGTCAAAAGTCTTTACTGAAATTCATGTTGATTACATCAACTACACTACCCAAGCACAAGAAAAAGTTAACATATGCACCGTCCTCTAGTTTTCTAGCTCAAATGAGAATTGAAAGCCTGTCCAAGGCCCCAATCTCCTCCCATTAGTAGCCCAGGATATACATCAGGGCCAGGGGACTTACCTACCTTTAAGCCCACTAAGACAGTATCTCCTTCTCAAATGATGATTTGTTCCAGAATTCTACACAACCCCTCTGACTTCAACTAAATGCCTTTTGCCACTGTTAAACAAGGCAAGCTGCCTCTTGCTACAAAGATTAAGACAGTATTCAAACATGGCCAACCTCAAGCTTTACCACATTTGAAAAGCCTGTCCTGACATGTTCATGTCAAGACCTATCCTACACTTTAGGGGCTGGACTGGACATCACATTCACATGCTAGTTGAAATTTTGCACCTAGTTTTCATTCTCTCGTGTCAGATTTAATCAAATTAACTTTTATATACCAGCTTCATTTCTTAATATCCTGGAATTGCCCTTTCAACTGAGACTGCTGCATAGAAAAATTCCTGTGTCCTCTCCAGAATAAGGATCCTTTTCCAAATTGCTGATATTTGCACCATCCCTCTGACTGCTTGGGGCATGTGGCACTTTAGTGATTAATATGCAACTCCTTTTAGAAGATTGCTGCAATTGTAACACCAATACCCAACAAATCTTGAGACTCAGAAAGCAACTGGACAAATTTTGCACAAGGCATGACTTCCAGCATTAAAATACCAACTTCATTTTAACTTTCTACTCAATGAACTTCTGGAGTTCATAATTTGCAGGGTTAAGTGCAAATTGTTACAAATACAAAAGCTGAAATGCCTGCAGCTGAATCATTGCACAAACAATACACTGGGGTGTTAAACACCAAATTGTACCAGGAGTGCAAAGACAATGCTGAAACTGTGGGTCACTATGCCCTGAACCTCACCTATCAGGTGTGCCCCCTGTGCTGTACTGTTCTATGTTCTAAATCAAGTGCTAATCTTTCAAAGCGTTCAAGTCTAAAACACTGCTAAAAACATTTAGCCATAAAATGCCAAGAGGGCATTTTTAAATAGCAAGACAGTACAATCCTTGCTTGTTTCACATACAATGGGAAAGATTGTTCAGTATTCGTAGCATTGAGAAAGTAAATAGCATCAGGTTTCTATACAGAAAAATAACCAAACAGCAAGAGGGAAGTAGACTTTATTTCAATCTCCACAGACAGCGGCATCAACAAGAAATCCAAGAAAGGTGGTCTCCATTTTCAAAATTTAGGACAAGTCATTTTACAGATTATGCAGAGGATAGCCACAGACAACACATCAGATCAACTTAAATGAAGTGGGGGAGAGAAGTCCACAGGTACATGTCCAATGCACATCTAACTTAGAGATTTTAAACTTCAAGGGCACAAGGGGAAAAAAAAAATCACAGATGCTGATAAAGCCTAGTGGCAAACTATTGATCTGGTGAGCTATACCAAAACCACCAACATAGCCCATCACTAATCAGCTACAGGAATTTTAATCAGGATATACAATTTGGTAACTTGGTTGTTGTTACATGGCCACAACAATTGAACACATGCCCCAGACATGTCTGGTACAAGAGCTAGGATCATAAACAGTCCTTAAAATCTAAACTGCAGCATTGGAGATTTAATTCAGTGCACATCTGTGATGTTTAAATTTAAAGCTAGATATCTGGTCAAAATAATTTGAATAGTCCACAAATGACATTCCTTTCTCAAATGTTCAGTGTTCACTTAGATAACAGTGCTCAAGTTCCTTTAAATATCAATATTGATGGCTTAGTTGAGCAAGGAATTAAAACGAAGTCGAAAGTTCCAAGTAAGATTACTGTTTCCTTAAAGTCCTGGAAATTCTTGCAGTACTAGACATGCAAGCTCAGAGGAAAAAGGCATGTTATTAGGGTTTGGCTTAGATGCCTGCACGTGCTGGACAACAGAGATTGGTGACAGTCTACTACCAGGACTTTCAGCATCAGTCAGCCAAGAACTGGATAGTTTATGCAAGCTTCCACCTTGGTATCATTCCCAATACTGGAGTCCAAAAGAGACTGGAATACACAGAACAAATAAAGTGGTACTATAGTGCAGAATGGCAGGAAATTGCTGTTAATCAACCACTAACATTACCTGCCCAGTAAAAAAGGCATTGCCTACAGTATTATTTGTCATCTATTTAATACCAAATGCAGTGAGTATATTTTGAAGGGTGAAAGCAAGGGTCCAAAAAGATATAGGAACCATTTGTTGCAGATAACAAGTTTTGCAATGTGATCAGAACAGCATTTAAATCTGGTCCATTTAGACATGTACACAAATGGCATACAACACCACAAACAGCTAAACATACATCTGGCCTTACTGAAACATGAGGGGCTGTGACAAACCACAGTAAAAATCACAACCTGAAATCATAATTAAAACTTTAAAATGCTAATAAACTTATTCATAAATAGTCAAGAACAATTGTACATGTGAAGTAGTTTCTAATAGTTTCAAGATGGCCATTGATCATACAGTGGAGTGCAATAGTGAGATGAAACTAAGTTGTCAGGGCTATGGCAAAGCCCATTTTTGGATGGTAATTATACGCACAAGACCCAAAGTCTTGACACACACTGACAAATTGTCCTGTAGGAACAGTTGCAGACCAAAAAAGCCCCCCAAAAAATTCTGGGTATAAATTACATTCAATGGGTGCTTTTGCAAACCAGAGTGATGCAAATTCCAGTGCTACTAGAATAGTGAGGAAATTTAGGCAAAGTTGGAAGTAATTAAATATCCAAAGCAAATAGATCCCATGCAAAATACTTGACACCTCAGCCAGCACATATGCACCAACTCAAATGCAATTAGTTGCAACAATTTGAGGTGTGAACTGGAGGATGAAATTCAATTAAAACATGATGAGCAATTCAAATCCAAAACAGCAATTTCTGAAGGCACATCAGGATCTGGGGAAAAAAAGTGTTTAGCCTTTAACCAAAAATGACAAGTAGCATTGACTTACTGGCCAAACACTGCTTTGTGGTTCTTTACATAAGCAGTTTAAAACCCCATTTGCAAATTAGAGCAAAGTGGCATTGCTGTGCAAGTGTTTCAATTAAGGAAATTTCTGAATAAATTCAGAATGGTGAGGAAAGTATAGGCTTGAAGTTTATAGCTTAACATACCAGACATCCACAGCAAGATTGGTTGTGTACTAATGCTTACAATTACATGTGGTAAAATGTTTGTTCACACAATTATAGTTCAATTTTACCAGAGTCAAAAAAAAATCAGTAGGAAGAGACTATTTAAACAGGCATATAACTGAATACCCACAGCTGGAAAGATGTTACACTCAAGGGCAAATCTGTAGTACAGGTGAACTGGTAACTTCTGCATGCAGTAACATTTTACATAAGCAATTTGCACCAGACATACTGCACTACAAAATATCTATCTAGGTCTTAAACTAGCTTTGCCACTATATACCTCTGGACTGAAACTTGCTAGGCACTGAATTTCTAGTGTCAGGCATGGGGGTCCAGCAGAAAGCATGTACAAGAAATAAAGCCAGTCAGTGGTACAGTTGGATTGTTCCAGCACTTGAGACAGATGTCAGCCATTGTCAATATTTTACAACAGACCACCATTATGGGCCAAAATTCAATAGAACTGTTAATGCTAATCAAAACTACCACAAATTGAATGGAAGTTGCACGATAGGTGCAGCAACTTTGGCCAGTTGAATTAAGGCCTAATGGATAAAAGTCAAACAGGTTTGCATGTAGGACCTTTCCAGTTGTACAACCATTCTCAAAGCTTCCCCACAGCCTTTCAAAGCCCAGCACACAATTCACCCTCATCTTAAGTTGACCATTTCCCCCACTTTCTTCACCCCCACCTGCTACACACATTGGGACCATGGAAACCAATCTGGCCAAGCTACATCCAAACTATTTGCCTAACTAGTATGCATTACCTGTATTAATTTCAAAACTGGCTACTTGTACTTAGTCCATTCAACATCATGTCACCCTGGTTAGCTTAAATACAACTTGGACATTCGATGTGCAAGTGAATGATTTCACATTGTAGGGTTGGAGTAATGTCAAATCTTAAAGTGATTAAGTTAGTAATATTAGTGGGCAGGCTAAACATCAATATACTGGATACTCTTCCTGTAGTGAGCAAATAGAAGATACAATTAGTAAAGCAGTCAACTCAATGTCACAGTTGATAAAGGCCAGCTTGCCTTTTTACATACTGCCTGGCTTGTCTTAATGTGAGCAGTGAAGACAAACTGGTTACAATGCTTTCAAAGAGAATCAAAATGTGGGGTTTCAACATTTAGAATATGCAGACAAAAACTAGTAAATTGATTTAATGTACAAGATAGTAATTCAAGATGGAAGTCACTTTGCTGCAAATGAGTCAATTCTGTGCATCTGCCACCTTTTAAACAGTTCCCATTACAATTATATTGACATGCAAAGGTTCATTCCCAGGTGAATTTTAACCAGATTTGTACATTTTACTTTCCTTCACTTAATACCACAGCTTTACACTGAAGGGTGGAGCGTGACTAAACCTCAAATCTGGCTGTCAGACGTCTAGTTAGTCTTGACCCCAGTGCAACAAAAACCTGTGGGAAAAGGGGAAAACAAGAGGGAGAAATTGAATACTACAAAATATCTTACAATCCAAGTGTTTCAAATCAGTAGACAAGAACTTTCAAGACAACTAAGACAATTTTTCCTGGAGTTTCCAATTGGTCTCATGTCCATTTGGTCAGAAAAGGATCTGCCAAGAATGGGCACAAATCAATGGGCAATGTTAAAACCATTACTGCTCAGGAGACAATTGTAGTTTCAATATACTGTGCAACAGGAATGGATCTGTCTCTGCTGCTTTCCTGCCCTTAGCAGCAGCCACCTCCACCACTGCCTTGCTTCAAGGGAGTGCTCTGGATTCGGATATTGGATTTCTCATCGTTGTGTGTAGGACCAGTGCCCATCCGATTCTTGATCTCCGCAGCCATCGTCACAAATGCCTGTTCAACATTGGTGGCATTTTTTGCACTGGTTTCCAAAAATGGAATTTGCAGAGAGTCAGCATACTCCTTTAATAAAAAAGACAAGTTTGTCACCTATACATTTTCCAAACAATTAGAAAGCCACATTTAAGTCCATAACTCTGTAATAAACAGCTGGATCTGGTGACTGTGCATTTCAGGCCCTGAGTAAGCACAAATTTATGCCCCCAATTACACTTCCAGGTTTGAATAACACTCAGTACATTTAAAACTCAAGTTTTGCCACAGCAAGGATTGAATGGCCTTGGCTGTTCCTTTCTACAGATCCCCCTTGTCAGATGTCAGCATTTAGCAAGTTCCTGCTCAGAATGCCAAAACTGCCACTCAACTGTCAGGTAGTTTGTTACTGAAGAAATTCAATTTTTTTTTGCATGTATACTTAACTTCAGATTAAGGAAATGCAACTTTAGATTAGTAAAGAAGGGCCTATTTGAACACTCTAGAAACACATATGAACTATAGTTATGTGATTTAAGGCCTCTGCACTTTAGAACATTGAATTCAAGTATTCTGAAATTCAACTTGCATTATCTTTGACAATTACAGCATTAGTGACAAATACTTTACAAAAATACCAAAAGGCAATTTATATTAACATCTAATATCTTGCTGGCAGTTTCCAATTGGACTGACACCAGAACATGCAGAACTAGTGCAAGTCATTCAGAGAAAAGCATGATACAATTTAATCATTTCCATGGCTTTACTGTCTCCACCCACTTCTTTCTCAAAACCTAGTTATGCATCTCAAATGGAATTGATACCAACAGCTCCCCTTTCCTGCAGAAAATTTCACAATTCATTGTCAATTTGCCAACTGAATTGGCTCAATACATTTATCACATTGCATAGTCTATTACTCAAAATCCACCATTTTGAATTCTGCAAGAGTAGCCTTTTACTGAAGATTTGAATGCTTACTACCCTGTCAATGCAAGTCCCTTGAAAAGGTGCTTATAGCAGGTGCTTCACTTTAAAAGTTAGCATGTTTTTGTAGTTAAGATGTTACTTCATAGATAGTGCAGTACTCCAGTGCTGCACCTTAAGATCAGTAACTCCCAGGTTTCAGCAAGGATAATTCATTTGCTTGTTTCACAAATAGATTTATCCACTATTGTACAAACTCAATAACCGGAGAGGTAGATTCCTTGATATTACAACTTTCCATCCCAATTTACCACCTCACTAAGTTGTAAAATATGAAGAGCAGGCCCAAAACACAAATAGGCTGCAGGATCTTTGGATCTCCAAGTAACAGCTTGCACCTTGTGGTGCAGACCAGATCACAGTACAACTTGACCAACAGGCACTCAAACAGGAGACAAAGAAAAACTGATGGAATCAATCTCACCTTCAACCTACATGCATCTTGCAGGCTTCCCTTAGAGAATAGGTGGGTAAAAGAATCTGGTTAACCAATAGAAGATTCATTGCATAGAATGGCCAAATGTTCTCTAGGATTAAATACCATTTAGAGAGTGCCACCAAATCTAATAACAAGTTCACGGTTCAATTAAAATTGGCTGAACTGCTTGGAAATACACTTGGAAGTTTTTAATATGGGATCTTAGAGCTTACATACCTTAGCTGTAGTATAATCCACCACCTTCTTACTAGTCAAGTCACATTTATTCCCCACTAGCAATTTGTTCACATTTTCACTGGCATAGCGAGCTATTTCTTCCAGCCACTGCTTAACATTATTGAAGGAATCCTACAGATGTGGAAAAGGTCAAGTTAACGCATCACAAAAGCATATCTGGAATGCAAGGTTAACTTTCCTGGATAGTAAATCCTACAAAATTTACAATTTGGCAACACCAGCATTCAACGTCAGCACATTGCAGTCAACTGGGAGATACCAAGAATTTATATTCACATTATACTCAAGACCTGTTAATTCAATAGTGAATCCAAGCTAAATTCACAGCTACTGAAAAAGGCCTTTCACTTTGTGATGTTTGCTGCAACAGCCAAACTCCATTAATCTAGCACACTGGGACATAGTACTGGACTAGCAGAATCTCTAAACCACTGGATGTTATTCTATTAACAGCAGTGTTACACAATAAATTTTCCTGGGATCCCTGTGTGGGGGGGGGGGGGGGGGGGGGGGGAGGAGTGCAGGAATCTACCAGATGCCAGACCATTGGAATTTAATTGTCAAAGCATTGGAGTCTTTCTGCACTGGTTTCCCCAAACTGTTCTACAGCATTGCCAATCCAAATGCCCAATTTTAGACTACTTGATGGCAGCAAGTACATGAAAAGACCATTTTATAATCAAATCAAAAATTTGTGGGGGGGGGGGTGAGGGAGGAATATTACAGAAGATTTAGGACAGAACAGGTGCATCTTTAAAAACAGGACAGGAACCCATGCAACATTCAAGTTAACTGGACAAGATAGAGGAATGAGAACATGAGCAGTATCTCCATGAGGATAACCAAGCTGCCATCTTTATGGAGTAGGAATGAAATTTGGGATTTGGTAGTTTTACATTAGGAAAAATTTGAGTTCTTTGTGGACAGCAGCTTTTTATGTTGTTCAAACAATTGACTTGGTGTCTATAGCCCAGTGTTAAGGGTCAAGTCAGTCTGTACTCAAAATTTAGTCTACATACTGGTAGCAATTGGGATCTTTGTAGAATTACTGGCATTCATGTAGTGCTTCATGTACATTTGCTATCCTGATGGTCTGCAATCCACACCAGGAGTTCACATTAACTACATTTTAGCATTTGCTAAAGTCTTCAAACCAATTACCCACCCTAATTGAACCAGGAAGCACGTCGCTTTTCCGTAAAAAGACTAGTGTTTTACATTTGTGTAGCCTCATTTGCCAAAGTCCACAAAGCATCAGATTTGGGTCAGTAACCTTCCAGAAAAGTTCTGAAAGGGCATTGATCCCATTGTTAACTTTCTCTCAAAAGGCACTATCAGCCATTGAGTTTCAGCATTTTCATTACTATAATTCTTCCCTGTAAAGGCTGTCTTCCTGCTTCCTTTCAGAGGGAAAACCACCTTCACCACAAAAACCTGAAACTTGAATACAAACCAAAGGGTAGATATGATGTGACATTTAATCAGAATGTCATCTTGTTGTCATGATTTGTTTGCAATCTTTCAAAATTAAAGTTCTTCACCATTCATTTTATGCAGCCCATCTTACCTGATCTGTAACATCATATACAATAATAATGCCATGTGCTCCTCTGTAGTAACTGGAGGTGATGGTCCTGAATCTCTCTTGTCCTGCTGTATCCCACTGAAATAAGATTGAATGACAGTACAGCAAGTCAAGAAGAGCATCAAACTGAGATCTGGGTTTATTATACCAATAAACCCAGGACAACTTTAAAGGGAGCCAAGCAACTGTAAAAATATAAATCTGAATGAGTTAGGGAGATCCTTTAGTACAATACACTTTCTCAGTCACTTGTTCTCCATCTCCAACACCCTTATCCCTGCACCCTAATCCACAGATGGTGCCACCTTCCATTCCCTCCCTCATGCACAAATTGGGGAGCATGGCATACAAACTTCAGCCATTGTCACTGTACTTTTGACTACAAGCACCAGTGTGAAAGCAAGCACGCACTGCCCTAGCAAGGATAATCTTTGTTCTGTATTCTAAATGTGCTGTAACTTTTGAACAATTTCAATAGACTGTACAAAAGGTCTTGAATTGCATTGATACCACAACTGAAGTTGCTCAGTGTAAATAGGTTGCATTTAATAAAGTCAATTGTTCATTTAAATCTCCATCCCTTTTCTCTGCACAAATCCCAAGTAGAGATTCCTGCAAAGATCAGACCTGTAATGGTCAGCATGTTGAATGTTTCCCCAAAGACAATCTCATTCTTCATGTACAGTGGTCACAATATAACTTTATTGTACAGCAAGTGCTAATTAGTACACAACCTGGTCACTCAACTACAGTGACTCAGCTATTCTGCATCTCAAAACCCCACTCATTGCACTGTCCAAGACTAAGAGCTTAAGCAAATAGAGTATCTTCAGGCTCTGAAAGAGCAAGATTTAAAGACTCAAGATCTTCAAGTTTGAGCAAACTTGCTTTGTATTTAAATTGGTAAAGTTTGTGATCAACCATTTTTGAATTGTAAATTAGATCAAATGCAAGAGTTAATGCACAGTCAATAACTCAAGCCGGAGAACTTTAGTAGAAAACATCAGAACATGTACTTACAATTTGTAGCTTAATTGTTTTTCCCTCTAATTCTATGGTTCGGATTTTGAAGTCAACACCAATGGTACTGATGTAGCTCTCTGTGTATGTGTCATCCTGTTTAAAAAGCCAAAGTTATTAAGCAGTGCAAACACCATGGCACCAGTACATTCTTCCCAATGAAAGATTTGATGGGGTCAGCTATTGACAGCAGTATTTCAGTGTTGCTCTATGACATACAAATGGACAAGGCCTTTCACAACGAGTAGGTCAAAATATTAAATGAATTCCATGATAACTTCTGCTTGGAGTGGTCTGAATAACATGGAGACATATTTGAATGCATGCTCAAGACTTGCAACTTGAGTGCTAATTGGGAAAGTTGTGGGGAGGGGGGTGGTAAAGGGAGGGAAAAGAACTTGGAACATACCAAGGCTATGTGTGGCATGAACACCCATTTGCCAATTGAAATTCACTAAAATCTATTTGGAGGTGGGGGGCATGGATGGAGAATTCAGAAAACCTGAGCTTGGAGTGCACCAAAAATGAAATTTGCCAACTCCTTAGCAAGATGAACAGATTGGCAAATACACAAGGGAAAAGGGAATTTAATTATTGAATATAATTAGACTGGCTCGTCAGTTTCTTTATTTCAAGTGGTTTTGGACTTTTACTGATATTGAAGGGGTTTCCTTTTGATAATTGGTACAGCATAAAAATAACTTCATCATGTGATCAATTGTAGCAATGATAATGCTTACCTACTAACTAGCTGGATTAGTTTACTTGCTCTAGTCACAAGTTCCCTAATTAGCATTATTTAATTCACAAAACATTAGTTCAGACAGTGAAATATTCTTACTTTTGATTCCCACTTCCTCTCCCAAAAGTGTGCATTAGGAGACATCTCAAGCTCAAGTAAAAACCAGACAGAGCTTTCAGGATATTAGAGGTAACATTTTTCATTGCAATACACCAAGATGTTTTAGGTACTACCACTGTAGGGGGTGGGGTGGTGAGAGGGAGTGATGCAAGCAGCTGAGGTGATAGGTGGAAGAAGCAAAAGGGCTGAAAGAGGAATCTGGTATTAATTGAATGGATTTGTAAACTTTGAATACGACTAATTGAGCACTCCCTAAAAATAGGGACAAGATCAGCCTGTGTCACTTCTGGAGAAACAAAGGACTGCAGATGCTGGAGGAACTCAGCAGGCCAGGTAGCATCTGTGGAGAAAAGCAGGTGGTCAACATTTTGGGTCAGGGTCCTGACCTGAGTTCCTCCAGCATCATGTATTTCATCTGTGTCAGATTGACTTGTGCCAACTCATGAAAGTTAGATTTACAACCAAAATCTGACAAATATGCAGTTACACATTCTCTCTAACCAGCTGCAAGGTTTATAAACTAGGTTTTGCTCAGTTCTACTCATGCAGTTTCCAGTACATGCCCCTCAGGGGCAATGACACTCAATCCAGCTCAGTAGTTTCAGGTGACTGATGAGGCCATTGTGGGATCTCGATACCGTCACAAGTAGTCCATGGAGGACAGGTAGGTGGATAGTTTGGAAGGTGCTTTGCTTCTGAATGCTCTAAAACATTTTTGTTCTGTGCCATCCTAAATTTCTCAGAGTTACAGATCAGAGGTTCAGACTTGAAAGTTGTTAGACCCCTACACTCATAAGGAGGCTCTAGAACATTGAATGCGAGTCAAGTAACCTCTTGCCAGCTTTTAACAATTTCATTCCTAAATTCAGCAAGGCTAGTCCTCCCACTATTGTTACCATCTCCTACAGCACTGCATCCTGCTAGGTTGAGTTCCAGCCTAGACCCTGTATGCTCCATGTGTCAGCCACTTGTCACCACCCCACACCCTGTGGTTCATTCACTGATTCTCAGAAGTGGTAACAATGCATTGGAAAATAAGTCTGGGCAGAGTATTCTGTAGAGACCAGATAAAAGCTTTCAAGGAGCATTTCTGCAATTTCTTGGTCTTTTAATATCAACCAACATTCAACACAACTAAACCAGTCAGTCCAATTAAGCCAAAAAATATTCAACAGTGGGAAGATTGGGGTGGGGACAAATAGCAAAAAATGTGTTTGGATCAAGAGATGAGAGAGAGGCAGCTACAACTTAAAATAGCCATTGTTGGCTTTTCCTTAAGGTAAACAATGCTAAAATTAGTGGACTTACAGCAAACCGGAGCAGTAGACAAGATTTCCCAACTCCAGAATCACCAATCAGAAGCAGCTTGAACAAGTAGTCACTGTGGATCAAAAATAGTGATTAGTACCAACAGCAAGTACTGGGTAATACAAAAAACAACCAATACATGACACCCAATTATCCCCAAGATGATAGCCATGAACAATTTAATGTTTCGAGAATGTGTTATTTCAGAGAATACTTAGACTAGGATTTAATAGTTAACCTAATTGAAGTGATCAATGTGTCCTTCCACAAAAGGTTAGTGCACTGGAAGACACTGACTAGAACGAACATTAAAGAATCTTTCCACTCACAGATTTAAACCGGGCATCTGGTTCACAAGCACTATTTTCTGTAATGGGATCAGTTTAAGCTACTGCAAATTTCAGAGTATCTAGCCACCAGCCTCATTTCAGGGCATATCTCACACCAAGCCACTCTCCTAGACTCGGACCAAAAACTTGATCATTGATTAGAATGGCTGAGTTAGCCCAAGTATCTAGAAAGGGAAAGTTATTTTTTGAAAAACAGATGGACCATCAGGTGATTTTTCTGATGAAGGCAATTTGGACCCTACACAATGGCAGTCAGTATTTTGCAGAAGGAAATCCCATTGAATACAAAAAAACTTTAAAATTGAATTCTGAAATATTATGTACTGCCTTGATCAGTCCATCTCCAGACAACTACTGTTTCAGTATTGAGACCTTAAATCAAACTTGCCAGCTTTACCATATTGTAGACCAAATTTAAGCATCCAGAAAATGGTACAATTTACAGCCATGTAGATATATCATCCTGAAGTAGAATATCTGCACAACCTTCTGCAAGACCAGTTGGCTAATGAAAACAAAGTAGCTGTTTTTGCAAAGTGGCAGATAAAAGGTACATACACCTTTCTATTAGGCCATAACAAAACCAAATTCAAAACTGGCCATCCATACCAGCCAAAATACAAGTCACCTTCTGGCTGGCACTGTTCAAGGCTAGAGTCAACATGGAGCCACATTCTATTGGGCGATCGACAAATGTAGTTCAGCACAACCACATAACAGCTTCAAAGTGCTGCCATATAATGCACATTTGGTTCCAAAGACATGCTTGAAGAGGTGGTGATTTGTTCAAAACTACCTTACAAGTGTAATTGCAATAGTTGCAGTGACTAGCAAGACAGACGAATTTCCAAAATAGTGCAAAGGATATTTTATAAACTGATTTGCCCACACTCTGGCAAAAAGACAGTTATTTCTACAATTAAACCACTGCTTTTGTAAGCTACTAATGTCAAACAGGACTATGTTTTGATAAATTCTATGCTTCAATACTACTTCAGATCTTTTAGAACCTCAGGACATTCTAAAGTACTTGTAGCCAACTGCTTTTGAAGTGCAGGTTAATGCAGCAAGTGTCATATCTCAACCAACAAATGGTCAAACTCAGGTTACCTATTAGAATGGCAAAAGAAAACAATGAGCCAGAGATGCCAGGAAGTTTATTAACCAATCCCAACATCCTCATCATTGGATTAGGATAGACCCTCAAACAGCAATTACTGCAAATCTAGATTGGTGCAAATTTGAGTAGGACTGTAGAATCTACAACCTGATTAGAGCTCTTAATGAGCAGTTGCTTATTCATTTGACATTTCCAAAATCTTGGAAACTCCATCTTGCATAAAATTTCAGAACTCTACAAGTCAGAAGTCCATCTAGTTTCTTGTTAAAATATTGCAACATAGCTACATATTGAAACTTGCTCCAGCACTGGTTAACTGCATCACTCCATGGCAAGTACCTTTCCACTCAACCGTTTTGAATTCTATCAAAGCCTGATATCAACCATGCTTTTATTTTTTTTTTGGGGGGGGAGGGGGATGGGGAGGGGGAGTTTAGAGAAACCCCATATTCTTTCAATTTCTTTATCAGCTGTACTGCAAGGAAACTTTTACCCATCATGCAAAAAGCAGCACTAAACAAAATAAAACCACTAGGGACTACAGATATACAATACTCAACCCAAATGATCTATCTGGCATCTTGACTTGGTGGCAAGTGGTTGATCACCTAGTACATTGGGCAAACTAGGTTATACACATGTAGTCAAGGGCAATTACAGTTCATATTTTTCTGCACTAAATGGAACTGGTACATTCAACAATTTAATACATTTGTGATACTTTCTTCTATATGCCAGAACAAATATAGATTGGGAAACTCCTTTGCAACACCTTGTTCATGCCAAGATGAACATGTTCTACTCCATCCTATTCAAACAATCTATGAACTACCAATCCAAATGGATGCCATGCACAATATCAAGGCAAGGCACCTTTGGGGAGACAGATTATCTTAGAATAACCGCAACAGTGCTTTTCCTATTTGCATAACCTCCAGATCCATCATTTCTTTACTGGCTCCATTATTACATCTAGTCACTTCATTGTCATTAATCTTTCCTGCTTGACAATTGCAAGCTTTCTCATTTTATAAGTGAAATCTCAGTCTGTGAAAAGATCATTGACCTAGAACAGTGTTTCTCTATATTGTGTCTCACGTATTTCCAGCATCATACACCCAAGCATTTAAAGAGCAAGGATCGTTGCACCTAATGACCTATTTAGATGCTATGTTAACCAAGGCTCAGCCAGGATCAGGCAAAAGGTTTCAGAAGTGCATTAGCATTATTAAAATAGGAGTCTTGTGTCATGGTCTTTCACATAATTCTTCTTACTGACATTTGAAAAGATGCCCAGAATAACTTCTGTAGATGGGGAGAAATGGCTTGGGACAGGACTGGATAAAATTCAATTATGCCTTTTGATTTATGTACTGGACATGTTTTATACATAGCAAGAACACCTGTATCCTAATAATCATCACACTTCAAATTACAGCAAATCAAGTTAGAAGTCACTACTAAGCAGGGTAGCAACTCAAATTGAGAAGTCAGTAACAGTGTTGATCCATACAATGGACCATTTTTAATTCCTGGACGAATAGCTGCTGTGTGAAGTGGGGTTTGTATTTTGATGTTTCAATTTTATGATGAAAGTTCATAGAATTGGATTTTGTCGCCTAGCTCCTACTCATCTACCTCCAGCTGTGGAAATCCCACAGGACTTCCCTACATTCTTCCATTCTAACGTTTTTAAACTTCCAACGGTTATCTGGACTTCCAGCTCTCCAATTCAGTCCTTGAAATTTTTGCTTCCATTTCAAGGTTCAGCATATTTTAGCTCAAACCACCACCACCACCCTCCCTTTCTCCTCCCCTCCACCATGTCACAGCATTCATGTCTAATGCACTTTGAAATTTTTAAACCCAGTACATTATGCATTTATTTCCCATTTCACGCAATAATTTTAACAGGTGAACACTAGTCCATTAACTGGGAAGAGTTCTAACAATCTGATATTATGCCCTTGGGGATCCAAAGGTTCTATAGAGACAGCTTTGCTTTCAACTTCCATCAAGATATTCAGATCTGAAATTGCAATTTTGAAAAGGTTCAAAACCTCCATCTGACCTCCATCCATAAAGCGTCCATAGTATTTTACATTTACAAAATACATTCATCCACAAGTCATTTGCCAAGGTGTCCTCAAAAAACAAAACTCTTGCATATGCAGTCAAACTTGTGGATCATCCCAAAGACCAGGCTTTTGGCCTCTATCAACTGATGCCCATCTGTGTGCCAGAGATAGTCCATGGAGTATCAAATTATAGGTGGGATATTTTTTTTAAAAAAGGAGGTTGAAGTGTGCCAATAGTGGAACTGACAGCCCCAAGAATTTGTCCCTAACCCTCAGGATTTTCTTTTAAATCCAATTGCCTCCTGTGGCTCAGTGTCACATTGAGCAAAGTGATTTGAACTTGCACTATAGCGTTCAACTGTCACACATTTAAGATTGTTCATTTGAATATTTATGATTTAATATATTTGGGGTAATTATTGGACAAAGTAAAACATTGAAAGAATAGTTTGCAAGTGAATTAAAAACTTGAGAATTCAACTCCTGCAAGGATAGTCAAGCAGGCATTGGACTTTATTCCACGCACCAAAGGGTTGGCTTTAAAAGTCACTTAAAATAGATTATCCTCAGTCACCCCTTTGTTTGCATCAAGCTTCTAATAATTCAAGAAAACAGGCACTCTGCCACCTACAGAGATAAGCCAAAACCTTCATTTCTGGTTCTGAGATCTCCACTAGAGAACAAGGTCAAAAATCTGAAAACTAATCAAGTTAGGAATGTGTTTCTCCAGGTAAGCAGCTTTAGTTCTAATTCACAATTATTGGAAATCAGGACTGCTGAGTAGCGTCAGGCAATAAAGTAACCCTCTTTTGAACCAAAAATTCAATATACAGGAAGATTAAAACTTCCACATGATCCTGCATTCACAGACCAAATAGCTGGGTAAAAGTGCCAGTCCAAATGGCATGTGGAGCCTGCACTGCACTTTGCTTCAGCTGTAACATTTTTTCATGCATGAAGCAGCTTCATCTTGAATGCAATACTAATCACCCACTTTGTTGCTGAAATACAAGCAGACCAAATACAATTTCAGTCCAACTTCTAAATTTGGAAGTTTGCACTGAGTCACAACTCAATTTAAACCAAAGCAGTTTATTTTTCAGCAAATTCTGTCAAGCCTCTAGCATTTATTACCTATCCCTTAGACAAGGAGTGTGACAATCTTAAGACTGTGGAAAGGCTCAAGTGACAGCTCTCGACTGGATGTCCCTCTGACTTACTGGCCCAGTTTAGTTCATCAATGGCAGCCCCAGGATGCTGATGGGGAAAATCCAATGGCAATGCCAATGCATTTTAAGTGATTAAAGTCTTGAAGATGGTCTTTATCCGTTCCCAATATTGAAAGGTTATAGCAACTTTTGTTTTTTTTTTGGGGGGGGGGGGGGGGGGGGCCATGGGGGGTTGGTGGAGATATCAAGCTCAGACCAAGGTTGTATTTATTCAATAGGATCAGTGCAAGTGAAATCATTCAATTCTAAGACTTTATATAGTATTTACACGAGAGCCTCCAGAAAAGTGGGCCAAATTCCAATCATAAAAGCAGCTGAATGTAATGCTGCAAATATTCTAGACAGCTCAGTCTGCTCACCAACATCTCTTGCCCTATCAGCACTTCTGAAGTTGAAAGTTCAGCACTTTGAAAGTCACATGCACTTCCTTCCTAACTCAGCATTCACACTACTGTATCCTGAACTAACTTGCTTTAGTTTTGATCTTCAGATCACACAAATTATTAAATGCATTGCAATATGAAAGTGCAGAAATTTGTTTCAGACAAAAACAGACAAACCATTTGATAGGTTTGGTCCAGGATACCTCAGCTGTAAGTGGTCTCTCCTACAAAACTCAATCCTGCAGATACTGGGATATGGAGAAAAAAAGCAGACTGCTGGAGGAACTCAGTGGGTCAGGCAGCATCTGTGGAGGCAAAGGGATAGTTGAAGCTTCAGGCTGAGACCCTGCATCAGGACCAGTGCAGGATCTCAATCCAAAACAACTATCCCTTTGCCTCCACAGATGCTGCCCAACCCACCAAGTTCCTCCAGCTGTTTTTTTTTTGCTTTCAACCTTGCAACAATTATAAGCTTCAAGGTCCAAGAATGCAACTTGAATGGTCTTTAAGCCAGTGGAAGTATTGCCCATTACTTGGCAAAAAAACTAAGTTACAGCCCCAACCCTCACCATTACGTCCTGTTACATCTGAAATTCTACCCAAAGTTGAAGGATAATTCTTCTGCCAATCAATTTCCAAGAATGAGAATGCAAAATCTAGGTAACAACCAAGACATCCCTCCTCCTGATCTCATCCCACCTGATGGTAGCTTCAAAAAGCCATGCCAAAATTACAGCATCTCAGTGTTGCACCAATTTGGCAAAGGACAACCTAAATAGTGAATCATAATTACAAATTAAACCCTGGGACAATCAAACTCATGTCTTGAAGAGGCAATGCTTAAACCAAAATAGGAAATGCTGGAAGGCGCTCAGGTCAGACTGCCTCTGGGATCTATAAAGGGTCTCTGACCTGAAACTTTTTTTAAAAAAGTTACATTGTCAAAATTCCTGGATCACCATCTTTCCAAACGCTTCACTCCATCAAGACCAAGTGATCACTGAAGGCAACTGCAATCTGAGGTGGAGTATAAACGCAGTGTCTCTTCATACGTCAATGCTTTTACCTAAAAACTGACACTTCATTGCTCTAATTTCTGGTCAACATTCATTGCTCAAACACTAGTTTAAAAACTGTTAGATGCATCTTGCCTGTGAAAAAGTTGGCTGTTATGCAAGGACAGTATCAATGCTTCAAAGTATTTCATTAGTTATAAACTGTTTTGTAAACATCCTGCAGTTAAAGGTTCTACAAACTAATTTTGCAGACAAACCAGCATTGTACATTCAGAATGAGCTCCTTGGAAAATCGCATCTGGAAAGATCCCTTTCTAATGAACTTTACCTGATGTTGCAAACTGATCCAAATATAATCTTAAACCCATTTAGCACAAAGAGGAAAACAATAGCAGTGAAGTATGCCAAGACTCTTCCTGTTCTACAGTTGTATTTTCCAATCCAACATCAAACTCCTTTTCTCAATGCTAAAAGACTATATGCTAGGAAACAAACACCCTTTTCATAGCAATATTGTTTAATAGCTTTCAAGCCCAAATAACCTAGCTCAGTTACTAACGTGGATTTACTTTCATGCAGCAATGTTCAATTCTGTGGCAAACACTAGTTTTAGATTTCTGGCCTGCTGAAATCTAGGCAAAGAAAAAATTCCTTCCTCTCTCCCCACCACAGGTTCTGTCAACCAATTCAGATAAGTGAAATGTAGATCAACTGAATACCATTGCTATTTAAAGACTTCCTCACAATCAGTTTGTGGATAAAAAGTCAACTTAACCAATGTTCTTAGTGCTTTTCATACTAGATGTGCAAAGATATCCACTACAAAAAGAACTTGAAATTATTGCACAGTGATTAAGTCAACTACTAAATACTAAAGGGGGTTAAAGGTCAGCTAGGATGTTCCTTGTACTTTGTCTCAAGCACATGCAAAAGATCATTGTGAAAATTAAAGGATCCCCTTGATACACTGTTAGAGGAATTGTTCAAAGAAACTTGAGAAATGGCACTAGCTCATTGTGAGAAGCTTTAATGTTTCTCTTGCCTTTTAAAGTTCCAGATTTGTGTATTAATCCAAGTTATAAACCCAAATTAAATCCACTATGGACAAGGATACAGTAGGTATTTGTAACACTGCCAATGTCTTTCACCTTCTACATATTCTGTTACTACAAGATCAGCAAGCACCCTGACAGATGCTACCCCTCCTTTGCCCAGGTGCAAAGCCAGTCTATTTGCAGCTACACTAGTGGATATTAGTATCAGATATCCTAAATCTGGGGACCTTGAGCTGCATTTTCCACTTCATGCACTCCCCTCATCCAACTACACTCAGCTCTATCACCACAACCATAGTCTCTTCCCATTTCCAAATTTCAATTACTCCATCACTGACATCTTTCATTCAGCATCCAAGCTTAAAAGCCTGTAATTACCTTCACTAATACCTCTAAATTAGAAGTAAATATGCAGATCCTGGAAATTCAAAACATTGTTGGAAAACATTCAGCACCTATGAGAAAAAAGTTAGTCTTTTGGGTCAATGAAGCGGAGCTGGGAAACCATTTTTAAGCTGCAGGGATGAAGGCAGAGTGGGGTAGAGGCAATAAGAGGGCATGTCCTGTAATTAGGTGGAGACCAGGATTGTCCAATGCTTCTGCTGTCAGGATTGGTGCATTCAGTACTCATCGTGATCTCCACCATGGACCAAATACAGATCATGGTAACCACTTTGGTTCAGTTCACAAGGTGACCCTGGAGCTTCCAGTTACCATTTTGTTCTCCATCCCATTCCCACTTTGACCCATCATTGACATCTTACACTTCTCCTGCAAAGCCCAACTCAAGCTGAAGGAACAGCACATCTTCTGTTTCGGCAAATTGTAGAAATCAAGACTCAATATGGAGTTCAAATTTCAGATAATCAGCCTGTCAGGACTAACTAGTTTTTCTTCAGTTGCCATCTGATCTGCCAAGTATACCAGAACTCATTTCAGATTTCTAACAGCTAATATGATCTGCATCTTATTTACAGCAGCATTCTCCTCTGGTTCATTCATTATCCTCTGCACTCCATACAGATCACTGATTAACAAGCATTCTCCTCTAGAGCCACCTGCACTGTCTCTCCCGCCCAACTTCAAAACACTTGTTTTCTCACTATTCCAGTTCTGATGAAAGGTCAACATTGCTTTGCTCCACATATTCCACTGGCCTGTTGAGTCTTGCCAGCATTTGTTTTAATCTCACTAAACCTCCCAGTAACCTCAAACCTACTTGCCCTAATCACAGGATGTGCTTGGTGTCAAACTACACACCTGTGAAGTACCATCCTACTAAAAGCACTAATGAGTAAGCAACTCTTAATCACTACTATGCCCATCAAACCAATGGCTGGGTCTTCATCCACAAGCTCATTTTCAAACCCACAACCCCTCCACACCCAAAGCAAAAACCCTATCTCCTAGGTCACAATTAAAAATAAAATGGATTTCACCAGCAGCACAATAGGAAGCCAACAAACTATTTAAGTGGCAGGGAAGTGCTCATTATATAGCATTACAAAGGCTGCGAAACCAGTGGTTTCCCAGAGAAATTTCAGCAATAAACCACTGTCAGAATTGGTTTTATTATATGCTGCTACTGTTGTCAGAATCTGTGCCACCAACATAAATTAAACTGCACGATGAAAGGGTTTATGCTCAGCAATTCCCAGAATCCTCAGCACTGGTGACTTAACCTCCAAAACCAATGGCCTTAACCTTAATGCCCTTGCCACTGACATCACATACAGAGTTCTCAGAATTCTCCATTTAACTTCAATTGATCAGATTTTCAAAATTAAGACCATGTTAATAAGGCTCTGGTTTTCAGCAGTAAAAGAAAAACAAGTTACAAACCTGGATTTCACTGACAGCTTGCATGTTAGATAAAGGCTATGTAAGGCTAGCCAAATACACCATTTATAAGTCTTCACCTGCCTTCTGGCACCAAATTTCACAGTAGTGAATTAGAAAGTAAAACAATGTTATGGGTAGATGATCACATCCACTACAGGTCAGGTGCACACTGTGCTTCTTCCCTCCCACTCCTAATGTTTGGCTTATTCAAGTAGACTTTAGCTGTGTTGTCCATTTGATAGTTTGAGATGTTATCTCATCCTTGAAAGAATTGTAGAATGCCTGCTCCTTGGCCATTAAGAGGATGAATCATATCTGCAGACTCAAGAATGCAACACAAGCAGGCCAAATCAGCCCCTCAGGTGGCTCCACTATTCAATACGACTGGATCAGCTGTAATCTTGGCCTCAATACTCTATTTTCCACATGCCTCATCTTCACAGTTTAAAAAAAATCAATCTCCACCTCGACAGTTCTGGTAGAGAATGCTGAACAGTCACATCCTCAAGAAATTCCTCATATCATCTGAGCAACCCTTATTCTGAAACTATGCCCTCTATTTCTAGAAACTTCACTAGGGAAAAACATCCTCAGCAGTCACCATGTAGATCTCCCTCAATATTCTAAGATCACCTCTCGTTCTTCAAAGCTCACTCTACATAACCATTCAACCCAGAAATCAACCTAGCAAGGACTCTGATCTACAGGCTGTTCCCAGGGGCACACAATGAGACAGACATCAAGTGTTGCTGAATGTCATCAACTCAGTGAAAGACACCTTTAAACTTATTGGTCTCCTAGCACAGTGAGATGTCCATTAGGGAATGCTCCTGACTGACACATTCCAGGCTGCAGGAGTACGTGCTGAGGTGCAGCCAATGCAAAGGCTCTGTGGGGATGGACCACAGCCTAGGCTGCTTCCATTACCACATGGAGGGTGAAGTCAGGTGGGGAAGCTCCCCAAACAATGAAAGGGTACATCACCCCAGGGGGCCACACAAGTGGTAATGGTGCTACGGTTTTAAAAATAATTTAACATTTCATAAAAGAACAGAACTTTTAGTAGTGTTTGAAATTAAAAAAAAACAAACTTTGGCTATACTGCTTCCAATATAAGGATATCCTTCAAGCCACATTGGACTCCATGAACTTCTAATCACATTTCCACCCCTACAACACAACTGGGCATCTCCCTCAACCCACCAGCTGCCAAAACCCTCATTCACATCAATATACCTAGACTGGATTATTCTAATGCTCTGGAGCCTCCCTCAGTCCAACATAATCAGACACTGGAGCAAGCCTGGTCATGACCAACAAGTGACAAACCTACACTGGTTCCTCTTAGTTAAGCAATTTTAAAAATTCTCATCCTGCAGTCATCCACAGTGGAAACCTCCATAGTATTCCCTTGTTAACAAGGAGTGGAGTGTGAGAGATATGCAAAATACACATTGCCAGGGAAAATGAGAATGGAGCCCAGTTCTCCATGCTGGAACATAACTCCCAAAAATGATTAGAATACATTAGAAGAGTGTAAGTGTAATTGTAAAACCAGAAAATCTGGTCCCCAATTTCAAAAGGACCATATATAAGAACAACCATTTTATTAAGAGATACAACCTATTGGCTACTCCAACCTGGAGTTGCTGAATTAACATATTCAAATCACTGGTGGCAGGGTGCCTACATAGATAAAAGGCCCACCTGAAAGTACACAACTTTGATAAGGACCATTTGTCATATGACAGTAATTACACAAGGAACAAACTGCTGTGCAAGTCTGAATTGGTGCGTGTTAATACCAGAAAGCCATGGCCAGCACAGGAAGTGCCGAATTTTTTTCTAAAATAAACCCAGTACAGCACAGAGTTACTCAACTGGAAGTTTGGCACTGATAATCTAACCAGGAGTTCGCAGGATGATTTCTAATGAAGCTGCACTAAAGCCCAAATTCACTTGTACGAAAGGAAATTATACCAGCTTTTCAGTGCAGCTTAAAACTAAGAATTCCTCTTTACACCCAATTTAAATCAACAGCACCTCTACAACTATCCCATACACAAAACAGTGTTGCACTAAACATTTTCATATCCATAAGGCCAAGCACATGTCCTAGACCAAATGCCATTTAAATGTAGCTTGTCAGCCAGTGCATCACAAATGTAAACTTAAAGATAAGCTCAATGTACACAGGAGGACTCAGCCAGAGTATCTATCAAGACAGCAGACACTGGAATCTGGAGCAACACAAAACACTGGAGGAACTCAGCAGGTCAGGCCACACGGAGGGAAGTGGACAGTCAGCATCCATGGAGGAAAGTGGACAGTCAGCATTTCAGGTCAAGAGCCTTCATCTACCTCAGGGAATCTATCACATTTTTCTCCTACAATGTGAAAGCACTCTTAGAAGGTTGATTAAGGGCCTGTAGAAATAGTTCTCATAACTGAATTATGAAATTGAAAACATAAGCTCTGAAATTTTGCTAGACAGGTGCCCAGTAAGACAGCAAGATACCCATACCTGATAATTTATGAAATGGGTGTGGTTAAATTGCCAGATCACAGCCTCCGGTCTAACTGGTGTCCCTTTTGTATCACCAGGTCACTACCACAATGAATAGACGCCGAATAACAATTCCAGGTGGTGATATTAAGACACCAGATTAAACAAAAATCAAGGAATCGTACCTGTGCAACAAACGCCCCACCTTGGGGAGGGGGTCCAAACAACCGTGGAACTCCCCAGCACAACGAACCCGAGCCCAGACACCTATCGATTGGTGAGTGGCAGTGCAATTAAAACCCCATCCCCCTGCTTCAGAGCAGGAAACCAGATACAGCTCAGCCCAGGTTGACAGGGCAGACCTTATAACTAAAACATTAGGTGCAGCAGCCGGAATGGAAGCTGCAATCAACGCAGAAAGACCCTCACAAATACAGGTACAACTCTCAGGAAATACAACCCACAAACTTTGAATAGTTACGGCTGCATTATTTTCCTTCCAAAAGGGTTTTTATTTTAAAGGCACTTCCTCCCATGCAAGTTTATGAAAGGAGCCACTGTGGGCCGAGGGGACATCACCTGCTCCCCCCACTACTTACTACTCGGGGTTCATGGCTGACATTTCACGGGGGTGGGGGGGAGGGGAAGGGAAAGAAAACAAAAAGAGGGGGTGAGGTTTCCTTCAAGGGGTGTACGGGCGGCGTGGGCTGTCCTGCTGGCTGCTGGGCCCGGCGCTGAGTCTCTCCCGGCTGCGCTGCCACCGCCGGCGCTCGCCTCTCATTTATCGAAGATGGCGGCTCCACTCGCCTCGCCAGCTGATTGCCGGACGGCTCAGCTGCTCGGCTCAAGTTTGTCTTCGCCCAGCCTGCAGCCCTATCCCCGCCCACCCTCGGCCTGACGGGCGGCGCGGCTGGCCAATAGTCTCCCGCCGCTGCTGGCGGCCCCGCCCGGCACAGACCAATCGGAGCGAGGCAGAGGCGGGCCGAGCTGCAGCAGGTTTGGTTGAGGGGTAGGAGGGCTCTGACATCATGCTTGAACGTGGCAAGGAGATCACGAGGGCAAGCGGAGTCACGTGGGACCACTCTTAAAGCGGAATGCCTCCCCCAAGCAACTGCTTGCAATTTGCATTGAATGAGCTTGAATTTAAATCGTTAAGGAACATGCAGTTTAGCCAATGAAGTGAGATGACAAAAATAAAATCAGATTGCATAGCATAATATTTTGCACAAAGCTGGAGCTACTTTCCTTAATTAGTATTTTTGTTTCAGTTGAATCATAGAATCGCAGAATGGTCACAGCACAAAAATAGGCCTTTCAGCCCAGCACATCTATGCTGGCTCTCGATTAGAGCATCTCACTTGTTCCACTCCTGGCCCCTTCAAATTTTTCATTACCATATATTTATCCAATTCCCCCTGGAGGGCCACAATGGAGCATGTCCCCACCACATCTGCAGGCAGTGCATTTCAGATTCCAACTACATGCTGCATAAAAAAGTTGTTTTCCTCATGTCATTATTAACTATCTTTTATACCTCTGACCTCTAGTCCTCAACCCCTCCACTCTGTCCAGACTCTTCATCATTTCATTTATATACTGTACTTCTACCAGATCTCCCCTCAGGCTTCTCCAAAGAAAACAGTCCCAGCCTCTCTAATCTATTGTTGAAACTGTATTCCTTCATCCCAGGAACCATCCTCATATATCTCCCCTGGACTTTCTTCAATGCCCTCACATGCTTCCCTTAATGAGGCGACCAGGATTGAACACGGTACTTCCTTTGAGGCTGGAACAGTATTTTATGAAGGTTTAGCATGACTTCTATGCTTTTATACTCTATGCCTCTATTGATAAAGCTCAAATAGTGTATGCCTTATCAGCCACTTTTTCAACCTGCCCTGCTACTTTCAATGATTTGTGCACATACTCCCTATGTCCATCTGGTGCTGTGTACCTTTTAGAACCTTATCCTTTATTCTATATTGTCTCACCTCATTCTTCTGACCAAAATGCACCACTTCACATTTCTCTGCATTAAACATTATCTGCCTCACATCTGCCCATTTCACCAGCCTGTTCATATCTTGCTGCAATCTATCACTATCCTCGCAGTTCACAACACTGTAGGGTTTTGCAACATCTGCAAATGTAGAAATTGTGTCTTGCACCCTGCGTCTAAGTCACTAATATAGAACAAAATCAGCTATAGCCCTAACACCAATCCATGGGAATCCAACGATTCAGCTTCCTCCAGTTCAATAACTACCACTGAGCATGACCCTGTCTGCAACTTGGCAAAATTCATATCCGTATTATCAATGCCCCTTGTGTTTCAACCTCGCTGATAAGCCTGTTATGTGGTACCCTATACCACATCGACTGCATTACCCTCTTCAACCCTATTACCTCATCAAAAAATTCTACTAAAATGGTTAGAAACAACTTACCCTTAACAAATCTATACAGGCGTGCCTTAAAAAATTCATCTCCCACCAGGTGACTACTGATCCTGTCCCAGAACAATGGGAATATTTACTGTTCCAGATCCTGTCCCAGATCAAATTAAAACAATTTTGTTTCCAAAAGCGATCCTACAACCAAGGTTAAACTGACTGGCCTGTAGTTTCTGAACTTATCCTTCTCCCTTTTTTGAACAAGACCTGCTACTCTACAAACCTCTGGTACTAACCCCTGATCTAAAGAACATTGAAAGATTATGGTCAGTGCAGTTCCCCCACAATTTCCTCCCCTCAAAGTCCTAGGATACATCCATCCTGTCCTAGGAAGTCACAGTGGTGCAGTTAAGTAGAGCTGCTACTTCATAGCTCTGGTGACCTGGGTTTGATCCTGACCTCTGTTTCTGTCTGTGTGGAGTTTGCATGTTCTCCCTGTGATGTGTGGATTTATTCTGACTCCTTCAGTTTCTTCATCCCAAAGACATGCTGGTCGGTGAGTTAATTTTCTGCTGTAAATTGCCCCAAGTGTGTAGGTGAGTGGCAGAATCTGCCGGGGAGTCAATGGGAATGCAGGAAGAATAGATTAAAGGGAAAGTTAGTGGGGGGTATGGGAATGCTATGGGAGCTGGTATTGTCTTGATAGGCTGAATGGACTCCTATATTGTAAGGAAATATGGAATAATGGAATATGAAATGTGGACACAATTTAAGTTCAACCGACTTTTCTAATATCTCCATGCTATCAATATTTAATGTATCCAATCTCAACTATGTCCTTCACTATTAAAGCATCTTCCCTGGTAAAGAACATAGCCACTTTTTTGCTTTACCTTCTTCGTTACTTTTGGGGATTAGGGATTCTTTAAAGCTATTTAGGACATTGCCTCCATAATGCCTAAATAGACCAAACTGTGAAGTCAAAAGCAGCTTCAGATGCGTTAATATCTGCCCTCATGCAAGTCAGCATTAAATAGTTTGCAGAATATTTACATACAGAATTGTTATCACTTTCCCGTGTCTTGTCACAGGGAGTAAATAAGAAAGATTGAGGAAATATTTGAGGCAATGATGCAGCCTTGTTTGCCGCCAGTCTTCGTTGAGTCTGGTTTTGTCTACAAACACATCTCTGATCTCTCTCCATCTTCCCTGCCTGAAGTGTTTCTCTGTTCTCCCCTCCAAAGTGCAAAGCATTGTAGACATGTCCTTTGCATGCCTGACACCAGAACCACAACTTACTGTTTTCTGAACCCTATCATGGGAGCTTATCAGGCAGACAGTGGAAAATATTCAACAATGTGCTCAAGGGCCACTTGAAGGAATGAAGCATCCACACTGTCTCCTGGGAATCCCTGGCCCACAGTCGATCAAACTGGAGAAGGTGCATTCAGGATGGTACGGAAAATCTCGAGTCGGGGAATCAGGTGCAGCTCACTCGGTAGTTTGTGGTGTGTTGCCAGTGCAACACCCCACAAACTACCCAACCAGCTGCCCCATCTTTAGAAGCCTCATCATCTACCTACAAATCCACAGAAATGGAGTGGAAGCAAGTCACCCTGATTCTGAGAGACCGTCTAGGAAGAAGAAGCGGTATGTGGATCCTGCAGGAACCAGGGGGATAAAGTTGAAATGAAATATGATACGTTTATTCACAGGCCAAAAATACATTGTCCTTTTATGATCTTGATTAAATGCTATGACAATCATTCTCATTCATCCAGGATCTTATTAATGCAATTGCTCATGTAATTTGCATGCATTGTATCACACAGCATGAAACTTCATTTATTTTATTACATTCTACAATAGGCAATTTTCTTTTTCTCATCATGTTCTAAAGAACAATATTTTACATTTCTGTAAACATCTTCCTTTTTTTTAAAAAAACACATGTTTGCATTTACGTGAATGTTTTACAGTCAATGGAGTACTTTTCAAGTTAAAACTACTGGGACTGACAGGAGAACTTAAAAATTATATTTAATCAACAGAAGAGACTTCTAAAGTTGCCAGAAGCAGTATTACTCCTGAGGATAGGGAACGTTTCAGAATTCAGCAAAGAAGGACCAAGAAATTGATAAAGAAAGGCAAGATAGAATTTGAGAGAAAACTTTAAAATGGGCTACAAAAGCATCAGTCGGCATGTAAAAAAGAAAATACTAACAACGGCAAGAGTGGGTTCCTCACAGACAGTAGCAGCAGAATTAAAAGTGAGATAGAGACACAAGAGACTGCAGATGCTGGAATCTGGAGCAACAAACAATCTGCTGGAGGAACTCAGCGGGTCGAGCAGCATCTGTGGGAGGAAAGGAATTGTTGAGGTTTCGGGTCAAAACCCTGCATCAAGACTGATGACCCAAAACTTCGACAATTCCTTTCCTCCCACAGATGCTGCTCAACCTGCTGAGTTCCTCCAGCAGATTGTTAAAAGTGAGATATATGGAAATGGCAGAAAAATAAATAAATACTTTATGTCCACGAAAGAAGACACTAAAAACCTGCCAAAAATTCTAAAGAACCAAGGATCTAGTGAGAGTGAGGAACAGAAGGAAATTAGCTTTACTGTGATAAACAACACTAGAACAGCTTGTGTAAATCCCAAGGACCTGATGATCTCCAGAGTTTTGATGGAGGTCACTAAAGAGTTAGTGGACATATTGGTAATCATCTTTAAAGGTTCTGGAAGCGTTCTCATGGGTCAAAGGGTAGAAAATGAGACCCCGCTGTTTAAGAAAGGAGGGAGAGGAAACAGGGAACTACAGATCTGTTAGCCTGACATCAGTGGTGGGGAAACACTGGAATCTTTAATTAAGGAACTAATAACAGAACACGAAGAAAATGTCAGGATTGAGCAGAGTCAATGTGGATTTATAAAAGGGAAATCAATTTTCCCTTAGTGAACCACAGGGATGAACTACATAACCACCACAGCCTCACTATTTCCAGGGAACATTGGAGACACTCAGCAGGTCAGGCAGCATTGTGCTGAGGGAAACAGACTCAATGTTTCAGGTTGAAGACTGAAACATTCTGAGGAAGGGGTCGTCAACCTGAAACGTTAACTCTGTTTCTCTCCCCACAGATGCTGCCTGACCTGCTGAGTATTCCAACAATTTTTGGTTTTATTTTGGATTTTATTCTGATTTTCATGCTCTGATAATGGGAAGAGGAGAAGGGTGTTTAGGAACATCTGTTATGCCATCTAGCTGTGGCAAGCAAATCATATCAACACAGGTAGCTACGGCAATGGCATCGAACCCTCGATGAGCTGTATCCTCTCCTTCTCTCCAAACAATTGATCCTGAATTTCTCTGATCTTTCTTGATAAAAGATTCTGCAGGATAGGGTTGCCAATCAGGCTTGTTCTAGAGACTTCTGTAACTAAGGGCTGCTGATGGCAACAGAGGATTAAAATCAGCAGGGCTGTGAACAAATTGTGTTATTTTAATTTTCTTCGGCTTCTTAGCTAAACAAAAAGAGTTGTGGTGAAAAAAATGTTGTCTGAACTGAAACAGTGGAAATGCTGCAAATGCTCAGCAGGTTAGACAGGATCTGTGGATTCATAGAGTCTTGAGTTATACAGCACAGAAACAGGCCCTTCGGCCCAACTCGTCCATGACCACCTAGATGCCTGTCTACGCTAGTTCCATTTGCCTGCATGTGGCCCGTATCACTCTAAACCTCTCCTATCCATGTACCTGTCCAAATATCTCTTAAACGTCGTAATCGTACTTACCTCTACCACCTCCTTTGGCAGCTCGCTCCATATACCCACCACCCTCTGTGTGACAATCTTGCCCCTCAGGTCCCCTTTAAATCTTTCCCCTCCCACCTTAATCCTCTAGTTTTAGACTCCCTTAGTCTGGGAAAAAGACCATTACCACCTGCCCTATCTATGCTGCTCATAATTTTGTAGGCCTCTATAATGAGCTGGAGAGAGAAATATTTCATCAGAATGACCTCAGGCTCTAACGAGAGGTCATCAAGCTGAAACTTTAACTTCCCAGTGGTGTTGTCTGACCTCCTGAGTATTTCCAATATTTTCTGCTTTTATTTTGCTATAAGATGATTCCCCGACAACTCGGAGAACCCAGGGGATGAGGAGGCTGAGGGAGAGCCAAGTGGAGAGAGGGTCAGAGGACAGAAAGGGTGAGGAGCCAGGGGAGAGAGAGCCAGAAATGTAAAGGGAGAGGATGAATATAGAGAGAGAGAGAGAGAGAGAGAGAGAGTGAGAGAGAGAGATCTCACATGTTTCACTTGGTGAATACCCTGATAGGATACATTATGTATATTTCTATCATCTTACTTTATGATTTAATTGTTAATAAAACTTATTTTATTATTTCAAATAGCTGTATTTTGTTGAACGAGTTGGGGAAAGAGAGAGAGAAAGCGAGTCCCAGGGGAGAGGGAGAGGGCTGGGGAGAGACAGGGAAGAGAGGCCCAGACTTTTTTTTTGTTCTAATCATGTTCTTTCTTGTTAAAATTGTGTTTAGTTTATGTTTTTCTTGTGAATGCTGCTTATATCATGCTTTGAGCCTGTGATGCTGCTGCAGGTAAGTTTTTTATTGCATCTGTGCACACATGTACTTGTGCATGTGACAATAAACTCAAAGTCGACTTTGACTTTTAAATGCTTAGTTGTTTTGACCAACATTCTTGAACTCTGGAACTCAACCAGATTTTTTACATTGACACTAACAGGAAACGTCTTTCCAATTCATAAATGTTTTTCTTAATAAAATGTAAGCTTTTTGTAAATCGGCATATACTGTACCTGTAATTAATCTTGAGGGGTGCATAGGGCAACAGAGGAGCAAGACTAGAAAGCTGTTAACAAATTGTATTATTTTAATTTTCTTTAGGTTTTCACCTAAAACAAAAGAGTAGGGAAGGAAAGCTGTTTGAAATGAAACAGTGTCTGTAGCAAATGTTCAACGGGTCAGGCAGGATCTATGGAGGGAGAAACATTTCAAGTCGATGACAATCCCTTTCCCTCTTTCTCTTGAGGCTGGATGGGCTGAATGGCCTCCTTCTTTGTCCTAGGGAAATATAAGAAATCCAAAATGTGAGAAAATATGTGACTCCAGACTGACCAAGTTGACTCTCTAGAGAGTCACCTCAAGTTTACAGCAACTGGGAATGAACAGCAAATGGTGGTATTGCTGGGGATAGACAGAATAAAGCAGCTTGTCTCTCCACTGATCCAGCATGTTACTTCACTTCAGTATACTTTTCCTGACAACGAGGCAAGGCATAGAAGGATACGGTCCTACTAAGGATAAACTGGATTAGTGTAGACGGGCACGGACATGGTGGGCTACAGAGCCTGTTCC